>NC_059161.1:7974114-8574114 GCF_019923935.1 Bubalus bubalis
TCACTAACCCAAGAAAAGAGTGAGTGTATATAGGCATATATGAGGCACTCTGCTGTCTTAAGGGGGCCTGTTCTTCTCCAAGGTGGTTCGGAGTAGTTATCTCTTAAACGACTGGGGCAAGGAATTCTGGAGATCGGCCAGAGGCTGGACCGGCTGGGAGCTGGGTGTAATCAACCTTAATGTCCATTTTTTTCTTCGAGTGAGAGACTTCTTTGTTTTGCATAGAATGGTGGGGAGGACCCGGAGGGGAGTTTTAACTCCAGGCTATTTTGAGCCTCGTTTCCTTCAGTGACTGGTAGGAATTCTCCAAAAGCTGAGGATTTTGGTCTAGGACGATACTGTCGTGGCCTAGCCACAGGTGAGCTCCTGGGATGTGGCTGCTTCAGACTGGGATGTGCTTTAAGGATAATGTGTCCATGGAGTTTTGAAGAATTAGGAAGAAAAAGGAATATGTGTAATTGTTTAGTGTTGATTCCATGTTGAAATAATGTTTGGATATATTGGGATAAATAAGATATATTGAAATTAATTTCACCTTAAATTTTTGTCTTTTTTTTTCTTTTTACGGTGTGGTTACTAAAAACGTTAAAATTATAAATATGTCTCACGTAGTACTTCAGTTGGACAGTGGCAGGACAGGGTTTCATCTGGATTGTCCTGTCCGCATACGATTCCTTTTTTCCCCACTAGAGGGCGATGTGTCCTAACCGGGGGGTGGCTGGTGCTTCGCACGGACACTTCAAGGCTTTGCAATGTACCCTTCAGTTCAGTTCAGTTCAGTCGCTCAGTCGTGTCCGACTCTTTGCGACCCCATGAATCACAGCACGCCAGGCCTCCCTGCCCATCACCAACTCCCAGAGTTCACCCAGACTCACGTCCATCGAGTCAGTGAATGCACCCTTAGGATATCTCCTAAGGACTCCAGTTTTTCGCTTTGTTTCAATTCTGCGTAATTCGGATGTTTCTGGAGGTTGCACTTTGTAGGAAAGTGAAACCAAACGAGAAGAGACAAGAAAGCAGAGGGGTTTTCCTCCTTCTTATTGATAGCCTTCAGAGGGATCTGCTGCTGTGTTGGGTTGTCGCAGCTTGCTGGTGGGTCTGGGTTTTCTTGGGACTTGAGTCTGTGTACACCACCACACACATATACGTGCCCAGTGTGGCACGTGTGTAACTGTAACAGAAAGGACCGGGGCAACCACACACTGCCACGCCACCTCCCGCACCTTGTGGAATTCAGTGTGAGCTGCCCTAGAGGTGGGGCCTGGGGGTCCCTGGGCCCAGTGCTCCGTGCGCCTCCCTTTTCTGTCTCCCTGGAGGCAGTGTTGCCTGCGGTTGGAGGCTGGAGCTGCTGTTCGCTTTGAGTGTGTGTGCATCTGCCCCTTGACCCTACTCTGAAACAAGCATCATTTCAGGGAAATTACGTTTCCCTTGATCTTTCTTGGTTCTCCCTTGTGCTCGTCTGTGTTTTTTGTTTGTTGGTCTGATAAGAACTGGATTTTTTTTTTTTTTTCTTGTCTGTGTAGTCTGTGCCATTTTGGTCGATCTCAGCCATCTCTGGAGGCTTCATCACTGCCCTTATACCGAGGACTTTTCTAAGTCTTTCCCTCCAGCTGAGGCACTCTTTTGTGCTCCATCCATGCCCATCCAGCTGCCTATTAGATATCACGTGTGTGTGTGTGTGTGTGTGGTAGTTGCTCAGTCGTGTCTGACTCTGTGACCCATGGATTGTAGCCCACCAGGCTCCTCTGTCCCTGGGATTCTTCAGTGAAAAGTACTGGAGTGGGTTGCCATTGCTTTCTCCAAGGGGATCTTTCAACCCAGGGGTCGAACCCAGGTCTTCTGCCCTGCAGGCAGACCCTTTACCATCTGAGCCACCAGGGAAGCCCACATAGACACCCAGAGAGATCAATCACTTAGACACCCCAAATTCAGCCCCCACAGCTGAATATCCTTACCTCCCATGTCATGGCATTCATCAGCGTCATCGTAATTTCTTACTACTTGTTTGTCTCTCTTACCCAGGGTGCAGTAAGTCCTGGGAGGGCAATAGCCATGCCGGTCATGTTCTGCTTCCTTCCTACTATTTCACACTGTGCCTGGTTATTGTTCATTTTTTAAACGTTATTTGAATGAAAGTTTTAAAATATTTTTTGTTTTAAACAAATTGTATTGTTCACTTATAAGCATATGTATTGCTGCTGCTAAGTCACTTCAGTCGTGTCCGATATGTGTTACCATTATATAACTCCATCGGTAATCTTGTTAGCATTATGCAGTAGGCTGTGATCACCATCATTTTCTGCCACGGTCTGTTCAAAAACTTTTTTTCACCATTTGTGCAAGTGAGGCATTTGCTCTCATCCCTCCTGTGGTCCCTTGCACCGGGAACTTTCACTCTTGATCCCTCTCCTTTTGTGACCCTTATGGCAAGTTAAAGGGACATTGCCATCAGCCCCTCGTTTTTCCAGGAACTGAGGTCATAGAAATGAAGGAGTGTGACACATCTCCATGCCTGTAGCTCAGTCCAGAGGCAGCTTTTCCAGGCTGTATGCCAGTTTCTTTTAGTGCCTCTCCTAATAAGCCAACCCAGTTTTATTTAGATTTGTTGACTAACAGACCCTGTTTTTCTTGTCAGAACATGAAGAGGAACTGGACCGAGAATTTGACCTGGAGACTGGCACTTTATTCGGAGGATTAAAGAAGGTACAAAGTGGATCAATGATAAAACCTTTTCAGTTTTCAAACCTGATCTCGATATTTTGCATCACTTTTATATTTGGCGTTGGCCCAGGCATGGTACTCAACAGCGACTGGAAATTAAATACCTTTCTTGTGGAAAAAGGTATGAGCACACGATGTGGAGTATGGGCATTCCGCATGCTCTAGCTTTATGTTGTCTCAGGTTCTCCTCCCAGAATACTGGACATGTGGATCAGTAACCTTAGCAGTTTGTGCAAATTTCCCTTTTGTAAAGATCAGAAAGTTCCTTTCTGATCTAGGCATACAGTAAGTCCCCTACATACGACCCTTCAAGCTGCAAACTTTGAAGATGCCAGCTTGTGTTGGCATGTCCAATCACGCAAGTTAGTGCACGTATCTGTAAGAATCCTGTAAGATTAAAAAAATGTTTTCTCTATTTGTGTTTGTTTTTTAATATATTACTTGTGTGAAAAGTATTATAAACCTATTATAATGCAGTAGTGTATTGCCAGTTGTGTTAGTTGGGTACCCAGGCTAGCTTTGTTGGGCTTGTGAACAAATTGTATTCATGCGCACACTCGGAATGGAGCTTGTTCGCTTGTAGAGAGGCCTGCACAGTCCCTATGCCACCTGTGGGCAACTACAGACCTGCTTCCTTCCCGCCTCTAGTGGCCCTCCTGGCCGTCCTGCAGGGCATGCTGGGCATCACCCGCCCCTCTGCCCTCTGGTTTCATGGCAGCAGTGGGCTGGCTCACGTCCCCTCCTCTGCAGCTCACTGTGCCTGCTTAGACAGCAGGCAGGGTGGCTGCCGTTGCTTTCCTAGAGGTGACAGGTAGCCCTTCTGCTGGTGGCGAGGCAAGCAAGAGTCAACATCGTCAACCTTCTGGTTCCAGCTGGTCTGGGGTCTCTGTGCTTGCGGGCAGCACACAGTTACCTTCTTCTACCCGGTGGGGGTTTCAGTATCTGCAAAACAGCTTGAAACATACGGCTCAGACTCTATCTATAGACCTTGTGAAGAAACGGGAGGTCCTTGACTTTGCCTAGTGGGTAAGCTATCATTGTTTTGCTTTGTTTGACTTTCCTTTGTTTTTTTGCATTTTTCTCACGTCTCTGATTAGACTTCTTCTCTGGCTAAAGCTTTCCTACAGACAAGAGGCAGGCGGAGGACGTGGGATGCAGGGAGGGGTCTGTCCTGGGAAGGCCCCACAGGGTCCTGCTCTGGTCACAGTGGGAGTTAGTCCTTGTGAGCCTCTTGAATCCACTCTTTAGAAATACGCTGCTTTTGGGTTTCTTGCAACAGAAAAAAATGGTGACATTTTTTTCTTCCTTAAATTTTAGAGTCATCATTCAGACATTTCAGATAATAACAAATTGTTTGCTGGGGGCACAAATAAGTAAACTCATTTTAGACTAAGAGACTTTTGCTATGAGAAGCTGAAGGAGGATCAGGCCCCACGGATTTCACTGTTGCAGGCTCAGCCCCCCTGGGTGTCGCTGTTGGTACCCCTGGACAAAGGGCCCTTGTCTGCACTGACTTCCCAGCTCCCGCCACTCCCGCCACTCTGTCACATTCAGCTGCTTGACTTCCTGCCCAGGCTTTAGAGTCCTGGGGACGTGACCTCTTCTGTGCATTCTTTGTGACAGGCCCCTGTGATGGGCATGGTCAGTGGGTGTCAGTGTTCAGACCGACTCTGCCTTTGGGGAAAAGCGCGCAAGGCACAGAGAAAAGCTCCACGTTCAGTCCAGCCGCTCAGTCAAGTCCGACTCTCTGCGACCCCATGGACCGCAGCACGCCAGGCCTCCCTGTCCATTGCCAACTCCCGGAGCTTGCTCAAACTCGTGTCCATCGAGTTGGTGATGCCATCCAACTGTCTCATCCTCTATTGTCCCCTTCTCCTCCTGCCCTCAATCTTTCCCAGCATCAGGGTCTTTTCCAATGAGTCAGTTCTTTGCACCAGGTGGCCAAAGTATTGGAGTTTCAGCTTTTCAGTGAACCGAAAAAGTTCCAAGGTTCCAAAGTTCTATTCTGAAAGGTCTCTGTCCCTCTGTCCGGCTGGCCATCCGTCTGTCCGTTCATTTGATGCTGTTGAGCCCCTCTTAGCCTCGTATTTCTGTGTCTCATTACCCTGCATAGGGGGTGGGTATTTTGGGGTCCTAGAATGTAGAGGGAAAGTGATGAGTCAGGGTGGGTCGCCAACAGACAAAGAAAATTGATTCCATGTGCTTGGTGAAGACCATGAAATAGACCCAGGGTCATATGTAACAATAGGAGGTCCACTGGTATCTGCTAAAAGTCTCATTTCAGCTAAAATAAAGGCCCAGTTGGCTCTGAGTATTTCCTTTGGAGGTTATGGGAGGGGACAAGCAAATGCTATTCTGATCCAAATTCTAATAAAAAGACAGTAGTAGGTGTGAGTAGGAATGGTGAACTTTGGGAGTTTTCATGTCCTTTAGGTATCGCCAGACCTCGGCACTGCTGGCATCCACTGTTGTAGGTGGTGGTCAGGGCAGGCGCTGGGGAGCTGTTCTGTAACTTGTAGGGTGTTGAGCCGCATCCCTGGATTCTGGGTGCCTGGAGTCCCTGCTGCTCCAAGTCATGACAGTTGCTGGTGGCTTCAGGCATTGCCGCATGTCCCCTAAGGACAAAACTGCCTCTGTTTGCGAACAGCCAGCCGAGGTAACAGTGAAGGGCTCTGTCATGCTGATTCGGCCCTTTCTTCCCTTTGCTCCTCCCAATTCCTCCTCTGGCTTGGGCCTCACCTCTTCGTTTTCAGGTCCGCACTCCTGCTTCACATCTGAGCTCCGGTGTCTCCTGTCATGGAATTTTTACCTGGACCTCTAAACTGGGCTTCATGCTCATAGTTCCTGGCACTTCTCTGCCTCAGTTTGTATCACCTTCCACAAATGCTGCTTTTAATGAATGTGTTTCTGTGCACAAGCCCATACGGAGTGCTGGGGACATAGCAGTGAGCCAGACAGACAAGGCTCCAGTCCCAGGGTCTCCTACTGGGGACAGACCGACCGTAAGTAAAGAAATAACGTGACAGCCACAGATTGAGCTAAATGATATGAAAGAAATGAGCAGGGTGATGTGTACTAATGCCTTGGATCGCATCTTGGGCACTATTATGATAAGTATATTTGTACAACTTTTGTCTTGTATTATCCATCCTCTGCCAGACTGTGAGTCCCACAGGGCAGGGCTGGGATTTAATCAGTCCTGTATCTTCAGTACCTGGAACAGAGTTGGTGAGAGGAACACCGTGCCAGAATGCATCATTGGAGTAAAATGCGTCAGTCCTAAGGGCACCTAGACAGACGCGTAGGTAAACGCTAGGTGGGACAGTGTTGACAGTCAGAACAGGGAGGCACCCCTGCGGGCACAGGCGGCCCCCCCCTCGCCCCCCACTTCTGGGAGAGGAGGGCGACCTTCAGCTGAGTGCCTCAGAACTGGTGGGCTTGGCAAGGTTCCCAGTAGCGAAGACATTCTTCCAGAGGAAGAACTGTGGTTGGAAAGGGGATGAGAGTGTTAGGGTGATGGTGACTCAAAGCAAAGCTTTGGGGCAGTGAAATGGTGTTGGGCCTGACCACAGTCCCCCCAGTTGTTGCTTAATGGTAGAGTTTGGAGGATTGATTGTAGCCCAAACCAGGAATACCACTGGGTTTATTCCATCAGAGTAAAGCTGCTTGCTTTCGCCAAGAGGCCAGGGGTAGTGGCTGCAGCTCTCAAGGACTGTTGAGATTCCATGTGCTGTGGTGTGTGCCTCCTGTTTTGTGACGCCTCTCCCTCCAGGCTTGGCCGTGCCTGCCTGCGCGGGCTCCAGTGCCTTCCTGGAGCGGTCGTGTGCAGGAGCCTGTGTGTGGTCAGGGAGGACTTGAGCTCAACGCCTTTCCAGTTCTGGCCATCTGTCTTGGTGTTTGCTGGTTCCTTTCTCCCCCTGGCCCCCGCCCACACCTAACATTCTTGCTCGATGGCCTCAGAATATAAAGAAGACGGTTTAGTGGCTGTGTTTCTTGCTTGATGTCTCCAGATAGTAGGCTCTGAATCAACTGATCATTCGTGAATGAAGCTCTATGTTGGGCTGTGTTGTCATGAATTTTTTCCCCTTTATATTTATTTCTGATTCAAGATAGTTGGCATAATGGAAAGAGCACAGGTTTGGGGTTGGATGGACTTGAGTCGAAACTGCAGTTTGCTCCATTTTGGAAAATCATTTACCCCATTTGAGCCTTAGTTTTCTTTTTTGGAATATGGGCATGGGAGGTCTCGTTGTAGAGAAAGAGATAATGGATATAAAACACCCAGCATGGGGACTTCCCTAGTGGGCTCTAAGACTCTGCTGTCAATGTAGGGGGCCCAGGTTCAATCCCTGGTTGGGGAACTAGATTCCACATGCCACAGTGAAGATCAAATATCCTGAGTGCTACAACTAAGACCTAACAGCCAAATAACTTAAAAAAAAAAAAAAATATATATATATATATATATATATATAAACCCCACCCAGCATGTATGTGCTTGGTACAGAATGGACCCCCAGTCCATGCTGTGGTCATCATTTTGTCCTTCCATGGTTGATGACATCCTTGCTTTAGAGCTAGGATTTGTTGATTCCCCCCTCTCTGGCAAGGAGATAATGTTCTACAGAGGAACAGTTCAGTCTAGAAGGAGTTGGTTGCTACTGAAAGGAGCTCTCCAAAGCCTGATATATTATGAAGAATTTTGCATGTAATCAATTACAATTCTTGCATGTAATCAATTACTCATTTCTTTCCCGAGGACACTCTTCCTGTCACAGTTCTGAAACTTCTTGTAAATAAGTTCTTTCAGAAGTAGAATCAGAGAGGAATTTTCAGCGCTTGCCAGAAGGTTAGAAATAAAAGACAAATCAGAGAAGGAAGCTTGACCACTAATGTCTTTGAATGTTAAGAGAGAAAAGGTTGTTTCTTAAGTAAAGATACAATTTTTAGCTACTCAAGTTTTATCCATCAAAATTTTAATATTGTTACTTATAAATCACTTTATATTTTGATACCAAAAAAAACCCCAACAAGCCAGAAAGCTCTGTGCTGAATCATTTAACAAATATTCCTTGAGTGGCTACTGTGTAAGAGGCTTCCAGGCTGGGTACTGGGAGGCTGTGACCTTCCAGGCTCTGTCTCTGTCCTCACTGGGCCTTAAATTTGGGGGGCAGTGATGCTGAGGCAGTGAGGTAAGTGATGTAACCACCCGCCGGGCATGGAGAAACAGAAGCTGCCTGCCACCCAAACGCACAGGGATCAGAGGTGAGGTATTGGGGAAAGATGGGAAAGAAGGGAATAGCAGGCATAACGGACTGCATTTCAGAGAGTCAATCAGCCTGGCTGGGAGGTCGCGTGTGAGAGGAAGAGATGATACAAGATAGAGGCTAGAGCATAAAGGCCATCGGGTCCCACATGTGGAGTCTGGACTGTATTCAGAAGCAGAGGATGGTTACTGAAGGGGACGAGGGCATTGGTGTTTCTTCTGAGGCCTTTCTCAGGAGCCCTGTGCGTTCCCTGCCTTGCCTGTCTCTCCTGATCTATCCCACTCAGAGTTTGCATATTCCTGGAGTTAACATTCTGGAATGTAGATCTCAGGCATGTGTGCTAAGCTGCTTCAGTCATGTCTGACTCTTTACGACCCTGTGGTCTGTAACCCTTCAGGCTCCTCTGTCCATGGGATTCTTCAGGCAAGAATACTGGAGTGGGTAGCCATACCCTCCTCCAGGGGGATCTTCCTGATCCAGGGATCGAACCTGCCACTCTTAAATCTCCTGTATTGGCAGGCGGGGTCTTTACCACTAGCCCCAATGTTGCTCAGAACCCACACATGGCTCCCCGTTTCTTACCATGTCAAACCCATGCTCCAAGGCTGACATTCAGCCCCTTTCCATTTGTCCACTGGCCCGGCCTTGTTCCAGCAGCCTCAGCTCCTGTGTGGTCCCTCTGAGCTTTCAAGTAACAGGATCATCTGACATTCCCCAGGGACATCTTGATGTTCCTCCCTGAGATCTTCATGCAGACTGGTGGGCGCCTCCCTCCTGCTCGAGGAGCAGCCCGCGTGGAACCTTTCCTGATGCTGCTTCCTGGCTCATCCCCCTGCTGGCCTGGGTTTCTCCCTCCCACGAGCTCCATTCCTACGACTCCTTCCTGAGCCGGTGTTACATATTTATTTATGTGACTGCACCGGGTCTTCATTGCGGGGCGTGTGGGTCTGTAGTTGCTGCGTGTGAACCCTTGCGGGATCCAGCTCCCTGGTGAGGGATTGAATGCAGGCTGCCTGCACTGGGAGCGCAGAGTCTTAGCCGCTGGACCACCAGGGAAGTCCCAGGAGTTACCTCTTTTAGACATAAGAGGATTTTTCATCTCTGCCTGACACAGAATAGGCATTCAGGAGTGGCTGTTGGAAGGTGGACATGCCTGGCTGGTCGGGGACTTGGTGTGAAGGAACACTGGTCCCTTGGCAATGTTTGCCAGGTTCCACGTGTCTGACGTCTGGTGGGTTTAGACAATGTAGGCCTTCCCTCATTTTTCCTTAAGCTGTAGTTCCTCAAAGACAATTCTGGTGTGCTGGTTATATCTCTGCCTCCCTCCATCTGATGGGGACAGATTAATAAGTGGTTTGGCTGTGTGTGTGAATTTTCAGCCTGTCTTTAGTATCAGAAAATTGGATTTTACGCAGCTTTGCCTTTTCACAGAGGGGCTACTCAGCAGAGGAAGAGTCCTGTGTCCTGTGCCAGCCCAGGAAGAGAGAGAGGGGGCTGAGGGGTCTCCAAATGGTAGGGGAAGAAGCCCACGGACTAGTGATGGGAGGAAGGGCCCCGAGCACACGTTGGGCTTGATTCCCTCTCGTCAACACAAAGAGCTCCTGCCCTTAACCTGCCAGTGCATCATTTCTTGTCTAGTCTCACCCCCACCCGCCGCTGGATGTCCTTGATGTGTTGGAGATTTGCAGCCAGGAGGGGGAAAAAGTGAAGCAGCAGTGATTTCCTGGGGAGGACAGGAAAGGGAGCTCTGCCTTGTGTAAAAATAGGGTCTGCAGTGCAGACGGATAAACATCAGATTTGCGTATTAGATTTGCTAAGTCCCCTGCTCAGCCCTCCTCTCTTTTTTTTATATCTTCTAGCTCATGGAAAATATGATTTATTTCATTCAAAGGTTCTTGAAGGAGCCAGGAGAAGATAAGGTGAAGTTAGAACAAAGGGTTTAGCTCTGCAGAACTAAAAGATCAGATGTGTGTGTGTGTGTGTGTGTGAGAGAGAGAGAGAGAAAGAGAGAGAGAGAGGTTCTCCATGAATTCTTAGTAACATCTTGAGGTGCTGATACAGATCTGGAGTGGTGAGAAATTTCTCAACCACAGACCGGTCAGTTTACGAGTAATTCTTTGCTAACCAGCTGGTTTGCTGTAGGTTCTGTGGGCTGAGGGAAGTGAGAAGCATGGTTCCTCTCCTTAGGAAGCTTATACTCCACCCAAGAACACCAGGCTGCCATGTTGTTTTTGTAAGGATGATGTTCCGGTTACTTAACCAAGGGCAGCAGTGCCAGGCAAGCTGTAGAGACGTCAGGTGTGCACAGCTAGGACGGCTGGTCCTGTTTGTCTGTCCTGCCTGAAAATTAGCACTCGCTTTAACTTTACCACAGCGTTTCCATTTGTATGTGTGTCTCGGGTTGGTATGTTCCTGTGTGCTGAGTCGCTTCATTAGTGTCTGACCGTTGGCGACCCTGTGGACCGTAGCCCACCATGCTCCTCTGTCCATGGGATTCTCCAGGCAAGGATACTGGAGTGGGTTGCCCTTCTCCAGGGGATCTTCCTGACCTAGAGATTGAACCTGTGTCTCTTATGTCTCCCTGCATTGGCAGATGGGTTCTTTACCACTGGTGCCACCTGGGAAGTATACTGGTTGGTATAGCCAAAAGTTTCTGGGAGAATTTCTAACCTTGGAATGACAGGGAGGGTTTCCTGGAGGAGGTGGATCTGACCTGAACCTTGAACAGAAGGATCGTGTGTGTCTCAACCCGAGTCTATCACGTTCTTTGGTTTGACTCTTTGTAGCTCCTGGTAATTGGAGGTGGGTGAATTAAAATCTCTTCTGCTCTTACAGTCTCGCTGCCAAGTGATACATCGGAAGGAAAGAGTCCAGATCTGAATACTGCCACGTGTGCAAACATTTATTTAGTGGCAGGTACAAAATCTGCCACTGAACCTGTTCTCTGTCTTGAGGTTCTCCAACAAGTACCTTGTAGGAAGGATTCATCTGAGCTTTGGCCGTTCTACTCTGTGGGCTGGAGCAGACACCCTGCTAGTCTGATGGAGGGATAGAACTTCAAAGTGAAGGGACAGAGAAGCATGGGAGTGTTAGGAGGAGGGTGAGCTAGTAAAGTCTCACATGCAGCTTTAGATACCAGTATTGAAATCGTTTGAATTGTGGCCATGTCTGAAACTGAATTTCTGACTGGGACCATTCAGATGCTAGCTCAGACCTTGTGGAATGTGGATTCTGCATTTGGGCACTGTTAGCTTTAAGAACTGGGTGTTGTTTTTCAAATCCTAAAAGATGATGCCAAATGCCTCCTGAGAAATCTGTATACTGGTCAAGAAGCAACAGTTAGAACCTGACATGGAACAATGGACTGGTTCCAAATCGAGAAAGGAGCATCAAGGTTGTATATTGTCACCCTGCTTATTTAACTTATATGCAGAGTACATCATGAGAAATGCCAGGCTGGATGAAGCACAAGCTGGAATCAAGATTGCTGGGAGAAGCATCAATAACCTCAGATATGCAGATGACACCACCCTTATGGATGAAAGCAAAGAGGAACTAAAGGGCCTCTTGATGAAAGTGAAAAGAGGAGAGTGAAAAAGCTGGCTTAAAATTCAGTATGCTAAAAATGAAGCTCGTGGCATCTGGTCCCATCACTTCATGGCAAATAGATGGGGAAACAATGGAAACAGAGACAGCCTTTATTTTTTTGGGTTCCAAAATCACCGTAGATGGTGACTGCAGTCATGAAATTAAAAGACGCTTGCTCCTTGGAAGAAAAGCTATGAGCAACCTAGATAGCATATTAAAAAGCAGAGACATTACTTTGCTGACAAAGTTCAGTCTAGTCAAGGCTGTGGTTTTTCCAGTAGTCATGTATGGATGTAAGAGTTGGACTATAAAGAAAGCTGAGTGCTGAAAAACTGATGCTTTTGAACTGTGGTGTTGGAGAAAATTCTTGAGAGTCCCTTGGACTGCAAGGAGATCCAACCAGTCCATCCTAAAGGAGATGAGTCCTGAATATTCATTGGAAGGACTGATGCTAAATCTGAAGCTTCAATACTTTGGCTACTAGATGCGAAGAACTGACTCATTGGAAAAGACCCTGATGCTGGGAAAGATTGAAGGCAGGAGGAGAAGGGGACAACAGAGGATGAGATGTTGGATGGCACTACTGACTCGATGGATATGAGTTTGAGTAAACTCTGGGAGTTGGTGATGGACAGGGAGGCCTGGCATGCTGCAGTCCATGGGGTCACAAAGAATCACACAACTGAGCGACTGAACTGACTGATCTTTAAGAATAGTCCCTTGGGGTAGGTGAGGTTGTTGACACAACACATCCTATGTAAGTACTCCAACAGATGGGATTCTGAGGGTAGGAGGAGCAGAGTTCAGCGTGGCTTGGAGCTGAAATCTGGGGAGAGATGTGGGGAAGTGGGGAGAAGCGGAAACACTTCTTTCTCCCAGTATATCCCCTAAAAGTGGTGCCTGTCACCATTCTTAAGAAGGTTACTACCCTTTAAAATCATGACATGACAGATGATAAGTCTGTTAAAAAAGAAATTAGAACCAGCCTCAGGATAACAGTGAGATCATGGGCCCGTGGGAGATGTGAAGGGTGGCATCTCTGGGTGTGGAACTGACTGAAACTACTTTGAGGATCACAGTGGCTGCTGAAAAATTCAAGATAAGTGAGGATTATTCCATCATAATTTTGCTCCTGGGTTTAAAGAAGGCAGTTCTCCAGCTAAATTCAGTCACACGTGTAGACATTTGTTAGGCAGGCGGTGGAAACTAGTTCATACCTGTCCGTCTCATGGGCCCAATGAGGTTTTTTTAGGGGCTCCTTTTCCTTTAGGAACCACTACCACACATGGAGTGTTACTTCCACGGATATTTTTACCGAGTCTAAGCTCAACAGAGGATGACATGGCTGGATGGCATCACCGACTCAATGGGCATGAGTCTGGGTGAACTCCGGGAGTTAGTGATGGACAGGGAGGCCTGGTGTGCTGCCATCCATGGGCTTGCAAAGACTTGGACACAACTGAGCGACTGAACTGAGCTGAAGCTCGCTTTGCTTGCAACACGACAGGCCAATAAATCAGATGAGGTGTTGAGGCAAGGGATACAACTTTATTCGGAAAGCTGGCAGACTGAGAAGAGGGCAGCCTAAGGTCTCCAAGTAACCATCTTACAGCCGCTGGAGGAGGTGAGGAAGTACAAAGGCCATTAATCCTGTAAATCTCTCGGAATGGCCATCCTGGGGGAGGAGATGTGTTTCTTATTTCTTGCAGCCTTTCATAGGTGTAGAGAGGGCCAGGGTGTTGCCCTGAATAAAAGAAAGGCACTTGGGTTTAACATTCAGGCAGGGGGGCAAGGTTCCGGAGGCGCAGGCACACCATTTTGTACAGACAGGATGCTTTCAGTAAACAAAGCAACAGGAAGTAAGGTTTAAAGTAAACACATGAAGTCAGATCTTATTCTTCCCTGTAACACCGTGACATGATGGACAGAGAAACAATTTGTTTGATGCCAGGTGCCCTGAAATTCTCCAACTTGTAGATTCATACAGGGCCTTTGAATGGGTCCTCAGGGCCATCACTGAGAGTGTATATGTGTATATATATACATTTTTTGAATTATTTTTTAACATTAATTTCATTTTTAATGGAAAGATAATGCTTTATAGAATTATGTTGGTTTCTGCCAAACATCAACATGAATCAGCCATAGGTATACATATATCCCCTCCCTCTTGAAACCCCTGTTGTGGGGAGTGTGTGATTTCCTCCCTTATGTCTCGCTGCAGCTAAGACTTGAAATGTCGGACCAGTGTTACAGCTTGGTTACAGCTCTGTCTTATTGCAAAAAACATAGTACCCTTGACGTGTGAGGGCAGGCCAACCTCAAAAAAGGAGAGGCTCAGTCTTGGCTCCTCTTTTTATATGTTTTGTCTCCTCCCCTGGAGCCTGCCCTGTGTAAATTGGGCTGGCCAGGAGGGCTGTTTGTTTCATCTGAGGTTCTCCCTGCTCGAATCTTCTTAGGCTTTTTTTTCTTTGTCTTTTGGTCACTGCCATTTTAAACTCCTTTTTCCTATTCCCGCCCCGCCCCAATTGATTTTTAATGGAAAGATAATCACTTTATAGAATTGTGTTCAGTACAGTTGCTCAGTCGTGTCCGACTCTTTATGTTGGTTTCTGCCAAACAACAACATGAAGTCAGCCATAGGTATACATATGTCCCCTATAAAACCCCCTGGGTAGAAGTTCCCTGAGTCCTACAGGCAATACCCCTTGGCTGTACATTTTACATATGGTAATGTAAGGTTCCATGTTAACCTCTCCACATCCCCCTGTGCTTGCACTCTTGACTTGGTGTAGGGTAGAGAAAAGAAGTGATTTTCAAGTCGTTTTAGTGTGTCTGATAGGAGTCACCAATAACTGGCAAGTCCAGACTTTACCTGGTATAACTTCCGTGATTTCAACCTATAATATTTTCACAGTTGTACAGATATTTTCACAGGACTTCTCTGGTGGCGCAGATAGTAAAGCATCTGCCACTGTGGGAGACGCGGGTTGGGAAGACCCTCAGGAGAAGAAAATAGCAACCCATTCCAGTACTCTGCGATTCATGGGGTCGCAGAGTCGGACACGACTGAGCGACTGAACTGAACTGGACCAGTACCCTTGCCTGGAATATCCCACGGACTGAGAAGGTTGGACCATGGGGTTGTAAAGTGTCAGACACAACTGAACGACTTTTACTTCACTTCTGACTAACAAACAAAAAAACCCCAATGGAGCCTTATTTAGTGAAGTTCACACTTAGAAATGCTTCGTTCAGTCGCTAGACATACCCGATTCTTTTCGACCTCCTTGAATTGCAGCACGCCACGCCTCGCTCCTGTCCATTTACCAACTCCAGGAGTTCTCTCAGACTCATCATGTCCGCTGAGAAGGGCTTAGCTATCTCTTCTGGCGTGCACCTGTCTTTCTTATAGGTACTTTTCTGGCCCTCTTTTGTTCTTGTTTTGGGGGAAAGCTTTCTGTGTGTAGGGCCCCAGAATCGAACCCTTCTCTGGGGGAAAACCTTTCTGTCCCTTGTCCAAGAATTGAATCCACGTCTCTTCTGCAAAGTAGATAAATGTTTCCCTGCCTGAAGTACCAAGAAAACTCCAACTACACTGACTATATATAATACAACACTGAAAAACCCAAATCATATTACTATTTTCACCAAATGAGGTCTTTTTTTTATACCATGAAAGATCAGCCTTGCCGAAGCAAAGCCTCCAAAAATTAGTATAACAACTCAAGGTTGTTTCTCCCCACGAAAATCTCAAGTAAGAAGCGAAAGATTTGTGCAATACGAAGAGAAACCGAGAAGTATAGTTCGCTTGCTGAGCGGGCACCTCCCACTAACTGCAACTCCTACTTCGCTGATGGTGGTTCTGTATCCCAAGGGTTACTTCCTGCCTAAAGTTTAAACAAGGAATTGTGTAAGCAAACTTCTCATAGTTAGAAATGTTGAGCTGAAAAAATATATTATTTTAAGCCTGAAAAGATTGTACTCTGCAGGGTATGATGGGTATGCAAATGAGAAGTCTGAGTCATCCACTTCCCTGCAACACCTTCATCTTCATAGCTGTACCTCTGGAGTCGCCCCCTAGTGGCGACTAGAGGTCCATGTGGCTGGGCTCCTCGTGGTTCAAGCATGGAAACCGCAGGTTTTCTAAATTGTGTATTGTGACTTTGAATGTGCTTCTTTTCTTTTTCTTTCACTAACCACAAGCACAGTTAAAGTATAGAACCAGGAACTCCCTTGCTGCCTCTTTCTAGTCATACCCATCCTGTTCTCCCTAGCCTTAACCCATGGAAGCCACTGTTTTGTTTTCCATCCCATGATTTTGTCTTTTGAGAATGTTCTATAAAGAGAATCATACGGTATGTAATCTTTTGAGACTGGCTCTCTTCCTGCCCCCCGCCCCCCAGTTTAATGTCCTTGAGATTCATACTTCTTGTGTGTCAAGAGTTTGTTGCTTTTCTTTGCAGAAAAGGGGTGGACCACAGTTTGTTTAACCATTTGATCCTTGCAGGATATTTTGTTTGTTTCCAGCTTTTGACTATTATAAACCTGATGTGAATATTTGTGTACAGGTCTTTCTGTGGACTTAAGTTTTATTTTCTCAGGGATAAATACCCAGGTATTAGATAGCTGGATTGTATGATAAGTTTATGTTTGATTTTATAAGAAAACTGTATAAACTTTTTTCCGAATGGCTCTACCATGTTATATTCCCACCAAAAACATGTATGAGATATTTAGTTTCTCTGCATATTTGCCAGTACCTGGCATTATTAACAATTTAAATTTCAGTTATCCTGATAGGTATGTAGTGATATGTTGTCATGGTTTTAATTTGCATTTCCCTAATGGTTAAAAGAGGTTGAACGTATTTTCATGTGCTTATTTGTCATCTCTATATCCTCTTTGGTGAAATTCTATGCATATCTTTTGCCAATTTTAACTTGAATTTGTTTGCTTTATTTTTACTGTTCAGTTCGGAGTTCTCTATGTAGTCTAAATACTAGTCCTTTGTCAGATGAATGGCTTGCAAATATAATTTCTCAGTCATTACTTTGATTTTTTATTCTCTTAGTAGGTCTTTCACAGATGTCCAGTTTATCTTTTTTTTTCTCTTACAGACTGTGCTTTTGGTGACATGTCTAAGTGTTCTTGGCCTAGTTGTATGACCCAAAGATTTTCTCTTTTTTTCTCAAAAGTTTCCTAGTTTTGCATTTTATCTTTAAATCTCAATCTTTAAATCCTTTAAATCTGTGATCCCTCTTGGATTAATTATTATATTAATTTAGGTAGAGATTTCTGTCCCATTGCTACTGCACCTTTTGTTGAAAAGACAAATTCCTCTATTGAGTTCTTTTGGGCCTGTGTCATAAATCAATTGGCCAGACTTGTATGGCTGTATTTCTGGGTTCTCATTTCTGTTCCATTGATCTGTGTATCTGTCTTTACACTACCAGCACATTTCCTTAATTACTGGTAAGTCTTAAATAATATAATTTAACTTTATGCTTTTTTCTCAAAGATTTTCTTAGCTCATTTTGTTCCTTTTTGTCTTTCCAAATATGAAATAGAAGAATAAGCTTTTCTGTATTGACAAAACATCTTGCTTGGATTTTGATAGAATTCTGTTAAACTTATAGATATATTTGGAAAACTGATGTCTTCCTTATATTGAATTTTCCAATCCATGGACACAGTATGTTTGTAGATTTATTTACATCTTTTTTGGATTTACTTCATTAGTATTTTGTAGTTTTTAGCCATCTAAATTCTATGCATTTTTGGGGGGTTAGATTTATACCCAAGTATTTCTATTTTTTAGTTTTTATAAATGGTTTACATTTTAAATTTCAATTTCCACATGTTCTTTGCTAGTATATAGATGTACAATTGGCTTTTATTGAGTTGGCCAAAAAATTCGTTTTGGTTTTTTCGTAAGATGTTATTAACATGTTGATCTTATATTCTATAAGATCATAACTTTATGTTCTGTAAGATGGTAACTGGTCCTTAACTTTTCTGGACTCATTTAGTCCTAATTATTATTATTTTTTATTTCTTTTTGGCAGACTTGTTGAGTTTTTCTAAATAAACAATCATGACATCTACAAATCAGGACATTTTCACGTCTTCCTTTTCGATCTATGTAACTCTTATTTTCTTATTGTGTTGGCTAGGACTTCCTGGACAATGTTGAAATATGAGTTATGAGAGTGTATGTCTTTGTTTTTTTCCCCAGTCTTAATCATTCAGTCTTTCCCCATTAAGTATGATGTCTCTAAAGGTTTTTTGGTAGATGTTCATCTATCAAGCTGAGGAAGTTTCCCTTTATTCCTAGTTTTCTGAGAATTTTTATGAATTAGTGTTGAATTTTGTCCAATGTTTTTTCTGCATCAATTGATATGATCATGTGATTTTTCTTCTTTAATTAAGAATATGTTAATATGTTGGATTACTTTGATTGATTTTTGAATATTGAACCAGCTTTATATCCCTGGGATTAAACTCCACTTGGTCTTGCTGTGGGCTTTCCTAATAGCTCAGTTGGTAAAGAATCTGTCTGCAATGCAGGAAACCCCAGTTCGATTCCTGGGTCTGGAAGATCCTCTGGAGAAGGGATAGGCTATCTACTCCAGTATTCTTGGGCTTCCCTTGTGGCTTGACTGCTAAAGAATCTGCCTGCAATGTGGGAGACCTGAGTTCAGTCGCTGGGTTGGGAAAATCCCCTGGAGAAGGGAAAGGCTATTCACAGTCCATGGGGGTCGCAAAGAGACAGACATGAGTGAGTGACTTTCATTGGTCCTGGTGCATAGTTTTTTAGTATATGTGGCTGGACTACATATATAAAGATCTTTGATTTTTGTTGTGGCATGCGGGGTTTTTAATTGAGGTGTGCAGCACCTTTACTGGTAGCATGCAGCTCTTATTTACAGCATAGTTCCCTGACCAGGGATCAAACCTGGCCCCTGCATTGGGAGCTTGGAGTCTTAGCCACTGGGCCACCAGGCAATTCCTGACAATTTTCTTGTCTGTGTTCATGTGTTCAGTGTCTGAATTTGACTGATTATATATGATCTTGTATTTTTACTTTCAGATTTCATGTGTTTATTGTTATGCTCATAAAAGGAGTTGGGGAGTATTTCCCCTTTTAAAAGAGAGCGTCTTTAGATGTCAGGTAAATTTCTTCAGTGAAACCACATCGGACTGGAGTTTTCTTTTTGTGGATTTTAAAACTATGAATTCCATTTGTTTGGTTAAAATGATGTGTTCTTATTGGGTGAGTTTTGTTAGTTTGTGCTTTTTGTGGAATTAGGCCATTTATTCTAGGTGGTCAAATTTATGTATATAGAGTTTTTCTTAGTATGCCTTATCATGAGATCTGTGGAGTTTGTAGTGGTATCCTTTTTATTCCTGATTTTGGTAATTTGGGTCGTCTTTTTTATTTTTCATTTGTTTTTTTAGAAGTTTGTGAACTTAACTGACTTTTACAGAGAACCAGCTTTTTGTTTCATGAGTTTTTTCTGTTTTGGATTTTATTGATTTCTGCTCTTTATTTCCTTCTTCTTGCTTGCTCTGTGTTTGTTTTGTTTCTTATTTTCTAGTTTCTTAGAGTTTTGATATTTTTACTCTAACTGTTTAGTGTTTTGTATTTTCTAAGCAGTACTTTAGCTAATATTTTGATAAATTCTTTTTAGTTTTATTCAGTTCTAATTATTTTTTATTTCCCTCAAGACTTCCTTTCTGACTTGTGTTGTTTAGAAAAGCATTTGGAGATTTTCCTATTATCTTTTTGATATGGATTTCTAGTTTGATTCCATTGGTGTCAGAGAGTATACTCTGTATGTTGAAATTCTTTTAAATTTGTTGGCCTTTGTTTTTTGGCCCAGAATATCATCTGTTGTGGTTGAATGTTCCATGGGAGCTTGAAGAGAATGTGTATTCTGATGTTGTTGAATGGCATATTCTATAAATGTTGATTAGATCCAGTTGGTTGGTAGTGGCAAGTGTCTTTGTATCCTTAATGATTAATGTGGTATGATTAATGGTTAATCTTAATGATCTGTGTGGTAGTTTTATCAGTTGCTGTGAGAGAAATGTTAAAATCTCCAACTATAGTTGTGGATTTCTCTGTTTCTATCTGTTCTATCAGCTTTTGCTTCATATATTTCATAGCTTTGTTATTTGGTGCATATGTGTTTAGGGTTGTTATGTCTTCTTGATGGATTGATTCTTTTGTCATTACTTAATGATCCTTTTTGACTCTGGTGGTTTTCTTTCACTGAAATCTACTTCATCTGATATTAATGTAGTCACTACTGCTTTCTTTTGATTAATATTTGTAGTTCAGTTCGGTTCACTCGCTCAGTTGTGTCTGACTCTTTGGGCAGCCACCTAGTGGAAAAGGGGACAGAGTGAAAAGATACATGGGAGAATCCTCCCATCTACTCATTTTCCTGGTCTTTTATGCAGTATGTAAAATTCAAAGAGAGAAAAAAAAAATTCAAAGAGAGAAATGGTAAGTGAGATTATGAGAAGCTCCCATCCTTCCCGCTGGACAGATGATGGCAATGAAGTCAGTTTTTCCTTTTTCTCTCTTTTATTATTCTTATCTTTCTTCATTGACCTGCCCCAGGGCCCTTCAACATTTTGGGATTCCATGTGGAGTTCCAGTTTGTTGGTATTTGCCCACCACAGAGATGTTACATATTAACGAGCTTTCTTGACTGTATGAAGACTCTCTAAAAAGAAAGCAAATTCTTTGAGCATGGGGGGCCTTTTAGGGGGCATGGCTCCCAGAGGGCTGCATACATGCATGCTCAGTTGTGCCCAACTCTTTACGACTCCATGGACTGTAGCCCATCAGGCTCCTCTGCCCATGGGATTCTCCCGGCAAAAGAGTACTGGAGTGGATTGTCATGTCCTCCTCCTGGGATCTTCCGACTCAGGGATCGGACCTGCGTCTCCTGTACTGGCAGGCGGATTCTTTACCACTGTGCCACTTAAGGGCTGGGACCATTTTTTCCTCCATGTTACTGTGACTTTGTCTTTTTGTTATTCTGGAGAAGTGACACTAATGAGATGCACGATTTATTAGCATAGTTTGTAGCTGGGAAATCTTGTGAGCTTATATAATTTGCTGTCTAGTGATTCTATTCTATTGCTTTTTTTTTGGTCTTGATCCCTAACATATTTATCAGCTTTATTACTTATTTACAACTATTTCTCCATATGCCTTATAGAAAATATGGTGTTTTTCCAGTTTGAGAGACATGGGGAATATAATATAGGTTTTGTGTCTTTATGATTTCATACTAGAATTTAATATTTCTTTAAAAGAAATTGGTTCTTTGTTAGCTTTAGGAAGAAAGGGAGAAATATGGACTAGATAAAGTGGGGAGAGAGAATCTGTAGATGTTTCATCCTATATGTTCACATGTCTTGAATAATCTGGAGCAACTTCTAGAAAGTAGGGAAATGGAGGAGTAGCCAGAGTTTGGGTTGGCACCTAGGTTGAAGAGATCCAAAGAATACATCCACATTAATTAGGACCCCTTGACGAATGAAGTCGTCTCGAGAGGTTTTTACTTCCCTCCTTGTGTGGAAGACCTCCCTCCCCCATTACACCCTGGCCCCATGTCCCAGGCTTAGATCTTGAGGGCCAGTTAAGAGACTGGATGGTACGTGGTAAACAGTACAGTTTGTGTTGGTCCTATTGACGGCGTCCTCACCCTTATGAGCATCTGCATCTCCTGGGAGGATGGTAAAGACATTTAAGCAGAGATTTGTTATATATGGGAGGAAAAAAAGTTTTGTTAGTGGAAACATTTTATCTTTCAGGAGATGTTGGTTGAGGAAAGAGTGTTGTCTCTGGCACTGTGGGCAGTAAAATGATTCAGTTCAGATTATTTTAGAAATAGCAAATCATCCTGTGGAAGATAAAGAAAACTCTTGCAATAATTGCTAGATTAATCTCCATCCATGCTCCCTTCAAGACCCCAAAGAGTGGAGAAATCAACGTCAGATGTAACTCTGTTGAGTCAGTGGAAGGAGTTGCACATTTTAGCTAGGCTGCCAGTGTTTCCCTAACCCCGAGGAATTGAATCTCGCAGTTCTAGGGTCCTGAAGCCCCCTCCTGTAGGCATTGAGCCAAGACTGGCTGCACCTGGGAGATCTCTGCCAAGTCCTCTCAGTTCTCGATCGCGTTTTTGGACGGTAGTCAATCGCCAGTCAGGCCTGATGTCCTCATTAAGTAAATGGCCATGTTGGCCTTTGTGTTGATCTTAACAGAAAGAGGAGTTCAGACAAACTGAAAGAATTACTGAATTAAAAAAAAAAAGATTCAGATGCAGAGTCCTGCAGACAGGATTAACTTTCCAGAGCACTTTGTATCATAAGATATTTTCCAAGGCTGATTCTCACCCCCTTATTTCTAGCCGTTTCTGATGTTTGCCCCCACGATGAAACTGGCATGTTACAAGCAGCAGATCTCTAAAGGGTCTGTCTTAGGAGGCAGGCAGACTCAGGGCAGGAAAAAGCCCTGCTGAAAGACCCACATTCTCTGTGATGCTAGTAACTCCCTGTGGGCAGAGGGTCAGTTTATGAAGCCTTTTGTTTTTGGCCTTCTCAAACTTGGTGTAGATGCTGTGGAAAACATGGAGACATTAAACATGGAATCATGAGATGCCCCAGCAGTTCTACTCCTAGGTATATACCCAGAAGAATTGAAAATGGATATTTAAACCAACACTTGTACACACATGTTCACAGCATTATTCGCAGTGGACAAAAGCGGGAAACAGCTGAAGCATCTGTTAATGAATGAGTAAACAATATCCCTACAATGAGTTGTGATTCAGCCAGAGAAAGGGATGGTGTACTCACACGAGTCACAATGTGGATCAACCTTAGCAACATTGTGCCGGGTAAAAGAAGCCAAGTCACACACCATAGAACTCCATTTATATGAAATTCCCAGTGTAGCCAAGTTCACAGGGGCAGAAGGCATATTTGTGATTATCAGAGCCTGCAGAAGAAGGGGGATGGGAGTAACTGATTAATGGGCACAGAGCTTCCTTTTGGGGTGAGGAAAATGTTCTGGAACTAGATATGGGTGGTTGTTGCATGACATTGGGAGTGTAAATGCCACTGGGTTGAGTTTAATCGGGTTCATCCTGTTATGCGAATTTTACCTTAAAACAACAATAACAACAAACTGCCCAACTCAAGTGTTTTCAGAATCCCTAAGTTATGGAGTTTCAGTTCGATTAAATCCTGGCAAATAAGCTTCTAATATTTGAGTTAAAGTTTCAGCTACTGGCAAGAGCAGTGATTTACTGAAAAGCAGGCAAAGTCCTGGGAGAGTCTGGGCTAAAAAGCCACTGGTGGACTTGGAGTAACTGCATTTATCTCTGGGATGATTTTCTCCGCTTCTCTTGGGGTGTCTTGGTAGGCGCCTTGGGGCTTTCCTTGGCACTGGGTGCTTAAACATTTCAGTCCAGTGGCTTGGCCTTATTAGCCATGGGATTGTGTTATCTTCAGCCAGTGTTAATTCAGCATGGTCTGAGGAATGCAAGAAAAAGCACAGAAAGAGAGTTTTGGCCATTCCCCTGTGATAACAGTGCAGGACTTCAGCTAAGAGGCCAGGAGTGAGTCCTGTCATCTGGTGAGCTTCAGGGCTGATGAGAATTTATGGCTAGAATAAGGAAAACTTTGCTCAGTGGTGAGTTGGCAGTATAAGATCTTCATTTGCCAGGTATTTTTCTCTTTTAATTTGTTGTGCTTGAACTACCAGATGATTTTGAAAGCGATTTGAACTGCCAGATACAAGTACACATGTCACTTGGCAACATTAGGGAATCACTGAAAATTCAAAACATTAAAAAGTAAACATTTAGTACACCCACGTTCATTATCCGTAACAGCCAAGAGGTAGAAGCAACCCAACTGTCCATCTACAGGTGAATGCATAAACAAGATGTGGTGTGCCCATGCGATGGTGGGGAATTACTCAGCCTTGGAAGGGAGGGGAATTCTGCAGTAAGCTACAACGTGGACGAACCTTGAGGACATTATGCACGTGGAACAAGCCAGACACAAAAGGTCAAATACAGTATGATTCTACTTACACGAGGTGCCTAGGGCAGTCAGATCCATAGAGACAGAAAGTAGGATAGTGTGGTCAGGAGCCGGGGTCAGGAGGAATGGGGAGTTACTATTTAATGGGCACAGAGTTCCAGTTTTCAAGACAAAAGGAGTTCTGGTGATGGATGGTGGTGATGGTTGTATAGTAATGCGAATATTCTTAAGGCCATTAAACTGTACACTTAACAACGGTTAAGATGGTAAACTTTACGTTACATTTATTTGACCACATGAAACACAGGTTTTGCAGCCTGAGGACCTGGGTCTTTAAAGTCGGGCTCTGTCATAAATCAGCTGTGGGACCTTGGACGTGATATTTAACCTCTCTGAGTATAGTTTCCCTTTTCTTACGTTACGCAGTATGATTCCGCAGTATGATTCCGTCCACAGCATAGTCTGTATGCTGTAGTTGTTTCTTCCCAATCTGCGGAAGAGGCTGGACGAGTGGGAACTTTCTGGAGCAGGGCAGGCTGGCAGTGTGGATGTGGAAGTTGGAGGCCTGGATTGGCCCCATGGGCATGTGAGGGGGAATCACCCCCCACCCCCGATGATGGGCACTCAGTCAGGATGCTGTGTGTAGGTGCGTCACGAGCTGTTCTCTTAGCATTTCTTTCCTCTAGCCTGGAAAATAGCTTCTTTTTCCACTCTCTGAAAGCCATCTGAGGCGTCTGCTTGTTCTACCCTTCATTTTACACACAGGAAAGCTCAGGGCCAGGTAGTTTAAACGTGACTCATTCAAGTCTACAGAGGGGAGAACTGTGAGGAGAACTTGGGTCACGTGATTTCACGCCCCACCGTCTACAGAGGGGAGAACTGTGATGAGAACTTAGGTCACGTGATTTCACACCCCCACTGTTGCGAAGGCTCATTGAGTGTCGGGCATTCATGATACAAATTTGTGCTTAAGTCAAGGTTCTTGCTCTCAGGAGCTTACCGTTTTTCTTCCCCTCTAGATAGAAAATACATGAAATATCTAGAATAAAGAGGGCTAGAATAAATGTGCTGTAGTAAAACGTGCTGGGATTGAGGTGTGGATGACAGAGAAAGGGATGCAGCGAGGTTCACCAGGAAGGGCAGAGGAAGCTTCACACCTGAGCTGACGTGTCTGTGGTTATGGGGCATTAAGGAGGTGACTGACCCTGGTGTTGGGAAGAGTTTGGTCAGATGGCGGGGTGTGTGTGTGTGTGTGTCTGGGTGAGGCAGAGGAATCCAGGTGGAGGGCTTAAGACAAGTAGAGATGCCTCGTGGGAAAGGACTGGGTTTGAAACCCAGCCCTGCCCTCTCTAGTTGTGGGCAAATAATTTGCCTGCTCTGACCACCAGTTGACTCATCTGTAACATGGATTAAAAAAGAAACAAGAAGCTACCGTAAGCGATACCCAGGATGTTAATTAGGGATTTGCATGAGCGGGAGGTCTCAGTTGTGTCTCTAGGATATGTAGATGGATGACACCGCTGGTCCCTGTCTTGCTTTGCAGTGGTTTTCAGAGTGTGGAGAGTTAGTGTTGGTACCGTGACCTCCTCAAGGCTGAGGAATTCATATTTCCCCACACCACCTACTGTGGAACTCTGCTCTCTGTAGGAGGAGAGGCTCAGATCCTTTTCCTTGTTGAGTGTAGGAGAAACAGTGTTTCACCAGAAGGTTATAGTCACTATTGAAGAGATGCAGAATCATCACATCTTTGTGCTTAGATTTCTCTGTTCTTGCCCTGTTGCAGATGAAAGCCTCAGAATGAATAACCGTGCTGAACTCACTCAGTGGATTAAATGCTTGAATCTAGGTGCTTTCCATGGTGAGCAGGATGGTGCTTGCTCTGTTTGTGAATATTAGGTGGTCAGCTCTAGCATGTCCTTGCCTGGGAATGGCGTGGGGTGGGGTGAGCTGTTAAGGATTCTCTGGGCTTATAAACAACGTAGGGAATCTTAGATTGATGATGTCAATCTCTGCTATTAGAAATGTGGTCCCCGGGCCAGCAGCGTGGCGTCACCTGAGAGCTTGTACTACAGAATCCCAGGCCCCATCCCGGACTTCCTGGACCATAATCCACGTTTTAGCAACACCTGTAGGTGGTTTGTATAGCCACTGAGGTTTGGGAAGCACTAATGTTGAAGATTGGACGTGAATCTTAGAGTTCAGGCTCCCCTTTCTCCATGGAGGAGCCTTAATGGTTCTGTCTAGATAGACTTTATCCCTGGTTTATATCTGACTCCCTTACAGACCTGAGGAAGAGGTTTCTTCTTCTTCTTTTTAGTTTTTATTTTATTATTTTGGCCACACAGCATGTGGGATCTTAGTTCCCTGACCAGGGTTTGAACCTGTGCCCCTCTGCTTTGGAAGCATGGGGTCTTAACCACTGGACCACCAGGGAAGTCCTAAGAAGAGGTTTCTAATTGACTAAGAACTGTGGGATCGAGATAGGAAATGAGGAAGGAACAGAACATGAAAAAATTGTTCCTGACTTGACACTTTTAAGATTTACCTTAAATTAGTGATTGAGCTCAGGGTCTGTAAGACTTTGCTTATGGAATTGTCAGGCGAGTGTATGTTTCTCGGTTTTTGTCTCGTCACAACAAAGACTTGGAGTGATGGACATTAAAGCCCCCTCGGTGTGTCACGGCTCTCGGGTCTTGGACAGACTGTGTTATATAGCTCTTAGACAAATCAGTGTTACAGCTCAGTGTTACAGCTCTATTTTATTTAGAAGATAGCAGGAAAATCCATCTTCAAGGCGTGAGGGCACATCGATCCAAAGACGCCAAGAGAAGAGCCCCCCAGCGCGTGGGAGAGAGAGAGAGCTTTGGCTCCTCTTTTTAATTGTTTTCTCTCCCTGGGCCTGTCCTGTGTAAATTGGGCCAGCCAGGAGTGTTGTTTGTTTTACCTGAGGTCCTCACTCCGGTCCTCGGACCTTTTCTCTTCCTTATCTTTTAGCCACTGCCATTCTGGACTCCTTTTCCCTATTCTCACTACCTAATAGAATCAAGTGAGTCAGATTCTTCTTACCTGAATCATTAACTGGTACTTATTGGCCATCTTGTTCTGTTCATTAACTTGGCTTTTCTGTCTCGTTATTTCCTTTAGGTAAATATATTTTAAATAGATGTTAAGAGGACCATTTTTATTTCCTTTAAATGGCCATTTTCTGAAATAACTAGTGATGAAAGACTGTGTCATTTTATTGATGGGATTTTACCAGCTCAATGTTTTCAGTAGTCCTGGGCCTTAGGATAAAGCATAAAGAGTTTTTTTGTTTGTTTGTTTCCTTTCTAAAAAATATTTTTAATGTTTTTAAAATTAATTTTTATTGGGATAGAGTTGCTTTACAATATTGTGTTAGTTTCTACTGTCGAGCACAGTGACTCAGCTATATGTATACATGTGCCCCCTCTGTTTTGGATTTGAATGTTGGTTTTTAGTGTCTTTTTTCCTGCATCCCTGTTACAAAGGGGCATGTTGCTAGCATGGCCTCATCACATGACCTTTGTGCCTTTAATCAGTTGATTGACTCTTCACTGATTTGACATTTTTAAGATGAGGCACTGAGCTGTGGACCAGGGATGAAGCCGGGCTAACACTTTGAGTTCTTTGCTCTGTGCTGCCCGGGTGGGCAGTGTGGGTCTCCCAGGCTCTGATGCAGCCAGTCTTTAAATGGAAGGAATTGGACCGAATTTATGATTTTCATGGGATACGGGCTGAAAGGTTGTTGCTGAGCTGTGAAAGATGCTGGGATTCTTGGCCTCCAGAGGAGAAGAATTCACTCTGGGGCCAGTGATGAGGCTTGATAGCTCAGAGCTTTTGTGTAATAAAGTTTTATTAAAATAAGAGAGATAGAGAAAGCTTGTGATATAGACATCAGAAGGGGGCAAAAAGAGTGCCCCCCTGCTAGTCTTTAGCCAGATGTTATATAGCTACTAGCAGTCTGTTAATTAGAGAAAGGAAATGTCTCAAAACTCAGAGACTTGCACCAGACCCCTCACCCACAACATGCATTTTGAGATAACACTGGCACAAGGTGAGTTGTCCCAGGCCATAAAATGATTGACATGAATCTTGAAGAAAGGCAGGTTTCCAAGCAAATACAGTCTCATTAACATAGCTGAAGAGAACATTTGCATGAGTAAAACATACTGGTTTGTTGGTTCTGAGTCTTAGGCAGAACCACTTGAAGACAGAGACTAGGGTAACGTTAACATAGCTCAAGACAAACATTTCCATAAGGAAAATGCATTGGTTAGCTCAGGGTTTGAGAAAAGCTCAGTTCAGGTGGAACCAGGTGTTGTCATGGCAACCCAGAATTTTAAAAGAAACCTCTTTTTAAATTTGTATAAAGAAAAGGAAAAAATCTAACACTTGTAGTTTGCTTCCTCCTGCGGCTTAAGAGAGAGATTAAGAAAAAGTCTGACACTGGCAGCCTATTTCCTTCGTTTGGAGACCCCTGGCCTTCCTCCCTGTTACCCTCTCAGGGCTGTATGAGCAGGTTGTGTGTGGATCAGGATCTTGGGTGTGGGGAACACATGTTGTTTCAGAAGCACAGTACCGTTGTCTTTATTTGGAAAATAGAAAAAAACTTTTTTTTTTTTTAAACGAGAGGCAGAATGTAAAAGCACGATTCGATGTTAGGGGGTTCACGTGGGATGGAAAGCACGTGGGACCACCAGTTAGCAGCAAGCAACAACATTTTTAATGACCACAGAGTGCCAGGTATTGTTTTAAATTATCGATATGCATGTACTTTCACTTAAACCTCACGGGTCCCTAGACTATCAGTCCTGATAGCATATAGACAGGCAGGCAGGTGAAGTGTCTTGCTCAAGGTCATCACAGCCAGTGTGTGGGTGGATGTGGGATCCAAACCCAAGCTGAGTCGGCAGCTTGACTGTGTATTTGCTACCTCTGCATCCATAGTCTGATATGAATCAAGATCACTTTAATCTGTGCTTTACCTTCTGAAAAAAAGAGTTTTGTAATGTATGTAACTTACATGAAATTGCCCCTCAGTCCTCACCTGCAGGAAAGAAAACAAACAAAAATCCTCTTTTCCTCTAAATCCAATTAGAAAATTGGTTCAGGGACTTCCTTGGTTGTCCAGTGGTTATGTTGTAGCCACGCGTTCCAGGAAACAAACTGACTCAGAAGGACAATGTAGATAGTGGAGTGCAATTTATTACACCGGCGGGCCCAAGGCAGAGTCTCCTCTTAGCCAAGGACCCCGACCAGTTTTTGTGAAAACCTTATGTACCCTAAGTGTATGTGCTCAAACCCACCTCCCCCAGTTCCCTGAAGCTAGTCTGAACAAAGGAAAAGAAAGATACAATCAAAGTTAACCTGTGATTCGTATACCTTAAGCTTAGGTAGGTAACAGTGGACAATTATCAATAGGCCTGTGGTCATACCCCAATAAACATAATAGAATTTATGATTCTATTCAGTTACATAGATAATTAGGATATTCTTTTAGGTGACGGAGAGTCCAGGTACGAGCCCTGGGGCTCTTCCACCCAGGGGATCTGGTTTTCCAGTTGGAATGTCGTTTCCATAGATACTGGGCATAGCTCAAAGTCCACAGTCCAGCCCAAGATAGAGTCCTGCCTTCAAGATGGAGCCTTTTCTGTTTCCTCCTTCAGTTAAGACTCTGTACTTCTACTGCAGGGGGCACTGGTTCTATCCCTGGTCAGGGAACTAAGATGCCACACACCCCGTGGCTTGACCAAAAAAAAAAAAAAAAAGAATTGGCCTCAAGTTCCACACCTAGGGAGGTGTTTAGTATCAGTGGATCAATAATCAGTGGAGGATTCCTTCCCCACTGATCCAATTGGCTAGAAATTTCGGAGGGCTTCCAGTCCTCATTCCTGCTCATGGGCCAAGCCAGCACTGCTCATTTGAGAGTGGCCAGTTTCAGTGTTTTCTCCCTCCATGCTCAGCTTGGCTGTCATGATCTCCCTGGGGCTCCTGAGGCCAAGGCTCTTGGTTGTGAGTCCCCAGGTATCCATGAGTCCACTCTCACCAGAGGTTTTCAGCTGTCCCTGCCCAGGAGCTGGGTAGAGAGCCTAGAATGGGTACAGACATGGGATGTTGGTGGACACAGCTTCCTGAGGGGAAGGGAAGTGTATCTTTCATTCTTTCCTCATATAAGCTTGTAGGGGATGGGTTAATTTCTTTATCAAATTATTCTCCAGCCTGTAAATGACAGCAAGATTGAACATGACTGATCTTATACAATTTTATTAGTATCCAGTGTACAAAGCAGCTAAGTGACCAAACTGAGATAACCTTATTAATTATTTGTCCTATCCGCATGACACTGAGGAAATAAAGGGAATTCTTTAAGTCTCTGTTACATCTTTTATAACATAGGGTTAGTAATAGTTTCTGTCCCACAGAAGGTCCTGGGGTGGGGGTGGGGATCAGCTTTAACAAAGGCCTTTGAGACTAGCCAAGCTGGAGGGAAGTGTACAAGTAGGTGTGTGTGTGTGTGTGTGTGTGTGTGATGGGGTAGAGACTGGAAATGTTGTGTCAATGCCATTTTATAGCATTTGAACTCACATTGGCCTTTTCTTGCAGTTGTTTTATTAATTGGAGTTTGTGTTCTGCCTCAAATATGTCCTAAGACCTCTCTGATAAACTGCTGTTTTGGCCTGTTTAGGACACAACCGACTTTGAGTGGAGCTTCTGGATGGAGTGGGGGAAGGAGCGGCTGGTGTGGTTGTTCCTTGGCCACATGAGCGTGTCTCAAGTCGCCAACCTGATTTCGAGGAAGGTATGGTCATGTGCATCGTTTCCATTTCAGCTTCTTTCTCCTTTGCTTTTTGTTGAGAAGGAACCCTGAGCTAGGAAATCAGGGGGCATGGATATTGGCCTTTGAAGCCTGGCAAAGGTGAGAAAGGTTTGTTACTGGTCAATAAGAGAAATTACCAGATAAAAAAATAAAATCAAAACATAAAAATAAAAGATAAAGATGTGATAAATTGTTACTGTTGGATAGATACTGCATAATGACTTACATTTGTTGTGAAAAGATTACCACGATAAGCTTAGTTAACACCCATCATGTAGGTACAAAAGAAAGAGAAGGAAGAATGTTTTTCCTGTGATGAGAACTTGTAGGATCTCCGTGCTCAGTGGCTTTCAGGTAACCATATCGTGGTAGCACAGCTCTCACGGTGTACACTAGACTCACTTTTCCGATCATTGAAAATCTGTACCTTTTGACCACGTTCATCTAATTTTAAAGAAGCTTCCAAGCAAACCTAATAATAAAGAATACATGATTTTGCATTCCTAAACTGATAATGAATATACCTACCTCAGCCTTCACTAATGGGTTTCTTTTCTTCCACAAGTTGGTTTGGTGTTTTGTTATGACATCAACCTTTCTAGAAATCTAACATTTTTATTTCTAACACAAAGCTTCTCTGCCCATACGTGGGTGACTTACTACCCCTGGGTCTCAGCTTTCCCATTGGTGAAATGAACAGCTCAGTATCTGTATTTTCTTTCCCTGTTGGGGGAAGATGAACTATTTTGGGGAGGATCTGTGAAATGAAGCTGTTATCATTACGGCTGCTGTGGGAAAGGGCCAGCTGTTGTGGAGTGAAAGAGTCCTGGATGATGGATTAGTTCCTGGACTTGCTCACTCGTTAGCTTTCTGACCATGGAAAGGCTTTTCACCACTGAATCTTAATTCATCATTTTCTATAAAGTAAGGTTAATGAAATAATAATATTTTTTTTCCTTTTAAAAAAACGGTGGGCTTCTCTCTCACAATAACCAAGACATGGAAAAAATCTTAATGTCCATTGACAGATGAATGGATATAGATGTGGAAATGGAATATCATGTTAGTCGCTCAATCGTGTTCAACACTTTGCACTCCCATGGCTCCTCTGTCCATTGAATTCTCCAGGAGAAGGCAATGGCACCCTACTCCAGTACTCTTGCCTGGAAAATCCCATGGACGGAGGAGCCTGGTAGGCTGCAGTCCATGGGGTCGCTAGAGTTGGACACGACTGAGCGACTTCACTTTCACTTTTCACTCTCATGCATTGCAGAAGGAAATTGGCAACCCACTCCAGTGTTCTTGCCTGGAGAGTCCCAGGGATGGGAAGCCTGGTGGGCTGCTGTCTATGGGGTCGCACAGAGTTGGACATGCCTGAAGCAGCAGCAGGCAAGAATACTGGAGTGGGTTGCCACTTCCTTCTCCAACACTAGAATAGGAATCAGCCATAAAAAAAATGAAATAATGCTGTTGTAGCAACAAAGACGAATCATTCAGTGTCACGGTAATCCAAGCCTGTGCCCCAACCACTGATGCCAGACAAGCTGAGGTTGACCAGTTCTATGAAGACAACACCTTCTAGAACTAACACCAAGAAAGGTGTTCTTTTCTTTTCACCACAGGGGACTGGAATGCAGAAGTAGAAACTCAAGAGATACCAGGAGTTTGGCCTTGGAGTACAAAATGAAACAGGGCAAAGGCTAACAGAGTTTTGTCAAAGAGAACAGGCTGGTCATAGCAAACACCCATTTCCAACAACCCAAGAGATGACTCTACACGTGTACATCACCAGATGGTCAAAACTGAAATCAGATTATGTTCTTTGCACTGAAGATGGAAAAGCTCTATACAGTCAGCAAAAACAAGACCTGGAGCTGACTGTGGCTTAGATCATGACCTCCTTTTTGCCAAATTCAGGCTTAAATTGAAGAAATTAGGGAAAACCACTAGGCCTTTCAGGTATGACCTAAATCAAATCCCTTATGATTGTACAGTGGAGGTGATGATTAGATTCAAAGGATTAGATCTGGTAGACAGGTGCCTGAAGAACTATGGACTGAGGTTCATAACATTGGACAACAGAGGGTGACCAAAACCATCTCCAAGAAAAAGAAATGCAAGAAGCCTAAATGGTTGTCTGAGGAGGCTTTACAAATAGCTGAGGAACTAAGAAAAGCAAAAGGCAAGGGAGAAAGGGAGAGACATTCTACTGAATGCAGATTTTCAGAGAATAGCAAGGAGAGATAAGAAGGGCTTCTTCCGTTAACAGTGCATAGAAATTGAGGAAAACAATAGAATGGGAAAGACTAGTGATCTCTTCAAAGAAATTGGAGATAGGAAGGCAACATTTCATGCAAAAATGGCCACGATAAAGGACAGAAACGGTAAATACCTAATACAATCAGAAGAGATTAAGAAGTGGCAGGAATACACAGAAGAACTATGCAAAAAAGGTTTTAATAACCTGGATAACCACAGTGGTGTGGTCACTCACCTAGAGACAGACATCTTGGAATGTGAGGTCAGGTGGGCCTTAGGAAGCATCACTATGAACAAAACTAGTGGAGGTTATGGAATTCCAGCTGAGCTATTTCAAATCCTAAAAGATGATGGCTGTTGAAGTGCTTCATTCAATATGCCAGCAAATTTGGAAAACTCAGCAGTGGCCACAGGACTGGAAAAGGTCAGTTTTAATTCCAATCTGAAAGAAGGACAATGCCAAAGAATGTTTAAACTATAGAACAATTGCAATCATTTCACACACGAGCAAGGTAATGCCCAAAATCCTTCAAGCTAGGCTTCAGCAGTACGTAAAATGAGAATTTCCAGATATACAAGCTATATTTAGAAAAGGTAGAGGAATCAGAGATCAAATTGCCAACAGCTGAAGGATCATAGAGAAAGCAAGGGAATTCCAGAAAAACATCTACTTCTGCTTCATTAACTATGCTTAATCCTTTGTGTGGATAACAGCAATCTGTGGAAAGTTCTTCAAGAGATGAGATTACCAGACCACCTTACCTGTCTCTTGAGAAACTTATGTGCAGGTCAAGAAGCAACAGTTAGAACAACTGGACGTGAAACAATGGACTGGTTTAAATGGTAAACTGCCATTTGACTGGTTCACATGGCTCAGACGGTAAAGACTGCCTGCAGTGTAGGAGACCTGGGTTCTATCCCCGAGTTGAAATGATCCCCTGGAGAAGGGAATGGCTACCCACTCCAGTATTCTTGCCTGGAGATTTCCATGGACAGAGGAGCCTGATGGTCGCAGAGTTGGAGACGACTGAGAACTAATACTTTCACTTTTTTTCAGTTCAGACAGCATGAGATGCAGATGAACCGTCTATTTGTGGCCGGATGGGCCTCCTCCTCTCCAAATTCGCTCCATTTTCAGCTCCTGTTTTGTACCCACCACCATCAGAAAACTACCTAGTTTAGGATATAGATGTTCCTCTGGTTAATTTGCTTGTGGCTCTTACTGTTAGGAGGCCCTGTTCAGGATGGCTCAGAGCTCCTGGCTGAAACCCAGCTTTGTCAATTTCAAGCAATGCAATCTTAAAAGCCAGTTAGTTAATATCTCGGAGTCTTTCACCTCATTTTGTGCATCCGGGATGGTACCGCTTGCTTCCTGGTGTAGTGGTAAGGGTCTAATAGTTCTCAAGGTTGTGCTAGCGTATGATGACAGCCAGTGAAGAGGGGGCCTGCTGGGGCCTGCTGTGTGCCGTGACTGTGGTCTGCGTGGGCTCCTGGGAGCAGTTCCCTCCGCGGTGTTCAGAAAGAGGGCAACTGTCTGAGATTCTGAAACCCCAGAGGGCAGAGGCTGTTTCTTCAGCCATACCTACGTTCCTCTCCCGCGTGGCTTTCTCTGATCCTGTTTCAGGCTTGTGCTGGCTTGTGGGAAAAAGGACAGGGAGACACAGACCAGGAGCTGAGAAGTGACACCGGAGATGCCTCCTGGGAGGAGTGGGCCACATCTACCTGGGGGTGTCAGGGAAGCCCCCCCAACCCCAGGTGGTGGCTTGAAGAGGGTGGAGCCATTTGCTTATTTCAGCCTCCTGCATCTCCGTACAGGCCTGGGTGGACAGGTGGGCTTGTCCTTTTATCTGCAGCGCACCTCTTAGGCAAACTCAATGGGCGGTTTTGTTTGCAGTTTTCTTGGAATGAGGCAGAGTTCGCACTGAGTCATCTGCGTGTGTATGTGTCTATCCCATCCCTCTGTGACCACAGGTTTGATTTGTGTGACAGCTGGTGGGCAGGGTTCTGTGAGGCTGGAGCACACTGCTCTCTTTGTCCATGTCCGCTTGGTCCTTATGTAAGTATGAACCTCAGCTCTGGCCCCACCACCTGGACTGAGCGTCCCAGATGGCCTTAATTTGGGTGGCTGTTTTTGGTACTTATTCAGGGTGGAAGATTTGGGCTGCACTTATCTTTTATCTCCCCTTCTCAGGGGCATCATGAACTGTGGATGATGCTATAGAGACAGGCATTATCACTACTTGTGGTTCCAACCCTGAAGGATGCTTCTGGGCTCCGTCTGCTGTCTCGTCCCATCTCTCTTTTTGCTGGCCCCAAAGAAGAGGTTATTTTCAAAAGCGTGATTTTCTTTTTCTTCTTCTTTTTTTTTTTTTGCCATGACAAGTAATAAAAACTTTCCACTGAGCTCCCCGGCCAAGGTTAAACGCCTTTTCTCTGGGTTGGGCTCTCTCGTTGGGTTTTGGCAAGACTGGCTCAGGGACAGCACGCTGGGAGGGGAGGCTGAGGAACGGCTCTGAGCTTTGGCCGTGGGTTTGTTATGCTTGGAGTGTGTGTGGGGCGGGCCAGACAGTGGCCTCTTTTCTTGAACACCCTCACCACCTGAGGCATAGTGTTCTCTGCTCTCAGAGCCAAAAATACCCCTGCATGAGCTTTTGGAGAAGGCTGGGTGCCCTGGCTGACCACAAGGTGCCTTCTCACTCGACCTTTGACCAGCAGAACCCGCGTCGTTAGCGCTGGGCCCCGACCAGCTGAGCTCATCAGCTTTAGGCCTGAAGAGCGTGGTCCTGTGGCGTTGCCTGAGATGAGGAAGCTCACCTCTGGAAAGCTGTGGTGCTCCTTTCCAGCATATCATCAAAACCACATACCTAATAGGAATCTCACGCACTAATGGGTTTCTTGGAGCCAGACTCCTCCACCTCCATCAGGGCCTCTCTTAGGAGGGGTGAGATTGACTTGGTTTGGGCCCACTGGCCTTTGCCCTCAGGAAAAGCAGGCTAGAATGCAGTTATCTGGACTCTGGGATGGCTTTGGGTTTTTTTCCTGTTTGTGTGGGTGTATACACACACACACACATATTCATATGAGGATATATCTCATATATTGACATATATATATTGGTAGCATCTGCAGTTGATTACGTAGTGTGTAATAAATTATGCTGTGCATAAGCATTGTTGAGTGACTTCTTTTATTTATTTCTCAAACAATGCCCGCTGAGTGGTTTCTGGGCAGACGTACAAAGAGAATTAGTGCACAGCAAAGTCTGGTCCAGTTGCCAACAGGAGTCTTCACCACGGCTTTCCGGTTTCGTTCCTCCCCGTGGAGGTGAGCTAATGAGGGAAACCACTCAGGCACACCCTGCCTGAGTGCCCGCAGCCGAGAGCAAGCTGAAGCAGGCAGGAAGGAGAGATGGCATGAGGGGGGCACGGCCAGCCCAGCTCTTCCCGTGGCTGAGTCCTGGCCCCCCCCGTGAGGAAGATTTGGAGACTAGATTTGCAAAACAAAGGGCCACAAGTCCGTGGTCTTTTCTCAGGTGCTGATTTCGGCCTTTGAAATGTGCCAGTTGAATTTGTCTGTCTCTCTGAAGCCTTCCCTGGCATGGGAGGACTCAGGTTCTATCAACGAGTCTGCATTCATAGGTGGGTGCCTGTGCTGTCTCAGCTGAGCGCTATTTGAGGCTTCCCCCAACACATGATTTGTAAGAGACCTCGGTAAGTGAAAACTGGAAGTAGGCAGTGAGATGCAGAACAACCCCTTCCTACCTTATTTGCAACAGCAAAGCAGTCTTGGTTCATAAGGGGTTAAGTGATACAAGCAGACACTTTGGCAATCAGCCAGTTTTCACATTAGTGACTAAAAAGCCCCGCATTTTGGTGCTTATTTCTTGTTCTCAGTCATAACTGCCAGGTTAATTCCCAGTACTTGCAGAAGCATGTCCATCTTTCCATCTACCCATCCATCCATCCATCCACCCATCCATCCATCTACCCACCTATCCAGCTATTCTAACCATTCATTTGTCTAGCATTTCTGAAACACTTGCTGTCAACTAGGTACCCTGTTAGATTCTAGGCTAACATTATTGTATGACGAACAAGACAGAATTACTTTGTTAAGGGAACCTATGCAGAGAGAATCACTTGTGCCCCATTTTAAGAAGTGGTTCAGTGTTAACACAAGGAGCGGTAGGAGCAGAGGGCGAGTTTGCTCCCCGATTTCAGTCTGGCCCAGTTCCATCAGAAAGTGCCATAGTGGTTAGTCTTGCTTTATCCAAACTGCTGCAAAAATAGAGTGCAGTTTCCTTCTTATCGTTTGTTAGACTTCCAAAAAGTTTCTTCTCTTTCTGCCTTCCTTTTGTCTCTTACCAGGAACTGAAGAACCTGGAATAAAGAGCGTTAGAGGGGTCAGGATAGTTCTGGTTGGCTGGCATCTTATGCTCCAGCAAAGTTCACTCAACCCATCTTATTGATGCAAGTTTCAGGTCACTCACACTTTGATCTCCTTTAAAAGAGCATGGTAAATGCAAGTTAAAGCCACTACCAGAATGGTTCAGACATAAAACAGTAACATCACCAAATGCTGGTGAGGAAGCGGCATAAACTGGATCGCAAGCATGTTGCTGGTTTTTGTTCAGCTGGTCATTCATGTCCGACTCTTTGCAACCCCATGGACTGCAGCATGCCAGACTTCCCTGTTCATCACCAACTCCCCGAGCTTGTTCAAATTCATATTAATTGAGTCGGTGATGCCATCCAACCATCTCGTCCTCTGTCGTCCCCTTCTCCTCTGGCTTTCCATCTTTCCCAGCATCAGGGTCTTTTCCAGTGAGTCGGCTCTTCTCATCAGGTGGCCAAAGTATTGGAGGTTTGGCTTCAGCATCAGTCCTTCCAATGAGTATTCAGGATTGATTTTCCTTAGGACTGACTGGTTTGATCTCCTTGCAGTCCAAGGGAAACCCGGGATTGAACCAGGGACCTTTAGATTTTCAGTCTAATATTCTCCCAACTGAGCTATTTCAGCTCTATGTTGCTGGTAGGACTGTAAGATGGCCACTCTGGGAAATTGTTGGACAGTTTCTTATAGGACTAAATTTGTAACGACCATGCAGCCCAGCAAGCTCACTCTTAGGCATTTATCCTGGAGGCATGAACACTTGGTTTTACACCAAACCCTGCACATGTATGTTCATTTTAAGTATTATTCACAATAGCCCCAAACGGGAACACAGCCCAAATGTCCTACCACAGGTGAATGGTTAAAGAAACTATGGTTCATCCACCCCATGGAAACTGCACAGCAATTAAAAGGGGCAAGCCTTTGATACTCACTGCGACTTGGGTGGATTTCAGGGAATTATGCTGAGTGGAAAAAGCTAGTCCCAAAGGTTACATACTGTGACTTGAAATGACAATATTTTAGAAATGGAGACGATATTAGTGGTTTCCAAGGGTTGGGGATGTCGGGGAAAGGGAGCAGGAACAATGTGGGTGTGGTTATAAGGGGGCAGTGCAAGAGATGCTTGAGGGGATGGCATGGTTTGGTGTCTTTCCTATGGTGGATGGTGAATCTATTTGTGATGAAGCTGTATGGAATTAAACATACACACTCGAATGAAAGTGAAACTGGGAAAACCAGAATGCTTGTGGGTTATAGCAATGTCAACGTCCTGGTTGTGATATACTTTGGTTTTGCGAAGTGTTACCATAGGGGGAGATTGGGTAAAGTATCCATGGGATCTCTCTGTATTATTTCTTTTAACTGCAGGTGAATTCTGCACCTATCAGTAAAAATCTTAGTTAAAGAAAAGCATCGTGTAAAAGTAATATTTGATTAGAATTTAAATCTCTTAGGAACGTCACATTTCAGTTCAATGCAATTCAGTCGCTCAGTCGTGTCCGACCCTTTGCAACCCCATGGACTGCAGCACGCCAGGCCTCCCTGTCCATCACCAACTCCTGGAGCTTACTCAAACTCATGTCCATTGAGTCAGTGGTGCCATCCAACCATCTCATCCTCTGTCGTACACTTTTCCTCCTGCCTTCAATCTTTCCCAGCATCGGGGTCTTTTCCAGTGAGTCAGTTCTTCGCATGGGGTGGCCAAAGTATTGGAGTTTCAGCTTCAGCGTCTGTCCTTCCAATGAATATTCAAGGTTGATTTCCTTTAGGATTGACTAGTTTGATCTCCTTGGAGTCCAAGGGACTCTCAAGAGTCTTCTTCAATACCACAGTTCAAAAGCATCAATTCTTGGGCACTCAGCTTTCTTTATTGTCCAACTCTCACATCCATATATGACTACTGGAAAAACCATAGCTTTGATTAGATGGACCTTTATTGGCATTAAATTAAGATTGTGTTTTATTTGTACATGTTACTTGATCAGCATGATTCTTTGTACCTCATTTTAAGTTCTTAATCATAATTGTCATTTGAACCTCTTAAATGGATTGGTTTGTTTTGACTTTTAGGCAGATTTTTAATTAATTAGTTAATTGTTTTGGCTGCACTGCACAGCTCATGGGATCTTAGTTCCCTGACCAGGGATTGAACCGGGGCTCTTGTCAGGGAAAGTGTGGATTCCTAACCTCTGGATTGCCAGGGAATTCTCTAGGCAGACTTTAAAGCCTTGAGCTTGACATAAAGTACATGTGTGACCAAACCTGTGCGTACCTGCCCAGATTGCCCTGGGAACCTGGGAAAAATGTCTTTAAAGTCCTTCTAGAAGGAGATGAATCAGAAGTATTATTTTGGAATAAAACATAGCAGACTTTCTTCTTTAGTTTTAATGAGTTAGAAGTTTCCTAGTGTATTTGATGTCAGAGGCTCAAAATCTAATATTTAAGCATTTTCACTTATGAGGTGGACACAGGTTTGATAAATACGTAAGAAGTTTTGGAGTAGAAATAGGTAGGGCAGGGCTGTCTTTAGACCTTTGCGTATGTACAGGGTCTTCGAAACCCTTGGAAGAAGCCCTCCTCCTCCTCAGAGCAGCAGACCCACCATGCTGCTGCCTCACTGCTGGGCAAGGGTTTGTGTCCATTTCTTGCCCTCTCTGCCCTGCTTCTTGCACGTGTGTGTGTGTTGCTGGGGGTGGGGATAGGGCTGCAGGAGGTGCGCCTTAAGGCAGCAGTCCCCAACCTTTTCGGCACCAGGGACCGGATTCACGGAAGACAGTTTTTCCACAGACGGGGGTGGGAGGAGCGGGGATGGTTTCAGGATGATTCAGGTGCATTATTACTTTACTGTGCACTTTACTTCTACTGTTATTATCGCATTATGATATATAATGCAATAATTATACAACTGGCTGTTAACACAGAGTCAGTGGGAGCCCTGAACTTGTTTTCCTGCAGCTCGATGGTCCCATCTGGGGGTGATGGTAGGATCGCCTGCCGCTCACCTCCTGCTGTGTGGCCCAGTTTCTGTCAGGTCACGGACTGGTACTGGCCTGGGGGTTGGGGACCCCCACTTTGGGACTGCATTGATGGTGGGGACTGTCCTGCACTGGTAACAGAGAGCAAGGCGTGGAAGTCTAGTCATGCTGTATCAGCATTTTAGTGGTGTTTTGGAATTCTCATTGCAGTTGTGTAGATTCCAGTTGCATTCACTTTACAGCGTGAAAAATCAATATTTCCATGAAGTTCTAATTTATGTAAGGGCTTCTCAAGTGGCACAGTGGTAAAGAATCTGCCTGCTAATGTGGGAGGTGCAGGAGGTGTAGGTTCAGTTCCTGGGTCTGGAAGATCCCCTGGAGAAGGGAATGGCAACCCAGTATCTCCACAGTTCTTGCCTAGAGAATCCCATGGACAAAAGAGACTGGCGGGCCACAGTACATGGGGTTGCCAAGAGTTGGACCTATCTGAGTGAGCACACACAATTTATATATGTTTGTAAAAAAATATTTTATTTTTTTATTTATTACTTATGGCTGTTGCTGTGTGTGGGCTTTCTCTAGTTGCAGACGGCGGGGGCTACTTTGCACTTGCAGTGTGTGGGCTTCTCGTTACAGTGGCGTCTGCCTAGAACACGGACTCTAGGCAGGCGGGCTTCCCGGACCCGGGATCGAACCTGTGTCCCTGCATTGGCAGACAGATTCTTTACCACTGAGCCACCAGGGATGGATATATATATATATATATATATATATATATAGGTTTTGGCTGGATGGCATCACTGACTCGATGGACGTGAGTCTGAGCGAACTCCGGGAGTTGGTGACGGACAGGGAGGCCTGGTGTGCTGCGATTCATGGGGTCGCAAAGAGTCGGACATGACTGAGCGACTGAACTGAATTCTTTTTAGATTTTTCACATTGTTCTGTTTCATCACCTGACCACTGTGAATGTATATAGTGGAGTTGCCTTTGCCCATTGGGGTCAGTGAGTGGGTAATAGGGATATCAGAGAAGGTAAAGTTCACATGAGCGCATTTGCTGTGATGTCTTAGAGAGAATGGTGCTGAATGTTGCCTGCCTGTACTCTGACAGGAAGAAGATGGTGATGGATGAGAATATAGGATGACCTTGTGAGCCCTCAAAGTAGCGTTTGTGAGCTCAGGTGAATTCATCAGACTCTTTGGAGCAGATGGAGTTTGCACAGCCCTGCTAGTAGTTCCTGAAGGTTCCTGCAGCTTTTCCAAGTTGAAACAGCTTAAGTCTGTGGTTAAGTTCCCAAATGAATCCCAACAAACAGGCTTTTTCCAAATGGATCAAATAGCACTTAATAAAACGTAGCTGTGTTACGGGTGTGTGCGTAGCCATGCACACATGGAATGGATTCCAAGCAGTGAATGTTGTAGATCCTGTTTAAAAAGACACCCCCCCCCCTTTTTTTTTAATTTGTTAAAGCTACTTAAAATACAGTTGGCAACCTTATTCCTTATAATTGAACTCTGTCCAGAGGTGAGTTTTTAGGGGAAAGTTGGAAGCAAACTTATGTGATATTTAATGTGGGTAGTAGGATGGAAAAATAGTAAAAATGAACTGTAGATTTCTCTGATTTTCTTGGAACTTCAAAGTGGCTGACCCAGTTGTTCATTTAAAATGTTCTCTCTTGGGCTGGAGTATAGATTTGGGAGATAATTCTACTTCGGCAATATTTTGGAAGCGTTACCATTGAAAGATGGGATTTATAATTTGCAGTCCACATCTGTCTTTCCCTTAAAGGAATCATTTTTTCCATAAGAAGACCCAATTTTAAGTAGTCCTCACTTTTCAAGTCAGTGCATTCGTGGAAATCCTATCTATCTGTGTATGTATGTGTGTGTATATATATAATTTTTAAAGTGTTTATTGAATTTGTTACAATATTGCTTATGTTTGATGTTTTGCTTTTTCGGCTATGAGGCATGTGAGATTTTAGCTCCCCGACCAGGGATCGAACCCACAGCCTCTGCATTGGAAGTCGAAGTCTTAACCACTGGACTACCAGGGAAGTCTCTGGAAATGCTGTTTTCGAATGCCCATCAAAGAGATACATCATGTGTCCCTATAGGACTAGCTGCTAGCATTTGCAGTGTACGCAGACGTCGCTGTAAGCATTTTACACTGTTAACTTAATTCTCACGGCAGCCTCATGAAGTAGATGCCATTATTCTAATTTTATATGTGATTTAAAAGAGAGAGATTTAGTAACGTGTCTAGGGTCAAACAGCTAGTTAATGGGGACATCAGAATTTATTTAGGCAATTAGACAGCAAAACTTGGTAATTCTACCACTAAGATATATTGCCTCTCAAACAATGTTAAAACATTATTGTGGTTTTTTTAAAGTAAGGATTTACCAGCCAGATATGACCAAGAGTATATTGTAAAAGCAAAGACATGTTAATTTTTTAAAACTTTTAATTTTGTATTGGGGTATAGCCAATTACCCACCTGCAATGAAGGAGACCCTGGTTTGATTCCTGGGTCGGGAAGATCCACTGAAGAAGGGATAGGCTACCCCCTCCAGTATTCTGGCCTGGAGAAGTATACAGTCCATGGGGTTGCAAAGAGTCGGACACGACTGAGTGACTTTCACTTTCATAGCCAGTTAAGTGTTAACGATAGTGTCAGGTGAACAGTGAAGGGACTCAGCCATACATGTACATGTATCCATTCTCCTCCAAACTCCCCTCCCATCCAGGCTGCCACATAACACCGAACACAGTACCATTTGCTATACAGTAGGTCCTTGTTGGTTATCTGTTTAAAATATAGCAGTGTGTCCATCCCAAACTCCCCATCTATCCCTTCCCTCATCCTCCCCCCCACCATAAGTTCATTCTCTGAGGAAAAAAAAAAAAAAAAACATGTTAATTTATCTAGTTATTCAATGTCAATAACTATAAAACTTGAAATAGAAAAATTCTCTCCTAAGGTAGTAATAGATGTATTAATCAGATTTACCAGACAAAGGCCTCAATCTCACCCACTGAAAGCAGGTACTTTTTCTGTGACCTAAATTTGACTGTGAATAATATGCTAATGAAAAAAATGTAATTAGATATTTACTTTTAAGTCTGTGGTTTAGACTTTAGGAAGCCTTTTGTGGTTTGGATGGCCCAGTTTCTAAATAAGACTCCCAAGAAATGCACACCAGTGCTTCCTCTTACCTTCACTTTCGCAGAATAGTGTGGGTAGTGGCTGGTGTGCCAGGTTGGCAGCTTTTCCAGCTGTCTTCTGGCTTCCGTAATATCTGTTGGAATGTCAGCTATGTGTCTTATTGTTGTGGGATCCACTGGCCTGCGGCTTTGGCTGAAGGCAGGAAAGTAGCTCCTTGCTTCTGGGTGAATCTGGTGAAGTTCTGAGGACCTGGGGGTGGGCAGCCATCACTCTGGGGCAGGGGTCCCCAGCCTCCAGGATCTAATGCCTGATGATCTGTGGTAGAGCTGATGTAATTGATGGAAATAAAGTGTACAATACATGTAACGTGCATGAATCATCCTGAAACCACCCACACACCCCAACTCTGGTCCATGGAAAAATTGTCTCCACTGGTGGCCAAAAGGTTGGGGACTGCTATCTGGGGTTAATGTGGAAGGTCCTTCTGAATCCTCTTCATCTGTGTTAACACTAAATCCCCAGGACAATGAGTTTGGTTAAAGGGTCACAAAACAGAACCTTCAATGGCAAACGCTGTTAGCTTACTTTCTCTTTTCTCTCTCTCTCTCTCTCTGGGTCCTTCTCTGTCTGCAGCACAAACCCTGGATCCTCGCAGTCTACGGGATGTGGGCCTGCCGCTGTGTGTTGGGGACCCAAGGCACCGCCATGGTTCTTATTCACGCCACCATCTCCTTCTGTGTTGCTCAGTTCCGGTCTCAGTTCCTATCTTGGCTGTGTTCTCTCTCTCTGCTCTCTACACTGAGACTGCAAGATGTGGAGGAAGTTAAGGTAAGAGTCTCTGTTTTTTTTTTTTTTATACCAATGGGAAGGAGAAAACCGGTTTTGCAATGCCAATATCCAGGTAGATGCCTTTGTTTTCGGATGTCGATCCAAGAACTGGGATGGGGCTCCCCCTCGTGGCCGCAGAGGGTGTTGCATCCTGCGATCCTTTGTATCCGACTTTGTCTTAGCCCTCCAGACTGAGGGACTAACATACTTCAGCCCTGGGAGGCTGTCCAGGGCCCACCCTGTACCTTTTCTCTCAGTTTGGGTCAGCATGGATGGTGCCAGACGTCACAGGAACAAAAGGAAAAGAAAGCAATAATCCCCTTGTTATTTAGTCGCTAAGTCACGACCCACTGTTTCTTGACCCCATGGACTGTAGCCCTCAGGCTCCTCTGTCCGTGGGATTTCCCAGGCAAGAATACTGGAGTGGGTTGCCACTTTCTCCTCCAGGAATAATCCCCTATGCTTTTAATAAAAAACCATCTGTAAACTGCTGCACAGTTTATAGGGAATTCTCACATCTTTACTTCATCAGAAGCCCATGGTGGTCCCTGAAACAGATAAGGTTTAAGTATTTTCCTTGTGCAGAAAATCTTGTGCTATTTAACCGGAGTCTCAATTTCATCGTTTGGAAAATGAAGGTACGAGCTGCTCTGCCTTCCTCATGGAGTTGTTCTGAGGACCTAACAAGATAATGTGTTAAGCAATTTTGTAAAAATGGTAGCATTTTGAAAATTCAAGGTTTTGTTTGTTTGTTTTTTGCTGTTGTTGCTGCTACTGCTGCTGCTGCTAAGTCGCTTCAGTCGTGTCCGACTCTGTGCCACCCCACAGACAGCAGCCCACCAGGCTCCCCCGTCCCTGGGATTCTCCAGGCAAGAATACTGGAGTGGGTTGGCATTTGCTGTTGTTAGGCTCTCTTAATTTTTTTTTCACTCTCACCAGTGGACTGGCGTGAGTAGGTCAGGTGGCAGCTCTCTCCTAACAAAAGACACTTAACTTCCCAGAATGATTAAGCTACCTGATTATTTAAATAAGTGTACTTAAAATTAGATTTGCGATAAAAATAAAAACAAATCCACATCTAACTTTTGGGGGATCTGGCAAGTATTCAAAACAGTCTCCGATTGTAATGATCATTTATCTGGGGACCACTAACATCAGTTATGGGCGTCGGTGGTGAATAAATTATGTATGTTGGTGATGTGAAAACTCCTGCCAAAGAGGAGGGAGCAGATGACCAGCAACTAGTTGCGCTGGGTTTCCATACTTTCACACGTGCAGTTTTCTTGATTTTTCTTGGTGTCTGCTGAAGTCCTGGACATGGAGTAGAAACTCTGTTCAGTGCTTAATTTTTCTGTGTAAAGCCTTGAAAGGCTCTCATGGGTCAAATGAACTACTCTGTCCTTTGTCCCAATTCTATTTTTTGAATCTATTTTCATCACCTGGTTTTCTCATTAAAAAACAATACGTACGTATTTTAGAAAATATGGAAAATGTAGAAAAATAGATTATAAAATGATCCATAATTTTACTCCCTCAGTAGTATCAAGATTTCATCCCAGTTGCTTTTAGTCTTTTGTTCTTCACCTAGTTTTGTATATACTTGTCATTTCTTATTTCGTGCCGTCTTGTATACCTGTCTCCTGTGTGAGAATTCAGGTTCATTGAGGGCAGGGACTATTTCTTTTGATGATGTGTCTCTAAAGCTTGTTTGGAAAACAGTCCTCCACTACATGTGAAGCCAAATTAATGACAGAGAGCCAGAGGAAAAATCTGTTGAAGACATAAATCCCACGTGACATTTACAGACACACATCATTTTATTGTGCTTCGTGGGGATTACTCTTCTAACAGATTGATTTCCCGGCACACCTTTCTCGTGTACATTACTCCTGTGCTCTCCCCAGCACTGGCGTCACCAGCTTGGGTCCACCTCAGATCATCGGGAGTCAGATTCTTACAAGGAGTGAGCAGCCTCGGACCCTGGCATGCACACTTCACAGAAGGGCTCGCGCTCCTGTGATTATCTAATGCCGCTGGTCTGACAGCAGGCGGGGCTCAGGTGGTAACAGGAGCTGTGGGAAGTGGCTTTAAATACACGTGAAGCTTCGCTAGCTCACCTGCCCTTCCCCTCCTGCTGTGGGCCCGGTTCCTGCCCACGGACCAACAGTGGGCTGTGGCCTAGGGGTTGGGGACCCCTGTAGTAAGCTGTAATATAGTGTAAACCTAGCTTTTATGTACAAGTGGGGAACCAAGAAAACTGGGTGACTCATTTTATAGCAGGGTTCCCTTTATTGCGGGGATCTGGAGCTGAGCCCCCAGAGTCCCAAGATCTGTCTGGATAGGTCTCTCCGTGTCTTCAGAGTTGTGGAAGGGGTCAGAGTACCCCTTGGATGTAGCTAATCTCCGTGCTATGCACTGGTGTGTCCCACGGATGCGTATCTGGGAAAACCCTCGTCCTCTGTTGCATCAGGCTTAACGTGAAGCTGATGGCTGATGTTAGGGACACTCTTCTGCTCGTTGCTTGTTAACTGCTTGTTCTGATGATGCATGACGTTTACCAGCTGCTCGGTGGTTCTCGGTTCCCGGGGTGGGACAGCCGCTCTGCCTGTGGAAGAGATCTCCTCCCCCGGAGATTGGATGGTGTCTGTGCTCGACACTCAAGGGTTGTTCTCTCCTTGTGACTTCGCAGAGAGGATGGTACAAGACCGAGAACGAGTACTACTTGCTGCAGTTCACGCTGACCGTGCGCTGTCTGTACTACACCAGCTTCAGCCTGGAGCTGTGCTGGCAGCCCCCGCCGGCCGAGCGGCCCTTCTACTCCCTCCCCTGGATGCTCGCCTACGTCTTCTACTACCCAGTCTTCCACAACGGGCCCGTCCTCAGCTTCCCAGCGTTCATCGCGCAGGTAGAGCCTTTCGAGGATTGCATGGGCGTTCCTGCCCATGATGCTTCTGTGCTTGTTTATGTGATCACTCGTGAGTCTTTTCATACTGTTTTCGTTGAGTCGCTCAGTCGTGTCTGACTCTTTGCAACCCCATGGATGGTAGCCTACCAGGCTCCTCTGTCCGTGGGATTCTCCGGGCAAGAATCCTGGAGTGGGTGGCCATTTCCTTCTCCAGAGGATCTTCTGACCCAGGGATTGAACCCGTGTCTCCTGCATTGGCAGGTGGATTCTTTACCGCGGAGCCACCAGGAAGCCCATACTTGGTTGCCCACAAATGTATAACACACGTTATTGTCGTGAATTCTGATAAGAAGTGAAATACTGTGGGGAAATAAGCCTTTGAATGAAGGTCACCGTGTCTCTTGTGTACGTTGGCTGTAGGGGCCCCCACCCAGATTCCCATTGGACTGTGGCAGCCAGAAATAATTACTGGGCACCGCCAGGAACCTGGAGTGGGCATCCCAGGCAGGCCAGCCCCAGAGAAAGAAAACTGGGTTTTCATGGACTTACTGGGAAAATGGAAGGAGACACTGACTAAGCGGTTGGTTGGCAAATAGTTGGTGCCCTTTTATTTTCACAGACTCCTTATGAAGTAGCTCTTCCGTGGCTAGGGGATTGTTCAGGGGGACCTGGGTGGGATGACAGAGTGGGGTTGAAGAGGGTTTGAAGGCCATGCAGTGGTGTGTCTTCAGGTCTGGGTGTCTCTTTCTGCCCAGGACCGCGCCTGCCTCCTGGACAGCAGTCTTGTCCGAGGCTCACAGCAAGCTGCCTTCATCATTCCCACCTCATTTCCCCTCCTGCTTTGGATTCCTTCCCTCGTTCAGTAGCCAGCCTCGTGGAAGCTGTGTACTAGGTTAATTCACCCAAAGTGTGAGTAATCAGTGATGCCTAAAAACAGGGTTTCTCCAAGAATATTCCTGCCCCCAACCCCCAACAAAAGAATCCTCATGGGGGTGAGAACAGTAAGTGCTTGCACGTGTGTGTGTAGGCACACACATGTGTACACATGTGCACACACGGGGGGCCTGGATATGTTGAAGAGCAGGGCCAGCAGCACTGTTTGACATTTCTGGAGGGGACACCCCAAAAGGTGCCCCCTGCACAAATAGGAGGGTGCTTAGAAATCCCTTATTTTGCCTTAAAAATTTCACATTGTATTCAAAACATTACATTTCTGCATTAAACAATAACTTAATGCTTAAAAATTGCCAGTTAAATCATTAAACTTTTTTCCTCTCTGCAAATGTTTAAGGGAAACTGATATTCTAGGCGGATGTATTGATATGTTTAGCATATGGTTTCTCATACTTCAATTTGGGTTACCTGGGAGCATTCTTTTGCCATGGAGGAATTTAAAATCCATGTTTGAAAATCATGGTTAAAGTTGTTGTGTAAAAGCCAGAGGTGGTTTAATGATGGCAGCTGATCTTCCAACTCAGTGATTCTTTTTTTTTTCAAACTTTAAACTTTTTATTTTGTTTTGGGGTATAGCTGATTAACAATGTTCTGGTAGTTTCAGGTAGACAGTGAAGAGACTCAGCCATAAACACACATGCCATTCTCCCCCAAATCCGTCTCCCATCCAGGCTGCCGTATAACACTGAACAGCGTTTCATGTGCTATGCAATAGGCCCTTGCTGGTTATCCATTTTGAATACTGCAGTGTGTACATGACCTTCCCAAAGTCCCTAACTATTCCTTTCCCCCCAGCAACCATAAGTTTGTTTTCTAAGTCTGTGAGTCTCTTTCTGTTTTGTAAGTTCCTTTGTATCATATCTTTTTAGATTCCACATGGAAGGGATGTCATGATAATTTTCCTTCTCTGTCTGACTTACTTCACTCCGTGTGACCGTCTCTAGGCCCATCTGTGTCGCTGCACGTGGCCTATTTCACTCTTTTCAATGGCTACCGACTCAGTGATTCTTAAAGTGGGGTCCCTGTACCTGTGGCTGCAGCCTCACGTGGGAACTTGTCAGACGTGCAGATTCTCAGGCCGTGCCCCAGACCTACGGAATCAGAACCCTGGGGGCGGGCCCCAGAGTGTGGTCCTGATGCTTCGAGGTGGAGAATCACTTTCCTAAGTTTTTTCAGAAGAGGAACTTCTTCTCTGGAGGTGGGGGCCCTCCTTAGAAGATCGGGGTGGGGTAGGCCCAGGGTGGGGTGGGTTCAGTTCATCCACATTATGTCTCTTTAACAACTTTCTTGTTGTTAGAGAAGGAAATGGCAACCCACTCCAGGATTCTTGCCTGGGAAATCCCACGGACAGAGGAGCCTGCGGGCTACAGTATATGGGGTCACAGAGAGTCAGAAGCGACTGAGTGCGCACGCATGGCACGGCCATTGTAAGTTTTAAATTTTAACATTGCAGTCAATAGCTTTTGGGCTAAATACCCACAGCACACCCCCACCCTTCCTTGAAGACAGATAATCTTTCTCAGAGAAACATAGAGTAAACCCATTAAGAGGAAACAAATTATTTTCCAAACCGCCTCTTATCCATTAAGGAGCTTATCCCTGTGGGATCCGTACTTCACTGTTTGGCAGATCACCATTCTTTTTAGCTCTTGTCTCCTCCTTACTGACTGTCCCCGGTAGAGTCTTCAGGGAATTTGAGAGGTGGGTTGCAGGGTCCTGAATCTGTCATATAGAGACGAGCTCTGAGAGCATCGCTCACCTGAATCCTTAGCCACAGGCTCTCGTTCTCTCGAGTTTCTGCCAGGAGGGACTCAGGTATGGAGACTCTGGGCTGCACCTCTGTCTATTCTTTCTCTTTTTTTTACCCCTTTCTAAATGGTAGCAGTCGCCGAAAGCAGAAACGCAAAGAGGCAAATTGAAGCCTTTCTTTGTAATCTGGGAGGATTCCTGGAAAAGTCAGCTTAGAAATGGCAAGATGTTTAATAAGCTACAGGGCAATAAAAAGACAAGTGATTTCTGTGGTTGCTGGGGGTGTTTATGGGCACTCAACTCCTATGAGAAAAACGGATCTAAAAGGAGAGCAGTTAAACTACTAAGGAGCTGACCTCATAGAGTGAAAGGATTCTATCAGAGACACCGGGAGGGGAAAGACTGGGAGGGGGATGGAGAAAAGCTGGCTGGCAGAGCTTGTAAGCAAGGTGTGCTCTGAACAAGTGCTCGCGCGAATGAGTGAACATCACAGGAGACGGTAGAGTTGAAATTTTGGTCCTTAGCCTCAGGCCAGCGTGCCCAGACTCTGAAGGACAGGAGGAGACTTGCCACCAGGGGGCAGCAGAGCCTCACTGTGGAAACCCATCCAGCCCCGCAAACCACAGTGGCTAAAATGAGAGCCTTAGGTCCACTTCTTTCGGAGAAGGCGATGGCACCCCTCTCCAGTACTCTTCCCTGGAAAATCCCATGGACGGAGGAGCCTGGTAGGCTGCAGTCCATGAGGTCGCTAAGAGTCAGACACGACTGAGCGACTTCACTTTCACTTTTCACTTTCATGCATTGGAGAAGGAAATGGCAACCCACTCCAGTGTTCTTGCCTGGAGAATCCCAGGGACGGGGGAGCCTGGTGGGCTGCCGTCTTTGGGGTCGCACAGAGTCGGACATGAATGAAGCGACTTAGCAGCAGTAGCAGTAGGTCCACCCGAGACTTCTTTCGCTCAGTTTTTTTTTTTTTTTTCCTTTAGTGTGTAAATTTACATACCCAAGATGAAGCAAGCATAGAAGAGGAGCCTCTGTAATACATGGCGTGTGATATATGTACACATCAATCACCAACAGGGAAAACTGGGCCTATCAACAGGCCCCAGTGTTAACTCAAAGGCCATCTCTCATGGCGTTTGGAGTTTGAGGAATATGGGCCTCGTTTGTGTTTCTCCCAGGGGTCTGTGGAACTCAGAAAACGAGCCAGGGGTGAGGTGGGGGACAGTGTGGGGGAGGTCTAGGGAAAGGCAGGAAATGCTGTTTATTTGCTGAGCTTGGAGCCTGGGGCCACCCCATCCTACTCTGAGCAGGCTGACTCGTGCAGTGAGGAGCTGCTGTGTGTGTTGGGGGGCACTGGGGGGTACTTTCCTTGCGCTCCTGCCCCAAGGGGAAGAAAGTGAAAGTGAAAGTCACTCAGTCGTGTCCGACTCTTTGCGAGCCCATGGACTATACAGTCCATGGAATTCTCCAGGCAAGAATACTGGAGTGGGTAGCCTTTCCCTTCTCCAGGGGATCTTTCCAACCCAGGGATTGAGCCCAGGTCTCCTACAGTGCAGGTGGATTCTTTACTAGCTGAGCTACCAGGGAAGCCCAAGATTACTGGAGTGGGTAGCCTATCCCTTCTCCAGAGGATTGTCCCAACCCAGGAATCGAACCAGGATCTCCTGTGTTGCAGGCGGATTCTTTACCAACTGAGCTATGAGGGAAGCCCTGAGGGGAAGACAGTGCTTAAATAGGGAACGTGGTTGATGGTTAAGAGCAAAACTCCTGAGCCCAGCCCTTTAGTTACAGGGTTTGAATTCCTGCTCTGCTTTGGCTTGAGAGCATTTGGTGAGTTACTCACCTTATTTGTGACTGAATTTCCTTTTATCAGTATGATGGAAAAAATAATAATACCCCCTAGATAGGATTGTTGTAAGGACTAAATGATTTCATCTAGGTAACGTGGCTTGATGTGTTCTACACCCTGTTATTGTTGTTACTGTTATCCAAAACTGAGCGTCATTTCTGGAGTATGTTGTTGGAGGAGGTCACTGAAAGGCTGGGATGACTGGTTGACCTGCAGTCTGGACCTGGGCAGTCAGAGGCTCCTCACCCCTCCCCTGCCCTTGGAATGTACTTTCTGCCCACCATTCCCAGTCTGGGAGCCATTTCTGGGGCATAGGTTTGACCTTGAGAGAGGAAGGTGTCGTTCAGACCAGCTGAACTCCCTACGTGACTAAACCCAGAAAAGGCCTCTGTTTCAACTTTAAAATTCTGCCGGTGGATGCAGAGATCTGCTGGTGTTGTGACACCCATGACGAGGCCTGCCTGTCAGCTCCCTGGGTTATTAATCCTGCCCTGCCGGTCCGAGCAGCCCACTTGTTTCTTTGGTCTGTCCTTATAAATGCTGGGCTGGAGGAAGCACAAGCTGGAATCAAGATTGCCGGGAGAAAGATCAATAACCTCAGATACGCAGATGACACCACCCTTATGGCAGAAAGTGAAGGGGAACTGAAGAGCCTCTTGATGAAAGTGAAAGAGGAGAGTGAAAAAGTTGGCTTAAAGCTCAACATTCAGAAAACGAAGATCACGGTATCCTGTCCCATCACTTCATGGGAAATAGGTGGGGAAACAGTGGAAACAGTGGCTGACTGTATTTTTCTGGGCTCCCAAATCACTACAGATGGTGATTGCAGCCATGAAATTAAAAGACACTTACTCCTTGGACGGAAAGTTATGACCAACCTAGATAGCATATTAAAAAGCAGAGACGTTACTTTGCTGACAAAGGTCCGTCTAGTCAAGGCTTTGATTTTTCCAATGGTCATGTATGGATGTGAGAGTTGGACTATACAGAAAGCTGACTGCCGAAGAATTGAAGCTTTTGACCTGTGGTGTTGGAGAAGACTCTTGAGAGTCCCTTGGACTGCAAGGAGATCCAACCAGCCCATCCTAAAGGAGATCAGTCCTGGGTGCTCATTGGAAGGACTGAAGTTGAAGCTGAAACTGCAATACTTTGGCCACCTGATGCGAAGAGCTGACTTATTGGAAAAGACCCTGATGCTGGGAAAGAATGAGGGCAGGAGGAGAAGGGGACAACAGAGGATGAGATGGCTGGATGGCATCATCAACTCGATGGACGTGAGTTTGAGTGAACTCCGGGAGTTGGTGATGGACAGGGAGGCCTGGCGTGCTGCGGTTCATGGGGTTGCAGGGAGTCGGACATGACTGAGTGACTGAACTGAAGTGGACTGTCCTCTGGGAACCAGGGGCCGGTTTCAGGTCTCACCTGGGGAGGCTCCCATGGGTGAGAAGTAACATCTGTTTATGCCAGACCTGAGGCCCTGGGGTCCGGGCTGGTAGGTGAGGGCGGCAGTGGGGGCCATTCTGGGCACGATTCTGGGCAGAGGCCATCCCAGGCCTCAGAGGAGGTCAGCGGAGGATAGATGCAGGCCGTGGCTGCAGGGGTGGGCCCAGCCCCTGAGCGACCAGCGTTGATAGTCACTGTCCCCGTCAGACCACTCAGGGTTTGGGGTAGGCTCCAGAAGGCACCTGCAGTGATGCTGACCGTGAGGAATACTCACTGAGTACTCACCCCAACCAGGCTTTCCATGTTCTAACATGTTTTATCCTAGCAACAGCCCAAGGAGTAAGACATTGTTATTCCCACTTCATAGACAGTAACACGGAGGCAAAGAGAGGCTAATGGAGTGCATGTTGGGGTAGGGGGAATGAAGACTGGAGCCTTGTTGCCAGCTCGGTGACCCTCACAGGAATTAGAGTGAGGATGCAGTGTGACGTGGTGGACGTGTGGGTCTGGACACTCAAGCTGGCCAGGCCAGGTCCCAGTCCTGCGGCCGCTACCCCGACTTCAGGCTCCATTTGCTGTTCTGGCAGACACCAGTGGGTACCACCTGCCTTGGTCTGGATGCAGTGAGGGTCTGACTAGGGAATCATTTACTGGGGAAGGGGTATGGCCTGAGACTGTGGGCTGGAGAGAAACACCCTCGTTATAAAGCAACAAGACTTGGGCCACAGTGCCCTGGAGCCAGGTGCACAGGCTGGAGCGGAGGTGACTCGGTTGAACAGCTGTGTCTGGGGAAGGCTTCTCTGGTGCTCTCCAATGTGGGTATTATTCATGTGTGAAAGAACCTTTCAGCTTTGAGAACTGTCACCTTGAATCATTAGAATATCTCTGAAAGGCTTTGATATTCCTTTTTATGCAATTTGCATGAAATGAGGTTTTAAAAGATAATGTGTTTTACAATGCACTTTGCAGATGAGTTAATGTGTGTTTTTTCGTGGAGTCTTCACTAAAAATTCCCATTGGCGGCAGTTTCCAGTGGTCTTAAGGTTGGCACTGACCTCGGTTTAAAACATCTCTGGCGAAATGCTTTGCATGCCGAGGTTGAATAATGAGCAGCCCTGCTCGTTAGGCGAGCTGTGTGTGGTGTGTCTTTTCTTCCTGCCGGATCGACAAGGGACAGATACAGTTTTTTAAATAAAAGGGAGTCAACTCGATGGAAGGTATATAGGGATTGTAATAATGACACGACTCTAAAGAAAAGCTGATATCCATTCTTTTTAAAGTAAAAACAAATAGAGTGAAAAACTGGGTTGATTTCCTTCTGCTGCGTTTCTGGTGCAATTAAGGAATAGACATTTCTCATACTCGTACTGGGGAGGCATCCAGCATCAAAACGGAAGCACTGTAGAGAAAAGCCCAGCCTTTCTGGGCCAGGGCTGCCACTTAATTATGCCTTTTTCGGCCTGGGGAGGAAGCTGGGCCCTGGGGAAGGTAGGTAAGTCATTAGCTGGAAGCCAGTCAGGCACACAAGGCACCTTGTGTTTCTTCCTAATTACAGATCTTCGGGTCCCTCTAGATGGTGCCTTGTTTGGGGAAGGAAAGGAGGGCCTCTGGGCTGCCCGTGGCATGTGGTCGCCTGAGCTGCAGGCGATTGGTCAGACTTACCTTCCCAATCGCCTGGCGGGGCCCTTTGTCCTGATCCGGCAGAGGCTCTCCTGTCTCTTCTGTGCTCCCGGGAACAGGGCTGCACACCCAGTGGTGCCCCGAGACCACATGTGCAGCTCTGGTCCTCAGGGGACCTGAGCTGGGGGTTAGCTGTCTGCTCATGGGCCTGCAGGGCATGTGCACCGTTGCTTATTTAGAAGCTGGAGACAGTTGTACAAAGATGGTCTTCGGTCAGTTCTGCTTGTGAGTTGTTATCACGTTCAATCAGGGAAGCTGCTTTCCTCCGAAAGTCTGGCACCAAGAAAGGCCCTGCCCACTGGCCTGGAGTGGAGTTAGGGGCCTCTTGGGTCTTGGCTCAGCTGATTGCCTTGGTGTGAACTGTTCTAGCTGCCACAGACTGATGGACACTCTGTTCGTCATTATTTCTTCATTTGCTGATGCTCATTAAGTCCAAATGAGTTTGCTTTGTTAGACGGTATTTGTTTTCCTCTTTCTTACTCCACTCTGTATGATAGTCTGTAGGTCCATCTGTGTCTCTTCAAAGGACCCAAATTTGTTCTTTTTAATGGCCAAATAATATTCCATTGTGTAATATATGTACCATATCTTTTTTTATCCATCCATCTGTTGATGGATATCTAGATTGCTTCCATGTCCTGGCTATTGTAAATAGTGCTGCAATGAATATTGGGGTGTATGTGTCTTTTTGAATTTTGAGCTAGAAAAGGATTGATTATGAACACAGGGGAACTTAGCGTATAGCTAAGAAACGCTCTGAGTGAGGTGGGAAGGTAGTTGTTGTTTTTCACTAAGTTGTATCTGACTCTTTGCAATCCCGTGGACAGTAGCCCACCAGGCTCCTCTTTCCGTGGGTTTTTCCAGGCAAGAATACTGGAGTAGGTTGTTATTTCCTTCTGCAGGGAATCTTCCCAACCCAGGGATTGAACCTGAGTCTCCTGAATGGCAAGCGGGTTCCTTACCACTGAGCCGCCAGGGAAGCCCCAAAGTGGGACGGTAAGGAGAAATAAAGATGGGGCTGGCGCAGAAGAGAGAGAGAGGCAGGCCTTCTTGTCGAGGATGCCATGCTCCCCAAAGCATTTTTGACAAGAAGGGTGCGGAAGCAGAGCGCTTGTCTCTCTAGTGGAGAGGACCAATGCCTTCACGCTATTATAAATTGGCATTACTCCCCCCAGTTACAGAAATAGTAACAGTTTAAAATAACTGAAGACCCTTCCCATCCAAAGCTTACCATCACTGCTGCCATTTTGGTGTCTCTCTCTCTCTCTCTCTCTCTCTCTCTCTCTCTCTCTCCAGCCTTTCATGATTTATGCAGATAGGTATCAAAAAATAGTGTTTTGTGACTATGTACGATTGAGGTGCGCTTGTGCATGTAACCAAGCCCCAAGCCCCTACTGTTGGACTTCTCGTGATTGCCTTTTCCTGCTCAAGTAATGCAGACACAAGGGATCAGGCAGGTCGGGGGTCTCTTAACTGAGGATTTTGCCATTCACTGGCTCACTGATGCTCTGCTGTGGACTTTGTAGGGTCTCGCAGAGCAGGCACGCTTGAGGTAAGGATTCAGATGAAAACCACCCTCAGTTCTTCCTGGAGAAGGAAAGCGGGGGGGCATTGCATTGGCTGTGGCTGTAATGAGAGTGAACTGTGACCCGTGCCAGGCCGCAAGCCGAGGCTTAGCTCCCTGGATGACCTCGCCAGCCAGCACTTCCCCTGGCAAACCTGGAGGCATGCCATGCCTCCAGGGTCTTTCAAAGCCGTTATTAATACTTTGTTTCCTAACACGTTATCTTTCTCAGGTGAGCTGAAGAAAATGAAAGGAAAAAGGAAATTCCTGTAGTTTGATCGTCTTACATTAAAAAAGTTAAACCAACAGCTCTCCTGGGTGTAGCTAACCCAGTGGATGACCAAAGGGGGAAAGCCATCCATGCAGGTGATTGCAGTTTCACTGTGCCAGCCTGAATTTCTTGGTCTGGCTTCTTGCTGGAAGAGGACAGTTTGAGACCACAAGCTAGCCCAACGCCGAGGCCCAAGAAGGGATTCTGCACCCTCCACCCCAGCAGCAGCCCTGCAAAAATCCAGGGCAGAGGGCAATTCCTGATGTATCATGTATATGCTCAAGAATGGAATAAAAATGAATTCCTGGGAGTGTAGGTCACCCGTCACCTCTCAGGGCTGTGCCTGCAGCCCCTCCTGGCTGCAGTGGGACCCAGCGCTCCCTGATGGTTAGAGGAGAGGAGAAGTCAGAGAAGCACGCCCAGGTCACTTTCCCCAGGGCCGGCCTCCCTTGTTTCTGTGGTGTCTGGAGCCGTACTTGTCAAAGGCTGAATCGAGTCCATATCCTCTGCCTGCCAATGTGTGCAGCTACAAGTTTGCAATTAAGGCATCCACGTCCCCTCTGCATTTCAAGGCAGCCTTCAGCCTAATAAAATCATGTCAGTGTAACATCCAGGAAACTTACGTACGCTCCGTTGGTTTTTTGTTTGTTTGCTTTGGCTTGTTTTTTGATTGCACCGGGTCTTCATTGCAGCATACAGGATCTAAATTCCCTGATTGTGGATCACACTAGGGCCCCTGGCACTGGGAGTGCAGAGTCTTAGCCACTAAACTACCAAGGAAGTCTCTCTTTTTGTGTGTTGGTCTAGGATACATCAGGAATTGCCCTCTGCCCTGGATTTTTGCAGGGCTGCTGCTGGGGTGGAGGGTGCAGAATCCCTTCTTGGGCCTCGGCATTGGGCTAGCTTGTGGCCCCCACAAGCTATATTCTTACTCTGGGACAGAGTATTCTAACTCGGATGTGACTTTTAAAAGACTTTAATTGAAACATAATTTGATTTACAGTGTTTGCAGTAGTTTCAGGTATACAGCAAATGATTCAGTTACATGTGCTCAGTCACTTCAGTCGTGTCCGACTCTTTGTGACCCCGTGGACTGTAGCCTGCCAGGCTCCTCTGTCCATGGAATTCTCCAGGCAAGAACACTGGAGTGGGTTGCCATTCCCTCCTGCAGGGGGCCTTCCCCCCTTCCAGGGATCAAACCCACGTCTCTATGTCTCCTGTACTGGCAGGTGGGTTCTTTACCACTAGCTGTCTATTTGTTTACTCTTTTTAAGATTCTTATCCTTTATAGGTTATTACAAGATACTGAATATAGTTCTCTGTGCTATACAGTAGGTCCTTGTCTATTATCTACTTTATATATAGTAGTGTGTGTCTGTTAATCCCAAACTGTTAATTTACCCACCCCCCCCCCCGCCCCCCTTTCCCCTTTGGTAACTATAAGCTTGGTTTCTATGTCTGGGAGTCTGTTTCTGTGTTCTAAATAAGTTCATTTGTATCATTTCTTAAGATTCCATGTATATGTGATATCATATGAGATTTATCGGACATAATTCTTTTCATCCAAGAGCACAGAGTGTTTCCAAGGCAAACTAAACCAACCTTCCATTCGGAGATAACAGCGATAATGAGAACTTATAAAAAACGTTGTCTGGGGGACTCTGAAAGGTTTTAAAAACGGTGGTGCCATCCGATGACTTCTTTCATTTCCCCTTTAGATGCAGCACCAGGAGCAGAGCTCGCCGAAGACCAGCCTCTCTATCCTTGCCTTGGGGCTGGGCCGTCTCCTCTTCTACTGGTGGCTGGCAGAGCTGATGGTTCATCTCATGTACATGCACGCCATCTACAGCAGTGCCTCCCTCCTGAGGGCCGTCTCGAGCTGGGCCTTAGGTAACTGGAGAGATCGCCGGCGGTACAAGCGTCAGGAGCGAGCTTCACAGGGAAGCTGGTCAGAGAGCAGACAGGGGTGTGGTTGCCTTCAGCAAACCCTGTATTTTTTAACCATGTTCCTCTTGTGGCCAAGATGACGCATGCGTGAAGTGGCCGACAGAGGTGAGGGCCAGGTTTGTGGGCTGGGAGCCGAGGATGGTAGCAGCCCCTCTTCCTGATGGAATTCCTGCTAAGCTCAGCTGGGTCTGCATCTTCCTGGTGTGGCCAGCACTGCACTTGACAGGAGTCCCTGCTAAGAGCTGGTGCTGTAAGACCGAGTTCTGTAGTCATCCTTGTTTTTGTGTACGATGTAAAGCAGAGTGTAAGGCTTTAGAGTCAGACAGATACAGGCTTTATTTTCAAATTGAAGTGTAGTTGATTTACAATGTTGTATTAGTTTCAGGTGTATAGCAAAGTGATTTGGTTGTACATATACGTGTGTGTGTGTGCGCGTGAGCACGTGCGCTCTGTGCTTAGTTGCTCAGTCATGTCCGACTCTTTGCGACCCCATGGACTGCAGCCCGCCAGGCTCCTCTGTCCATGGGGATTCCCCAGGCAAGAATACTGGAGGAGGTTGCCATGCTCTCCTCCAGGGGATCTTCCTGACCCAGGAATCAAACCCAGGTCTCCCGCATTGCAGGCAGATTCTTTACTGACTGAGCCACCAGGGAAGCCCATATATGTATATATACATTCACATGAACATGTGTGTGTGTAGATAAACTCTTTTTCAGATTCTTTTCACTTATAGGTTATTACAAATATTGGGTATAGTTCCTAGTAGATTCTTGTTGATCATCTACTTTATGTGTAGTAGTGTGTGTCTGTTAATCCTAAACCGCTAATTTATTCCTCCCCCCAATTTTCCCTTTGGTAACTGTAAGTTTGTTTTCTATGTCTGTGAGTGTATTCCTATTTTGTCAAAAGTTCATTGGCATCATTTTTTAGACTCCACATATAGGTGATATTGGGCTTCCCTGATAGGTCAGTTGAAAAGGAATCCGCCTGCAATGCAGGAGACCCCGGTTCAGTTCCTGGGTCAGGAAGATCCCCTGGAGAAGGGATAGGCTACCCACTCCAGTATTCTTGGGCTTCCCTGGTGGCTCAGCTGGTAAAGAATCTGCCTGCAATGCGGGAGACCTGGGTTCAATCCCTGGGTTGGGAAGATCCCCTGGAGAAGGGAAAGGCTTCCCACTCCAGTATTCTAGCCTGGAGAATTCCAGGCACTGTATAGTCCATGGGGTCACAAAGAGTCGGACATGACTGAGTGACTTTAACTTCACATAGGTGATATCATATTTGTCTTTCTCAGGCTTACTTCACTTAGTATGATAATCTTTAAGTCCATCCATGTTGCTACAAATGGCAATATTTCATTCTTTTTTATGGCTGAATAATATTCCAACTGTGTGTGTGTGTGTGTGTGTGTGTGTGTGTATGTATATATTTGTATAAACTACATACACCACATTTTCTTCATCCATTCACAGTCAGCTATAGGTTTGGACCTTGGCTCCATCAGCCACTAGTGGGCAGCCTTTGAAAGTTTGCTGCAACTCTGCATCTTCACCTGTTCAATGAGCAGACTCACCTTTGCAGGATTGCCTGGAAGGTTAAGTGAAACCATGTCTGGTAGGTAGAATTAATGGTACGTGCTCATGTAGGCCCCTCTGTTGGCTCTTATTTCTTATCTACCCATTTCTTTTGGAGGAGGGCATGGCAACCCATTCCAGTATTCTTGCCTGGAGAACCCCCAAGGACAGAGGAGCCTGGCAGGCTACAGTCCATGGGGTCGCAAAGAGTTGGACATGACTGAGCAACTAAGCACAGCACCCATTTCTTTATATCTGCTCATAGGTGGGGTGGAGGTCTTATTTCCTCAGCAGGACACCCTATTAAGTCTCTAGTATAAGACTTCTCTGTGTATATGCCACTGTTCTTTATTCCTTTATTCCTCTGGCAAAAACAGCAGAGAACATGCTCCTTTCTGAGCAAAATCTCCCGTTTCTTTGTTTGTGTTCCTTTCAAGAACTTCCGTGGTGGCTGAATTCAGCTGTGTGGTCTGACCTCCAGCCTGGGGCTCCGATGGGAAACGGGTGATCTTCCGGTCAGATTAAGCTGCTCTCTGCCGGGGCAAGAGTAATGGCCTGACTCCTTATCTATTTGGTGATTTATAGATTTTTTTTTTTTAAAGAGAAGTCTTGATTGCCCTTGTTATCACATAGGCTTAATCAGAATGTTTTCAAGGAAGATGCCTTTCAGGATTGGGAGAATGCTGAGTTGTTTTAATGAGAGTGTCTTCTTCCCAAAGAAAATCTTTGTTTTCATAGTTGAAAGTAACTAATAATCTAAGGCTTTAATGATACACTTAGGCAAACAAAATAGGACTAAATGATGCCTGTGCGAAATCAGATCCTAATTGTACTGCATCCAAATTAGGAGATTATCCATTTGGATGATTTTAACTATGAAAACTGGATAGCAAAACTCGAAATGGTGCTTAAATAGTAAGGAAGAGCTGTTGTCTCAGACAGCTAGTATCTTAAGGTCAACGCTAAGGGTGGTAACTCCAGTGACTAAGAAAAGTCATCAGTGATCCATTTGGGCCCCTATCACTCAACTGAAGAACCAACCAGAATCCTAGAAGTCCTTAGTTTATACCCACAATACCATCACTTTTCACCCCCCCTCCACAAAGTAACCTGATCTTGGGGTTTATCATTTCTTTTTTTCTTTTTTTTTTAAATAAAAAAAATTTTTATTCTTAGAGCCACTTTAGGGTTAGAGCAAAACGGATAGCTCAGTTCAGGGATTTCCCATCTGTCCCCTGACCTGCACGCGCACAGCCTCCCGCAGTACCAGTGTTCCCACCAGCGTACACGTTACCGGCGATGAGCGTACCGCCACACGCCATCACCCAGAGTCCCTCTGTATATTAGAACTGACTCGGTGTTATACCGTCCGCGGGCTGTGCCAGATGTGTAACGACGTGTGTCCTCCGCTGTGATACGCGCAGAGGAGCTTCACAGCCCTGACGATCCCCAGCGCTCCCTTCATCGCTCCCTCCCCTTTAATCCCCGGCCACCACTGATCTTGTTAATGTCTCCATACTTTTACCTTTTCCAGAATGTTGTGTGGTTGGAATCATGTAGCTTTTTCAGGTTGACATCTCTCACTTAGTAATATGCAACTCGGGACTCCTCCATGGCTTTTTATGGTTTGATAGCTCATTTAATGTTAGTGCTGAGTAATATTACATTATCTGGATGTACCATGTTTATCTGTTTGCCTACTGAAGTATGTCTCAGTTGATTCTAAGCGTCGTGGTTATGAATAAATTTGCTACAAACATCCACATGCAGGTTTTTATGTGCCTGTAAGTTTTCAAGTCCTTTGAGTAAATACCAATAAATAACCACAATGGCTTGATTTTATGGTAAGAATATGTTTATTTTTGTAAGAAACTGACAAACTGGCTTTTTTTCCCCAAACTAGCTTTTTTTTTTTTTTAGTTTTCCAAAGTGGTTGTATCATTTTGTGTTCTTACCAACAATGCAGGAGAGCCTGTTTCACATACTTGTCAGTATTTGGTGTTGTCAGTATTTTGGATTGTGGCAATTCTAAAAGCTGTGTAGCAGTATCACATTGTTGCTTTAATTTGCAATTCTCTAGTAACATGATTTGATGTAGAACATCTTCTCCTATGCTTATTTGCTCTCTGCTATCTTCTTTGCTGAGCTGTCTGTTCAGGTCTTTGCCCATTTTTAAATTGGATTGTTCCTTTTTTAACTGTTGAGTTTTAATGGTTCTTTGTATATTTTAGAGGCCAATCCTTTACCAGATGTCTCTTTTCAAATATTTTTTCCCAGTCTGTGGCTTATCTTCTCATTTTCTTGACAGTGTCTTTAACAGAGCAAAAGTTTTAATTTTTATAAAGTCTAGCTTATCAGTTATTTCCTTCATGGATCTTGCATTTGGTGTTATGTTTTAAAAAGCCACCACCTTGTCTGAGGTCACCTAGGCTTTCTCCTGTGTTATCATCTAAGGGTTTTAGAGTTGTGTGCTTTATGTTTAGGTCTATGGGCTATTTCAAGTTAACTTTTGTGAAGGTGTAAGAAATTAGACGTGAATTTCTTCCAGCATCATTTGTTAAAAACACTATCTTTGCCCGATTGTATTGTCTTTGCTCCTTTGTCAAAGATCGATTGACTGTATTTATATTGATGAGTCTATTTCTGGGCTCTCTTTGGTTCCATTGATCTTTTTGTTTATTCTTTCACCAGTATCACACTGTCTTGATTAATGTAGCTTTAAAGTAAGTCTTGAAAGTAAAGTAAGTCTTGAAAGTAAGGCAGACAGGTGCAGGCCTTCACCTCTCATTTTTCCTTCCAGTGCAGGTAGATTATTCTGGGTCTTTTGCCTCTGCATATAAACTTTAGAATCAGTTTGTTGATATCCAGAAAATAACTTGCTAGGATTTTTATTTGGATTGCATTGAATCTATAGATGGAGTATGGAGGAATTAATATCTTGATATCGTGAGCTTTTCTTTCCACAAACTGGCTGTCTATTTATTTAGTTTTTCTTCAATTTCTTTTTCTTCAGACTTCAGTTTTTCTTCAGAATTTTATAGTTTTCCTCATATATAACTTGCATATATTTTCTCATATTTATACCTAAATATTTTTTGGTATTAATGTAAATAGTACTATGTTTTTAGTTTCAAATTCTATTTGTTTATTGTCAGTAAATAGGAAAGTGATTGACTTTAATATATTAACTTTGTCTTCTGTAACCTTTCTAGAGTCTTTTATTCCAGGAGATTTTTTTGTTGTTGTTGTAATTGTTTCTTTGGGATTTTCTACATTGACACTCATGTCATCTTTAAGTAAGAGTAACTTCTTCCTTCCAAAAATATATAGGACTTCCAGTATTATATGGAAAAGGAATGGTGAGAAGGGGCAGCCTTGGCTTCTTCCTTTCACCATCAAGTATGATGTTTTTAATTTAGTCTCAAACTAGAAAGCTTCTATTTTCTTGCCGTTAAGTATTGTGTTACCTGTAGGTTTTTTGTAGATGCTTTTTTACTAAGTTGAGGAAGTTCCTTTCTATTCCTAGTTTGCTGAGAGTCTTTTTTTTTTTGTCATGAATGGGTGTTGGATTTTGTCAAATGCTTCTTTCTTGCATATATTGATATTAGCCATTTTTTCTTCTCTAGCTTGTTGATGTGATGGATTGCATTAACTGATTTTCAGATGTTGAATCAGTCTTGCATACTTGGATAAATCTCATATTTCATGGTGTTTAATTGTTTTTATATATTGATGGATTGATTTGCTAATATTTTGTTGAATTTTTGCGTGTATGTTCATGAGAGATGTTGACATGTAGTTTTCTTGTAATACTCAGTTCAGTTCAGTCGCTCAGTCATGTCCAACTCTTTGCGACCCCAGTGTATCCTTAAGAGTTGTCCTAAATGAAATGAAGGCAACGCGCCTTTAGGCCCATCTGTCATTTAGTCGCTGGATGTGGGCTGTGTCAGAAAGGGCTGTGGCCTTGGATGAGGCAGCTTTCTCGAGGAGGCGGTCCCCAAAGCACTAACAGCTGAGAGTTTTTCTGGTCACATTTCCATCGACTGGGATAATAAGCCCTTCCTTCCTGGAGGAAGATCTGATTAGGATAGCATGGTTTCCATCACAGCAGTTTTCCGTGAAAGTGTCCCCTTGGTCGCCCAGAGCCTTGCTTTCAATAGCTGCTTCGTTCTAGGTGATTACACACAATTATGATTTGATTAGCAGTTTCAACACGGTGCATGGAACTTCCAGAGTCTCGCTGATTATTACTAGCTGGATTTTTACTGCCTTAAGGCTCCAGGAATCCAGATAATCAAGATTTCCTAGCTTTCCCCTCTAATATCTGCTTGTTAATCAGTCAGTTTCTTCCTTGGAAGTAGCAAAAAACCAACTTTGGATGATTGATGCAGAAAATCAAATGCCTTCAAAGGAAATTGGGTAGGTAGGTAGTTCACAGAAGCACAGGGAGGGCTGGACACCTGAATTCGGGGCAGGCAGCCAGGAATCCAAGCCCAGATTATGCCACCGAGCTCCTCTGCGAGGGGGCCACTGCCCTCAGGACAGCTGCGCTGGCACCTCTCTCTGTACCCCGAACTGTCCACATCGGCACTGGCCTTGGGGCCATTGTTAGCGGCAGTGCCACCAGAGTGTCCCTGTCTAAAGGGCAGAGCCTGAGTGGAGTGGAGGGGAGTCTGGGGAGGCAAGTGTCCAGCAGAGTCTACTTTTCTAGTGGGAGGAAGACTGCACCCACGACAAAGACAAAGATGGGGAATTCCCTGAACACAGCAGGATAGATGCTGGGCATCTTTAAGCCTTCCCGGGAGCCTTCTGTCCTGTCTTCATCTGGGTTTGTTGATTTCCAGGCCTGCTGCTTAACTGCTGTCCAGGGAAATTCCTTTCTTCGTTATCCTGGGGATTCCTTTTGCTTCTTGGGTGTGTCGGAGGCTTGTTTCCTGGCATACACTTATTCTTTTAGTTGCTCCCCCCTTTCGACAAAGTATATCCCCTAGTAACCTTTCTGAAAGAAGATGCAGGGGAGGTCAGTTTGGGATTTCCTACATATCTGAGATGATTTTATTCTGCCCTCTTCAGGCTCTTTAAACGGTGGTGAGGTGTGGTCCTCATGGTTGGAAATCCTTTTCCCTCCCCAGCTTTTTGAGTACATTGCTCCGTTATCTTCCAGCTTGTGGTGCTGCAGTTGAGTCTGATGTCATTCATTTTCTGGATCTTTTGTATGAAATTTGACTCTTGAGCCTCCTTTCTGGGAGCTTTTAAAGTCTTCTTTTTGTCCAGGTGTTCTTAGTCACCCAGTTGTGTCCAACTCTCTGCGACCCCATGGACTGTAGCCTGCCAGGCTCCCCTCTCCATGGGATTCTCCAGGCAAGAGTACTGGAGCGGGTTGCCGTGTCCTCCTCCAGGTTCTTCCCCACCCAGGGATTGAACCTACGTGTCCTGTGTCTGCTGCATTGCACGTGAACTCTTCACCTGCTGAGCCATCAGGGATGCCCTCTGTTTGTCTGGAATGCTCTAAAATTTCATAATGTTATGTCCTGGTTTGGGACTGTTATATTTTCATCATTTGAACTAGATAGAGGTTCTTTTGAAAAAAGAAGGTGATTTTCTTTAATCTAGCTAATATTCTGGAATTATTTTGCTAATGCATTCCTTACTTCCATATTTTAATTTTAATTTTTTAGCTCTTTGATGCCTCTCATTCAGTTACTGGACCATTAATTTTCTAATACTTTTTCTTTTATTGTTTTCATCTTTTTTTTTTTTACCCCCACTCTGTTCTATGGGCTATTTTCTCAACTGTCTCCTCTTAATCCATCTATTTGTTTTTCTTTCTTTTTTTTTAATTTTTAATTTTTAGCAGTTTTAATTTTCACACGCTCTTTTTGTTCTTCCAGTGTTGGTCTTTCCCACCTTCTGTTTTCATGGATCCTGGCACCTTTTCTTAATTCACTGATGATGTTACTAATGTGTTTGAAGGGGGCAGTTCTCCTCTTTGCATTGTTCCTCCTCCCAGGTTCCTGCTTTCTCCTTTGTTTGCTTGGCCTTTCATGTTAATGAATGAGCGGTGACTCTTGGCCCTTTCTTTTTGAGAGTGAGGCTCTTAGAGGTAGGGACAGAGTTTCTTTCTTCAGTTCAGTTCAGTGGCTCAGTCGTGTCTGACTCTGCAACCCCATGGACTGCAGCATGCCAGGCTTCCCTGTCCATCACCAGTTCCTGGAGCTTGCTCAAACTCATGTCCATAGAACTGGTGATGCCATCCAGCCATCTCGTCCTCTGTCATCCCCTTCTCCTGCCTTCAGTCTTTCCCAGCATCAGGGTCTGTTCCAGTGAGTCAGTTCTTCGCATGAAGCGGCCAAAGTGTTGGACCAGACTTCTCTCTTACTGACTGTCGTGACCCCAGTTAGGCTGCACACGATGGAAACCTGAGTGCAGCGCAGCACAGCCCCGCAGGCGGTGGTTTTTCTCACTTAACAAGAGATGGGGCGTGGGCAGATCAGTGCTGGTGCAGCTTCTGAGGGGGTGCCATGCCCTCTCCAGGGGGTCTTCCCAACCCAAGGATCGAACCTGGGTCTCCTGCATTGCAGGCAGATTCTGTACCATCTGAGCCACCAGGCAAGTGTAGCTTCTTTAGGGAGTTACAAGTGACCCAGGCTCCTTCTAGCTCTCTGTAGCTTGTGGTCTTGCGATGTCTTAGGCATTATAAGAAGAAAAAAGTTGGAAGACACAAAGGTTAAAGGTAAGTTTCAAATCATGCTTTACCTTTTATTGGAAAAGCAGTAGTTTTCCCAGAAGCCTGATGGAGTAGAAAGTTGCTCATTACGCACATGCCAAGAAACCAAGACATTTAAAAACGGGCATTTGAGGTTAGCTGTGAGATAACACTGTGAAAGCCGGTCTTTCTGTGACTTTTTATTCTCATTATTCCAAATCGTCATTCCCAACTATGTGCTTTCTTGCCTCTTCTCCACTCCTGAAGGTAACTTCTCCATGATTTTATGGTCCTTTGCTTCCTCACAAGTTGAAGAGAGTATATATGAGAGTGTGTGTGTGCGTGTGTGTGCATTCACGTTGTATTTGTATGAATGTGTGTATGTATGTACTCTTTGAATATCTCATACCTGTATGTCCCAGTGTATCTGTTTTTAAAATTTTTATTGCAGTGTAGTTACTGTACAATATTGTGTTAATTTGTATTATACAGCGAAGTGAATCAGCTATACACATACCCCCTCTTTTTCGGATTTCCTTTCCGTTTAGATCAGTGAGTCTGTTTTGAGTGAACCTGTGAGAAGCTGAGAACACTGCTTCTTTGTCCTGAATGTGGTGCCATGTGAACTGTGTGTCTGCCCGAGGCTCCCTGTTGGGGACAGGAGAGACGACAATAAAATAAATTTCCTATTGTTAGGAAAAGATCTCTTCTCGTTTTCTGAGGCAATTTCTTTGTGGCAGCCCCCTTTGCTTGGGGCTGCACTTTCTTTTAGGACCCAGACTTTTGAGAAAAAGGAAAGAAAAAGGCTTTTGAGTGGCACTGAAACATGGAGGCCAGATGTTCATTGTCAAGTTTTGAGGGGGTCGGGGTAGGGAGCTTATTTTTCTGACAGACACCACCTGAGAACGTTTCCCAGCAGCAAACGCTTCTGTGTACATATTTGTCCGATGTCGATGCCTCTGAAGCCAGAGCAAGATGCAAAGATTAGAGTACCTTGTTCTGTAAAAATTTCTTATGCAGCCTGGAGGATAGGTAGCTGGGACCACTCAACCAGCAGACCCCTAGAGCAAGTCATCTGAGACTGCCACTTGTAGCCTCTATGGTTATACTTGCCTCTCTAATTATCCCATCTCCTGTGGCATTCTTTTTAGATTCTCGGTCATTCTCCGTAGCCAACATTCCTCCATGGTTAAAGTCTGAACTTGGGTTGATATCCCTAAGGGAAAAATGATTAGGTTAGGTGTGTGAACATTTCTAGTCCACTGCACTGTTTGATTTGTGGGAAGTGAGACCTTACTTCTGGATATTTTTGGGTAGTTAAAATTCACTAAGAAAATGTACTCAGCCTTCAGAAGCATGGATGATGAATTATTTCCTTCCAGCATTTCTTAGCAGGATCTCAGGCTCACTCAGTGTCCTTACAAATAACTTAAAAAAAAAAAAAATCAAGACATGAGATCTTATCATGCTAACAAATCTCTTTCCTTGTCTGCAGACCTATGAACAAGAACATAAATACCATTTGCTCTTGTGCTCTTTACCCTTGAGTCTGTCTCCAGCCATGTTCCTGGCAGTTCTGCTGCAAAAACTAAGAACATTAGAATCTTAGGGATGGAAACTAGAAATTTCATAGAACTTCAGTTCAAGACCTCCTTATAGCATCCGTGGCTAAAGGTATAGTTCCAGGGCCACGAAGATGGATTGGCCTAATATAGCTAGTCCCAAATTATTGTCCAAGATGGGAGAATAGAAGCCAGGGGTAGAAAGTCCAGTAGGTTTTGAGTTGGGTGACCAGGGTCATGAGAACTAGGAGGCTGTCCTGAACTGCTGGGAAGGAGCTCTGCAGGCGAAGATGGGGTTTTAGAAACAATACTGACTAAATGAGGTGATGAGTTTAAAGCTACAGTTACAAAAAAAAAAAAAATAAATAAAGCTACAGTTACAAGACTTATTAGTTATCTAATAATAGCTTATTAGAAGTTATCAAACTGGGACTATATAGAAATTATAAAACACAGAATCCCTCAGATTTCTACCTGTAAGGGGCTCAAGGGGTTCCATAGCTGATCAAGGAAAAAGCCTTGGGCAGGAGGTGGAAAAGCGTTGGGCAGGAGGTGGAAAGGACTTGGGCAGGAGGTGGAAAGGACTTGGGCAGGAGGTGGAAAGGACTTGGGCAGGAGGTGGAAAAGCCTTGGGCAGGAGGTGGAAAAGCCTTGGGCAGGAGGTGGCGGTAGTGTAGCAGCTTTATCTGGGTGATGCTCTGGCAGGTTGAGCTCAGGGGAGATCCCTCATGGTGTGAGGGACTGTATTGTGGAGGTCCAGAGGCTATATTGTGGGGGGGGTGTCCCCATTCGGAAAGGGAGGAGGGCAAGGGAGCCTGTGGAGAGTGGAGTCAGGGAGGAGGGGGCGTCTAGGTGATGTGGCTTAACACCACGGCCCCGAGGCTTTGAGTCAGAGCACCGAAGGGCTCCCGTGGCATGCAGTCTTTGTCGCCCTGAGATGTATCCGTCTGCGGTTAGTAGGTCTCGGGCACAGTTTCACAGGGTGTGCAAAGCAGGCACACTGTAGGTGGCAAAAGTGTCTGCTTGTTTGCGCTATGTTTAAAATAACTGGATGTATAAAAGTTTGAGTTTGGCACTAGTGGGGATTTGAACTAATGGGCCTCAGCCAATGTGAAGAAAGAAACGATGTTTAGGAGTCAGTACACAGAAGCCAGTGTCGGCTCACTTATGTAACACTGCCTCCTCTCAAGGTGGTGCTATCAATGTGTTGGCGTTCTGGATAGGTCCAGTGGAGGAGACAGACCAAAAGCAGGTCACAGCACACCTTGGGCCAGAGACTGGCCAGGAGGTGGAGCCTTGTGTCAAAGGAACTGTGCCGTCAGTATTCACAAATGAGCTAAGTGATTCTCACCTTTTTTGGTTAGATAACAAGGATGTCAGGGTGAACAAGGCAAGTTCAGCCCCTGTCCTGGCGTAATGCATGGTTTAAAGAGTTGTTTTCAATCATTTCGATATTTGGCAAAACTAATACAATATTCTAAAGTTTAAAAATAAAATAAAATTTAAAAAAATAAATAAAAAATTAAGGGAAAAAACCAAACAATTCAGGGTGATAGGTCCTGTGTTAGTGGGAGTCCAAGGTACTGTGGAAGCAAAGAGAAGTATATAGCTCAGTCTAGGGGAGTCTGGAAAGGTTTCTCAGAGAAAGTGATGTCTATGACGAAACCTGTAGGATGATTAGGAATTAAACAGATAATAGAGGAGGGAAGAAGGATTGGGAGAAGGATGCTCTAGGCAGAGGGACCAGCACATTCAGAAGTCTGAAGATGAAAGATCTAAGGGCGTATTTGAGAGACAGAGAAGGAAGTTCAGCATGGCTAGAAGCTCTTGTGATATGTCCGTGTGTGCATTTTGATGGAAAGCAAGATTGAAGTGAAGGCAGGCAGACAAGAGGTGATGGAAAGGTTCACGGTCTGTGATAATGAATATAAAAGCAAATTTGGGAGATTCATGGGGTAGAATTGACTGGCATTGCTAAACAGTTGGCTGTAGGGGGTGAGAGAGACAGGGTGGAGTCAGGGGGAAGGCTGGAATTCTGCCTTGGGCATCTACCATCAACCTTTTAATCCACATATACTGAGACTCTCTACCCGAACACCCTTGCAACTAAACACATCTCCCCAACTCTCCTGGGACCAGCTGATAATTACAAGCAACCACTATCAGCTTCTCTGGGGGTGGTGCACTGCATGGATGTATGTGCTGGTTTTTAACGACAAGTCTGAAGTTAAACTAGCCATTGCCTTGTGTTGCCTTGAACATGTAGAGAATTTCTGAAAACTCAGTGAAGGGTACTTAGTTTTCTTTTGTTCCCGGTTCTAAGGTTTCTCAGCATTTGAGATTGGGTGTGAGCGCTCAGTTACTCTGGTGCGTCTGAATTCTAGCTGATTCTAAGGGGTGGGTGGGTACAGTTAATTAATCACAGGCAATAAGACGGCTTCCTTTCTGGCTTCTGGCTTCAGACATTCTTATCCTTTGGTCTTTGAATCTTTTTGAAAATTTCAGGTCAGTTTCATAAATTTTGTTAGTTGCTCTGAAGGGTCACGAGAAAGACACAATGTCTATTGTCTGTGAATTTGCAATGTTTTGGAAGGGACAAGCAGGTGGATATCCTGCTAATACTCATATTTTTCTGTGTTCTTAAGGGTGAAATACTGTTTTAACTTTTATTATAGGTAACCAGAATAGAACCTGTCTGGGAAATATGTTTGTTAAATCCTTTCGCTAATATGTGTTAATGAAGAGAGGATATGGATCGTGACCTCCATGTGACTGGGTCTCTCTTTCATCACTGTCTGCCTGTCATGGAATAAGTGCTCCGTACATATTTGTTAAAAGGATCGGCAGCGAACAAATGGATTCTTTTGTTGACTTTTCTGTTGTCAGCCATATGTTTTGCTTTTTAGTTGATGTCTTCTTCAAGGCATTAATGATGCAGGGAAATTAATGGAGGGTGATGGTTCAATGCTAAAATGAGATTTTTCTTACTCATAATGGCTTTTGTTGAATACTTGCAAAAATTCCTCTGTGTGTGTGTCTTATGGGTTGTAAAAAACCTTGCCAGACTAAGAGCACCTAATGGGACAGGATGAAGGAAAGCACTTCTAACTAAGGACAGAAGTGTCTTGGAGGCAACTCAAGGAATCCATTGTTGGTGATCTGCAGATGCTTTTGGTTTGAGCAGCAGTGTGTGTGCAAGTCAAAAAAGTGTTATATTTTGTTCTGATGCCAAGTGCAGAGCGTGTCTGGCGGGGGAGGCAAACTGAAAAGAGAGTATGCTGAGAGATAGAATGACTAGCTGACCTGGTTTGTCAGGGACGGTCCTGGGTTTGGCACTGAGAATCTCCTCCTGGAAAAATCCCCAGCCCTGGACAAACTGGAATGATCGGTTTCCCTGTATGAGAACTCAGAGTTGAATAGAGAGCAGATGGAAGTGGTACTTCCGCACACTCAGGCCAATGCGTGTTTAAAGGTTAAGGGTTGTCAAGAATGGCTTCCTCAAGAGGCCCATAGAAGAGGCACCCAAGCTGGTCCTGCAGAGTCCAGTTTTACACAGTGAGAATTACTGTAAAATGGAATGGTTTGCGAAGACCCCCTGGGCACCTGGTACATTGGGCCATCATCCCCCCACGGTCCAGGGATTTCTTTGGAGGTGAAATATTTGGAAGATTTTGACCTCTGAAACTTTAGAGCCAAGTTTGACCTACAGATTGCCTAACACTAATTCTACAGATTAGGAGGCTCTGAGAAACTCAGTGGCCTTTTTGGGGTCACCGGGGGTTGGTGGCCAAGCTTAGGTCGGAGCCAAGTCTGTTGATTTCCAGGCCTCTGTTCTTTCTGCTGCTCTCACCAGTGCATGAGGGTTGCCAGCCAGGGCTGATACAGGTGTCCTCCTGTGAAAGAGGTGAGACTGAACTGGTGCTTTCTCTGCCTTTGTGACGGGGATGGGTGGTAAAGAATGAGGACTAGGAGGGGGCCTGTGGCCACGTTTTGTGAGTGCAGTGCTGATTTTAGACAACAGCAGCTTGTTGAATGGCCTGAGAATCTTAAGAGTTGCTCCGGGAGGCCCCGGGAGGTAGGGGTTGGTTACTAGGCAATCTCATGACTGCTGGGCCGTCCCAGGCAGGCAGCTCCGTGGCAGTTTTCACAGAAATGCAGGTCCAAAGGTCTTTGCCAAAAGAGGCCTTGCTTGCTCCTCTGGTTGATCTTTTTCTGCACCCTCCTGAGGCCAGTATCTTACGGAGGAAATGCGTTTCTAACAGCTGCATGCTCCCCAGTGAGTCTGCTAGCGGTGTAGAGAGTTAAATCTGCCAGTTGCTTCCACTTTCCCCATTTCTCTTTTGTTTCTCATCCAGATTATTTGCAGAGATTTGCGTGTTGCCCTGTTTTCCCTCCAGCCTACTTTTTAACTGAATATATTCTGAATTTTTCCACATGTGATGAAATAGTCTTTTAAATTCTACGCCCTCAGAGGATGACTTTTGCTAGTTTGATCGCACTCCTTCCTACGATTTTACTGTAATCGAGTTGACCAATCCTCTGTTGTGGATCTTTGTGTAAAATTCTGCCCTCTTGCAAATAAAGCTTCTGAGAGCATATTTGCGTAAGCCTTTCTGAGCTCATCCCTCATGACGGTCCTGAGGGAGGCGTCCTAGGTCAAAGGTTTTGGCTCCTGTTGCCAAACTGGTCTTTGGAAAGAGAGGGCCGTTTTTCTTCCCCCGGGTCAGCAGTGTTTAAGCGTGAGTGTGGAGGGCAGTCATTTTTTTGTGCCATTTGTATGTAGAAGGCGTGTATCCTCTCTGCCTTCCCCCCTGCCCTCCCCACGCCTCCCCCCTTCTCTCTTCCTCTCCCCCTCATCCTCTTCTCTGGACTCTCCTCCCCTGCCTTCCTCGTGGGTAGCGGCGGGGTCGGGGTGGGGGTGGGGTTGAACATCTCTTTGCCATAGGACAGCTGTTATAGGTTTTATCTTAGAGTTCTGGAAGAAGTAGCTGTCAGGCTGCCATCCGAGCAGTGAACTGTGGCAAAGCAGGATGGCCGCGGGCCTCGGGAAGATGCGTTGTCAGGGGAGGGGAGGGGAGGAGTCAGGCAGTTTCTCCCTGCGTTTCTGAAGCGGGCTCTCCTAAAAGACAGCGCTCGCCTCATGGGAGGTTTGCTGGGTATCCTGGAGCTCCACTTACCTGACCGTGGAGGTCGTGAACCCATCACTTATCTGTACGGGTTTTCATAGATAGGATTCCCACCAAAAGTAATCCATAAACAGTCTATAATAGGAAGAGCAAAGAGTTTTATTTGAGCCAATCCGAGGACTATAACCCAGAAGACAGTCTTTCAGATTACTTGGAACAGCTGCCCCAGAGAAGTGTGGTTTTCAACACAGTTTGATATCTTGTCAGAATAAAGAACATCAAATAAGTCAGGGATACATGTCTTCAAGGTTAAAAAATAAATGAAAGCTCATGTACGTAGTGAGTCAGCACGGCTTTGGCACCTGGGAACGTAGTCTGATCTTTGAGGGAGGGCCAGCATTGGCATCCTAGGACAGGGATGCATCAGTCTTTATTTTTAACATGACATTCTTTACTACTAGTCAGCGTGTCCTTTTCTTTAATAATTAAAGCAGATGGGCAATGTATGTTTGATAGGCTACAAACAGGCTGTTTTAGTTAGCATAAAATTCAAGTTAATACCTGTACAAGCCAGCATGACTTCCCCAGACCTCACTATATGAAAAGTTCTTTTATCACAACTAACTTTCCTCCTTCTCCCCAGATAACCTGTGTTCCAGGCTTTTCACATACCTCTTACCTGTTTATGGAAAGCATTGTAAGTTCATCAGAACCTTGAATCGTCGGGCACTAGGAATAGCGAGTGAATTGAGACTTTGAAATTCTGGGATGTAAAACCTGTTCTAGAACCCTGTGACTTCTGTGAAAAGTGACGCCTTTCCATAGTGGAGTGATAGATTTCCACTGTGCTTGAATAAAATCAGACTGATCAACTGACTGTTGAAGAGTCAACAAAGGCCATGTGACTTGGCTCCTCCCCACCTTCCCAGGAGCCTCGTACTACCCTGTGGTTGCCCGCTCTTCCCCACCAGGCTGAGCTTCTTGTTCTTTTTCAGACATCACCAGCATCGTCTGATCTCAGGGCACCATGTTGGGCTCTTCGCTGGCTCTTCCGGTTAGAGCGTTCTTCCCTTTCATCATTGTGTATCTTCTTGTCATTTGTACCTCAGCTTAAACGTCCTTTCCCAGAGAAGCGTTCCTTGGTGACCCAAATGGAAATAGCCAGTCAGCGTTTCACATCACCTGATTTTATTCTCTGCTTGGGGCTTATCGCCGTCTGAATTTTTCCTTGTTTGTCTCTCACCACTGAATATATGCTCCATGGAATAGAAACCTTATTTAAATTCGTCATCCTTAACCTGTATGAGAAAAGAATCTGAGAAAGAATGCATATTTGTATATGAATAACGGAATCACTGCTGTACGCCTGAAACCAACACAGCTTTGTAAATCAACTATACTCCAATAAAATTTTTTAAAACATGAAGTAGAAATCTTAGATCAAAAGATTCATCCACACTGTAGCATGGGAAAAAAAATTGTCATCCTGGTGTTCCCAGTGCCTAGAGCTATAAGTTGCTGATAATTGACATTCTATGACTAGTTGTTATATAGGAATAGGGCTGTTGGTCAGGCAAAATTCCTTTATGTTTACTGCTAAGAGTTGGCTTCCTTGGTAGACTGACTTGGGGTTCAGAGAGATGAGTTTTAGTCATAACCCTGCATGTGTGGCAAGTCCCTTCAGTCATGTCTGACTCTTTGCGACCCCATGGACTATAGCCCACCAGGCTCCTCTGTCCGTGGGATTTTCCAGCCAAGAATACTGGAGTAGGGTGCCATTTCCTCCTCCAGGGGGTCTTCCCAACTCAGGGATCAAATCTGCATCTCTTACATCTCCTGCGTTGGCAGGTGGGTTCTTTACTGGTAGTACCATGTGTAGTCACTAATTCTGCGATATTGGAAAAACCACTTACCGTTTCTGAATCTCAGTGTCTTTATCTGTAAAGTAAGAATCATAGTATTTACCCAAAGAACCCCAAAGGGTGCTTGAGAGGAGGAGCTGTGGTAAGGGATGTACAAACTCTGTGTAAACGTCTAATCATTCAACAAATGGGAATTATCATCACTTATTTATTGGAAGGACATGGAACTACCATGATGCCTCTAGAAACTTGGGAAAAAGTGTAGTGGAGCCTGTTACAAACAGCAGGGCATGGTGTCAGCGCACTGTGGAGCAGAGATGTGGGTCTCAGTCAGCACTGGTCTAATGGGAGCTTCACTGGAGGATTTATCATCACTCTGAAAACCTTCTGCCAGCAGAAAGGGAGGTGGTTTGGCCAGAACTGGCCTGGGAAGTATCCAAAGTCTTGATAATACTCATGTAGCAGTTGACTGGGGAGGGATGATCCACTGTTCCAGAGATTCATGTTGTCGCATCCAGCAGCAGAATATTCCAGTTGTGGGCAGACGATGCCACCTCTCAGAGCCAGATGCATTGAAAGTGCCCAATTCTTAGTGCCTGTTTAGATTTCCTGTGTGGCTGACCTCTCTCTCTTAGGGAGAATAATGAGGGCGAAGTTACCTTGCATGCATGCTATGCATGCTAAGTCGCTTCAGTCATGTCCAACTCTTTGCGACCGTATGGACTGTAGCCCGCCAGCCTCCTCTGTCCATGGGATTCTCCAGGCAAGAGCACCGGAGTGGGCAGGTGATGGTTCTCACCCTACCTTGGTATGCTGGTGTTCGAGTATTAGAGTCTGTCTCTGTGAGCTCGGTGGATATGCATCTGCCCTCAGGGAGCTGACAGATGTGGGTGGTGTGGAGCAGCCTGGCTGGGGTGACCTTCTCTGGGTACAGTTGCCTTGTCCAAGGGCACCCACTTGGTATCTCAGCTTTATATTTGCAGTGTGATCTTGGTTTAAACTGATAGATTGCTGAATGTGGTAATATATTTGTGTGTGGGGGGGCGGTTATCTGCATCACTAGTTCAGGTGGACGTACTCAAAGGGGCCAGGAGGTGGCAGTAAAAGCTAGGCAGTCATTTGAGCAATTCCAAGTAGACCGCAGTTTATTAGCCTAATTTCAGCCTCTCCTGGGCAAATTTACAAGGTCTGGAAGTGGGGGTAGAGTGGTGGTGCCTGGGAAATCCTGTGGACAGAGGAGCCTGGCCGTCTGCAGTCCATGGGGTTGCAAAAGAGTCAGATACAATTTAGCGATTAAACCACCACAACAAAAAGGGTGGTGGTGTTGCTGCTGGACCAGAGAGAGGTAGTCTTATGAAAGTGGCCATTCTTATCCCATCATCACAGTGTCCATGAGTCTTACCGCTCTTAAGTGCTTTTCATGAAACTCTGTAAAATAATGATAAAAAATCTTAACATACTCTAATATTCAGATTTTTTTGTAGAACACGTGTATATAGGGTATTGATCAGATTTCACTGGATTTTAGCTGTGAGTGTCTCCTAGCCCCTTAGCTTCTAGAGAACATGAGCTTGACTTCTCATCTCATGGACTGAGCAGAGCCCAGTGCTCTTCTGAGACTTCCAGTTCATGGCCTCCCCTGTCTCTCGTCTCTTGCTTTGGTGGAGTCTGTTCTGTTAATTGAATTTATTTATTTACTCAATAGTAGTGATCATTATCTACTCTGCAAGCCATTTTGTGTATATTATTTTTAAATTTATTTTTAATTTCGTGGCTGCACCGCACATTACGTGGGATCTTAGTTCCAGTTCCCCTACCCAGGGGTGGAGTCTGCACCCCCTCACATTGGGAGCGTGGCATCTCAGCTAGTGGACTGCCCGGGAAGTCCCAAATTTGTTGTTTAGGGATCATCTGCTGTCCCCGCTGTGCATTGCCTTCATTATCACTGGGTACTCGGTTCTTTTTCTTGGTTAGTGCATATGTGCGCATGCAAACACACACAGTCAGACAGACGCACACACAGATACCACCCCATCCCCCCACACCCCGAACTCACATCTCTTCAGGTAAAGTATTGGTGCGTATTAGACGATTTTAGTAACGGTTTGGCAGAGAGTCACATGAACAACTTGAAATGGACAGCTGGAGCTCCCTGGCTCCTCTGCCGGGTCTGGAACTCAGGCTGTGGTCCTGGCCATGCTGCTCCGTTCTTCTCTCTGCCCTCCTCCTCCTCCTCTTTCTGCCCTTCTCCTCTCGGGAACAAAACGACCCCCAATTCTCGCATAGGCAGATCTTTCTGAAATAAAGCAGAAACCTCACTTCCTGCTTGGTTACTCAGGTCTTTTTACTGTGCAGCTGTGTTTCTTAGCTGACAGATGACCCTCTCTGATCCGGCCTTTCCCGTCCCTGAAGCTGCAGCACCGTTCCAGTACTTCTCCTCCTGGCAGATTGGAACATTTAAAAAATTTTATTGAAATATAGTTGGTTTGCAGTGTTGTGATAATTTCTACTGTAGAGCACAGTGATTTGGTTATACATATGTATACGTTCTTTTTCATACTCTTTTCCATTATGGTTTATTCCAGGATATTGAATGTAGTTCCCGGTGCTATCCAGTAGGACCTAGTTGTTTATCCATCCTGTATGTGATAGTCCGCATCTGCTAACCCCACACTCCTGGTCCATCCCTCATGCACAGCCTTCCCCTCTTGGCAGCCACGGGTCTGATCTCCATGTCTGTGAGTGTGTTTCTGTTTTGTAGGTAGATTCATTTCTTGGACCATTACATATCCTCACGCTTTGTGCACTTCGTTTCTTGACGTTTCCTTCATCTGACTAACTTCTCCCTCAAAGCAGCTCACTTTCTGGACTACTTCCCCAATGGCTTAGATTCCGACGATGGCTCCTTCCAACCCCAATGACTGGGGTGAATGACTTTTGATTAGGAGAGCGAAGTTGAGTGGTCTGATCCCCAATTGTCGCCAACTTTTAACTCTGCGTGTATAATGGGAGTTGAGATGGGCTCACTGATTGTGAAATGTTGTTTAAGTGTGAACCTTCCTCAAATTGGGTTGTGGTCAATGAAAAAGTAATGGTCATTTCATTCAAGTCAGTTCAGCAAGGTTTCATTAAGGCCCCAGAAGGAAATTGCTGTCCCTCATTCATTCTCCAGACCTGCATTAGGCACATATTGGATGCCGGCTACTGTGTAGGGGCCAGAAGTACAGAGATGAAGTAGAGGTGCCCAGGGTCAATTGCATCTATAGTTTTCGAATTCAAGAGAAATATCAGTGTTAGAGTTACATGTTTGGGGTTCATAGTGAATGGGTGGCCATTAAAGCTGTGGGAGCAGATGATACCAGGTGCTGAAAATGCAATCCATGTAGATCGCTGGGGTCTTGGGCACATCCTGCTTTTCAAATATGTTTTTCCTGTGAAAGGAAAGGTGCCCAGAATGAAACTTTTGTTTTCTGAAAGGTTAAAAGAAATCATTTTATATCTTTTATCATTGGTACTTTTTAAATCATGTTCACTTACTCTTAAGGACTATCACAACAGCAGAGGGAACATACTGTAATGAATCTATGTAATGAATCTATGGGTTAAATAAACACATTGGTAAGATCTATAAACATTTTTTCCTGAAATGTTAACAGATTTCATAATTACCTGAGGATTTACTATTTGAGGAGGCTTTGATAATTTGCAGTGACTCCTTACACTATGAAAGAGAATGGTGTTAAGTTTTAGTAAGCCATTTGAGCACGACTTAAATTTCTTTTAATAATATATTATTTATAATAATATATTAAATTATATATATAATTATATATATATTTTTTATTGAAGTACAGTTGATTTACAGTGTTGTGTTAGTTTCAGGTATATAGCAAAGTGATTCAGTTATATGCACATATATTGTCTATATTCTTTTTCAGCTTTTTTCCATTATATGTTATTTAAAGATTATAAGATATTGATATATAGTTCTCTGTGCTATACAGTAGGTCCTGTTGTTTATCTATTTTATGCATATGTTCATCCCAAACTCCTGGTTTATCTCTTCACCCATCTGGTCCCATCACTTCATGGCAAATAGTTAGGGAAACAGTGGCTGACTTTATTTTTCTGGGCTCCAAAATCACTGCAGATGGTGATTGCAGCCATGAAATTAAAAGACGCTTACTCCTTAGAAGGAAAGTTATGACTGACCTAGACAGCATATTGAAAAGCAGAGACATTACTTTGTCAACAAAGGTCCATCTAGTCAAGGCTATGGTTTTTCCAGTGATCATGTACGGATGTGAGAGTTGGAGTATAAAGAAAGCTGAGTGCTGAAGAATCGATGCTTTTGAACTGTGGTGTTGGAGGAGACTCTTGAGAGTCCCTTGGACTGCAAGGAGATCCAACCAGTCCATCCTAAAGGAGATCAGTCCTGGGTGTTCATTGGAAGGACTGATGCTGAAGCTGAAACTCCAATACTTTGGCCACCTCAAGCGAAGAGCTGACTCATTTGAAAAGACTCTGATGGTGGGAAGGATTGAGGGCAGGAGGAGAAGGGGACGACAGAGGATGAGATGGCTGGCTGGCGTCACCGACTCGATGCACATGAGTTTGGGTGAACTCTGGGAGTTGGTGATGGACTGGGAGGCCTGGCGTGCTGTGGTTTATGGGGTCATAGAGTCGGACACAACTGAGCAACTGAACTGAACTGAACTGAACCATAAGTTTGTTTTCTATGTCTGTGGTCTCTTTCTGTTTTGTGTATAGATTCATTTGTGTCATTTTTTAAGTATCCACATATAAATGATATCATATGGTATTTGTCTTCTGTCTGACTTAATTCACTTAATATGATAATCTGTAAGTCTATCTATGTTGCTGCAAATGGCCTTATTTCATTCTTTTTTATGGCTGAGCAATATTCCATTGTTTATAGACACCATATCTTTATCCATTCATCTGTGGATGGCCACTTAGGTTGCACTTCCACACCTTGGCTACTGTAACTTGGCTATAGAGTAATATAACTTTTTGAGGAGGTATTTATTTTACTAGAGCTCTTTGCAGAGAAACCTGGGGCTTCCTTTGAAGATGGAAGATGAGAACTTCCATCCTTTGAAACTTCCATTCATGTCCATCGAGTTGGTGATGCCATCCAACCATCTCATCCTCTGTTGTCCACTTCTTCTGCCTTCGATCTTTCCCAGCATCAGGGTCTTTTCCAATGAGTCAGTTCTTTGCATCAGGTGGCCAAAGTATTGGAGTTTCAGCTTCAGCATCAGTCCTTCCAATAAATATTCAGGACTGATTTCCTTTAGGATTGATTGGTTTGATCTTCTTGATTGTCCAAGGAACTCTCAAGAATCTTCTCCAACACCACAGTTCAAAAGCATCAGTACTTCAGCACTCAGCTTTCTTTATAGTCCAGCTCTCATATCCATACATGACTACTGGAAAAACCATAGTTCACTAGATGGACCTTTGTTGGTAAATAAATGTCTCTGCTTTTTAATACGCTCTCTAGGTTGGTCATAGCTTTTCTTCCAAGGAGCAAGCGTCTTTTAATTTCATGGCTGCAGTCAACATCTGCAGTGATTTTGAGCCCAAGAAAATAAGGTCTATCATTATTTCTATTGTTTCCCCATCTGTTTGCCATGAAGTGATAGGACCGGATGCCATGATCTTAGTTTTTTGAATGTTGAGTTTTACGCCAGCTTTTTAACTCTCCTCTTTCACCTTCATCAAGAGCCTCTTTAGTTCCTCTTCACTTTCTGCCATAAGGGTGGTGCCATCTGCATATCTGAGGTTATTTGATTTTTCTCCTGGCAGTCTTAATTCTAGCTTGTGTTTCATCCAGCCTGGCATTTCGTATGATGTACTCTGCATATAAATTAAATAAGCAGGGTGACAATATACAGCCTTGACATACTCCTTTCCCAATTTGGAACCAGTCTGTTGTTCCATGTCTGGTTCTAACTGTTGATTCTTGACCTGCATACAGATTTCTCAGGAGGCAGGTCAGGTGGTCTGGTATTCCCATCTCTTTCAGAATTTTCCACAGTTTATTGTGATCCACTCAGTCATGGGCTTTGGTGTAGTCAATAAAGTAGAAGTAGATATTTTTATGGAATTCTCTTGCTTTTTTGATGATCCAGTGGATGTTGCCATTTTGATCTGTGGTTCCTCTGTCTTTTCTAAATCCAGCTTAAACATCTGGAAGTTCATGGTTCATGTACTGTTGGAGCCTGGCTTGGAGAATTTTGAGCATTACTTTGCTAGCGTGTGAGATAAGTGCAGTTGTGCGGTAGTTTGAACATTCTTTGGCATTGCCTTTCTTTGGGATTGAAATGAAAACTGACCTTTTCCAGTTCTGTGGCCACTGCTGAGTTTTCCAAATTTGCTGGCATATTGAGTGCAGCACTTTCACAGCATCATCTTTTAGGATTTGAAATAGCTCAACTGAAATTCCATCACCTCCACTAGCTTTGTTTGTAGTGATGCTTCCTAAGGCCCACTTGACTTTGGACTTGATCATCGTGGTTATCTGGGTCATGAAGATCTTTTTTGTATAGTTCTTCTGTGTATTCTTGCCACCTCTTCTCAATATCTTCTGCTTCTGTTAGGTCCATACCATTTCTGTTCTATATTGTGCCCATCTTTGCATGAAATATTCCCTTGGTATCTCTGATTTTCATGAAGAGGTCTCTAGTTTTTCCCATTCTATTGTTTTCCTCTCTTTCTTTACATTGATCACTGAGGAAGGCTTTCTTATCTCTCCTTGCTATTCTTTGGAACTCTGTATTCAGATGGGTATATCTTTCCTTTTGTGGCACAAGATTTTCCTTTGAAATTCCCTGCATATTCTCTTCTTGGATAACTTGGCCATGAGTGTGAGAATGAGTCTGGAATGTTACCTTTGAAGTTCTATCTTAGAAACAAGAGATTGAGCAAGAGAGGTGTCTTTTTTCTACACCTGAAAATCAGAAAATAGGAGTGAACAGCAACAGAAAGGTAACCTGACTTTCCCCAGGAAAATTGCTTTTAACAGTTTGATATTTGTTTTTAAACATGGGGAAAGAGAGTAGGAGGTGGATCTTCTAACTTAGAATATCTCAAACTTGATCAGACATAACCTCCCAGGACTTGTTCTGCATTTAGATTTCAGGGCTTTAACCCAAATCTACTGAACCACAATCTGAAAGGAGAGGCCTGGGAATCTCTGGGATTAACAGTTTTCTCACGTGATTTTTCAGACCAAATAAACTCGATAAATATTGTTATTGATGAAGATAGTGGCAGGGCATCTTTTTATATGGAGACATGCTTCTTAGGCTGCCAGTTCCTAGTGATTCCAGGACTGATAAGCATGTTCATTACTCTGCCTCATGTCATTCTCTCTCTTCTCCTTATAATTGGCCCTCTCGATTTTTCCCCTTTCAGACTTTCTGTGCTCACAGGATAAGAATGAGTTGGAATCGTGCTGGTGTTAGTCCGTCTTGTTCACGGTGCCCTGCTAATGCATTTGGTTGGTGGGTGACGAGGACGTTGAATATTTCTGGCTAAAATTCAGGGTTCTAATGGGGCCTCTTACTGCCTCTGTTTTAAATTAGCTCATACTTTGGAAAAATAAAAAGCATAAACATATAATTAACCCGTATATATTCATCACCCAGGTTCAACAATTATCAACTCGTGGCTATTTTTCTTTAATCTGTATTCTCTCCCTTACTGTTCTGAAGCAAATCCCAGATGTATTATCATTGTACATAAACATCTCAGTAGTATCACTAAAAGATAGTAAGTCAGCTTTCCTTTTCTTTTGTTGTTTATTAAAAAGACTTTTTTAAAAAAAAATAGCGTTTTCATGTATACAGCAAAATTGAAAGGAAAGCACAGAGATTTCCCATGTAACCCCTGTTCCTCCAGCCCATCCACTATAAACATCCCCTATCAGAGAGGGTACATGAGCTACAATTGATGAACCTACAGTGATACATCATTATCACACTAAGTCCATTGTTTTCAATAAGGGTTCATTCTTGGTGTTTTATATTCTAAGGGTTTGCATAAATATATGATGACATATATCCTCACTTTCTTTTGAACATCAGAATCTATTAAGAAGACAAAATATGGCAACCTGAGACTATCCCTGAATTTGAGTTTAGGAGTTTAGGATCAAGAAGGGCAAAGTCAGTGACTTATGGCTTTTCTTTGAAAGACCTCAAGAAGATCACGTTTCTCGAGTATATTATTGAATCATGGTTCACCATGGTAAATCCAGGTATATGAGGTTATGGGGATAAAAGAGAGCTTTGGCAAGGGTTTTGGGAGTGATTGAAGGGATGGTGTGGTGAAAACAATGGCAGATGAGTTGTTCCTACCTTATAGGTAAAGATACAATGGAGCTCTGCAGAATGTACATTAGAGTCTTTTTTGAAACCTTAACTCCTTGCTGGTTGGACTTTAGAGACCCGTCTCCTAGGTACAGGCAGTCAGAAGGTTGTGTAGCTCAGTGTTTAAGCACCAGCTGTTGTTGAAATAATGTCCGGGCACCTATCTAAATGCTAATGAAATGCTAACAAAGCCATCCATTGGCTTTTTCTCCTTCTACATCACAATGAGGGAAGAGGGATCAGACAGATGACATCTGATGTCTGGCTTGAAAGCGGGGGACGCAAACATATGTCAAGTAGCCTAAGGGTTTCTTCATTTTTTTACCCTTTGGAGGCATGAGATATTCCAAAGTTTGTTAAGATACACCAGAAAAAAAATAGTTTTTATAAATCCTCTCCTTGGATTAGAACCCTGAAGCTATTTGAAATTAATGCAGTGTGAATCCGAAGCTACACTGGGATTTACTACTGTGGGACTTTGTTCAATTACAGATGCTCCATGTGGTGTGAGGATAATTTCATGGTGCATGCTTGCAGAATGGGTGAGGTGCCTGCTCTGTGCGGTATCATAAAGGGTAGCAAGTTGCACCACAGTTATTTAAAACACTAACTATCCTTTGCTTTCCCTCTCTCTCCCCAATATTCTTCAGAATACTCTGATCTTTGCTGATCCCTACCTAACCCATTATTGTGCCCAGGTAGCTAGATAACTTCTTACATAACATAAGCATATTTTTCTTTTAAGCAAAGTTGATGTATGGAAACCTGAACTTGTTTGATACTTTGGGGAGGCAATTATTTGCTTCCTAAAGGGATTTTTTGACTCCTGGAGGGTTTGCAATAGAGTAGTTTAAATTGTAGTTAATTTTCAATTCTTTTTGCATGTAGATTTTTGCAGAGCACTTCTTTTGGGCAAAGTGAGTCACATTGAGGCATCAAAATTCAAACAGTAATTTACACCTGGTCTCTACCTGCAAATTTGCTTTTCAGAGTTTTCAGGTCACTCAGCTCCATGAAAATTTCCCTTGTTTTCCCACATGACTTCATTAAATCTTACAGAGCTGTATGTGTGGTTGGACTTTGCTTTTGCTGTGTAGGGTCTTCTTCCCTCACAGATTTTGGATGGAGAAGGGCTTTTGTAGACTTAAATTCTTAATTTAGTATGTCTATTCTGTTACATGACAATGATCATTTTGCAAAACTTTTAAATTCCTTTTACCATTTAAAAATGCTTCTGGAACACCTTGATATTTGTTAAAGATTTATTTTGTGATGTTTAAGATTTATTTTGATTTTGTGCTTTATTGTGGTTTATAGGTTTTCCCCTAAAGATATTAACAGTTTTACAGTTAATATGAAGAGGACGGGCAGGGACTTCCCTGGTGGTCCAGTGGTTAAGAATGTGCCTTCCAATGTAGAGGGTATGGGTTTGATCCCCGGTCAGGGAACTAAGATCCCACATGCCACGGGGCAACTAAGCCCGTGCGTTGCAAGTACTGAGCCCTCGCACCACATCTAGAGAGAAAGCCTCATGCCGAGGTGAAGATCTGGCATGCTGCAGCTGCGACCCAACGAAGCCAAAACAAAACGAAACAACAGCAAAAAGAGAACAGGCAAATAGGATTTGGTATTCTATCCAGATAACCTTTTTTTCCTCTAGCAACAAACCCTTTCTTTGAGGAGAGGCATTGTGGGGGTTTGCATTCTAACAAGAAGAAAGTTTTGAAAACTAGCTTTTGAGTTGACTTATATGCCCAAAGATTAAGCATTTTGGAAGGTAAACTCTCTGATTTTCTGAGTTAATAACTACTTATTTTGATGCTAAGAGGATCAGGATTCTCAACCCTGTGAACCCAGATCTGCTCAGCACAGTGCATTTGTTTCTTGCATATCTTTGCTTACAGTGTGCTCCTTGAGGCTGGCTTTTCTGAGCATCTTCAAAGCTCTGTCTCTGCTTGTTTTTGTTTTTTTTTCCCCCTGCTCAGAATATCTCCTTCGGCTCCTTGTAACTGCGCCCTTGCTATCCTGTCATCTGGTCTACCTCTAGACTCTGCTCTGGGTCTAGTCTCAGTTGGATGTGAGTCTAGTCCACGTGGTGACTTGGAGGCAGCAGATTCAGGTTCACATTCTGACTCTGCTCTGACTTGTATTCGTGTGTGCTCTTAGGCAAGTTTTGTAACCTTTTTTGCTGCTCAGTTTCCTATCTATAAAATGTGGGTCATAATAATACCCATGCCCACTGAGAGGTATGCTGTGAGAATTAAAAATGATGACGCGTACTGCTTGACATATAGAAAGAGTGAGTACTTCGTAATCAGTAGCTGCTATTATTATGCCAGAATGTATTCTCAGAAACTAGTTTGTTGGTAAACTTGCCCTGACAGTGAGGCTGTATTTTACGTGCATACACACACTCACATGTGAGCTGTTTAAACAGTCATTAAAATACAGTGAATGTGTGTTTACCCATCACTTAGTTTGTAAAGTCTTACCGACATAGTTGAGGCCCCCATGGAGATCCCTCCTGATTGCCTTTCCCTCCCTCCTTCTAAATGGTAACCGTCGTCCCGAGTTGGGTGATTTTCACGCTCATGTGTTTCCTTACACGCTCACTGCATGTGTGACTTTGTTTTAAAAATAGCTGTTGGTAATGAATACTTCCCCTGGAAGAGACCCTGAGTCATGTGGGGAGCCACATGTGAGGGTGCGGGAGGTCCTGTCATCACTATCGTAGGGGGAGCGAAAAGGGCAGAGCTCTGACTCACCCCCCGTCAGCAGAGCCCAGGTCTTCATCCCCTTGCTTGGCTGCTCCCCATCCTGGAGTAAGGACCAACCTGAAGACTATAGCCTGGCCTGTATGTTACTCAGAAAGAAATTGTGTGGCCAGAATGTTCCATCTTCAAGATGACTCTTGAATGACTTGAGTGTGTTCTTGCTTCATTTGTCACTCACTCTTTTGGCTCATCTCCCTTTGAGGGTTTGGGCACTTGGATAACTGCTCCTCTAGCCTCTTTGACTAACTGCCTTCTTGCCTTCTCCAAGCTCCTTGGTTTGGCATTACTTGCACTGAATACTCAGTATTTGCATTTCTAAGAAGCAGAATTCTGTGAACTGCTCTTGGAAGAGATGCACTGGGACTACCCTCCTTTTTGAGCCTTGGAGGGTCAGTTGCTGGGTGTGGGTGGCCTTGTCATTCTCAAGTACAGCCCGTTATTTAATGCATATTATCACTGTAGTATGAGCAGGGAATCTCGTTATACAAACCATGCCCAGGTAGGTAAATGAGAGGTGTTAACGTTAGAGATTCTGCTCAGGATGGTGTCGTGGGTGAAGTCTGAACTCATTCAGTTCACTTCAGTCATTCAGTCGTGTCCGACTCTTTGGAACTCATTACTGGGTTCCAGCTGGTTTCTCCTGTAGCAGCTCAGTTATCCATTGAGCCCAGGAGGTGAGACACTGGCACCTGACTGTGGGGGCTACAGGTTCAACTTGTAATCCTTAGGTTTAGGTTGAAACTATAGAATGAGCTGTAGTCATTTATTTCCGGAGCTCAGTGCCCAGGCATAATCGAAATTTCTTTCTCTCCTCGGCCTCGGCAGGCTGGGCAAGGCTCGCAAGCACTGTTGGCGTCTCTCACCAGCATGCTGTTCTTTCCTTCTTGACTTGAGTGCTTGCTCTTCTGGAGCTCCTGGTAGCAGTTCCTCAGCTTTTTTATCTCATCCCTTCCCCATCAGTCATGTTTACTGACTTGGTTTCTCAGCCCCAATCCATCCCCCTGACAAAGAACATTATAGAACCACTGCGAGGCAATGGTGATCTTTTTTTTTTTTTTTTTTTTTTTTGACTACATGCTGTATGATCCTATTGACATAAAAGACAAAAACAGGCAAAACTAGTGGACATTATGAGAAGCCAGGACAGTAGTTGTCCTTGGAAGAGTGGAGTGACAGCTGGGAGAAGGGGTTTCTCAGGTGCCAGTAATGTGTTTCTCAGAGGTCCTGGGCCATGGGGTTTGTTCAGTTGGAGAAAGTTCACTGAGCTGGACACTTATGCTTTATGAAATTGGCAATAGCTGTCTTTTCTTCAGTGTCTCTATGGGACCTGTGAACATCACAGTAATTCTGACCACTGGTGTTGACCTTCCCAGCACGTGAGCTTTCCTTCCTCCCAATATTCCCAGCGCGGAGGGAAAAATCTTACAATTCTATATGATTCTACTTCCTCTATGTTGTGGTTCCTGGTCTGTATTCTGGTTGACTTTATCTTTGTACTTCTAATACTTAACCCAGCTTTCATATATGAAAGGTTCTGTTTTTATTATTGTGGTAAGAACACTTAGCATGAGATCTACACTCTTACTCATTTAAGTGTAAAATACAGTACTGTTCACTGTAGGCATGAAACATTCTTTTTTTTTTAAATTTTATTTTATTTTTAAACTTTACAAAATTGTCTTAGTTTTGCCAAATATCAAAATGAATCATTCTTATAAAGAAATTTATGAGAGAAGAAGTGTTTATAAAATATCCTAGGCCTTCTAATCTGAGCAGAATAGTTCACAGAATAGTTGTTCACAGAATAGTTGAACAATCACAGAATAGTTCACAAAATCTAGAATAGGTTAGAGGTAGGCAAGATGAAAGTGACTGGAGTCACTGGCTTTTGAGCAGAAAAGGTCTGGGGGGAGGTCAGGGCATGGACTGACGCAGGAGCCCAGGACAGGTGGGAGTGGTGGGTCAGGGTGGCGCAAGCTTGTTGGAATGGGTAGGACCGTGTGTCGGTGCAGAGACCACATGCCTCCTGAAAGGGAGTGAAGCTGGAGCCAGTGCCTTTCACCGATGGGGGGCATCCCAAGGACAAGGGTCAGACAGGCAAAGATGGCCAGCGGAGCCAAAGGGTGTCTCTCTCCAATCCTTGGCAAACCATGGCATAAGACATGACTTGATCCATTCTCTGGTTTGTGAAGGCTTTTCACTAGGCAGATGCTAAATTATTCTTCAGATCTGTAAGAGATCTAACAATTCAAAGGGGGATCTAATACCACTGAGACTCTTTTGTTTACCCCCAGGAAGAACTTCCAACCTGTAGCAACATTCAGTGGATACGTGATTCTGTATTGAGCAGCTGTTTCTTAAAGGTCCTCATGTTCAGCCACATGGGGATGGGCTTTGAGCATCTGGTCTGCTTGCAGACAATATGAGCAAGTTCAGAAATGCCCAGAAGGTAACATGCAATGCACGTGTTAATGCCACTTCCTCATGTATGCTACAGGTGATAGGATACTAGATAGATAATTATTTCATAACTAGAAATTATGAAATATTTAAATGAAATAATTTTTTAAAATCTAAGAATTTATATAAAATCATCTTATATATTACAGGAAGAAAAACTTACATGCTTATAATAAAGATGAATAGAGAGAGTTTACTTTGGAAGCATGGCCTTTGGAGTGGGAGAGGTCATTGGTTTTGGAAACAAGAGACCTGCGTTTTAAGATCCAGTGTTGATGACCCCTGATACTTGAGGTCATACGTCTCATAAATGTTTGTGGTTTTACTCTGACATATGGGAGTAGTACTTATGACCCAGGGTTGAATAAAAATAGCAGTGGGATAATATGCGTGAAAGTGCATGTATTTTTTCAGTCCATTCCTTCACTCAGCCAATAGCCATTGATCCTGTCCACGCGGTGCCAGGCACTGCTTGGGACTAAGGGGCTGGAGGTAGAGAGGACAGCTCCCCTGCCCCGTGGAGCTTATAGTGACCAGACAGAAAGCTGCCCCATGCTATGAACTTGCACGGACGCATGTGACTGTTTTGGCTGGAGCTTTTAGGAAAACTTTGTGAAATAACAGTGTTAGGTGGGTCCTTGAAGGTTACAGTTTCTGCAGACAAAATGGAGAGAGGAGGACTCCTAGGCAGAGGAATGACTGTGAGCAAAGAGAAAGTAAAGGGTGGAAGTGGGTAAAATGAGTAGTTCCAGGAGGAAAAGTGAGTTGGGCCTGACTCATTTTCGCTTCACACCTTCCCCTGCCCCAATATGAGATTCTTCAGCCTCTTGTTTGAGGACCAGAACTGAGAAGGGGGAAACCCACATGGGAGACAGTCACCAGCTGCTTTGTATAAATTCAGATCATGGGAGGTCATATCGCATGCAGAGAGAGTACGGATGGCTGGGTAGGTAGGGTGTCAGGGGAGGAGGGGCTGAACACCGGAGAACCACCACATCTGGGGCCTTTTCTCAATCTCCTTCTAGAACTCTTTGTAGAATTAGTCTCCTCCTATCTGAAAAGTCTGCTTTCTTTCTAGTTTTGAGGGAGAGAAAACCTCATTCTCTTTTGGTGTGAATTTTTTTTTTTTAATTCCTGATTTCATTATTTATTACTGTTTTCAGCTGTTCCGGATCTTTGTTGCTGCATGGGGTTTGCTCTAGTTGTGGCCAGTGGGGGCTACTCTCTAGCTGTGGTGAGCGGGCTTCTCATTGAAGTGGCTTCTCTTGCTGCGGAGCACAGGCTCTAGGCACACGGACTTAAGTAGCTGTGTCTCCCAGGCTCTGGAGCTCAGGCTCAATAGTTGTGGCCACAGACTTAGTTGCTCTGTGGCATGTGGGATTTTCCTGGACCAGGGATTGAACCCATGTCTCCTGCATTGGCAGGCGGATTCTTTACCACTGAGCCACCAGGGAATCCCCCCTCATTCTCTTCTGGACAAGTTGAATTTGAGGCCCTTCCAGTTGGAGGTGGCCCATGGGTGGTAGAATTCACTACACAGTCACTTTGAGGCAGTCACAGGCAGGCAGCTAGGACTTTTCTTTCTTTCTCCCCTTCCCAGCTTTGTTCTTGATGCTGGGAGATCCCATACCTATGAAAGATTCTTTATTTTTTTAAAAAATAACTTGGTTTTTTCATTTTTGGCCTTGCCATGCAGCTTATGGGATCTTAGTTCCTTGACCAGGGATTGAACCTGGGCCCTTGGCAGTGAAAGCATGGAGTCTTAACCACTGGACCACCAAGAAATTCCCATCACAGAAGATTATTTTACTTGGTGGCAGGTCTGAATTTCAGTAGTGACTTAATCCTCAGATACAGGAAAGGTTTTAGAATATCAGTCTACCTCCCAGAAAAACTGTGATAACAAGGCAAGTTTTCATATGACAGGGTGAGTTATCAGTTTAGTTACTTTACGTGGAAACATTTATTAAGCATTAGTTATAGTGGTGGTTTAGTTCCTAAGTCGTGTCTGACTCTTTGCAACCCCATGGACTAGATCCTGCCAGGCTTCTCTGTCCATGGGGTTGTCCAGGCAAGAATACTGGAATGGGTTGCCATTTCCTTCTCCAGGGGATCTTCCTGACCCAGGGATCAAACCTGGGTCTCCTGCATGGCAGGTGGATTCTTTACCCACTGAGCCACCAAGGAAGCAAAAATGAAAGTGAGAGTCACTCAGTCCTGTCCAACTCTTTGCAACCCCATGGACTATAGAGTCCAGGGGGTTCTCCAGGCCAGAATACTGGGGTAGGTAGCATTTTTGCTTCTGCAGCAGATCTTCTCAACTCAGGATTTGATCCAGGGTCTCTTGATTCTTTACCAACTGAGCTATCAGGGAAGCCCCCAAAGTGAAAGTGAATGAAAGTCACTCAGTTGTGTCTGACTCTTTGCAACCCCAAGGACTATGCAGTTCATGGAATTCTCCAGGCCAGAATACTGGAGTGGGGAGCCTTTCCCTTCTCCAGGGGAGCTTCCCACCCCAGGGATCTTAACCCAGGTCTCCCGCATTGCAGGTAGATTCTTTACCAGCTGAGCCATAAGGGAAGGCCAGATATTAATTAGGGGCTGAATACAAGAGGCATAAGATATAATTCCTGACTTTGAGAAGCTTGTGGTCTCGCAGGACGGGTACAATTGTGGTTTGGTATGATAATTATATGGGGCTTCCCAGTTGGTTCAGATGGTAGAGAATCTGCCTGCAATGCAGGAGACCTGGGTTCAATCCCTGGGTCGGGAAGATCCCCTGGAGAAGGGATAGGCTACCCACTCCAGTATTCTTGGGCTTTCCTGGTGGCTCAGGTGGTAGAGAATCTGCCTGCAATGCAGGAGACTTGAGTTCGATCCCTGGGTTGGGAAGATCCCCTGGAAAAGGGAATGGCAACCCACTCCAGAATTCTTGCCTGGAGGATTCCAGAGACAGAAGAGCCTGGTGGGCTACAGTCCATGAGGGCAGCACAGACCATGAGAACATAGTTTGGTGAGAGCCTGGAGAGAGCAGAGGCCTGCATGGCTCACCCCCTCATCTTCAAGTTTTTGTGTAAATGTCCTCTTTTCGGTGAGAACATTTTAAGGTGTTTTAAGGACATTGTTTAAAGGTGACTCCCCTTTAAACAATAGCGACACTCGCCACTTCTGAATTCTGAGTTCCCTTATCCTGTTCTTTTTTTTTTTCTTTTTCCATTGCATTTGTCACCCTCTGTCCCAGTTGGCTGTTGCTGAATAACAAACCATCCTCAAACTTGGTTGAAAACAGTGATTTCCTGTCTCGCTGTTCTGTTGGTTGATGGAAATTGGTTGGGTGGTTCTTGCTTGGGTGGTTGGTGGTTCTTGCTTGGTGGTTCTTTCCTTCTCCTGTGGTTGCTGCCAGATGTCAGCTGATGCTTCAGGCATCTGAAGGTTCTACTGGGCAGGACATCCAAAGTGGCCCCTCACTTCGTTGCAGTTGAGGATGACTTGATGGGGAGCTCAGCTGGTGCTGTCCTCCATAGCATCTTCACGTGGCCTGGCTACATGGCTCAGGTATCTTGCAGCCTGGCAACTGGATCCAAGGGTGAGCATTCCAAAGGGCAGGAAGCAGAAGCCACTAGGCCAATGGCAGGCTGCATTTGGAATTAGAACAGCATCACTTTTTCTGTCTCTCTGGGTCCTAGGATCTGCCCGGATTTACTTTTGATGGGGGAGTGAAAAGATTACGTTATAGAAGGGCACGTGGGAGAGAAAACACCATTGCAGCTGCTGTTGGAGAATACATTCTGCCATGCTTTCTTAGTATTCATATAGAATTTGCTTATTTTTATGTCTGCTTTTTGTTGACTCCTGTGAGGGTGGAAGTCCTATGAAGGCTGGAATATCCACTGAATAATGTGTACCAAACATCTACACCCTTACTTGGCACAAGGAATAGTTGTTAAATGTTCTAAGAAATGTGTCTAATCCATTGTGTTCAGATGGTCGCCTGTTGTAGAGGTGTGGGTTTTTTTTTTTAACCCTGCTTCTGGTTTACATTCTTTGCTGTCACTTTTAACTGACCCTATAAATCAGGGACCTCATCTCTTTATTCAACACTGTATTGCTCAGTATCTGGTAAGTGGTTGGTGCTCAGTAACTATATATTAAATTAATGCATAAGTTATTGATTCTGCTTGAAACAGAGAAGTTATGAAGAATAAGCTATGTTTGAACTGGGATCTGAAGGGTACATGGGATTGTTCCAAGAGAAGGGGGAATAGGGAAGAAAGGGAGAAGAAAACATTGAGAGCCAAAGGGAAGGATAAATGGGACTGTAATGAAACTGCCCTGTGAGTCTCCTGAGGCCTGGGTTCTCCACATGATATGGCCCCCAGGCTGCCTTTTATAACATGTGACTAGTGATTCAGCTGTCAGGCGCTTGGGACAGACATGCTTGTTGAATGAATGAGCATAGCATATGAACTCATCTATAACTTTTTTGACAGGAAGGTGTTAGGTTAGGCAGACACTAATCTTAACTCCTGGTAGTGAGGGGTCTTTTAAATATAACCTCAGCAAAAAATATTTTAAAGTATTTTAAAATAGATAAGTTTTACATTTTTGAATATAACAGAAGTGAGTTCAATTTATGTATGTCAAATAACTTTTCATCAGAACACAGTCACTTGTCTTGTTTCTTCTAAAATTTTTATTGGAGTGTAGTTGATTTACAATGTTGTGTTCAGTTCAGTTCAGTCGCTCAGTCGTGTCCGACTCTTTGCAAACCCATGAACCGCAGCACACCAGGCCTCCCTGTCCATCACCAACTCCCAGAGTTCACCCAAACTCATGTCCATCGAGTCAGTGATGCCATCCAACCATCTCATCCTCTGTTGTCCCCTTCTCCTCCTGCCCTCAATCTTTCTAGCATCAGGGTCTTTTCCAGTGAGTCAGCTCTTCGCATCAGGTGGCCAAATTATTGGAGTTTCAGCTTCAACATCAGTCCTTCCAGTGAACACCCAGGACTGATCTCCCTTAGGATGGACTGGTTGGATGTCCTTGCAGTCCAAGGGACTCTCAGGAGTCTTCTCCAACACCACAGTTCAAAAGCATCAATTCTTTGGCTCTCAGCTTTCTTCACAGTCCAACTCTCACATCCATACATGACTACTGGAAAAACCATAGCCTTGATTAGATGGACCTTTGTTGGCAAAGTAATGTCTCTGCTTTTTAATATGCTGTCTAGGTTGGTCATAACTTTTCTTCCAAGGAGCAAGCATCTTTTAATTTCATGGCTGCAGTCACCATCTGCAGTGATTTTGGAGCCCCCCCAAAAAAGTCAGCCACTGTTTCCCCATCTATTTGCCAGGAAGTGACAGGACCAGATGCCATGATCTTAGTTTTCTGAATGTTGAGCTTTAAGCCAACTTTTTCACTCTCCTTTTTCACTTTCATCAAGAGGCTCTTTAGGTCTTCTTCACTTTCTGCCATAGTTAGTTTCAGGTATATAGCAAAGTGAATTGTACATACACATATATCCAGTCTTTTTTAGATCCTTTTCCTATGTACATCATTACAGAGTATTGAGTAAATTTCCCTGCACTATACAGTAGGTCCTTGTTTGTTATCTATTTTATATACAGTAGTGTGTATATGTCAATCCCAATCTCCCAATTTATCCCTCTCCGCTATCCCCCTGGGTAACAATAAGTTTGTTTTTTATATCTATGATTCTGTTTCTGTTTTGTAAACAAGTTCATTTGTACCATTTTGGGGGCTTCCTGGTGGCTCAGATAGTAAAGAATACACCTATAATGCAGGAGACTAGGTTTGATCTGTGGGTTGGGAAGATACCCTGGAGAAGGGAATGGCTACCCACTCCAGTAATCATGCCTGGAGAGTTCCATGGACAGAGGAACCTGGCAGGCTACCATCCATGGGGTCTCAAAGAGTCTGACACAACTGATTAAGATTCCACATATAAGCAATATCATATGATATTTGTCTTTCTTATGTTACCTTCTAACATATCATATGCCTAGTGGGAGATTGCTAACCCTTAGGGTTAACCCTGAAACCTTAGACCAAATCTTACACAGGAAAGACTAATCTTTAGGTCAAGGGGAAAGAAGAATGAGCCATGCGTCTTTCATACGATGATGCAAATCAATAGCAAGGAGGCAGAATTGTTAAATTCATGGGTATAAACACATTTTTTTTTCCTGAAAGACTAAACAATGCAGAAATTACAGTTATAATGCTTTTACAACCACTATTCACATTTCTTTTTCTATGAGCTATGAACCAGTTACTAAACTGTCAAGAAAAAAAATAAGCCTTTTGTATCTTAATCCATAAAAAATAATCAATATCAGATAAATAGGGCACTTGTTTCATATTGCTAAATATATGATTTCTTATGCTTTCCATCTGTATTGAGGAAAAAGTCCCCAGTAATCTTATCTTCAATTAGATCTAGCCATAGAATGCTATTAAACATCTGTACAAAATTAACCCTTCCCTCATAGCCCATTTCCGTATGATGTGAAGTCACTCAATTGTGTCCGACTCTTCGCGACCCCATGGACTGTAGCCCGTCATGCTCCTCTGTCCATGGGGATCCTCCAGGCAAGAATACTGGAGTGGGATGTTATTTCCTTCTTCAGGGGATCTTCTCGACCCAGGGATGGAACTTGGGCCTCTCGCATTGCAGGCGGTGAAGACTGTTTCCAAATGGTGAAGACTGTTTGCAAATGGTGATCCATAAAAATGTTGATTCAGCTATGGATTGTAATTCATCTGCCTCATGTATAACAGCTGTACAAAAGTAATGTCAAATTAAAGGCAGTATTTGAGACAAGGAGTAGCCCATTCTCCCTGATCTTGCACCCTGTTAACAAGGAAAAGAAACATCTGATGCTTCACCTGTAAAAGACCCCTGGGCGGCCTTAGCCTCCCCGAGCTTCGGTCGATACCGTCTTCCACAGGCCCTTTGATGTCTTCAGTTCTTCAGGCTGATCGTTGTCAGCTCTGGAAGCTTTGTGCCTTTCAATTAGTCTTTCTCACTCATGTCCTGCATTTTGGTAGCTCTGGGATTTTTCTGACTAGAGCCTGGGGGTTCATATTGGAATATCTTATAGTTGCCCTCACTGCCATACTAGACAGTGCAACTGATATCTTCACCATTCAGTATATTCCTGTGGCACTCCCCCTGCCCAAATGCTTTTAAGATGGTGTTAACACACATCTCCCATTTCTTGTGTGTATACACACACACACACACACACACACACACACACATTCACACACACACACATCAGCTTTTTTCTTATCTCTTATCATACATCCAAGAAGGCTACCATTTTATAGCAGCTCTTGCAACAAATAAGACCGTAGTCTGGTTTCCAAAAAGAACATTTTTGCCAACTCCTGAATGTGACTGACACGTGGTGATTCCTGGGGTTTTCTCCTTGTGGGACATGTAGCTCTCGGATTTGAACTGCTGTTTACCTTTGCCCAAACTGTTTATCTGGGCTTCCCAGGTGGCACTCATGGCAAGAACTTGCCAGTGCAGGAGACATAAGAGACATGGGGTCAGTCTCTGGGTCGGGAAGAGATTACATTCCATTATTCTTGCCTGTAAAATCCCACGGACAGAGGGGCCTGGTGGGCTACAGTCCATAGGGTTGCAAAGAGTTAGATACAACTGAAGTGACTTAGCATGCAGGCATGCCCACTGTATATTTAGAAAATGGCTTATGTATTTTCTTCTGGCTCAGAGTTACTATTTACAGCCACACGTTTCATGGCCGTGATTGCCATGTAACATCAAAAGGACCAGGCAGTAGTAGCTCTTGCTACTACTAATTTAAGGCTTAGTTATTTCCTTCAGGTTATCCCCCGGATAAGCCGATCAGCCCTGCCACTATTGCTGGCCTACATCATTTCCCTGCACACCGGGGAAGGTGAGTTTGGAGGCTGGACAACACGTGGTCACAGGTCATCTACTCCAGGGTTTCCTTGGGCACTTTGCCCTTGTTCTTCTCCTGGTTTCACCTCTTCACCCCACTGCTGAGGCCAGCAGCTTGCCCAGGTTGACGGTTCCCCACAGACTGATAGCTCAGGTTCCCACCTTCCTTCCAGGGTGAAGAGGCGGGGTCAGCTGGCTCAGAAGCCCACAAAGATGTGTCAATCAGGGGAGCATCTTGAGCTCTAGCTGGAGACGCGGGTCCCGCTCTCAGAGGGGCAGGTGGATGCCCGTGGGAGCAGAGCGTGTGTCTCCACTTCAGATCTCACTCTGTGCCCACACTTGGTGTTCCTTTCCTCCCAGAAAGACACGATTCTGGCCAGGAAAATGCTGGTTCTTGCAGCTTGGGGCCCTCATCTTTTTTTTTTTTTTTTTTAAGTAGCTTTATTGCGATACAGTTCACATATCATACAGTTCATCCATTCAAAGCGTACAACTCATTGGCTTTATTATATCGTGGATATACTATCTATCCGTGATATGGCAACTATCATCACCATAATTTTTAGAACCTTTTCATCACCTCAAAAATAAGCCCTAAGGACTTCTCTGCTGGTCCAGTGGCTACGACTCCGAGCTCCCAATCAATGCAAGAGGCCCAGGTCAGGGAACTAGCTCCCACATGCTGAAATTAAGAGTTGGCATGCTGCAACTAAAGATCCCACCTGCTGCATCTGAGACCTGGCACAGCAGAATAAAGGAAACCCTACTGTTTAGCTGCCACCCCCATAGTCTCATTTCCCAGCCCCTCAGTGATAAGGAACCAGTAATCACCTTTCTGTCTCTATTTCTGTCTTGTCTTTTCCTCTTCTGGAGTTTCATATGAATGGAATCTTACAATATGTGGTCTTTTATGGCTCACTTCACTTAGCATGATGTTTTCAACATTCATGTTGCAGTGTGAATCTTCATTTTTTTTTTATGGCTGAATAATATTCTCCTGTATGACTTCCTATGTTTTGTTTATCCATTTGTCCATCAGTGGACATTTGGGTTGTCCAACATTTGGGCTGTTGTGAATTATGCTACTGTGCACATTTGGGTGCAAGTTGCTGTGTAGACATCTGTTTTCATTTCTCTTGGGTGTATGCCCAAGAGTGGAATCGCTGGGTCAGATGGTAACTGTGGGTTCCCCAGGCAGCACGAGTGGTAAAGTTCCCACCTGCCAATCCAGGAGACATAAGAGACGCAGGTTCCATCCCTGGCTGGGGAAGATCCCCTGGAGGACAGCATGGCAACCCACTCCAGTAATCTTGCCTGGACAATCCATGGAGAGAAGAGCCTGGTGGGCTACAGTCCATAGGGTCGTTAAGAGCTGGACATGACTGATGCAACTTAGCATGCATGCATGGTAACTGTATGTTTAATTATTTAAAGAATTGCCAAATATTTTCTGAAGTGGCTACATCATTTCACTTTCCTGCCAACACAGTGTATGACGGTTCCAATTTCTCCATATTTTTGCCACCCTTGTTGATCTGACTTTACACTTCTTGCCATCCTAGTGGCGAGACTAGTGGGTGTGACTTCATGTGAGGTTTTGAAAGGATTGGGGAAGGATTTTTTTCCTTTCTAATAGTTTTTAATGCTCTGTATGTGTGTATACACACACATATTTATGACTTCAAAGTGTGCCCTTTGCTAGCGTCTATAAAAGCACAGCTGCTAAGGGGTCCTGTTGCCTGTTACAATAATAAAGTAGATTTCAGTATTTATTAATCCAAAAATCTCACCACCCAGACCGTTGTGGGAGACAGTGAAACGTGTGCATTGAGAGGAGGAAGGGGAGTGGTGGGAGACGCGGGAGCAGGTGTTGTGTTTCCTGGAACGAGCATCCTTCCCAGGAGATGGCCCCACTTCTTGTCTCTGTGTCTCACGGGTCCCTCTGTCTTTCAGGAGGCCTGGCGCTGGCCCAAGTGCTCTTCTTCTACGTGAAGTACTTGGTGCTCTTCGGTGTCCCGGCTCTGCTCATGCGCCTGGATGGACTCAGGCCACCGCCGCTCCCTCGCTGTGTGAGCACCATGTTCAGCTTCACGGGGATGTGGAGGTCAGTTTGCCAAGGTCCTTCGGGGATGTCTGGTGGGAGGAGCCACCATCCTTTCTCTGCCCTTCACTCAAGTCGCCTTTGGCACTTAGGTTTTTTTAATCTAACAGATTGACAATCCATATTTTCTGAACCTCTCAAACATATTGCCAGGCTATGAAAAATTGGGAGATAAAGTTTCCCACCCAGTCTGTGTAAAGATGCACAAAGGGCTGTGCCTAAAGTGGTCTCTTACTAACTTGGGACATAATACATATACTGATGATTTTATTGCTGTCTGTTTTTCTTGAAAATGATGTCTTTGTATGTGAGATTATAGATTAAAAAAATCGACTTAATTTTATTTTTCTTAATACCAAAAACGTAAAAAAAAAGAAAAAATATAGAGACTTAGTTAATAGTACAGGGCAGGCATTTACTAGCTCTCGGATCCAGAGCAACATACTTCAAATGTGAGTTTCAGTTTTTTTGTCTTTTACATGGTAATAAAAATGATAATGGTACTGATAATATTCATCTCTAAAAGTCGTTTGGAAGATTAAAGAAGCTAATACATACATATAAAGCATCTGGCACACAGTAGGTGTCTACGAACGTTAGCTTTTATCCTTCTATTACTCCTGTACTCATGCACTTTGGATAGGCGGGTGATTTTTCTGAGTGTTCTTAGTCTTCTTGATTTAGCCCCATGGATGTACAGTCAGCTTGGAGTCTCTGTTCTAAAAGATCCCTCGGCCCCCCTGCCGTTTCTGGCTGTTGCTCTCCAGATGGGCTCGCTTGCTGCTGGGTTTTATTATCGCTTCCAGTGTGGAACCAGTGGCAGGCTGGCTCTTGCAATTGCAAGCCTCATGTAAGAACCTGAGGGTGGGAACTCGCACATCTGTGGGAGGCAGTATCTGCTTGAACTGTGTTCTTTAGAAGCCTCCATTTGCCACCCCCCTCGTCCTGGCCCTGCTCAGAAAATCCATTCTGGCTCATCCAGTCTTATATTTCATCTCTGAGCTCAGTGAGTATTGCTGTCTCTAATGTTGCTCTTGCTAAAGTGGGTAGCTAACAGGCAATATCCTAGTTTTCCATCATAATTTATTACAGGGACTGAACTGATCTAAGCCTCCATGAATGCAGTTTATTTTTGCTGCCGTCTGCTTCTTTGGATTGGAAATACCATCTGATTATTGTAAAGAATGTAAGTAATTTCTCTGATTTGTCTTTAATTACTTCATCGAATATCATAGGTTGCCCAGCTGTAATGGCAAATTTAGGAAAAGGGGCTCTCTCTAGCCAGGAGGCCAGGAAGTAGTTTTGCTTGGAAGGTGAGCCTCATGGGAAGGCTTTATTCATTTTGACCTGTTCATGAAAGTAATTTACTGAGTAAATGGGTTGGGACCTAAGCATGACCTGGGGGTATGTCACGAGTCCCTTGTGGGCACCCAGCATGGTTCCTCGGGCTCCTTGATGTGAATGCTTGCGCTGAAGCATTTCTTGGGAAGCATGTTCTCCTAAAGAGCTTCTCCAGTGTTGGTTGGGGTAATAAATAATCTTGACTTTTGGCAGCCATGCTGGCTCTAGGCTAATTAATTATTTTTTGTCCAAGATCCTCTGTTGTGTACAAACCACTGAGGTGCAGAAAACATGTCTGCCGAGACCTTTGTCATTCTTGTTAGAAACTAGACTTGAATAGTATGGACCCTGGGTTGTTGAAACCTCTCCTCTGTATCAGTCACCATGGGCAAGAAAGTGATCATGAAAAGTTTCTCTGAGTCACTCCTTGGAGTGATGTGCATCTGAAGCAAGCTGGGTACAAGGGAATGTGCTGAAATGGCAAACACGGTCCTTCCTGGGAGTGCCCTCAACGTGTGTCCTGCCTTCTTTCAGCTTGCGTGGGTGTGGATTTCCCCCATCACGTTTGCTTTAGCTTCTTAAGGGTTTTCTGATTTTCCACTTGTGTTTAGAGACACTCAGGGCTTCACTCTTGGTATACAATAATTGTTCCACATGACGTTGTTGAATTTAGGAAGGGAGATGAACTCTTTCTGAGGAATTCCATGCACAGTTTAAGGCTCAGAAGAAGTAGTTTTTAACTGAGAAAAGAAGGAATAAAACTTAGAGATTCTCCTTTGCGCTCTTTCCTCCATTCTTAGTTTACCATGTTCATAGTCAGGATCTGGTCGCATAACCCTCCAGTGGTCCTGGTCCCCATTTTCTCTGACTTTTCTCCTTAAGAAGACATGTCAAGGGAAGATAAAAATTTCAATTTGTAGTTTCTATTTACATCTAATATCTCTGGGCCATCACTGAGGCATTGCTGCAGACTGGGCATTGCTCCAGCCCCTTCCTGGGTTTAGGTTCAAGTCGAATTGAGTCATGAGCAGCTGTGAAAGCTGGTGATGCAAATTATTCTGCTCCATTGTGGCCACCACTCTTAACAGTGACACAAAGGGCCTGGTGGATGGGAAGTGGAGGGAAGAGGTTTAAAAACCATCTCCAGAGATTGCTTAATGGCTACCTAAGCTACTAGAAAATCCACACTGAATGAGGTTTAGAGCTGAGGATGAGAGATGGGTTTTTAGCCCCCGTTTGAAAGGAGCCATACACATGTGGACACCATGCTGATGGACTGCGCTGTCAGTCCACTTAGCAGTGAGAGAAGACTTGAAGCTGGCAGCCTACTGTAGCAGAGGAATCTGAGTTCTACATCACACAATGGATGAAATTGGCCATCAGCTGAGAGATAATGTTCCTTGACATGATAGTTCAAATTGATCACGAAAAATTGCTATTTGCAGAGATGGCTCAAACCTGAAAGTTAGGACCTGACTGACAGATTTATTATATATATATATATATTTTTTTTTCCTATTTGCTCTTCTGTTTTGTGTAATTCTTGCTCAAATATTTGCAGGCAAAACAAACCGCTAAGGGGTCTGTGTTTTCCCACTTGTGTGATTTTTCTGTGGCTGTACAGACATGAAAAATTGAGAATTTTCTGCTTAATTTTGGGGCTTCATGTTTTAATTTAGGTAGGCTGAGGTCTGTAATGAGCATCTTTTGCCAGAAGTCATTAAAGATGACACTGCGTGTCTGAGATTCCAAATTAGAAATCTGATCATCTTTCTCTGAATTGATTTCTAGCTGTGGAAGCAAAGTGTGCAAAGTGATAGAATTTCCCGTGGTGGCTGGAGAGTTACAGGTCAATTTCAATTATCCTCGGAATTTATCACAGCTTGCCCTCTGAATTTCCTGAATTATGATGCTCTCTGGTCTTCACAGGCAAACTCATCACTACTTATTCCAGAGGGATCTGGGTACTGTTGGTGGCTACTAGGCCTTAATATATGGGGTCATCTATGAGCTGGGATGGCAGGAACCCAAGGCCCCCTTTTCAGTGGGGCTTTGAGTTGGGGCTTTCAGTGGGTCAGTAGAAGAATTTAAGTCCCGATAGCTCAGTTGTTAAAGTATCTGCCTGCAATGCAGGAGACCCTAGTTCGAGTCCTGGGTCAGGAAGATCCCCTGGAGAAGGGATAGGCTACCCACTCCAGTATTCTTGGGTTTCCCTTGTGGCTCAGCTGGTAAGGAATCTGCCTGCTATAGGGGAGACCTGGATTTGATCCTTGGGTTGGGAAGATCCCCTGGAGAAGGGAAAGGCTACCCACTCTGGTATTCTGGCCTGGAGAATTCCATGGACTATATATAGTCCATGGGGTCGCAAAGAGTCAGACACGACTGAGGGAAAGTTCACATCAGCATCAGATAGAGAGTTGGTTCAGGCCTGCAGTAGATGATAAAACCAGCCACACCAACTACTGGCTTTGCTTGAGTCCTGCCTTTGAATCATGTTTAACCTCAGGTGGCAGGGCAGGATGGCAAACACGGACTTTGTGAAACACTATCTACCAGCGTGGTTGGGTGGAAAGCAGGGGAAGTGTGAACCTAAAGGAGAAAAAGATGCTTATTAACAGGTGCTGTTAATAGAGGCTCACTTTTTTTTTGAAGGTAACATAGTAACTAAGTGCTTGCTATGCCAGGTACTAGCTATGTGATTTGGGCAAATAATTAAAATTCTCCAGGTGAATCTTTGCTTCTAAAATAGAGGTAAGAATAGCACTTGCCTCACAGCAGTGAGGTGAGGGGTGATCAAGCCTGGGGTATAGTCGGTCCTCAGGAGGTGATAGCTTCTTCCTGTTTTGCGCTGGAAAATGTAGCAAAGCCAGAGGTGCCTGAGAGATGGGTAGGGCTGGGGAAGCAGCAGGCAGGGATGGGAGTGGCTGGGGAGAGGCTCTGGTCCAGCTCCGAGCCTGAGACATAACAGTTCAGAGAGGCAGAGTGTGGTGGACAAGAGACGGGCTCTGCCCTCAGTGGGTAGCTTGATCCAATCACTTTTGCCTTGGTTTCCCCAGCTGTTAAATGAGAGCCAGACTCTTTCGCTAGGTGATGGCTATGACCCCTTGCAGTTCTGTATTAGCCCCACACTGGATGGGTATGGGACCACTAGTACCCTGGTGCTGAAGTACTCTCGTGATTTAACCTCCTTATGCTTGCATTTTCTGGGGGATTAAAATGGGGCAAACCATAGTGCTTGTCTCACTGGGGAAGTACGAGGATTAAGTGAGTTCATGTACTAAAGCAGTGAGCACAAGCAGGCACTGTAGACGCTGACATATGAGCTAATAATCGTAATCGTAGCCGTGAGGGTGATGGTGGCGCTGTGTGTTTCCTAATTTCCGAGAAAACAAAGGCCTGGGAGGCTGAGTGGTTGAGGAGGTGGACGGTGATGGCGGGCGGGGTGGTGATAATGTATGGAAGGAGTGGGTTTCAAAATGGAAGCATGGGGTCCCCAGCATCTAGACCATTGCAACCTCCCTCTCACCCTTGAGGGAGTTCTCTTTGCAAATAGTTTCCACTACTGGGCATCTGCAGGAGTCTCTGGCGGCTTAGTTGTAAAGCCTCTGCCTGCCAATGCGGGAGACGTGGGTTTGATTCCTGGGTGGGGAGGATCCCCTGGAGCAGGAAATGGCAACCCACTCCAGTACTCTTGCCTGGAGAATTCCATGGACAGAGGAGCCCAGCGGGCTATAGTCCACAGGGTCGCAGAGAGACACATCTGAGCTATTAACAACAGCTGGGCATTTGTACTACCTCATGCTTTGGGTACCTCTGTTAGTCTACCCTTCTGTCTTCTGAGTCCCATCTCCACAGACTCAGAAGACTTGTTTTCTTTCTTCTTACATTCATACTTCAATCCCTTCACCTTTTTCTCCAAATACAGACTTCTGTAAATCAAATCAGGAAGGGGACCTCAGGTTGAGGCAGATTTTAGGAACCGTCATTAGGTTTTAATTCCTGGATTTACTTTGACTTCAGAGACATTTTCTCTGTACTTCTCACTATTTTCTTCCTGTGTGGGTAGTATTTTCAGTCCACATATTACTGAGCGACCCTCAGACTTTTTAGAGTAAGGAGCACTTTGATGCAGGAAACTCCAGAGCATCTTCAGATGGAAGGCTTTCGTTGGTCACTGGTCACCAGAGCCTAGACGTGGAGCCTGGCTACCTGCATTTGAATCCTGGCTCTGTTCCCTGTTACCCAGTGACCCCTCTGTGCCTTAGCTTCCTTCTCTGGAAAGTGGAGATGTTATAATACTCACCTCTGGGAACAGACACCCCGTGCTTATCACAGCAGCAGCCATGTTCCATGCAGAAGCTGTCTCTTTACTTGCTCACTCTCCAGCAGATGATGAGCTTTTGAGAGCAATGATCAAATCTTGCTTTGTTTCACATTATGTCCCCATGTCCCTCTGGGGTATCCAGCCTGTCGTGGGCACTCAGGAAATATGTGCTCCTCTGTAATTTTGGACAGTGGGTCTGAAGAGCCAGATTTTCAGATAGCTTGATCTGAATTCGGGATGGTTGCTCTGTGTCACCTGCAGTGACATGTCCTGGCTCAGGTGCATATGCATACCATGGCCACTGTCGGTACCCTGCCCTCTCGATCTCTCTGTTTTTCTCATAAAATGTGTGTACATGGCATGTCAAAATATTGTGTCTGCTTGCAGTTTTCCTGAGAGTGAATCTGCCGTGTGAGGGATGAGGGACGCATGCCTTTCTTACTTAATTACTATCATTATTTTATCAGACCTTGTGCCACATCCTTGATACCAGGTGAGGGGGAAAGGCTGCAAAACTTACAGGAAGAAAAGAGATTCCATTCAGATGTGGATATGAGAGAGGAGTTTGACAGCTGTTTGTCTTGGGAGACAGGATTCTTCCAAGGCAGGGGCTTACCATGGCAGATGAGGACTGTGGAAGCAGGATGGGGAGGGAAGTGCTTTGATATGCCGTCGCAATGAATACGGTTGACCCCTGAGCAGTGCAGGGGTTGGGGCACTGGCCCTCCTGATGGTTGAAAGTCCACGTATAATTTATAGTCAGCCCTCTGTGATTCTGCATCTTTGGATTCAGTCACCCTTGGACCACATAGGACTGCAGTATATACTACTGAAAGAAATCGAGTGTAAGTGGACCCACACAGTTCAAACCTATGTTGTTCAAGGGTCAGCTGTAATAGTAGGAGTAATAATAATAGTATTAATAGAAGTAAAGGCAGCTGCAGCAGCAAACTCTTAGTGCATACATCATGCCAGGCACATTTCTAAGTGCTTTTATGTATTTATTTAATCCTCACAAAACACGTATGGTATAGGTTCTCTCATCCCTGCCATTCACAAATGATGAAACTGATGGAATTGCACAGCTGAAATCCTTCAGTGACCCTGCTGGTGAGCGGTGGGGCTGGGATTTGAACCCAAGCACGTGGCTGTGGCGTCTGTGACCGTGATCTCTGCCTTTCACTGTCCCTAGTGAGATGGAGCTGGGGTGGGTCTGGAGTGAAAGGCTTGTGTGGCAGGTTCTGGGACTCAGGGGGTACCTGAGGATGATGGTGCTTCTTTACTGACTCCCTGGGAAGGGAAGGACTCCAGATTCCCCAGAGCCCTGCCTGATCTGGCCCCTGCTACTGGCTCTCATGCTCTGTATTTTGAGCGCCTGCCATGGGTCAGTCTAATGGGGACGAGGATGTGAATTTAAAGATGAATAGAATTGCATTGTGACAGATGCTGTGAAGGGGAGATCCCTGGTGCTCTTAGAACCTAAGAGGGATTTGTTCTCATTAGAAAAGCTCCTCTGCTGAGATGTGGATTGACCCGAGATCTGAAGGTTGAGGGGAAGGGGAAAGAGTATTCCAGGAGGAGGGAACGGCATGTCCAAAGGCCCTGTGGTGGGCGGCCATGGCGGTTCTCTGGCCTGAAGAAGGCCATCCCCCTGGACTCTGCAGGGGGTGAGTTGAGGGGGCAGTCGGGCAGTGGCTGACCTCCCTGCACCAAAGGGGAGAGGAGACAGGGAGTCGCCATTTAACCCTGGGAAACTGCCTGAGGGACTGGTGTGCAGTGTCTGGGGCTTCTGTTCGTACGTTCCGTTCCTCCTGTTGCGAAGGGCAATCCCGAAGTAGCTGTCTCAGTGGGGGTGCGGGGGGCTTCGCCTGTGGCCGCATAGAGACTGGCTTTGTTTCCCGCATTGTCCCCTCCAGTGTTTCCCGGCCCCTGGCCTCCCTGCTGGCTGTCCTCCGCCTGTGTTTCTTTACCTTACATCAGGCTGGGTCATGTCCTCTTTGCCGACAAGGATGGAAAATTGCCCCGTATCTGCTGATCTTTAACCTTCTGGGCCCTCAGTATGATCTTATTTCTTTTTCACACCCTCCCTTCAGCAAACTAGTGTTGCTTTTTGCCCCACCTCAGTTCTGAGGATTAAATTCAAAGTGCAATTAAATTCAAAGTGCAACCTACTATTTCTCTGACACATTTATAGGTATTTTGATATTTCAGTTTTACATTTGTTTGTGGTCAAGTCTCTTACTCTTTTCCTGTATAGTTCCTACCTCTGGTGATAACTGAAGAAAGTCCCGTTGACATTTATTTATTTTTGTATAAGGCAAGAAGCCTTCATTTGGGGATCCACAAGCTACTGAAAGCGTTTTTCTGTAGATTCTCAGAAACCTGCTGTCTGTAGTCTCTTCATCATGTAGCACTGGACCCTGGCACATAGTAGGCCCTCAACATCTGATATTTCCTAAATGTAAGGTGATTCCCCCATGCCCCCCACTCCTTTCAAAGATAAAAGGGAAATTGGCTTACATGTGACGTGTGGGTCAAATTTCATTTTTTCCCAGTGGCTAACCTGCCATCCTGATGACGTTTATGTGCTTTTGTGTTAATAAAATGCTGTCTATTCCCATGTAATCTATTGCCTGTGTGGTACCTGTGGTTCTTTTTGGTGTGCCACCCACAGCATGTCTTGAAAATGTCAGCATTTCTATCTTTTCTGTATCGAATGACTTACCGTTAGAATCCAAGAGGGAATTTGTGTTTCTTTATTGGGTCTGGTGCAGAAAAGAAAAGAGGGTGTGAGTAAAGATAACAGCTCTTTCATTCCTCCTCATTAGAAGCTAAAAACCAGCAAACCAATCAGCCACCATCACCACCACCACCACAGCACGAAAAGAAAAACTGACAGGACTTTGATTATTTCTGAGACAGCAGAATAGACAGAGGCTGTCCTCTTGCTTGCAGTGGGTGGGAAGGAGAGCGAAACTCTCATTGTGAACCATCAGTGGTGTTTGTGCAAAAGCAAAGGATAAGGCTTGAATTTGGAGCCTCCGAGGACAAGAAAGGGGCTGAGTAGGCATCATCTGGGATGGGAAGATTATGCCCACGGGGGTCTGAGTCACTGAACCTCAGATTCTCATCGCGGGACCCCCTGGAGCTGTCCCTCCATCGCTTCTCCTCTCTGTCCTCACTGCCCATTTTGTACAATATAATGTGTCCTGCCTATGGCCTGGGCTTGGAAGGTGTGGGACCAGCTTCCTTAGCTATCAGTTGAGGGGAAACCAGGCTCTTGCTTCTTTGCCTTGAGTGAAGATTGCTCCTGGCATCCCAAATCATCCCCCGCCCCTCCCCACCCCCCACCCCAGTGCATGTTCCCTGGGAAAATTGGTCTAAACTGTGGTCAGATTCCACATTTCTCTTGCTAGTGGACTGCAGAACAGGCCTCAAATGATAGTGTGTATCAGAATCATTCACAGGGCTTGACAGAGTAGGAGGTCACATCTAGATTCTGTTTGAGTAATTTGGGGTAGGGCCCACGAATCTGAATTTTGTCAAGCAACTAAGGAGCTTGTGTGGTGTACAGACTATACTTTGAGAAGCAGCCATCACCCTTAGCCTTAGGGAGGAATCCAGGTTCTTGCAAAGTCCTGCCTGGTCTGGCCCCAGCTACTGTCTCTCACTTTCTGTATTTTGACCACTTGCCATGTGACAGTCTAATGGGGAAAAGGGAGGTGAATTTAAAGACAAAGAGCATTGTGCTGTGACATGGTGTGAAGGGGATATCCATGGTGCTGTTTAGAACCTCATCACAGAAAGCTCCTCTGCTGAGATGTGGATCAACTTGAGATCTGAAGGTTGAGGAGGAGAGGAAAGAGTATTCCAGGAGGAGGGAATGGCATGTCCAAAGGCCCTGTGGTAGGGGAACGCAGCAGTTCCCTCATGTACATCTGGTCTGCAGACAGCACGTGTGTGGGTATCACTGGAGATGAAGTTGGATACAGGTGGCGCCTCTGACCAAGGATGACCTTGTTGGCTCAGGGAGGAGTTTAGAATTCAAACAAGGACTGAGATTTTAGAACTTCAGCACTTTCAGCCTGGTTGAAGAGGTTTGAGCCTGTAAAGGGATAAAAAAGGATTGGCTAGAGAAGGTCAACTTCTCTTGCTAAATAAAAAAGAAAAACTAGAGAGCATATTTTACGAAGAAGAACCAAGAGAACTAGAGAACATATTTTACGAAGAAGAACCAAGAGAGTGTTTTGAGAAAAGAGGAAGTGGTCCCCAGAGCCCAGTGCTTCTGAGAGGCTGAGGTTGATAAAGCCTTTGGGGTTTGTCAACTGGAGATTATTACTAACTTTATCAAGAAAGCTTGTTTCAGGGGAGTAAAGGGGCTGGAGGCTGGATATGAAGGGTTTCAGTGTGAGTGGGGAGGGAACCCTTGTCTGCTTACAGTCCCTCCCTCAATTCCATGTTCTGGCTCTATTGGACTATTTGCTGTCCTCCAAGGCTGTCTGAATGCAGAGTGCCAAAGAATAGCAAGGTGAGATAAGAAAGCCTTTTAAAGTGAACAATGCAGAGAAATAGAGGAAAACAGTGTACTGGGAAAGACTAGAGATCTCTTCAAAAAAATTGGAGATACCAAGGGAACATTTCATGCAAAGATGGGCTCAATAAAGGACAGAAACGGTAAGGATTTAATGGAAGCAGAAGAGATTAAGAAGAGGTGGCAAGAATACACAGAAGAGCTATATAAAAAGGTCTTAATGACCTGAATAGCACGATGATGTGGTCATTTACCTAGAGCCAGACATCCTGGAGTGTGAAGTCCAGTGGGCCTTAGGAAGCATTGCTGCAAACAAAGCTAGTGGAGGTGATGGAATTCCAGCTGAGCTACTTCAAGTCCTAAAAGATGATGCTGTTCAGGTGCTGCATTCAGTATGCCAGCAAATTTGGAAAACTCAGCAGTGGCCACAGGACTGGAAAAGGTCAGTTTTCATTCCAATCCCAAAGAAGGACAATGCCAAAGAATGCTCAAACTACTGCACAATTGTGCTCTTTTCACACGCTGGCAAGATAATGCTCAAAATCCTTCAAGCTAGGCTTCAACAGTACATAAACTGAGAATTTCCAGGTATACAAGCTATATTTAGAAAAGGTAGAGGAATCACTCCAGTATTCTTGCCTGGAGAATCCCAGGGACAGGGGAGCCTGGTGGGCTGCCGTCTATGGAGTCGCACAGAGTCGGACGCGACAGAAGCAACTTAGCAGCAGCAGCCAGAGGAATCAGAGATCAAATTGCTAACAGCCGAAGGATCATAGAGAAAGCAAGGAAATTCCAGAAAAACATCTACTTCTCCTTTGTTAACTGTGCTAAATTCTTTGACTGTGTGGATCACAACAAACTGTGGAAATTCTTCAAGAGATAAGAATACCAGACCACCTTATCTGCCTCCTGCGAAACCTGAATGCATGTCAAGAAGCACCAGTTAGAACGAGGCATGGAACAAAGGACTGGTTCCAAATTGGAAGAAGTATGTCAAGCCTCTATATTGTCACCCTGCTTATTTAACTTATATGCAGAGTAAATCATACTAAATTCTGGGCTGGATGAATCGCAGTGTTTGAGCAAACTCCAAGAGATAGTGAAGGTTAGGGTAACATGGTGTGTTGTAGTCCATGGGGTTGCAAAGAGTTGGACACAGCTTAGTGACCGAACAACAACAACAATATATATGAGTGTGTGTGTGCTAAGTCGCTTCAGTTGTGTCCAGCTCTGTGCAACCCTATGGATTCTAGCCTGCCAGGCTCCTCTGTCCATGGGATTCTCCAGGCAAGAATACTGGAATGGGTTGCCATGCCCTCCTTCAGGGGATCTTGCTGACCTAAGGATCAAACCCACATCTCTTTTGTCTAACCTGCATTGGCAGTTGGGTCTTTACCCCTGGTGTCACCTGGGAGTATACGTACATATGTGTATGTGTGTAAATGTGTGTGTATATATATATAAAATTATGCACATACACAATTATAAAATACGTATGTGTGTATATGTATGTGTATATGTGTCAGCTAGGGCTTTGTAAGCTATTATGCATTTTATCCGAGTCAGATAGCTTACTATTTAGGATTCTCCAGAGAAACAGAACCAGTAACATATGTAGTTGATCCTTGAACGGTGAGGTCTGTTTATATACGTATGGTTTTCAATAGTAAATACTATAGTTGTAGTAAATACTACACTATCAATAGTAAATAGTACACTGTCCACAGTCGGTTGAACTCATGGATTTGGAGGGCAGACTTTAAGCTATGTGTGCATTTGTGACGGGGGCAGTGGGTTGGAGCCCCTACCCCCACAGTGTTCAAAGGTCAACTGTATATATGAGGAGATTTATTTTTTTTAGGAACTGGCTCATGTGACTGTGGAGGCTCAGAAGCCTCACCATCTGCTATCTGCATGCTGGAGGCCCAGGAAAGCTGGTGGTGCGATTTAGTCTGAGTACAAAGGCCTGCTAACCAGGAGAGCTAATGGTGTAAGTCCTGGTCCAAAGGCCGGAGAATGCAGGGCTGATGTAAGAAGTTCTGAGAATCAGTAGTATCTGTGTCTGAGGGAAAGAGATATATGTCTCAGCTCCAGGAGACAGCGGATTCCCCCTTCCTCTGCATTTTTGTTCTATTCAGAGCCTCCATGGGTTGGGTGATGCCCCCATTCCCCTCACCCACCCTTGGTGAGATTTGTTGCTGTTGAGTCTCTCAGTTGTGTCCGACTCTTGGCGACCCCATGGACTGCAGCATGCCAGGCTCCTCTGTCCTTCACCATTTCCCAAAGCTTGCTCAAGCTCATGTCCATTGAGTTGATGATGCCATCCAACCATCTCATCCTCTGAGGGTGTATCTTCTTTACTCAGCTTACTGATTCAAGTGCTAATCTCTTGGAAACACTCTCAGGAACACACCCAGAAATAACATCTTACCAGTTATCTGGGCATCCTTTAACTCAGCCATGTTGACACAAAGTGAACCATCCCTGATAGGCAGTCATGGAAAGGATTTGAGCTGGAAGTGACACTGTGTTATGTTAGGAGACTAGTCCTTAGGGGTCAGGGCAGGAGCAGTGAGCAGGTAAGAGGATGTGGTAGTCACCCAGAGCCAGGCCTTGTCATTGTGATGCTCACAGCTTACTTTCCAGCCCCTCCCCTGCCCCTAAACCACTCCCACTTTAGGGAGCACGGCCTCAGGAGGAACTGAGAGAGAGCTGAACCGCAGGATTGCTGTACCCAGTGCTACGGGTGCCCATCTAGATAGAGGTGGGCTCCAGGTTGAAATTGAACTAATTGAAGTTTTAGTTTCTGTGAAACAGTTTGGCAATCTGCGCTGTTGGGCTTGCACATTCAAATTACTTTAAATCCAGGGCGCCAAGTAATTAGAAAAGGACTCACTTCATTGTTTTTCTTAATGGAAGGTACCTACGTATTCTTACCCTTTTGACTTAACTTTTCACAGCCACGATCACAGCCCTTGAGAACCACATCTCATTCCCCTTGACAGGGAAGGGGAACGTGGCCAGATAGATTGCCTGCGTGGAGGTATTTGCAGCCAGAGTAGAGCATAGAAAGAATTCATGTCACGTTGCTGCAACGCTCACATGAATACAGAGAAGACTTTGGGTAATGCATTATTAAAGGCATGCGTGGCCTTGTATACAATTAAGTGTGAACTTATTAGCATTTCAGGTTGATGCCTCTTTTAGATTTAATTAGGTTTCAGGCTTCAATCAATTTATTAAATGAATTTCTCCCTGCTTAAAAGGTGTAATATGTTCGCAACAGTAGCCTCTCATCACTCTCTCCTCATTTCCTCATGGACTCAAGCATATCTTGACATCCCATCTTGGATTTAGAGCCTGGGGCTATTTTCCAAAGAGACCGTGTTGTTTTGTGGAGCCTCCGCATTGTCAGACATGAATGCACCTCTTGTAGATTTACCACCGGTAAATTTAACTAATGCACAAATAATAGCACTGTTTTCTGTCTCGGTGGCTGTTGTCACTGTGAGTCTTCCTACTGTTAGGTTGGCACCGAGTCCACGGACCTTTATTTCAACTCCTATGAGAAAAGCATTGAGACTGTTCAAAGAGTGGAAAATTAAATGTAATGAATCAAACCATATTAGTGATTCTCAAGATGGGCTGGAGAACTAGACCATACGATGCAGTCATTTACACTGATGGTCCACATTTGTGTGGAAAAGTACAATGAATGCCTCTCTGAGCCTCTGGAGGGTCCTAACCCCATTGTTAGTGTTGCCTGCCTGCCTGAACTTAAGTCAGCTATTGGGCCACTGAGCTGGGACTGCCTCATCTCTGAAGTAGGGCTCCTGATACTTTAGCATCCTACGGCAGGGAGGGGTCTGCTTGATTTCTAATGGTTCCTTCCAGCTTTTTGGCTTCCTTGGTGGCTCAGTGGTAAAGAATCCGCCTGCAATTCAGGAGACCTTGGTTTGATCCCTGGGTTGGGAAGATCCCCTAGAGAAGGGAAAGGCTACCCACTCCAGTATTCTAGCCTAGAGAATTCATGGACTGTATAGTCCATGGGGTCGCAAAGAGTCGGACATGACTGAGTCACATTCACTTTCACTTCCAGCTTTAGGTTTTGTGTGTGTGTGTGTGTGTGTGTGTGTGTACACACCTTAGTATGGGGGCAGGGGAAATGGTATTAAAAATAGATAAGTTTCTGGCTGTGTTTAATAACTATGATCTAGACAAATAATATCTATAATACAAAGTAGAAGAAATAATGTATTTTAGATTTCTAACAAACTAGGACCTCAGCTCCCAGAAGAAAGTTGTTTGTATTACATGTACTCTATATCTTCAAATGTATTGCATTTTGAAAGTTCAGTCGGAAAGGGGATTAAGACACAGCAACCAAAGTAGGATAAGTATAAATACACATTTCTATAGTATAAATCTCTTTCTGTAGTATAAAGATAAATCCCTTTTTACCACAGAGCAAAAGTCGTGTTCAGAATGCTGTGAATTCACAATACAGGGGAAAAAATGAGTAAAGAAGTAAAGCCCAGAGGCAAAATGGGATTGTGGCTGATAGGCAGGCTCATCTTTGAAGAGAGGGCTTATTTATTTTTTGCAAAACTCAGCATGGGGGATAGGTTATATAAGAGGTCTGTGAATTAAAAAAAATAAACTTATGATTTTCCACCTGTTTATTGTTCATATAGGAATGATAACCCCTATCATTAACTCCACGCCTGATGTCTTCCAGAGGAGATAAAGAAGTGCTGGGCTGCCATGGAGTTGCAGTTGTAGGGTTTCCTATGATCTGGAAGATTTCCACAGCCCTTCTGTCTTTTATGACTTTTAAAGAGTTTGATTCTCCCTTATTTCATAGGACACTCCCCATTTAAAATTTGTCTGCTGTTTCCTTGTGAGTAGATTTAGATTGTATCCGATTTAGACATCACATATGGAGACAGATCATGTGCAGCTGTGTCGCTGGTAATGTTAGTTTCCTTCATCCTGGAAGAGTAGACTGAACACGTCAGTAGATAATGATTAATATCCTGTATGTTGTTGTTTAGTCGCTAAGTTGTGTCCGACTCTTTTGCGACCCCATGGACTGTAGCCTGCCAGGCTGCCAGGCTTCTGTGTCCATAGGATTTCCCAGGCAAGAATACTGGAGTAGGTAGCCATTTTCTCCTCCAGGAAGTCTTCCCAACCCAGGGATCAAGCCTGCATCTCCTGCATTGGCAGGAGGGTTCTTTACCCTTAAGCCACCAGGGAAACCGAAATCTACTATGCAGTTACTACGATATGCATGCTAAGTTACTTCAGTTGTGTCCAGCTCTTCCAACCCTATGGACTGTAGCTGGCTTGGCTCCTCTGTCCATGGGATTCTCCCAGCCAGAATACTGGAACGGGTTGCCATGCCCTCTTCCAGGGGATTTCCAGACCCAGGGATTGAACCTGGTTTTGGCAGGCAGGCTCTTTACCACTGGCACCACCTGGGAGATGGAGTTACCACGATAGTTACTACATTTTTTGCCCTTGTAACTCATAAACATTCTGTGGGAGACACGTTAGTATCATACCAATATTCCACTCTTCTTCAAGACTTTCCCCCACATTTAGCATTATGTGTGATCCTTGCCCAAGCCAGTCTTTACGTGGTGGTTGTAAAAAGATGATTTTCCAACTTTGGCACTAATTAGTTAGCACTCGGCCTTCTATTGGAAACAGCAGCCTCTACCGCATTTGTTTAACTCAGTATTATCTGTATCTGTATGGTTGCAGCACTTTCTGTTTTCCAGAGGTTTATAATTTATTACTGTACTTAATTTTTTAGTGCTCACATTGTTGCAGTCTTAGCTGGTGGGGGCCCCATCCTCCTGCCATGGACATGCTCAAATGTTTGGACAGGATACTTCCTATGTGCAAACCCTGCCTGCCATCACCTCTCCCTCTCTGGTCCCAGAAGTGTCTACTAGAACCTCAGTGTCTTGCCTCAGGTCTGGTGGCTTTGAGAAGAACAGGGAGGGAAGCAGGTATGTGAGGATGTGAGTGAGGAAAGAGAGAGAACGAAGCGGCCGGACCTCCCCCGTGCAAGAGGGGACCCAGGACGTGGAAGAGAGTGGGAATGAGGGACACACCTGTGTGCTTGACCATTAACGCAGGAACTCCTCCCTGTCGTGCACGAGGCACAGTCAGGGTCCCGGAAGATGACCACTCCGAGACTAGTTCTCTGTGGGTTCAGGATCTATAGACTTCACCAGTTGCCTCTGCTCAGAGCTACGGCCTCATCCTTGCGATCACAGATGTTTAAGAACTGGACCTATTTAATCACCTCCCTGGGTGCCCCCACCTGAACTGACATGTGGATGTCTTCCACCAGCCACTCTTCACATCCCAGGCCCACTTGGTCCATGAGATCCAGGGCTGCATGCCTTGTGTTGTTTTGTGTTTCCGGGGCCATCTCATAAACTGTGATGTTGGGCCTTAGTGTCTTTTAATGCTGCAAGAGGGAATAGAATTATGGTCTTCAGAATCCTCCCCAGCCTTAGAAGTCTCTAATTCTGAAAACCGAGGTAGGAATTTTATATGCTTGAATTGATGTTGTCACGTATCTGTCCTTCCCCCTCAGCCCTACAGATTCTGCTCTTGGGTCAAGCAAAATACACACTTAACAAGGTTGCCTTCTTTTGTAATGTCTTATTCTCCAAATTATCCCTGATGATAGAAGTATAATCAGGATGTTAATTAATGCATTTGCAGGCTGTAACGTAGATATGTATAGGCACAAAGTATTCTCGTAAGAAGGGAAATGGATTTCCGTAACAGTCTGTGAAAGGGCACATTTCTGAATTCCTCTGAAGGCTACATTAAGTTAACACTTACCGTAATGAAGCCACTCCAATCAGCTTCTCATTTCTTCTTCGCTCATTTTGAAGGATTGTTCTGGAGATGCTGAAAGTGCTATTCACGTTACTAATAATCAGAGCTTTTGTCTGGAGATTGGGTGCTCTTCCTGGTTCTCTGACCATCTGCAGCCCTGTGTCCTGATCTGCTAGATGATGGGAGAGCTGGCAGAGGGTGTGTCCATTCAGGGGACAGTCAGGGTCCACCCACAGACCCTCAGTGTAGGAGAGGAACAGCGGTATATCAATGTCATACACCCAAATATCACACCTGCTTCTGAGGCGGTTAAGCATAGCGGATTTGTCCCAGCACTCTTTCTGTAGTTTGTGTGCTTAAGAAGTTAGGGACTTCTGCAAACTCAGGAGTCAAGAGTATCCAGCTCAGAAGTCAGTGTCATCTAAGAGCAAGCCTCTTGGTTCTCTTCTTGTTGGCGTCAGTGACAAGACAGCAAGTGTCCCCTTCTCCATGTCATTAAATCCTGTACCAGCTGGTGGCCTAAAGGAAACCTTGATTTACTCTTCATACTGTGGCTTTGAAAACCTCATCAGCTCTTTTTCAAAAGGAGGTGGAAATCTGCCTCTGAAGAAGATGAAAAGGAGCAGTAACAAAGCCCCCTAGTCCCTCTTAACCTAGAGCCATGTTATTATTTTACATTGTTTACATTGACTGTGCTTCATGCCTGTGATGGGATCTTTCAGGTTTCACTCCCAAGAAGTCCAGACCTTGGGCAAAGGGTGGGAGAAGTCAGAACAGAACGGAGGCTGCCATGCATCTGAGTGGCTGTAGGAGAGCCTGAGACTCAGCTAGACGGCAGCGCAGCAGGTGTGGACGGCAGGAGGAGCTCAGGACCAAGGATGAGAGCGCTGGGCTTTGCAAAACTGGGAGGGTGTGGTGCTGGCTACGTATGCCCAGGATCAGTGTAGACTCAAAAATAATGGAAAGCAACCAAGAAGGCTTTTTCCCAATGGAAGAAGGTAGACACGGTTTCCTGAAGAGCCACACAACACCTCTTTGAGTTTCTTCCTGGACTTCAAAGGGAGTAATCTGTCGGGCATCCAGAGGAAAGACAGGGATCAGGAGTGTTCTGAGGGAAGGTTTGTGGAGGTCGCCCAGAGCACCATCCTCCTCCACGCTTGTTTCGACGACTGGGAAGAATGGATGTGTTTCATTGTGATGAGCTGCAAGGGATGGGTCGTGAACAGTTTGGAACAGGGGTGCAGAGTTGCTAGAGAACTGGACATTGCAGGAGTTTGTAATCCAGAGGGACACCTGTAAAAGTCACTGGGCTCTTCCTTCCTTTCTTCTGGGCTTCCTCTAAACCTTCTGTATCACACATTGCCTCATCTTCTTCAGGTCTTGACTCAGGGGTCATCTTCAAAGTGAGACTCACCCTGACCATCCCCACCCATCTCCCTTACCCGCCTTTACTCTTTCTGTTGCTCCAGTATTCACTAGCCCCTAACATGCTATGCTATGCTATGCTATGCTAAGTCACTTCAGTCGTGTCCGACTCTGTGTGACCCCATAGACAGCAGCCCACCAGGTTCCCCCGTCCCTGGGATTCTCCAGGCAAGAACACTGGAGTGGGCTGCCATTTCCTTCTCCAATGCATGAAAGTGAAAAGTGAAAGTGAAGTCGCTCAGTTGTGTCTGACTCTTAGCGACCCCATGGATTGCAGACTAACAGGCTCCTCCATCCATGGGATTTTCCAAGCAAGAGTACTGGAGTGGGGTGCCATTGCCTTCTCCGTAACATGCTATAGTTATGTGTAATGTGTGTTGATTATTGTGTCTCTCTCTGTCCTTGATGGAACAGAAGCTCCATGCTTGTCTGTGTTGTTCACCAGTGCCTTCCATGGGCCCAAGCAATGCCTGGCACCTAGTATGTGTTCATTTATTACTTGTTCAATGGGTGAATGAAATGACTAAGATAGAAAACATTCACAGAGAGCCAAGAAGCTGAATAAGATCCTGATTTGTGTTGTTGTTTATTCGCTTAGTTGTGTCCGAGTCTTTGCAGCCCTGTGGACTGTAGCCTGCCAGGCTCCTCTGTCCATGGGATTTCCCAGGCAAGAATACTGGAGTGGGTTGCCATTTCCTTCTCCAGGGGATCTTCCTGATGCAGGGATCAAACCCTTGTCTCTTGCATTGGAGGCAGATTCTTTACTGCTGAGCCATTCAGGAAACCCAAGGATCCTGCTGCCGCTGCTGCTAAGTCGTTTCAGTCGTGTCTGACTCTGTGCGACCCCATAGATGGCAGCCCACCAGGCTCCCCTGTCCCTGGGATTTTCCAGGCAAGAACACTGGAGTGGGTTGCCTTTTCCTTCTCCAGTGCATGAAAGTGAAAAGTGAAAGTGAAGTCGCTCAGTCATGTCCGACTTGTTGTGACCCCATGGACTGCAGCCTACCGGGCTCCTCTGTCCATGGGATTTTCCAGGCAAGAGTACTGGAGTGGGGTGCCATCACCTTCTCCACCAAGGATCCTGGAGGAATACTATTATCAAGATTGGTGTAAGACTGGTATAAGATGGAAAGGGAATTTCCATAAGCAAAGATGGACAACAAAAGCAATGCTTTCATGAATGGTTTACCATAAATTCTAGCGACTGTTTTCCACCAGTGGGTGCTTGTTTACTCAAGCCTCAATCTCTTTGATTTAAAAAAGGCATTACTTTGATTTTATTCATTTCTGGTACAACTGAACTTGAATACGTTATTTCTTTCAAATATGACAGTTTTGCAAAAAGGTTGTGTTACTGCTGGAAATAGTTTTCTGCTGGCCCTAAAAAGCCAAATGGAGGGAGTCGGGAGGTTGGTGAAGCTGGAGGGAAGGTAGTGGAGGAGCAGAGAAGGAGCCCAGGCCTCGGGCTGAGCTGGGATTCTTTAGAAGGAACCGCCGAGGAGTTGCTCGGAGGCCCTGTCGATGTACCTGCATAATTGCTCTCCATAATTAAATACAGACATGCTGTGTAAACAGTGATTAAAGTCTTTGTGAGAGGGAAGCAGGTCTAATTTGAGGATCTGATTTTGTGCTCCTTGACTGGTGTTTATAATTGTCCCCATAACATTATTTCATTTGTTCTCAGCCTCCTCAAGTTTTGTTGTTGTTGTTGTTGTTGTTGTTTTTGGCAGTTCTTCCTGGCCAGGGTCTCTTTTTGTAATGTTCTTTGTCTGCTCCATCACAGTTGGTGTTCAGTATAGTCCTGGTGACTGTCAGCTGCTGTGTTTCATTCTTATTTGGAGCTTATAAAGCTGAGGTTATAGATCAGGTGTCCTCAGTTCAGTTCAGTTCAGTTCAGTCGCTCAGTCGTGTCCAACTCTTTGCGACCCCATGAATCGCAGCACACCAGGCCTCCCTGTCCATCACCAACTCCCGGAGTTCACTGAGACTCACGTCCATCGAGTCAGTGATGCTATCCAGCCATCTCATCCTCTGTCGTCCCCTTCTCCTCCTGCCCCCAATCCCTCCCAGCATCGGAGTCTTTTCCAATGAGTCAACTCTTCACATGAGGTGGCCAAAGTACTGGAGTTCCAGCTTTAGCATCATTCCTTCCAAAGAAATCCCACGGCTGGTCTCCTTTAGAATGGACTGGTTGGATCTCCTTGCAGTCCAAGGGACTCTCAAGAGTCTTCTCCAACACCACAGTTCAAAAGCATCAATTCTTTGGTGCTCAGCCTTCTTCACAGTCCAACTCTCACATCTGTACATGACCACTGGAAAAACCATAGCCTTGACTAGACAGACCTTTGTTGGCAAAGTAATGTCTCTGCTTTTCAATATGCTATCTAGGTTGGTCATAACTTTTCTTCCAAGGAGTAAGCATCTTTTAATTTCATGCTGACTAATCTGGAAAGTCCAGGAAAACTGCCTCTGACCGTACTAATCAGAGCACACACCTCTCGAATACATGCCTTGAGTTAAAGAGGGGCTCGGTGGAAAGTTCTGGATGCTTATCCCACTTCAGGGGTTTCCCAGGTGGCTATCCCACTCCCAAGGATTTGCCCCCACTGGTCTGTAGTGCTCCCTTTGGGAAGGTCATTATTATCACACGCTGTTATTTCAAATGAACTGAGTGGGCTTATCTGTAGGAGGCATAGTCCTTAAACATTTTCCCATGTCCTAGCATAAAGCTATGAACCACCAATCACTGAGATAAGGAAACAAAGAATCTTATGAGCCCGTTTTATTTATTTCTTTTTATTTTTGAAATTTGATTGCAGTTGATTTACAGTGTTGTGTTCCTTTATGCTGTACAGCAAAGTGGCTCAGTTATGCACGTGTGTGTTCTTTGTCGTGCTGTTTTCCATTATGGTTTATTACAGGGTGTTGAATATAGCTCCCTGTTCTGCACAGTGGGACCTTGTTGTTTATCCATCCTGTATATACTAGTTTGCATCTGCTAATCCCAAACTCCCAAGTCCTTCTCTCCTTCTCCCATCTCCCCCTTGGCAACCACAAGTCTGTTCCTTATGAACCTATTTTAGAAAGAACAGCAACTTGACAAAATGTCAAGTCCATGATGTGTCTGAAGCACACCGTTCTGAGATCTGGTGATCAGTCAAGACGCCCCGAAATGAGCCCAGGTTTGGCATCTGAGCTTGGCTTCCTGAAGTCTGATAAGGAAGCGGACTCTGGGCTCAGAGACTATCAGGCCTTCAAGTTACACTGTGCCTCAATGAAGTGATGAGCCAAGTAATGTTTTAGAAGGGGAGACAAATAGATTTGTTAAATTAGAAGAGAAGTAGGCTTTAACATATTCTAAAGACTGAAAAATGGTAAAGAATCTGCCCACAATGCAGGAAACTTGTATGAGACATGGGTTCGATTCCTTGGTCAGGAAGATCCCCTGGAGGAGGAAATGGCAACCCACTCCAGTATTGTTGCCTGGGAGATCCCATGGACAGAGGAGCCTGGTGGGCTAGTCCATGGGTGTTCAGGTCTTTTAATGGACCGGAACCTGGTGATCTGGAGTCGACCGATAAGAAAGTAAAGGAGAAAGAAAGAGGCTGATATTCCTTGGTTTATGCAGAAAGCCAGTAAAGCCCCTGGCACAGGGCTTGCTCTGTTCACAGAGGCCTCAGGCGCCCTCTCAAGGGGGTGAAGGCGCAGAGCGCCTTCTCAAGAGGGTCTTAGAAGCCAGGGCAGGAAAGTGAACCAAGAGGACCTCTGTGCTCCAGGGGATCAGCCTGAAAAAGAGAGAGAGGGAGAGAGAGGGAGAGAGAGAGAGAGAGAGAGAAAGCAAGACACAGGGACCAAAGCTCTGATGGAGCAGAGGTGTTTTACTCAGCATGGTGTAGGTATTTATACTGTCTTACAAGATAGCTATTTTCAGCAGAGATAAAATCAAAACTTACAAGGAAACATGAGGTCATCCATATGAAAGAGAGAGGGTTGTAAATAATCACTTTTACCATAAGGTTCATAAAAAGGAAGAGGGTACTTATCACCATATAGAAAAACTAATGAAGGAAATGCCTGGATTCCTCAGCCCCCGGGATTAATTCCTGAATATTCAGGAATTAATAAGGAACAGAGGATTCCTGACAGATCCAAAACAGCACGCAAGAAGCCTCCTGTTAAATGTTTCCTGACACATGGGGTTGCAAACAGTCGGACATGACTGAGCAACTAAACAGCAACAACAACAGCAGAGAAAGAAAAATGTATCTCTGAGCATCTCAGAGAAATTTCAGTCGCCTGCCGATACTCTGCCAGAAGGAAGGACCACAAATTTAAGTGACGAGGATGTGTCTTTACTGATTCTCTTGATCTGCCTTCATTTGGCCTTGAGACACCCTTAGTTAGTGTCGGCTCCCAGGAGAATTTGCTAGAACAGATCCGCTCTGGTCATGAAAAATGAGGCTCAAATTCCAAATCTGAGAACGTTCATGTTCACCCAAGAGGTGGTATTCTAGCTGAATCAGATGCCTAATAAAAGTTCCCAGGTTTGACATGCCTCTGTGTCTCAGGCAAAAGTCTGTAATGAGATTATTAGTCAGAACTCATCTTCTCACAAAGGGGATGAAACAGGGCCCACAGACCTGACGGTGGCATTCTCCTAGAATTGAAGTTGCGGTCTGTGGCATTTAACCTGGGCATCATGTTTTAATTTTTCTCAAGTTCAAACTCAGAAATAGGCAAAGATGGTGAAGACGTTGATCTCCTAAGAAAAACGTTCCACAGGAGAGATTTTTTTTACTTTCGATTTAGAAGAATACTTAAATTTTTTCACACCAGAGACAAAAACAAAACAAAAGCACATTGCAAGGGGCACCAGGCAAAACCCAGAAATTGCCTAAAGAAAAAGTTGAGAAGAGCCAACGTGTGTTTAAGTTTCTCCATTATGTAACCATCTCATGTAACCTACCCAAAGACACCAGTTTTTTATGAGGTTAAATGAAGCCCTTGGTTGGACGTGGGAAGTGATGGAAGAGGGTGTTTTCTTTATGCGCTGCCAAGCCTGGCCCAGGCCCCTCAGGCCGTTCTCAGCAGGACCACCACCATCCCTCAGAACTGGCCTCCCCACCGCCTCTGTTCCCTCACGGACGCCAGGGTGGGATCTTCATAGAAAGGGAATCACTGGTCGGTCATTCCTTTGCTTAACCATGTTCAATGGCTGCCTCATGCCCTTAGGATCAACTGCAAACTCCTCTGATGTGCAGGCTTATTGAGAGGCGGTGTAAAGGTGAGGTTACCGCTGTGGGCTTGGAGCCCCCTGGCCTAGGATTTGCCTCTGTTGCTTGCCAGCTGAGACCCCTCAGGCCAGCTGTTTGTCTCCTGGGGCTTCTACTGCCTCAACTGTAAAATGCAGAAGATAGTAATAATAGAATCCTTTAGGGATGTAGTGAAGACTAAATTAGTTTTAACACATGCCGATCACACAATAAACAGTATCATGATGCCTGTTTATACTCTATTCTCAGTTTGCCTGTGCCCCTCGTTTGTACCAAGGAAGCAGATTCCTTCCCCACCTCCATTCACCTACTGGGACATATTTCCTTTGGTCTCTTGATTCTGTAAGCTGCTTCCTTTTTCTGGAATGTCGCCACACACACACTCTCGTACACATTTATCTACATCCTCTGCGTTCACCTACTACATCCTCTAGCTAACTCTTCAACCTCCAAAGCTTGGCTCCTTTACTCTGATCAGCCCACCTGGGTACTGCTTGCATCTTCTTGACTCCACTCCTCCAGGTTTTCCTTTAAATGTACCATTTATCACATAATACAGTGAGGGCCTGTTCACAATGAGGTCTTACTGCTCTTATCTTTGTGAAAGAGGGATTTGTCTTGCTCACGTCTGCATACTCACTGTCTGAACACTGTGTGCTCATAAAGGCTGGCTGGCTGGATGGTTGGTTGGAGGTTACTAATGGAATCTGATCTGTTGATAGGAAAGTTCCCAGGACAGCCCATTTCAGTTCAGTTCAGTTCAGTTGCTCAGTCGTGTCTGACTCTTTGCGACCCCATGAATCGCAGCACACCAGGCCTCCCTGTCCATCACCAACTCCCAGAGTTTACTTAAACTCATGTCCATTGAGTCGGTGATGCCATCCAGCCATCTCATCCTCTGTCGTCCCCTTCTCCTCCTGCCCCCAATCCCTCCCACCATCAGAGTCTTTTCCAATGCGTCAACTCTTCGCATGAGGTGGTCAAAGTATTAGAGTTTCAGCTTTAGCATGAGTCCTTCTAATGAACAACCCGGGACTGATCTCCAGAATGGACTGGTTGGATCTCCTTGCAGTCCAAGGAACTCTCAAGAGTCTTCTCCAACACTATAGTTCAAAAGCATCAATTCTTCAGCGCTCAGCTTTCTTTTTGTCCAACTCTCACATCCATACATGACCACTGGAAAAACCATAGACTTGACTAGATGGACCTTTGTCAGCAAAGTAATGTCTCTGCTTTTGAATATGCTATCTAGATTGGTCATAACTTTCCTTCCAAAGAGTAAGCGTCTTTTAATTTCATGGCTGCAATCACCATCTGCAGTGATTTTGGAGCCCAGCAAAATAAAGTCTGACACTGTTTCCACTGTTTCCCCATCTATTTGCCATGAAGTGATGGGACGGGATGCCACGATCTTAGTTTTCTGAATGTTGAGCTTTAAGCCAACTTTTCCACTCTCCTCTTTCACTTTCATCAAGAGGCTTTTTAGTTCCTCTTCACTTTCTGCCATAAGGGTGGTGTCATCTGCATATCTGAGGCTATTGATCTTTCTCCTGGCAATCTTGATTCCAGCTTGTGCTTCTTCCAGCCCAGTGTTTCTCATGATGTACTCTGCATATAAGTTAAATAAGCTGCTGCTGCTGCTAAGTCGCTTCAGTCGTGTCCAACTCTGTGTGACCCCATAGACGGCAGCCCACCAAGCTCCCCCGTCCCTGGGATTCTCTAGGCAAGAACACTGGAGTGGGTTGCCATTTCCTTCTCCAATGCATGAAAGTGAAAAGTGAAAGTGAAGTTGCTCAGTTGTGTCCGACTCTTCGCGACCCCATGGACTGCAGCCTACCAGGCTCCTCCGTCCATGGGATTTTCTAGGCAAGAGTACTGGAGTGGGGTGCCATTGCCTTCTCCAAAGTTAAATAAGCAGGGTGACAATATACAGCCTTGACGTACTCCCTTTCCTATTTGGAACCAGTCTGTTGTTCCATGTCCAGTTCTAACTGTTGCTTTCTGAATGTTAGGTCCATGAATCAAGGCAAATTGGAAGTAGTCTAACAGGAGATGGCAAGAGTGAACATCGACATTCTAGGAATCAGCGAACTAAAATGGACTGGAATGGGTGAATTTAACTCAGATGACCATTGTATCTACTACTGTGGGCAGGAATCCCTTAGAAGAAATGGAGTAGCCATCATGGTCAACAAAAGAGTCCAAAATGCAGTACTTGGATGCAGTCTCAAAAATGACAGAATGATCTGTTTGTTTCCAAGGCAAACCATTCAATATCACAGTAATCCAAGCCTATGTCCCAACCAGTAACACTGAAGAAGCTGAAGTTGAACGGTTCTATGAAGACCTACAAGACCTTTTAGAACTAACACCCAAAAAAGATGACCTTTTCATTATAAGGGACTGGAATGTAAAAGTAGGAAGTCAAGAAACACCTGGAGTAACAGGCAGATTTGGCCTTGGAATACGGAATGAAGCAGGGCAAAGGCTAAAAGAGTTTTGCCAAGAGAATGCACTGGTCATAGCAAACACCCTCTTCCAACAACACAAGAGAAGATCTACACGTGGACATCACCAGATAGTCAACACCGAAATCAGATTGATTATATTCTTTGCAGCCAAAGATGGAGAAGCTCTATACAGTCAGCAAAAACAAGACCAGGAGCTGACTGTGGCTTGGATCATGAACTCCTTATTGCCAAATTCAGACTTAAATTTAAGAACGTAGGGAAAACCACTAGACCATTCAGGTATGACCTAAATTAAATCCCTTATGATGATGCAGTGGAAGTGAGAAATAGATTTAAGGGACTAGATCTGATAGATAGAGTGCCTGATGAACTATGGATGGAGGTTCATGACATTGTACAGGAGACAGGGATCAAGACCATCTCCATGGAAAAGAAATGCAAAAAAGCAAAATGGCTGTCTGGGGAGGCCTTACAAATAGCTGTGAAAAGAAGAGAAGCGAAAAGCAAAGGAGAAAAGGAAAGATATAAACATCTGAATGCAGAGTTCCAAAGAATAGCAAGGAGAGATAAGAAAGCCTTCCTCAGCGATCAGTGCAAAGAAATAGAGGAAAACAACAGAATGGGAAAGACTAGAGATCTCTTCAAGAAAATTAGAGATACCAAGGGAACATTTCATGCAAGGATGGGCTCAATAAAGGACAGAAATGGTATGGACCTAACAGAAGCAGAAGATATTAAGAAGAGGTGGCAAGAATACACAGAAGAACTGTACAAAAAAGATCTGCACGACCCAGATAATCACGATGGTGTGATCACTCACCTAGAGCCAGACATCCTGGAATGTGAAGTCAAGTGGGCCTTAGAAAGCATTTCTACGAACAAAGCTAGTGGAGGTGATGGAATTCCAGTTGAGCTATTCCAAATCCTGAAAGATGATGCTGTGAAAGTGCTGCACTCAATATGTCAGCAAATTTGGAAAACTCAGCAGTGGCCACAGGACTGGAAAAGGTCAGTTTTCATTCCAATCCCAAAGAAGGGCAATGCCACAGAATGCTCAAACTACCACACAATTGCACTCATCTCACACGCTAGTAAAGTAATGCTCAAAATTCTCCAAGCCAGGCTTCAGCAATATATGAACCATGAACTTCCAGATGTCAAGTTGGTTTTAGAAAAGGCAGAGGAACCAGAGATCAAATTGCCAACATCCTTTGGATCATCGAAAAAGCAAGAGAGTTCCACAAAAACATCTATTTCTGCTTTATTGACTATGCCAAAGCCTTTGACTGTGTGGATCACAATAAACTGTGGAAAATTCTGAAAGAAATGGTAATACGAGACCACCTGACCTGCTTCTTGAGAAACCTATATGCAGGTCAGGAAGCAGCCCATTTAGTTATAGTTAAAATTCACCTGCAGATGGAATCACTCCATCATGTTTTCTAAGCCATTACTAATCTGTAGTAAACTTACCTGGTTTTCTGTGTCTTCCATCCCCTCATTCTGGCTAGTACCCTCTAAATATGCTCCTCTGTTATCAATCTTTCTTTAAAGTAAGCATTTGAAATTGAGGGTGACCTTCCTGGTGTGGTGTAGTGAGCACAAAGATGCATTATCCGTTCTTTTGTTCTTCTATTAAAGTGGACAAATGCTAGCATTATTATTATTTTTTTTGCTTCACAACTTTGATGATTATTGAGCTCACTGTTAAGTAAACTCCCCAAATCTTAACGTGCTTCTGTGAAACCACCTTGCCTGCATCCAGTACATGCAGGGCTTTATGGGCCACAGTGAAGACCTTGGCTGCTCTTCTGAGTAAGTAGAGGAGAGATGTGTCCTGCGTTTTTAAGAGATTTTTCCAACTGTACTATTGATAATGGCCTTTAGGAGAGCAAAGGGAGCCCATTAGAAGGCTATTAATGAAATAGAGGTGAAAAATTTTCAAATTCTGAATATAGTTTAGAAAGTAGAGCTAACGGGATTTGCTGACGGATTGGATGTGGGGATTAGAGGGTCAAGGATGACTGCAAGGATTGTGGCAGTGGCATCTAGAAGGATAAGTTACAGTCAGTCGAGATGGGGAAGTCTAAGGGAGGAGAAGATGCAAAAGGAAGACCAAGAGTTTAGTTTTGGATATGCTAAGTTTCAAACTTCCTTTAGACATCCAAGTAGAGATGTTAAAAAAAAGAGGGAGATATATGGGTCTGGGATGTAAGAAAGAGGTTTGGGTTGGAAATACCAATTTGGGAGTTTATAGCATATAGGTAGCATTTAAGATTTGGATATAGGAAGAAAATTGGATATAGGATTGTGAGATTGCCAAGAGAATGAATATATAGGGGAGAGATGAGGACCAAGGACCGGTGAGCTTGAGCTCTCTGATCTGTCAGGTTGGAGTTGGCAAAGCCACCTGAGAAGTAGCAGCCAATGAGTTATGAGGAGTGACTAAATGAAGGTCAGGGAAGATAATTATAAAATAGATTACAAATTTAATATTAGCATGCATCATATATAACCGTTAAGATGAATATGTAATAAATGCTTCATATAAACATATGTTTATATAAGTACAAATATATACTTCCCTGATGGCTCAGTTGGTAAAGAATCCCACTGCAATTCAGGAGACCCTGGTTCGATTCCTGGGTTGGGAAGATCCTCTGGAGACAGGACAGGCTACTCACTCCAGTATTCTTGGGCTTCCCTGGTGGCTTAGCTGGTAAAGAATCTGCCTGCAATGAGGGGGACCTGGGTTTGATCCCTGGGTTGGGAAAATCCCCTGAAGAAGGAAAAGGCTACCCACTCTAGTACTCTGGCCTGGAGAATTCCATGGACTCTATAGTCGATGGGGTTGCAAAGAGCCAGACATGACTGAGTGACTTTCACTTTCTTTCATAAGTACAAATAGATTAGAAATTGTATGTAATGGATTACATCTGGGAAAATAACCAAGAATCACAATGCCTGGGTATTGTGCTCAGTTCTGCTGTTCTTAGTACTTAGACTTTACGCAATTTAAATAAAATTTTTTTAGCAACATTTTTAATTCATTTGGAAAGTGGGGATTTTAATTCTGGTCTTACTGTCAGAGTTATTGTGAGAATCTGTTGAAGTAATGGATAAATATGTTTTCTAGCACATGCCTCCTCTCTCATCTATTTTGTATATATCCATATACACACTTACATGTATGTATACTTGTATGTATATATGTGTATTTATGAGTATATGTGTATTTAGGAGATTCCACATATTTGGTATATTGTTAATGTGTCATGAATCACTCAGGTTATGACCTTTGGGCGGGTTATAATCATTTTAGTAGGTTGAAGACAGTGTTTTGAAAAATAGAATAGAGAACATCACTATGAATTGCTCAGAGTAAAGGTAAGTCAGATTTCTGGAAACTCTGTTTCTGTTACATATCCGTAGTCATTATCTATTCCAGATTGTCCCAAAAGTTAGCAGTTTAAAGTAATAAGCACTTATTATTTCTGAGAGTCGGCGACTGCCCAGTTGATGGTGACGCAGGTTGAAGGCAAGCTGTCTTCCAGGTCTTTGGTCAGAGACTTGACTAGGTTGGAGGAACCATTTCCAAGCTCGCTCTTGCACGCATTGGCTGGAGGCTCAGTTCCTGGTCTGGTGGCTCTTTTCTTAGGGCTACTCATAGCTGGCTTTCACCAGAGCACATAATCTGAGTGAGAGAACAAGAGAACATCCCCCAGACAGAAGCTACAGTTTATAACCTACTCTCATTACTTCCGCCACGATTCTCTTCTATTCTGCTAGTCACACAGACCACTCCTGGCAAAGTGGGGACTATGCAAGGCTGTGATAGCCAGGAGGCAAAGACCACTGAGGCCCATGTTGGAGAGGACTACCACAACCTCTCTGTATATTTGTGAATACTGGGTTGAGATAAAAATTTATTTCTTAATGTGGATCATGTGAAAAAATGTTTTAAGAAGCACTGCTCTACAGTGTCTTATACTGTGCGCCATTGAACAGAGTCATATGTTAGCTGGCAGAAGCCCATTTAAGAAGCTCTGCTTTTGATACTATTTTATACCCATGGTTAGTTACTAGTGACTTTGATCATGAACCAGTAATTTTTTTTTTTAACAATGAAACAATACAAATAAAGTCTAAATGGACTATTTATCTTTAACCAAAATGAACCTTTGCTTGTGTCGTGTGTCCTTTCCTAGACCCCCTGTCAGATTTCTGTAGTGGTATGTCATTTACCCATCTGGTCATCTGCCAGCTCCTGGGCTGTTTATGGATTCTCACTTCAAATCTTTGGCCATATTTTGTGCAGGCTGTGTGTCTTGTTTCATGTATCTTGTGGAATATGATGGCTGGGTTTGTGATAGTAATTATACTGTCTGCTTTTTTTTTTTTTTTTTCTGTTTACTTATTGGCCTGTGGGTGTGGTTTGAATTATGAGGTTGTAGGAAATTTTACGTGTAGATAAAGGGGTTTCAGCTCAGTTCAGTCGCTCAGTCATGTACAACTCTGTGACCCCATGGACTGCAGCATGCCAGGCCTCCCTGTCCATCACTAACTCCTGGAGTTTACTCAAACTCATGTCCATTGAGTTGGTAATGCCATCCAACCATCTCATCCTATGTCGTACTCTTCTCCTCCAGCCTTCAGTCTTTCCCAGCATCAGGGTCTTTTCCAATGAGTTAGTTCTTCGCATCAGGTGGCCAAAGTATTGGAGTTTCAGTTTCAGCATCAGCTGTTCCAGTGAATATTCAGTGATTTCCTTTAGGATGGACTGGTTGGATCTCCTTGCAGTCCAAGGGACTCTCCAGAGTCTTCTCCAACACCACAGTTCAAAAGCATCAATTCTTCAGTGCTCAGCTTTCTTTATAGTCCAACTCTCACATCCATACATGACTACTGGAAAAACCATAGCTTTGACCAGACAGACCTTTGTAGGCAAAGGGGTTTACTTATAGCTAAAGATAGAAGTTTGTACCTAAACTTCTATTTTGTGAAGAAGGCTTATTACATACATACAATGTGCCTGATTTAAAGGACTCTTATGGAATAATTGTAGCTATGACTTATAATGTAGCCTGCTATGAAAAGCAAATCTGTTTTAGCTTTCTTGGCTGATTAAAAAAAAGGCGTTAAATGACAGACAAAGAACAATCTTTGAAGCACTAATAGACTGTAAGCAGGCTAGGAAGTCTCTAGGTAAACAGTTCAGAGCCCAGTGGAGGCACAGCACTAGGTAAAAACATACGGCCACTGGCTTTAACTAAAACTGGGGGGGTTTCAAGATGGAGTTGCTTCTTAGGGGGCAAAGGGAGTGCTATCAATTTACTGGAAAGTGGCTGTTTTGCAAGAAGCCTCCTGGTTTGCTCTCTGCTGTGTGTGCTTTGAAATGCTCATGCTGCTTTTCAGCCCTGCAGCCACTGGTCTCTCTGACTTGTTGAGATCGCGTGATGAGGGCTTCTCTGCATCGCCAGTCACAGGGGAGGGTCAGATGAGGACTGTTGTTGTCAACAGGCTCCCAGGGACAGAGGCCCCTTAGTTCTTAAAACTCCCCTAGCATCTTGGGTTTACTGTCATGTTCTACGTATCAGTTGCCTCCCTAAGCTGTAAACTCTCATAAGTGGACATGCTCCCCAGCACCTGTCAGTCATTGGCCCAAGGCGGGGACTAGACATATACTTGTTGAAGAGAGGAAGAAGTTCAATTCTTTATTCTCTTGAATGGGTTTATGTTCAGAAGAACCAGTTTGGTGGTGGTAATATGCACATGATGCTGCTTGTTCTCAGTGATCCTGTTAAGTGTAGTAAAATTTAACTTTGCTTGAAATATGTGAACTTAAAAGTGTTGAAGACTATTTATAATACCACCTCTGTTTCTTTTTAAAAGTTTATTTCTTGATTTTTGACTACGTTGGGTCTCAGCTGTGGTGTGCGAGATCTTCCTTGTAGGGTAGGTTTCTCTCTAGTTTCAGCCCACGGGCTCCAGAGGGCCTGGGCTCTATAGTTGCAGCACTTGGGCTCTCTAGCTGTGGTTGTGGGTTTAGTTGCCCCCATGGCATTGTGGATCTTTGATCAGGGATGGAACCCACCTCCCCTGCATTGACAGGCAGATTCCTAACCCCTAGACCACCAGGAAAATCCCTTATTGCTGTTTCTTGAAGTAAGATCTTTTTTGCCCCCTTTGAAGCCTATCTCATTTTCAGTAACATCCAATGGGAGGAGGACTTAATTTTCATAACAAGAGATATGGCCCACTGACAGCATGAATGAGCCGGTCGAGGACTGCTGAGCTAGAGAACTGAAGATCTCTTGCGGTTAAGAGATCTCTGTGCACATCCCTGAAGGCCAGAGTCCTTGTAGACCAGGCAGCATCATCTCTCAGCTCTATGAAGTGCCTTCCTCTCCATGTTACAGAACCAAACTTGGGTCCTGTCACGCATGTGCAGTAAAGCCAGTCTACTGATGCTGGGTTGTGGTGAAGGAAAGTGCAGTGTTTATTGCAAGGGGCCGACAAGGAGTCCCAGAAAGCCAGTGCCCAGAGAGTCCTGACTCTGCGAAGAGTTCCAGCAAAGCATTTTTTTTTAAATCCAATTCAGTTTTTAAAGCTTATCTATTTATTCACTTTTGGCTGTGCTGGGTCTTCGTTGCTGTGTGGCCTTTCTCTGGTTGTGGAGAGCGAGGGCTACTCTCTAGTAGCGGTGCGTGGGCTTCTCATTGCTGTGGCTTCTCTTGTTGCTGAGCACTCTGCGGGGTGCACTCGGGCTTGAGCAGTTGGGGCTCCCGGGCCCTAGAGCACAGGCTTAGTAGTTGTGGCATGCAGACTTGGTTGCTCTCTGGCCTGTGGGATCTTTCCTGACCTGGGACTGAAGCCATGTCTCCTGCGTTGGCAGGAGGATTCTTTATCAATGAGCCACCAGGGAAGTCCTTAGCAAAGCATTTTTAAAGGCCAGCTGAGGGTAGGGGAGTTCTAGGTCCTGTGATCAGCTCCTGCACAATTCTCTGATTGGTTAGTGGTGAGGTAACAGGGCAGTGTCACAGGGGTTAATAACATTATCAGTCTTGAGGCTCCAGTAGACCTGGAGGCTCTATGCTCATGGTCATCAAGTATTTAGTTTCCATTCTGTGGGGCTTTTCCATGTCTGTAAAACAGCTTAGGAAATGTGCACCAGATATAGTTACCTAGGTGCTTCAGAGAGGAACTAAAGCAGAGGATATGAGGCAGGGGGGCTCTGTCCCTGGAAGCTTCCATAGGGTTCTGCTTGGTTACATCCAGAACGCTAAACAAAGGAATGCCAACGAAGTTGCTGTAGGTTTGGCCCATGGACCTGGCTTTGGCATTATAACTTTGGGAAGCAAAAGCAAATGTTTGCATGATGGTCTATGGAAAGTCCAGAGCTTTGGTGTACATTGGCGCTCTGCCTTGCTGTCTCTTGACTTTTCCTTGCTGGCTCTGCAGGGCTGGTCAGCCCCAGGCAATATGTCCTGTCTGGTTTGGGTGAGACATCTGTGTCCCGCTGCTTCAAGCCTCAAGCCTTGCACCGTGATGCAGCCCTGCAACGCGCCCTCCTCGTCTGTGCGTGTCTGCGCTCCGCTCCCCACTCCCTACACAGCACTCCCTCCACCTGTGTCTGCTGGCTTCCCTTTGACAGATGCTGCTTTGTAGCCTCTTTTTTTTTTCTTCTGAATTTCAAATGAAGAGAATTTGTTAGAAAGTTACAGAAGGAAAAATAGCCGTGTTCTCTTTGATTAGTTGGAGCCATGTAGGTAAAAGAGATGCCTAAGGAGAGGCTATGAAATTTGCTAGTCATTAACATGAGAGAGGCCACAGAGACTTGGGGACCCATTGTTTTAAAACCCTGGACCTCTGCTTTTATCTTGGACAGTCAAGGAGGAAATAAATGCCAAAGGGGCATTCTTATCCATGTTCCCATATGTAATTAGTATGAAAATAAGACTGAAGAGGGAAAGGATACAAATTAGTGAGAATGACACTCATATCAAATCTATTTATCAAACATCATTTTTAGGTATAATGACCAGTTTCTTTGAAATTCCAATTATGATAATGAATCTTCTGTTTTGGTATAAAGATGAAGAAAGGTATAAAGAAGAAGAACCTGTGTCCCTCAGCCCGCTAAACACACTTGGGTCTTATTTCTTTTCAGACCTATTGGCCTTAGATTACTAAGAGTGGCAGAACCAAATGGGCGACTGTCCCAAGGAGTGAAACGAGATCATTGACAATCATGGGATGCAGTTTTTCAAGCCATAATGAACAGCTTCATCAAGCACGTGGCATGAGTAATCACTCATTGTAATGTTGTATCCACAAGAGAAATGCTGTGTGGTGGAAGGAGATTTCAATCAGATGTACACGTACACGTACAGAGAAGACTTTTCAGCTTTTAAGACTGTTAACATTTGCTCTGTGTTAAATTCCTGTGTTTTGGTGGCATTTAGGGGATAAGTATTGACTTTTTAAATTGTCTAGTTCCCAATCCCAACCTTTTGAGGCCTGACCTACTTTATCGAGGTTCCTAAAACACTGAGTATCTTGGGTCCAGTTTACTTTACAAATTAGAAGCTGAGGCCCCTGTCTCTGTATAATCTTTCCTAATGAGGAATAAAAGGCAAAGGTCAGAGGTTCTCATTCTCTTTTTGGAGATAATTCAGTAGTTGTGTTGTCAGGGGCAGCCTGGGCAGAAAGATCAGTTGAGCTGTATCAGCAGGGATATTCCATCAGGGATATGATTTCTCTCCTTTATCTCGCTGCTTCTGGTTGTTTTCTGGGCATCATCACTGCACGTGCTGCCTTGCAGAAAGAAGAGTACAATTATCATCATCTCCAGTGGCTCTGGAGCCAGCTCTCTTCTTACTCAGCAATATTTTAGTTTCCAATCCATAGTGATATTCTGTGAGGGTTCTAGCAACTGGCTTCCAGGGATAGGAGACTAAGTACTTTGGAATTGACATGCTCCCTAGAGAGCACTTCCCACCCCTACTAGCCAATTTCTATTTATCCTACAAAACCCAGCTAAAATATTACCTCCTCTGGGAAGCCCTTCCTGGATGCCTCACCTGCTGTCATAATGTAAACACTTCTTTCCTGAGCTGCTAGACACTGTGTTTGTTTGTTTGTTTTCACAAGGCCCTGTGCATCCCATCAGTAGGTGCTTTAACCTTATTAATGTGAGGGGACTCCCTCTTCCATAGTCCTACCTCAGAACTAATATCCGCTATTAAAGCACTCACACATTACTGTGTTTCAGGTTCCCAAAGCCTATATTGTATTTTTCTTAAGAATAAAAAAAAAATTTGTCCTAGTCTAGAAATTACAAACATAATCTTTTGATAGGCGTATCTCATATGATTTATAATATGTGTCACTTAAAAATCTCTGCGTTTTTAATGAGATCTAAGTTCAAGTTGAAATTGGGTCCCTTCCTAATTAAGTAATTGTAAGCAAGTCTTTTAACCTTCATTCTTGTGTTTGTTTATTCATTCACGTATTTATTGAGCCTGTGGCATAGGTCCTGTTAGACACCCTGTGTTGGCTTCCTTAGCTAGAAAATGGGCCTAATATACAAGCTCTACTTTCCTTGCAGTTCGTTAAGAATTTTCTGACAGTGCTTTGTAAATGTGAAGCTCTATTGAGACATTATTTATGATTATTTTAATAGACAAGGACTTGTGTGCAAAAAATAGAATAGAACAAAGCAGCAGATATTTGCTTTTTTGACAGAATTTGTTATAGCCACATCAAAAAAGTGTTATGGACATATCAGAGAGCACCATCTGGGGTGAATCAGCCTCAGTTCTTTTTTCTTTCTTTCTTGCTACCTACATTTGAAATATAATCCTGAAAACAGGAATCCTACTGGCTTAGTCTGGGTGTCCTTCTTATCCTTCTCAGGAAAGCGGGAACAGGGACTGACTGTCTCACTAGCACCGGACACAGTGGGTGAGAGGTAAGTCCCCGGAGGGATGTCAGACCTCCTCTCAAAATAAACAGGCAAGCAAACAGAAGCAGCAAACGTCTACCACATAACTCTTACCCATTTTTTTTCTCAGCAGACGCCTTTGTCTCATACTCTGGCAAAAGGCCTCCCTTTACTAACTCTGCAGGCTTCTGCACACCTCACCTGTCACAGTGGAAAATTTACCCCTGGATAAACAAACAAAACCACCTCATTTGTCTCATCTTTCTAAAGCTACTCTCGTCCCTCCTCTCCTTCAGAACCACACTGTGTACACAACATCGGAGTTAATTGTACCCATTGTCCCTGCTTCCTCTCCTTCCCATTCATTCTTCACTCTGGCTTGACTTCCACTTCAGTCACTTAGTGAGACTGCACTGGTCCAAGCTGCCGAGGACCTTCCCGTTGGCAAATGTGTCTCTTAGGTATTTTTACATGAAGACATGAAAAGCAAGATGAGCTTAGATCCCTACCTCACGCCATGTGCAAAAGTTAACTTTCAGATACCTTAGAGACTAACACTGAAAGCATGATCCATAAAAGAAACATTGATAAGCTGGGCTTTGAAGACTTCAAAACTTTTGTGCTTCAAAAGACAATTTTAAGAAAATAAAAAGACAAGCTGCAGACTGTGAGAAAATGTTTTCAAGTCACACATTGGATAAAGAACCTGCTTCTAGTATGTACACTCGGGTAGGAACTTAGCTTTCTTGTTCACTGTTGTATCCTAAGCATCTGTTGCAGTTCGTGACATTTGGAAGGGGCTCTGTAAATATTTGGTGGATAAATGAATGACTATAGCATTAATGCAGTTCGGGGAAGAGTTTTTAGGAACATAATAAAGTCGGAGGAGGAGAGAAAATAACCTTGAACATTTGTAGAATGTCTGTGAAGCACTTGTAACCGCTAGGTTTGTTCCTTTTTGGATCTCCGTGCCACAGGGAAGGAAACTGAGACCTGCAAGGATGATTTATTTTTTTGCCCAAGATCAAATACGACTAAGTGGGAGAACTAGAGTTCACACCTCGGTTTCTGGTTCCACATCTAGTGGGCTATGGTTTCTACTCTAGTTTAGGAAAGGTCTTCACTCCTGAGCCATCTAGGCCTGGCACTGTGCCTTCTCTCTTTGTCTTTCTCCACCAGTATGAGATGTCCAGATCTCTAGGCTTTGGGGCTATTTCCCCAGAATTTGCTCCCTGATAATCTCATGGTGAACACACATGTCTGATGCAGTGAAGAGCTGTCGTGTGAAAACCCAGCAGCAGCTTTCACTCTGTTTGTTTTGGAGAATATGTCCTCCCAAGACTACAGTTCTCATGTTCTACCTTTCCATCAAACTGTATTTCAGCAAATATGTTTTGGCTGCCAACTGGGGTCTGACTGGTTCACTTTTACTTTTTCCTGTTTTCCCTGCAACACTTTTTATTCTTGACTGTGCAGGCTCTGAATCTCAGATTGATAGGCAGGCTAGATCCAGATGGGACCAGACTATGGAAAAACATGAGAAAGTCAGGGAATGGCATGCTGCAGACTATATACATGGCTTTTACAGATGGCGATGGAGATGGCATGACCTGATGCCAGTTATTATATGATGTCAGCAAGAAGCCTGTTCTAAGTATTGTGTCCTGGGCATTCTCAGAAAATAAAGACATGGATTGAGGCTGAGAGGAAGGCAGTATTGTGACATTTGAATAAAGAACTGGGTCTCTAGGAGACCTAGACTGTTAGACTCAGCTCTGCTGCTAGTTGTATACTTGCGGTTCAAATTATTTCATCTTCCTTATCCTGTCTTTCCTAATCTGTCAAGTGAGGAGGTTAGAGCAGATAAACGTTAAGGCCTTTTCCACTCTTTGACATTAAATTAGATAGCCCAGCCAGAACTAACCAGGGCTTCTTGAGCAGAGGGATAAACTTTATTCTCCTGGTGATTTGATTTAATGTTTACCTCCAACTCTCTGCATCAGTCTTCAGACTTCCCAGATAGGAGTGTGACAGCTGTCCTTTGGCAGTACTTAGGGGACAAGCAAGTCTGGAGGTGAAAACCATAAGGGTTGTACATTGAAGAAGACAAGGCAGGGATTGAGATCTGAACATGGTACCTCACCAAATACTGCACCGCCTGTGTCCTGCTGACTGGCCGCGACAACAGAGATTCTAAAGCACCTCACTGATTATGGGACATTTGCAGCTTCTGGCCACAGTTCACTGTTTTTGTTTTTTGTGTTTTTTTTTAATTCCTAGATCCTAAACAGTCAGGATCAGCCTGGGAGGAAGGACCAGGCCCCCCAAAGGCAGACAGCCTGTCAGAGTAGAATCGATTCTGGATCTAACTGTGGGCTCTGGCCTGAGTTCTGCCACGGACATGCTGTGAAGGCCCGACGCCTCCTTTCTCAGAGCGGGTGCTCTGTGAGTAAGCGTGAGGGCACCACCAAGCTGGCAGGTTGTTGTTGCTGCTGTTCAGTTGCTAAGTCATGTCTGACTACACCGTGCCAGGCTCCTCTGTCCTTCACTGTCTCCAGGAGTTGGCTCACATTCATGTCCATTGAGTCAGTGATGTTCTCTAACCATCTCATCCTCTGCTGCCCCCTTCTCCTTTAGCCTTCAGTCCTTCCCAGCATCAGGGTCTTTTCCAGTGAGTCAGCTCTTCACATCAGGTGGCCAAAGTAGTGAGGCTTCAGCTTCAGCATCAGTCCTTCCAATGAATATTCAGGGTTGATTTCCTTTGGATTGACTGGTTGGATCTCCTTGCTGTCCAAGGGACTCTCAGGAGTCTTCTCCAACACCACAGTTCAGAAACATCAATTCTTTGGTGCTCATCCTTCTTCATGGTCCAACTCTCACATCTGTACTTGACTACTGAAACAACATAGCTTTGACTAGATGGACCTTTGTCAGCAAAGTAATATCTCTGCTTTTTAATATGCTGTCTAGGTTGGTCATAACTTTCCTTCCAAGGAGCAAGTGTCTTTTAATTTCATGGCTGCAGTCACTGTCTGCAGTGATTTTGGAGCCCAAGAAAATCGAGTCTCTCACTGTTTCCATTGTTTCCCCATCTATTTCCCATGAAGTGATGGAACCAGATGCCATGATCTTAGTTTTCTGAATGTTCAGTTTTAAGCCAGCTTATTCACTCTCCTCTTTCACTTTCATCAAGAGGCTCTTTAGTTCTTCACTTTCTGCCATAAGGGTGGTGTCATCTGTGTATCTGAGGTTATTGATATTTCTCCCAGCAATCTTGATTCCAGCTTGTGTTTCTTCCAGCCCAGTGTTTCTCATGATGTACTCATACATATAAATTAAATAAGCAGGGTGACAATATACAGCCTTGATGTACCCTTTCCTGATTTGAAATAGTCTGTTGTTCCATGTCCATTTCTAACTGTTGCTTCCTGACCCGCATACAGATTTCTCAAAAGTCAGGTCAGATGGTTTGGTATTCCCGAGTCTTTAAGAATTTTCCAGTTTGTTGTGATCCACACAGTCAAAGGCTTTGGCATTGTCAATAAGGCAGAAATAGATGTTTTTCTGGAACTCTCTTGCTTTTTCCATGATCCAGTGGATGTTGGCAATTTGATCTCCGGTTCCTCTGCCTTTTCTAAATCCAGCTTGAACATCTGGAAGTTCATGGTTCACATACTGTTGAAGCCTGGCTTGGAGAATTTTGAGCATTACTTTACTAGTGTGTGAGATGAGTGCAGTTCTGTGGTAGTTTGAGCATTCTTTGGCATTGCCTTTCTTTGGGATTGGAATGAAAACTGACCTTTTCCAGTCCTGTGGCCACTGCTTAGTTTTCCAAATTTGCTGGCATATTGAGTGCAGCACTTTCACAGCATCATCTTTCAGGATTTGAAATAGCTCAACTGGAATTCCATCACCTCCACTAGCTTTGTTTGTAGTGATGCTTTCTAAGGCCCACTTGACTTTGAATTCCAGGATGTCTGGCTCTAGGTGAGTGATCACACCATCATGGTTATCTGGGTCATGAGGACCTTTTTGTACAGTTCTTCTGTGTATTCTTGCCACCTCTTCTTAATATCTTCTGTCAGGTCCATATCCTTTATCAAGCCCATCTTTGCATGAAATGTTCCTTTGGTATCTCTAATTTTCTTGAAGAAGTCTCTAGTCTTTCCCATTCTATTATTTTCCTCTATTTCTTTGCATTGATCACTGAGGAAGGCTTTCTTATCTCTCCTTGCTATTCTTTGAAAGTCTGCTTTCAAATGAGTACATCTTTCCTTTTCTCCTTTGCCTTTCGCTTCTTTTCTTTTCACAGCTATTTGTAAGGCCTCCTCAGACAACGATTTTACCTTTTTGGATTTCTTTTTCTTGGGGATGGTCTTGATCACTGCCTCCTGGAGGCATTAGCCCAAGCTCAGCCTAATTCGCTGATGGTTATCAGACATGAGTTGCTGCTATGGATGTGACTGAATACTTAGAGATGCTTCCTGAAAGTGACTGAAACAAGGAGTCAAAAGCCTGAGGCTAGGTGGCAGCTTTAAGTTCTTTCATTCTGGTTTTCTATCTGATGGTTCAGTCTCCTCTACACACCCTCTGAATCCATCCTTGAACTCACCTTGTAATGAGGAACTCCCTGCCTTGCTAGGATATTGTAGCTTGCTCCACTGTTCCCTTTCCTCTCTCAAGCTGCTCCTGCTGTCGATTGGTGTTCAGACAACAAGAATGTCCACATCACACACATAGAAGATTTCCTGTTTTTACTTTCCAGAAAGAATCAAGAATAATATGCGCAGGATCACTGCTTCTTATGTACCCTCATAAAGAAGTCTTGGTTTATTGTGAGGAGGTAGCTGTGAGAGATTACTTTCTCCAAAGGAGATCAGAATAATTGTACTACAGTTTGGTAGGTATCTTATTTCAGGAGAGAAGCCCCACTTCTATCCGTGGGTGTTTATTTTACGTATTTACAGGTTGTACTTGGTGTGTTAAATAATTACTTTTGAGCATCTGCTATCTGCAGTGTCATGTACTAAGAGCCAGGGCAGAGACAGAGGCGTTGGTGCCTTATTACAGCATGTCAGTCACAGGTTGATTTGTTACCCACCCGGATTCTTGGACTCTAATGAATAGAAATTGAGGAGGCCAGATTAGAAATTCGGAAAGGGTGTTGTTTCGACTCCTGCTGCAACATGATGGGAGGAAAACAAGTAACAGTTCGCTTGCTTACTCCCGAGGAGGGGCCAGCTGGTCCCTTAAATGGAGTGAGAGTTGGGGCGGATCTGTGGTTCGGGCTGGAGGAGTGGCTTGGGTGGTCTGCCCAGCCCCCGGTGATGCTCTGTGGAGGGGATCATGCACAGGACCCTCCTTTTGCTCCAGGCACCTCAGAAGGGACATTTGGGTCTTGGCCTTTCTGTATCTTTTTCATAATCTGTCCCAACTGGCCGTGCACACATTTCTTTTTAATCCGTTCTAGCATCTTTGTATTCTGTTGCTCAAGGAGTCGTTTGTCCAGGTGGAAGCACTGCAGTAAAGGGTCTCGGGTGCCCGCTTGTCTCCGATTCACCAACAGCTATTTGTTGAGAATTTGCTTCGTGGCTGCCTCGGGTTCTTGCCCTTACAGAGCTTGCCATCCGCCGAGGGAGGCGGTGTTTGATGTCGATCACACTGTATTGAATTATTGTTGACTTTGCCACCTCTTCACGAGGCTCCGCTCTCCTTGAAGCGAGGTTACGTGCCGTGCATTACTAAATTCCCACCACCTGGCACACTGCAGGCAGAAGGTAAATGTTTGTTAAATGAGTCAGTGGCTGGATACATGAAGGGAAAAACACGCACTTTGGCATCTGGAGCTTTAAGCTAGGTCTCGACTCAGCAGTTTGCCAGCTAGGTGGCTGGGGATAAGGACAGGCAGTTTTACAAAATAGGGACCTCTTTTGCATTGTGGTTGTAAAGATTAAAAGAGGGAATGCACAGAGGGCTGCTTATGCATGCATGCTAAGTCGCTTCAGTCATGTCCAACTCTTTGCAACCCCACGGACTGTAGCCTGCCGGGCTCCTCTGTCCATGTGATTCTCCAGGCAAGAGTACTGGAGGGGGTTGCTATTTTCTTTTATGTCCCTTTATAATTTGACTTCTGCCAAGTTATTGGGAATGGGGCTTCCATTAAAACAACTCTTAAAAATTGGAGGGAAGGAGAGTACCATTCATTGAGTACTCTTGATGCATCAGGCACTGTGCTCAGCCCTGTATCTGTTCTATCCTGAATTCTCATAACCTCCCTATGAGTAAGTGTTAGTTGCTCAGTCGTGTCCGACTCTGCGACCCCATGGACTGTAGCCTGCCAGACTCCTCTGTCCATGGGATTCTCCGGGCAAGAATATTGGAGTGGGTTGCCACTCCCTTCTCCATCCCTGTGAGTAAAGGACCTCCATTCTCCCCACTGGGGAAGCTGGAGGCTGGAGCATTGACATAACTTTCCAGAGCCTGGCTGACTCTAAGACCCAAGCAGGTAGACAGTGCAGAGCTAAAGGGAGCAAGGCAGGTGGGCGTACTCGGGGTAGGGCAGCCACATTGGGAGAAACTGAAATCAGGTGGAGGTGGAAAGGGAGCAGGTACTTCAAATCAACAGCCATTTTCAATTAGTAATCATGAGAGGCAGCGAGGGCCCATGATTTTAGTGGGGGGAGCAAGTAACTCGAGGCTTTTAGGGCTCAGTTTGACTCCCAGCTTCATCCTCTCCTAGCTGTGAGCTTTGCACCAGTTACTTAGCCTCTGAACTGTGGTTCCTTCACCAGAAATAGAGACGCCAGTACCTACCTCCCTGACATCCACGTGTGTCTGTGAGCAATGAACACAGTGGTTGCCACCTTCTAGATAAATGATAATTCCTATGAATATTATTAGGTTTTTCATTATTCCTTCGGGGGCTTCTTCCCCTCCCCCACCTCTGTTCTGGGGGTCTCTGGGATTCCTTCTGTGTCTATTCCATTCTCTGCTTCCTGCAGCACGGTCCATTGCTTTCTGTAGGTGGTGTAATTGAAAAACCAAAATCTTTGTTTTAATGCATACACACTACTACCTCCCATATCGCAGTTCTGGCAAATTTACAATCACTGTCCATCATGTCAAGATTTTAGTTACGCGGCTGAGCAACGTAGCCTTGGTTTTGGTTGAGAGGAGGGAGCATTTCTGTTTGTTTGTTATTGTTGTTAAATCTATGTTAAATATAATTATAGGAATTGATCTCATCTAGGTCAGTATAAAATCAGCTGAAACAAATCAGCTCTCCCTGCAGGTATATCTCCCTTTAGAGCTCTGTTCAGAGACTTATGAGTAAATGGAATTTAGGTATCTTGACTTTGATTTTCTCTGAATTATAGAAATATTTCTGGTGAGTCACACAGTAACTGAAGTACCTGATATTTTGGCTTTGTTTCTCTCTTCTCACCTACCTGGTGTCTTTAATCTGTAAACAGATGCTGGAAAGCATCTTGTCATTTAAAGGTATCCCACAAGAAATTGTATTTAGTCTTATATGTCGGGGGTGAGCTGAGATGTTTTAGGGTCAGGGCTAGGGTAGACCCGGATGCTAGGGGGACAGTCAGGGCCCGGGCAGTTGGACCCCTCTCGAAGGTGAATTTTTGTGTCCACTGCTCTTTGTGTAGGGACAGAATTGACCCAGGCTGGTTGCTAACCTGGGAGGCCAGTCCAGTGGATGGGATATCACCACCACCATCAGGTGTTAGGAGTAGCGATTACTTCCTGGTGGGCAGAGGCCCCCAGTCTTTTTACTCACAGCCGGACCCAGAGGTAAAAAAGGATGCCAGCTAAGTGGTTGGAGGTTTAGGGGGAGCAAGCATGCTCATTAGGGAGACCAAAGCAGCGATGGACTGAGTGAGTCTGGTGGTGTCTGGGGAGGCTGTGACTGAAGGGGTCCACCACTGCCCCGGGCCTGCTGGATGCTGGTGTGAGGCCCAAGCACAGTGGCCGGCATGGACACACGTTCTCCCTTCCCTGCTAGAGCAGACCCGGATGGGGCTGGGTGGTGCTCTCCTATGAAGAAGCTCCAGGGACTCGGGCTGGGCGGAGATGGAGGCCTAGAGTTGACCATTCCCCACCGCTGTCTTCCCTTTGGCCAGGGGGGTTTGCTGTTTTTAAACCATAACTTCATTAATTTTTGAGTAAATGAGACAACTAGTATTATAAAAGAACTCTTTTTTTTTTTTTTAAGTGGTGAAATCCACTCTTCTGGACTCTTAAGAAGAGGAGGTTAGCCCTGTCCTGACAGTTTTGCTATGGTAGAGCAGTGAGCGACTGCATTAGAATCACCTGGCAGGCTCGCTAAATCTGATTGCTGGGCCTCATCCCCAGAACTTCACAGTTGGTGTGTGGGGGTGGGCTGAGAATTTGCATTTTCAGCAAGTTCCCAGAGCCTGAGGCCATGGCTGCCCCCGAGGACATACCCTGGGAAGAATCACTATCATGGAGTAACCCGTGTGTTCCCCAAGCTGCGAATGTAAATGATGGCTATTTCGTCAGCTCCACCTCTGCTGTGACTATCTCCTATTGATATGCTTCTCTTTGTCTTCCTTCCACAGGCATTTTGACGTTGGACTACATGATTTCTTGGTTAGGTAAGCCAATAATTTTAATTTTAGATATCATTGGCATAGCCTGTCTATTATGGAATACTGAGATGAAAATAAAGTCCTTGTTAAATATCTTGATGAATAATGGCAACTGTATAGTTGTGAGGAAAACGCTGCCAGCACTGTTATTTGTGTGTGTGTGTGTGTGTGTGTGCGCGCGCGCGCGCCTCCCAGAGTCACACAAGAATAGCCAGCCTCTTTAATCAATCAAAGGGATTTGTATCTGAAACGGTAGTTACCTAACTATTGGGCTGCTGCAAAGACAAATAGAAAAGTGAAGAGAGCCAGCCTGCATTCATACATTAAACAACCGTCTTGACCAGTCTTCCCTCCACTGAATTTAAGCTTTTTAAAAACGGAATCTACTGGTTGTTTTGAGCTTCCCAGGTGGCTCAGTGGTAAAGAACTCACCCACCAATGCAGGAGATGTGGATTCAATCCCTGGGTCAGGAAGACCTCCTGGAGGAGGAAATGGCAACTCACTCTAGTTTTCGTGTTTGGAGAATTTCATGGACAGAGGAGCCTGGCGGGCTACAGTCCATGGGGTTGCCAAGAGTAGGATGTGACTAAAGAGCAATTGGTTCTTCTACAGTCATTAAGACACCAACTTTGTTCATAATTCAAAGAGATTACACATAGCAGTTTATATCCTAGTATATTGGTGATTTGTTAGCTGAGTTGACTTATGGGGTGTGTTAATTACAAATAGTTATTAAACAGAAGTTAAGTGGAAACATACCAGAATATTAACAGAGTTGCTAAGAATATGCATCATATTTTTCCTGCTATAAACTTTGTTATACTTTCTAGATTTTCATTATACTGAGCATGTATTTATTATTCTAATAATTCTGGGAAATGATCATTAAAAGTACCTATCAAAAATATATGTGGAAAGCAATAATGGTTGCGGAAGGACTATAAGCTGAAGATTACAAGGAAACCAGGAATCATGTAGAGTGATTTCCTTTCTGCAACTGTGTGGCTCTAAATGCGAATTAATTCTTAGAGTCCACTAATAAACAGTCTTGTAAATCACACGTGATTATTTCTGGGTAGATGTCACAGTGGTTCAGTTCTCTGCGAGGCACGGCCATCTCCTTGTGGGTAAGATGCTCTCTGAGGAGAAATATACATCTTTGGCACCACCTGGATCCTAAAGCAGCAGCATTTCCTCTGTGCTAGATTGCATATGGTAGTGTCCCAGGAGGGGCCATGGCTACCTTGTCCTTTCTTTACGTCCTTATCCAAGGCTGTGCAGTGAAATTGCACAGTGAAATTCCTTGGCCTGGGGAATATGGATTATCCTGGCTTTCTCCAGGCTCTCATACATGGAAGGTTGTGTGTAAACTCTTACCCGTGATACATCAAGGGTAAATGTATTTTAGCAGGAGGGATAAAGGGTCAGTGATCAGGAAAGGCAGGCATGAGAATTCTGTATCTAAACCCATCATAAAAGCTGCCTGAATGAACTTCAGGGAGTAGGTTGGATCTTTTGAGTCAATGTCTTTGGTGCTTCGTGTTACTCCCATACGACTGTTCACATGAGTGCTGTGGTGCCTGCAAGTTTGTACTCGGTAACTTTCTTGAGGGCTGGGAACACATCTTAATCCCCTTTTCATAATTCAGTTATATAGAGAATCAACCCTTCAATTTGTGTAGGGGTGACTGAAGGAGTAAATGCATGAAATGAAGCAGAAAGGACTGGAGGGTGAGGATTACAAGAAGCTGTTTATTTAACGAATAATTATTAAGCCTACCATGTGCCACTTGGTTATTTCTGGGAATACCATGTGAGAAAGGGAGACATTTGATTTAAAGCTTTCCCTCAGCTCATTGCTTGCCAGCCTTGTGGTTTGAGCAACCCGAAGTGAGGAGGAGGGGTGGTCCGCTTCTGGGACCCCTCCTCTCTGTCCTTTTTCTGGGCGCCAACCATATCTCCCGTGGTAGGGGAGGAGGCAGAGGGAGTGGTTAAGTGACTCTAATGTAATTGGCGTTGGGATCCCCTGACTTTGGCAGAAGGCCCTTTTGTGTGAGTGCTAGTAAGATGCTCAACGAGTCACCTTAATCCGTTGTTCTGAGAACCAAGCAGAACTGGGGCTTCTTTCTGCCCTGCCGTCTTCCTGCCCTGCCATCTTCCTGCAGTTTTCCTTTCCTTTCCTCTGGCCTGGGCAGAACAGACCAACACGCCTGTGGTTATCCACTCGGAGAGTAAGAGGTCAGTCTCTCCTTCTGGCCGGCCTGCCCAGTCTCTGGATGAAGTCTCTTCATCACCTCAGCCACCTCCCAGCATGTGTCAGCACTCCCCATTAAGCCAAGAGCCTAAGGATTCTAAATCTCTTCCTGTCTTGCTGTATCTCACGTTCGCAGAACCCAGGGTGGCAAGGCTTGAGCTGGGAAGCCAGAAGAAAACTCAAGGGGTGGTAGGAACTGCAGACAAGTTTATTCTCTAATGGCAGTACGGCAGCAAAAGGGCCTTCTCAGATGGGGCTTATACACGTTTACAGAGCAAAAGTGGTAGGAACTGCAGACAAGTTTATTCTCTAATGGCAGTACGGCAGCAAAAGGGCCTTCTCAGATGGGGCTTATACACGTTTACAGAGCAAAAGTGGTCCATGGCCGAGCGGGTGCATCATGAGGGACATGTGCGGTGCTCTAAGTGATCTCAGCCGTCACGTGACCGTGTATTTACAAAATGTGGAACGAGAGGCCTTGGGGGGTGAGAGAGCCTGACCACCACCATCTTGGCTCATTTGCTGTTTCCCTGGACTTCCTCTGGCCTCCTCCCAGCTTGGGAATGGGGTGGGACAGGGTGTGGGTGGGGGAGCTGGTTGAGGGGAATAGTCATTTCTCCATCTCCTAGGAATTCCAGGATGGTGTGTGTGTGTGGGGGGGTGTTACCCCTTTATTTGCAGCTGTCTTTAGAAAGTGGATCCTTTCTGCTCCCATGTTGCAGGTGGGGGTGGGGTGCAGAACGCAGGCCTGCTGGGGACTTAGAACTTGGGGACTTGGGCCCTTTAGTGAGAACTGTTTCATTAGCACGTCAGTGTGGAAGCCGGGTTGAAGAGATGAAAGCAGGAGGTGGGGGAATGGCAGCCACAACCCTTTTTAAAGGTTAAGCTGTGATGGGGAGGACAGAAAGACCAGGCAGCTGGTGGAGAGGGTGGTTTGCAGGGGGATTTTGTTTTTCCTTTTTAATTGGAGGAACATTTAGCCAGCAGAAGGTCTTAAGTGCCCTTTAGACTTAAGAAAGTGGTTTCAGTTGGGTGGAGAGAAGCAGCACATAATTGCCAGGGCAATGAGGAAGGGAAGCCTTGAATGGTGATTTAGTGACCTCAGAGGGCCTTGGCATATCAATGGGGAGATTGATGTATCAATAGAGAGATCCTTAGAGGATTAGAAGAATGAGGGGGGTGGGGAGGTTAATACTTCAGGAATCCTTCTCAGTCTGTGATGACCAAGAGAAGAAAATATATTTTCATTTCTAAAAAGAGGACATGTTGGAGAAATTGGCATAGACTTTTTTTTTTTAATTAACTGCAATTATTGACTCCAACTAACTCTTAACATGTACTCTGGGTTTTCAGGCTGTATTGAATGCTTAGTGTTTGGCAGGAAAGAAACTGCAGCATGCCTGAAATTAATCAGCTTCATCTTTTACGTTGATGGAAGCAATGTCAGCTTCTCTGGAATGACATCAATTTCCACAAAGCCAAGAGCCCTATCTGTGATCTCAACCTAGGCAACTGCAGGGGGGGGACATGCTTCCTTTTAAGTTTTAAGTTGTTGGCGTGTTTCACTGGGCTGTGGGGCAGGAAGGAGCTGTCACAGTTAATGAAATGTGAGCATTTCTGGTGTTGACGTTTTATGATGACTGTGGGAAAATTCTGTGCACTCAATCCTTCTGCATCTTACAGAAACCAAAGGGAAGACTTCCTGGAAACAGTAGTCACAAATCACTGAAGAATATTCTCAGAAGAGCATTAGCTAGAGTTCTTAATGTGATGCTACCAAAGAAAAAGGGGGAAAGTGGCCAATCTAGGAAAAGAAACACAGAAGAAAGTTGCTCTTTGATTTTAAATAGGTAACAGGATGACTTGTTTAAATTTAGCTTAGTTAAGTTTTGGCAAGAAAGTAGAATTGATTAGTGATGTTTGGTTTGATTCTTGCTGTTTTATTTTGCCCATAATTGTAGGCAGCCCCACCCCTTTTATGAAAGGTATACTGTATTTGCTTTGTATTTACCCACCCCCCCCTTTCTAAGTACCTCAGATCAGGGAATCATTTTAAGTGACACAAGACGGTCTCATGACTTTTAAAGGAAAATCTCAAAACATCCTTCTTACATATTGTCTGAAAGATGAAACTTGTCAGGGGTTTTGTTTTTTTAAACAATTACTCCTATGCTTGTGCATGTAAAAAGCAGAAAAATGTTCACCCGTGTTTTCTTCTTGCTTTCTGTATTATTTATATTTAGCTGTTTAATCCGTTTTAATACATATTTCAAATAAGAGTCTAACTTAAATACTGGGACTTCCCTGGTGATCCAGTGGTTATGATTTGCTGCTTTCACTGCTGTGGGCCCAGGTTCAGTCCCTGTTTGGGGAACTAAGATCCCACAAGCTGTGAGATACAGGCAAAAAAAAAAAAAAAAAAGGCAAAGTATGTTTTCTTTAGCATCACTTTGCCTTTTGTTCTAAAGCGCATGTGTGAGCACTTCAGAGCCACTACTTTTGTCCTTAGGAGAATTTTTTTTCATCGAGTGTATTTTTATTGGAGGATGGTTGCTTTACAATGTTGTGTTAGTTTCCTCTGCTTAGGAGACTGTTTTGATATCCTGTCAGGACCAGCAGAAATGCCAAGTGTGGCGGAGATGCCAAGGGTACATTTTAGGCAAATAGAAAAAGGCATTGGGCCTCAGGCATGGCCCTGAAGCTGCTTGAGAAGCTCTCTGGAGCTGACACAGTCATTGGAAGATAAATTCCGCTTCATAAGCAGATTCTGCTTAGAGATCCTTCAACATAGTGCAGATTCAATCCTGTACAAGCGCTAATGTTTCTATGAAACAGCTCCGCTGAGCGCTTTTGAAGCGTGATATAGTTCCGGTGAGAGAGAAGGCAAAATGGGCCAGCCGCTCACTTCTGTAGTGTCCTTTTCTCCTGGAGGTTGATCCTGGGACCCCACCATGGTCGGGGCTATCTTTGAGTTGTCAGAGGGCAGCACAGTTCAGTGATGTGTCAATGAATGGTTCACTGAATTCTGAAATGAGCAAAACTGGTTTTGGTTTTCTCTTGGTGACAACCTCTACCTGACCCAGTCACAAAACCAGCCCCACAGCAGAACAAAAGTGTTGTTTGGGCTGAAAACATTGATGTTTTGAGCTTCATGAATCATAGGGTAGTCTGTAACCTCCTTTATTTTGAGCACCCTGAAGTCCACTGCCACACTTGCTGTAGTTTAACATCAGCAGTCACAGAGTTGATAAAGAAGTCTGCTCACCATCATTTGAAATCATGTTTTGGGTCATGTGATGCCTGCCTTGCATCTTTAAGAAGCCTAGTAGTCAGATGACTAGTCAGTTCAGTTCAGTCATTCAGTCATGTCCAACTCTTTGTGACCCTGTGGACTGCAGCACACCAGGCTTCCGTGTCCATCACCAACTCCCAGAGCTTGCTCAAACTCATGTGCATCGAGTTGGTGATGCCATCCACCTACCTCATCCTCTGTCATCCCCTTCTTCTCCTGCCTTCAGTCTTTCCCAGCATTAGGATCTTTCCCAATGAGTCAGTTCTTCATATCAGGTGGCCATAGTATTGGAGTTTCAGCTTCAGCATCAGTCCTTCCAATGGATACGCAGGACTGATTTCCTTTAGGATGGACTGGTTTGATCTCCTTGCAGTCCAAGGGACTCTCAAGAGTCCGGTTGAATCTGATCCCTCGCCATCTCTCACATCACATTTTCCTTTCTGCTTCTGGAGAAGGGATATTCACCTTTGTCTGTACTTTGGGCTTCTTACCTCACAGAGTTGTAGTGAGGTATATAATATATGCCACACAGTCAGCTCCATGCCTGGAAACAGTGAGGACTTAGTAGGGGTTAGTTTTTCCTTCCCCCACCTCCACTTCACCTCTGGAATCAGGGTAACAGGTTTGAGTCCTGGCCCCCCTCCCACCTTGGGGTTACTCACTAACCCTTTCTGAGTTTTTGACAACTTTCTCTGACGCTGTCTCTCCCTGTGATTCTCTTTTCCTGGGTCAAAACCAGACTAATCCACCCTGTCCAGGGCCCACAGCAGTAGGTCTTCAGGTTCGTTTGTTCCATGGCCTCCTCCAGGGGATCTTCCAAGCCTAGGGATTGAACCCAGGTCTCTCGCAATGCAGGTGGATTCTTTTACCGTCTGAGCCACCGGGGAAGCCCTTTTCCATCTCATCTCACCTTTAATCTTTTGTGTCACTGCCAAATGGGTCCTCATGCTATTTTCCATCTTTCTTCCCACTCCTGGCTTCTTTTGCTGGCTCACGTGTTCCCTGTGTGTGAAGTGCCCACCTGGCCCCCATATTCAAGTCCGCTCCTTTCAATTCTGTCTCAAATGCTGCTTCCTCCATTCTTAGCACGTGTCTCCATTTTGGACCTATTGTCTTTTTTTTTTTTAACATATTACACATCAATTATCTCAGTTTTTAAATAATGCAGTGATTGCCAGTTCATTGCTTTACTCTTTTTTAAATGGGAACAAAATTCATTTGCTTGGTGACAGGGCTGAAATCAGTGTCCCTTGTCTGTAACCCAAGGATGCAGAGCATAGGGAAGGGGCTGAATATTTGACACCATGAATTAAAAGAAAAAAAAAGTTTGAATGAATACATCTTATTTTTCAAAAATGGAACAGGACTTAGTAACTATTTCCTTTTCATTTAATCCATTTATTTATGCAACCAATTAAGTGGTCTAAGCACTGTTTCAGGAACTGGGATGAAAGCAGTGATGGGCTAGACAAGGTTTCTGCCCTCCCTTGCCTGCATTGCAGTGGGTGAAGCCAGAGAGTAAATGAGCACGGCATTGCCCGTGTTGTGATGGAAGGGCAAGGCGGGGAACCCCCTTCGATGGCGTGGGCAGGAAGGGCCTCTTGGAGGCAGTAGGTGACACCGGGTGAGAGGTGGGTGAGCTGAAGGAGGCAGTGGGGGAGAGCTGAGGCCAGGCTGCTCCAGGCACCAGGGCCCTGAGACCAGGAGCCCACTGAGAAATGGAAGGAGAGGGGAAGCTGGTGGGGCAGGAGGGTGTGGAGCAAGGAGCCAGGAGTCTAAGATGAGTCTGGAGGAAGAGGTGACAGCCAGGCTGTGAAGAAGAACGGGTTTTCTTTTCGATGCAGTTGGTGCCACAGGAGGGTTTTAAGTAGGGGAGTAACAGGATGGATCTGTGACAGGCTGAGCTAGGAATTTAGTGACATTAGCCGTTACCATGCTGTTCCCCTGCAAGCTGGAGCTTGGTGACCCAAGAAAAGTCTCTTTGACAGCCAGCTTCTGTGAAAGCCACTCTGTGCTGAGTAACAATAGCCCCAGACGATCCTTTAATTTCTTTCTGCTTTTGTTTGCTTGGTGTGTTGTACAAGGCATCATGATACACATGGCCGTGAAACTGGAGGCAGTTGGATGGTGGTGGAACCCGGCAATACGCCTTTGAAGAAAGGGCTAGCTCTGGGAAGCCCACTGGGATGGGGTTTGCAGCTTTCTCGTGGGCACGCATAGCCATCTTGTCACTTGAGCACCCTCCCTGTGGGGTCTCTGAAAGCCTGGGTCTTAGCCCTCAGCTCCTTTCTCAGGGCTGCTGCTCTTGGATGTCAGCCACCCTCATGACAGGAGACCTCCGTCTAGAGCACTGATCCCTGCTCTGGGCAGCCGGAAGGAGAACACCATCTGGTTTGTTCATGAAAGCTGCTGCACAATGAGTCGGTATATTCTTCCCCCATATCTCCCTTGGTATATTCTCAGTTTTTGTTGAGAACGCAGCCGCTTCCTGGCTTCCCCCATCACGACTCCTGTCAAAGACAGCGTTTCTCTTTCCCCAGACTCGAACACCTGGAAGGATCTGTGGTCCTTTCCTTTGGAGAATTTTAGGGTAGAAGAGCCTTGATGACTGTGCCCCGCATTACAATACTTTTCAGTTCTTAGACGATTTCTCAGATCCACTCTCGCTTCCTTCCTACCCCTACCACTTCTGAGGAAAAACTTTGCAGAATTATTCATCTTCATGGCTGCGCTATATCGAGTTGTAATTTAGAAAATCTAGATTAAAAAAGAAACTCTTTATCCTCCAAGAGTTGAAATGCATAATTCACTTCCCACCATACATAGCCTTTATCAATATAGATTTTCCGGTGAATACATGTATCCTTTAAAAAAGTTGAAAAGAGCCCCTGGTGAATTAATTGAGAAAATCTGCAACGTCGCCACATAATTTTAAGTGCACAAAGCTCTGGGTCAAGGATGCTGCTGAGCAGGATGGACTGTAAGATCTATGGTCCAAACCAGTGAAGGCAGAGTATTTATTCAACAGGACATTTGGTAAGCGGTGGTGGTGGTGGTTTTTGTTGTTGTTGTTGTTGTTTTTTTAACTCTTTTCCTGATTCCTGGGGATTGTTCTGACTTGTCAGATTTCTGAACTGGATAGAAGCCAGAAACTTGCTTTCCTTTGCAATAAAAGTATCAGATTCCTTCTCCCCTCTATTTATTTTAATTTTACTTATTTTTTAATTGGTGGAAAATCGCTTTACAATTTTATGTTGGTTTCTACCATACAACATTGGAAATCAGTCATAATTATATACACACACACACACACACACACACACACACCCCTTCCCTCCAGAGTCTCCCTCGCCTCCCCCATCCCACCCCTCTAAGTCATCACAGAGTGCCAGGCTGGGTTCCCTGTGTTATTTAGCAACTTCTCACTACTATTTCACACATGGTAGTGTATATACGGTCAGTGCTACTTTCTCAATTCGTCCCACCCTCACCTTCCTCTGCTGTGTCCACAGGTTGGTTCTCCACTAGGTTCTTCAGTATCGTTCTTCTAGATTCCATATGTATTTGTTCATATGTGATACTTGTTTTTCTCTTTCTGCTTAGCTTCTGCTGGGAATGACACATGAAGGGAGGGGCATGTGGAATGCGTTCTGGCGAGCCGGGCGGCAGTGCCGTCCAGCAGGTGTCTGGGAGGAGCCGCTCGCCTGAGCCCAGTGGCAGGCACAGCAGAGTCCCCATCAGAGCAGTGGTGGTGGGGTTTGTCAACAGTGCCTGACTGCCCAGCCCCAAGCCTGGCTTCCAGACCCTCTCTCAGAGGTTGTGCAAGCTGCTGATCCTTCCTTATAAAGTTCCTTTCCTGTTAAAACTAACCAGAGTGAGTTCTGTTATTTGTGGTGAAAATATCTGCTGTAGCTACTTAGCAAGTGATGTTTGGGATGTCTCGCTCAGCAGGGGGAGTCCGTGATCTTCACTTGGCTTTGCCCGCCAGCTTCTTCGATTCCACACACCAGAACTGAGCAAAATTGCAGCTATTTTTGCATAACAGAAGCAGCCTGTGGAATGGAAAGGGCAGTGGATCAGATACGGAAGGCTGTGGCTCTCGTCTGCTTTACCACTCTCTGGCTGCAATGATTCTGTGCAAGTCACGTCTCCCCTTGGGGCCTTAGTTTTCTTATTTGTAAAATGAGAAAATATACCAAATGAACTCTAAGGTCCCTTCCAATATCAGCAGCCTCTGAGCAGCTTTGGTGTTTTTATTATTACAGAGCTGCTTCTGTTGTCCTGACCTGCACTATTTAATACAGTAGCTACTAGCCACTTGTGGCTATTTAAGTGTAAATGGTTTAAAATCCAACAAAATTACAAATCTAGTTCCTTAGCTGCACTGGCCACATTTTAAGTGCTCCATAGCCACACGTAGCTACTGGCTATCATCTTGGACAAGGCAGATAATAGAACATTTCCGTCATCGTAGACATTCTCCTGATGAAACACTGGTCTACATGATAATGACATTTGTCTACTTCCTTTGTAGAGATGCTGGCCGTTCTGTTGTATTTCTGCCCGCTTGCTTGAACGATCAACATCCCTCTTGCTCGCCATTCACGATTCTTTCCATGGGTGTACACGCGTGCTCAGTTGTGCCTGACTCTTTGCCACCCTGTGGGTTGCAAGCCACCAGCCCTCTGTCCCTGGGAATCTCCAGGCAAGAATACTGGGGTGGGTTGCCATTGCCTTCATTCAGCTTGCCCCAAATAGAATTCCTTATCTACTCTTCCTCTATCCCAACCCCATACACTTTGTCCCATCCCTATTCTCCCCGTTGTCTCAAAGAGTGGCTCCTCACCCATGTTAACTAAGACAGAAACCTTGGGGTTGGGTTGGAAAGATTCTTCATCATACCCCCATATCCCCCATTTTGGTCCCTAAATTCCATCAGTTCCTCCTGTTAAATATTAACTGACCATGCCTTGTTGTCCCCATTCATATTTTATGCACTGTGATCGAGCCTCTCCTCATCTACTTCCCTTCTACTGTGAACTTCATCTTTGCTTTCTTCCTCATTCCAGCCTGTCCCCTCAGCCCACCCCCAGAGGAATTTAATCAAAGTACAGTTTACAGAAAACCCAGAAAAAGGCAGTTTTAATCAGCCATTCTCCTCCCTCCACAGCCATATGTTCAGCTGCCTTTTCCAGACTTAACCATTAGCCTCATGAGCAGCTGTGTTAAACTTCTTTCTGTTCCCTGAACGAGACTCGCTCATTCATTTTCTTCTTGGTATGTGTGTTTGCTTCCTTCTGCCCGTATAGACCTTCTCAGCACTCAGTCTGGAGGTCACCTCTTTTGCAAAGTCCTTGATGACTCCCTGGAGAAGTTAGGTGCTCCCCATGGGGGTGCTCTGCATCTCAAAGGTCATGGTCGGTGGCTTGGGGCTCAGACTCGGGCATCAGCCTGCCTGAGTTCAAATGCCCGTTGTGTCACTATTGATTCTGACAAATTCGACATCTCTGTGCTTGACTTTCTTCATTGATATAATGACTGTTCATAGTACCTAATTCATGGGCCTCTATGAGGATTAAGTGACCTAATATGTTTAAAGTGCTTAAAATGGCACTCAGCCTAGAGTAAGCATTTAATCATTGTTCATTGGTGTCCCCATCCCTGGACTTCACTTGACTCCTTCGTGTACCGGGATGATAGCAGACTGAATGGTGAGTGATCACACCATCGTGGTTACTTGGGTCATGAAGATCTTTTTGTACAGTTCTTCTGTGTATTCTTGCCACTCTTGTTAATCTCTTTTACTTCTGTTAGGTCCATACCATTTCTGTCTTTATTGTGCCCATTGTTGCATGAAATATCCCCTTTATCTCTAATTTTCTTGAAGAGATCTCTAGTCTTTCCCATTCTATTGTTTTCCTTTATTTCTTTACATTGATTACTGAGGAAGGTTTTCTTATCTCTCCTTGCTATTCTCTGGAATTCTGCATTCAGACGCGTATATCTTTCCTTTGCCTTTCACTTCTCTTCTTTTCTCAGTTATTTGTAAGGCCTTCTCGGATGACCATTTTGCCTTTTTGTGTTTCTTTTTCTTGAGGATGATCACTGCCTCCTGTACGATGTTATGAACCTCTCTGTCCATAGTTCTTGAAGCACTCTATTAAACTTGATTCCTTGAATTTTTTTTTTTTTGTCACTTCCACTGTATAATTGTAAGAAATTTGATTTAGGTCATACCTGAATGGTCCAGTGGTTTTCCATATTTTATTCAATTTAAGTCTGAATTTTGAAATAAGTAGTTCATGATGTGAGCCATGGTCAGCTCCTGGTTTTGTTTTTGCTGATTCTATAGAGCTTCTCCGTCTTCGGCTGCAAACAATATAATCAATGTGATTTTAGTATTGACCATCTTTTGACTTCCTACTTTTGCATTCCAGTCCCTTGTGATGAAAAGGACATCTCTTTTGGGTGTTATTTCTGGAAGGTCTTGTAGGTTATCATAGAACCCTTCAACTTCAGCTTCTTTGGCATTAGTGCTTGGGGCAAAGACTTGGATTACTGTGATGTTGAATGATTTGCCTTGGAAACGAACAGAGATCATTCTGTCATTTTTGAGATTGCACCCAAGTTCTGCATTTCAGACTCTCTTGTTGACTACAAGGGCTATTCCATTTCTTGTAAGGGATTCTTGCCCAAAGTAGAAGATATAATGGTCATCTGAATTAAATTCACTCATTCCTGTCTATTTTAATTCACTGATTCCTAAAATGTAGGTGTTCACTCTTGCCATCTCCTGTTTGACCACTTCCAATTTATCTTGATTTATGGACCTAACATTCCAGGTTCCTATGAAATAATGCTCTTTACAGCCTCAGACGTTAGTTTCACCACAAGACAGTCACAATTGGGCATTATTTCTGCTTTGTCTCAGCTTCTTCATTCTTTTTATTTATTTTTTAATTGAAGGATAATTGCTTTACAGAATTATGTTGTTTTCTCTCAAACCTCAACCTGATTCAGCCATAGGTATCCACATATCCCCTCCCTTTTGAACTTCCTCCCATCTCCCTCCCCATCTCACCCCTCTAGGTTGATACAGAGCCCCTGTTTGAGTGTTTTAGCCATACTGCAATTTCCCGTTGGCTATCTATTTTGCATATGGTAATATAAGTGTCCATTACTCTCTCCATACATCTCCCCCTCTCCTCCCCTCCCCCATGTCCATAAGTCTATTCTCTATGTCTGTTTCTCCATTGCTGCCCTGTAAGTAAATTCTTCAGTACCATTTTTCTAGATTCTGTGTATATGCATTAGAATACAATATTTATCTTTCTCTTTCTAACTTACTTCACTCTGTATAATAGGTTCTAGGTTCATCCACCCATTAGAACTGACTCAAAGGCACTCCTTTTTATGGCTGAGTAATATTCCATTGTGTATATGTACCACACCTTCTTTATCCATTCATCTGTTGATGGGCATCTAGGTTGTTTCTGTGTTCTATTGTAAATAGAGCTGCAGTGAACGATGGGATACTTGTGTCTTTTTAAATTTTGGCTTCCTCAGTATATGCCTAAGAGTGGGATTGCTGGGTCATATGGTGGTTTTATTCCTAGTTTTTTAAGGAATCTCCATACCGTCTTCCATAGTGACTGTATCAATTTACATTCCCACCGACAGTGCAAGAGTGTTCCCGTTTTTGCACACCCTCTCCATCATTTATTGTTTGTAGACTTTTTGATGATGGCCATTCTGACCGGTGTGAGGTGATATCTTGTTGTAGTATTGATTTGCATTTCTCTCATAATGAGCAATATTGAGCATCTTTTCATATGTTTGTTAGCCATCTGTATGTCTTCTTTGGAGAAATGTCTGTTTAGGTCTCTTTCCCACTTTTTGATTGGGTTGTTTGTTTTTCTGGTATTGAGTTGTATGAGCTGCTTATATATTTTGGAAATTAATCCTTTGTCAGTTGTCTCATTTGCTATTATTTTCTCCCACTCTGAGGGCTATCTTTTCACCTTGCCTGTAGTTTCCTTTGCTGTGCAGAAACTTTTAAGTTTAATCAGGTCCCACTTGTTTACTGTTGTTTTTATTTCTGTTACTCTAGAAGGTGGGTCATAGAAGATCTTGCTTTGATTTATGTGATTCAGTGTTCTGCCTATGTTTTCCTCTAATAGTTTTTTGGTTTCTGGTCTTGCATTTAGGTCTTTAATCCATTTTGACTTTATCTTTGTGTATGGTGTTAGGAAGTGTTCTAATTGCATTCTTTTACATGTAGCTGTCCAGTTTTCCCAGCACCAGTTATTGAAGAGGCTGTCTTTGCCCCATTGTATATTCTTGCCTCTTTTGTCAAAAGAAGGTACCCATACGTGCATGGGTTTATTTCTGGGATTTCTGTCTTGTTTCATTGGTCTATGTTTCTGTTTTTGTGCCAGTACCATACTGTCTTGATGACTGTAGCTTTGTAGTATAATCTGAAATCAGGACGGTTGATTCCTCCAGCTCCATTCTTCTTTTTCAATACTGCTTTGGCTATTCAGTGTCTTTTATGTTTCCATATGAGTTGTTAAATTTTTTTCTTCTATTTCTGTGAAAAATGTCATTGGTAATTTGATAGGGATCATGTTGAATATGTAGATTGCATTTGGTAGTATAATCATTTTCACAATATTGATTCTTCCTATCCAGGAATATGGAATATCTCTCCATCTGTTTATGTCATCTTTGATTTCTTTCAACAGTGTCTTATAATTTTCTGTGTACAGTTCTTTTGTCTCCTCAGGTAAGTTTATTCCTAGATAATTTATTCTTTTTGTTGCAATGGTGAATGGGACTGATTCCTTAATTTCTCTTTCTGATTTTTCATTGCTAGTGTATAGAAATACAAGTGATTTCTGTATATTGATTTGTATCCTGCAACTTTGCTAAATTCACTGATTAGCTCTAGTAATTTTCTGATACTATCTTTAGGATTTTCTGTGTACAGTATCATGTCATCTGCAAACAGAGCTTTACTTCTTTTCTGATCTGGATTCCTTTTATTTCTTTTTCTTCATTGATTGCAGTAGCAAGGACTTCCAGAACTACCTTGAATAATAGTGGGGAAAGTGGGCACCCTTGTCTTGTTTCTGATCTTAGGGGGAATGCTTTCAGTTTTTCACCATTGAGAATAATGTTTGCTGTAGGCTTATCATATATGGCCTTTACTATGTTGAGGTAGGTTCCTTCTATGCCAATTTTTTGAAGAGTTTTAATCATAAACGGGTGCTGAATTTTGTCAAAGCCTTTTTCTGCATCTATTGAGATTATCATATGGTTTTTATCTTTCAGTTTGTTAATATGGTGTATCACCTTGATTTATTTGCATATATTGAAGAATCTTTGCATCGCTGGAATAAACCCAACTTGATCATGGTGTATGAACTTTTTGATGTGTTGCTGAATTCTGTTTGCTAAAATTTTGTTGAGGATTTTTGCATCTATGTTCATCAATGATATTGGCTTGTAGATATTTTTTGTGTGTGTTGTCTTTGTCTGTTTTTGGTATCAGGTTGACGGTGGTCTCATAGAATGTGTTTGGAAGTGTATTCCTTCCTCTGCAATATTTTGAAAGAGTTTTAGAAGGCCAGGCATTAGCTCTTCTCCAAATGTTTGATAGAATTCTCCTGTGAGGCCATCTGGTCCTGGGCTTTTGTTTTTTGGGGAGATTTTTGATCACAGTTTCAGTTTCAGTGCTTGTAATTGGTTTGTTCATAATTTCTATTTCTTTCTGGTTCAGTCTTGGAAGACTAAACTTTTCTAAGAATCTGTCCATTTCTTCCAGGTTATCCATTTTATTGACATATAGTTGTTCATAATCTCTTTTTTTTTTAATTTTTCTACAGATAGTTTTTGCCATTTATTTTAAATCTCTTCATTGTGAGCTATAGCAGTCATAGAGAAAAGTATATAGAACATAATACACAATTTAATTTTTCTGCAAAGTAAATGTATCAGGTCAAGAAGTAAAACACTGCTATCCTGGCCCGCCCCTCCACCCAATCCCTCCTATATATATCCCTTCCCCGCTGCAGTTCCCCCTTTCACAGATCATCTCTGTCCCGACTTTTATGGTCAGTCACATCTTTGTTTTCCTTTAAAATTTGACTGTATAAATAGACATCCATGGAAAATATTGTTTGAGTTTTTTATGTCAGAGTCTTTAAGTGTATAGAAGTGGATCCATCAGCATGTGTTCTTTGTGTCTGGCTGCTTTTATCAACACTGTGTGTGTGTGGTTCCTGCACATTGTTGCACACAGCTGTAGTTAATTGTCACTCTAGTCAGTATTTGGGCAATCAACAGGTGTTTACACATCCACCTAGCTTGTTACCTGTTTAGGGATTTGATGACTACATCAGCTCTGAGCAGTCTCACCTGTGTCTCTCTGTATTCAAGTAGACACATTTAAGTAGTCTGGATACCTTGGAGTAGAATGACCAAGTCATAGGTTATGTTCCTTTAACTTTACTGGATGATGATAAGTCATAATCTCTTATAATCCTTTGTATTTCTGCATTGTCTGTTGTAATCTTTCTTTTTTCATTTCTAATTTTATTGATTTGATTCTTCACTCTTTTTTTTCTTTATTAGTCTGGCCAAAGGTTTGTCAATTTTGTTTAACTTCTCAAAGAACCAACTTTTAGTTTTCTTTTTATTTCTGTTCGGATCTTTATGATTTCTTTCCTTCTATTAATTTTAGGGTTTTTTTTTTTTTGGTCTTCTTTTTCCAGTTGTTTTAGGTGTAAAGTTATGTTGCCTATTTGATGTTTTTCTTGTTTCTTGAGGTAGGATTGTATTGCTATAAACTTCCCTCTTAGAACTACTTTTGCTGCATCCCTTAGGTTTTGAGTTGTCATGTTTTCATTGTCATTTCAGCCTCTTCATTCTTTCTGGGACTATTTCTCCACTGTTCTCTAGTAGCATATTGGGAACCTACTGACCTGGTGGGTTCAGTTTTCAGTGTCATATATTTTTGCTTTTTGGTACTGTTCTTGGGGTTCTCACTGAACCCTATGGTCAACACTGAAATCATATTGATTATATTCTTTGCAGCCAAAGATGGAGAAGTTCTATACAGTTAGCAAAAACAAGACCGGGAGCTGACTGTGGCTCAGATCATGAACTCCTTATTGCCAAATTCAGACTGAAATTGAAGAAAGTGGAAAAAACCACTACACCATTCAGGTATGACCTAGATCAAATCCCTTATGAGTATACAGTAGAAGTGAGAAATAGATTTAAGGGACTAGATCTGACAGACAGAGTGCCTGATGAACTATGGATGGAAGTTCTTGACATTGTACAGGAGACAGGAATCAAGACCATCCCCAAGAAAAAGAAATGCAAAAAAGCAAAATGGCTATCTGAGGAGGCCTTACAAATAGCTGTGAAAAGAAGAGAAGCCAAAAGCAAAGGAGATAAAGGAAGGATATACCCATTTGAATACAGAGTTCCAAAGAATAGCAAGGAGAGATAAGGAAGCCTTTCTCAGTGATCAAGGAAAAGAAATTGAGGAAAACAACAGAATGGGAAAGACTAGAGATCTCTTCAAGAAAAATAGAGATACCAAGGGAACATTTCATGCAAAGATGGGCTCAATAAAGGACAGAAATGATATGGACCTAACAGAAGCAGATGGTATGAAGAAGAGGTGGCAATGATACACAGAAGAACTGTACAAAAAAGATCTTCATGACGAAGATAATCATGATGGTGTGATCATTCACCTAGAGCCAGACATGCTGGAATGTGAAGTCAAGTGGGCCTTAGGAAGCATCATTACGAACAAAGCTAGTGGAGGTGATGGAATTCCAGTTGAGCTATTTCAAATCGTGAAAGATGATGCTGTGAAAGGGCTGCACTCAATATGCCAGCAAATTTGGAAAACTCAGCAGTGGCCACAGGACTGGAAAAGGTCAGTTTTCATTCCAATCCCAAAGAAAGGCAATGCCAAAGAATGCTCAAACTACTGCACAATTGCACTCATCTCACAGGGTAGTAAACTAATGCTCAAAATTCTCCAAGCCAGGCTTTAGCAATATGTGAACCATTAACTTCCAGATGTTCAAGCTGGTTTTAGAAAAGACAGAGGAACCAGAGATCAAATTGCCAACATCCACTGGATCATGGAAAAAGCAAAAGAGTTCCAGAAAAACATCTATTTCTGCTTTATTGACTACACCAAAGCCTTTGACTGTGTGGATCACAATAAACTGTGGAAAATTCTGAAAGAGATGGGAATACCAGACCACTTGATCTGCCTCTTGAGAAACCTGTATGCAGGTCAGGAAGTAACAGTTAGAACTAGACATGGAACAACTGACTGGCTCCAAATAGGAAAAGGAGTATGTTAAGGCTGTATATTGTCACCCTGCTTATTTAACTTATATGCAGAGTACATCATGAGAAACGCTGGACTGGAGGAAGCACAAGCTGTATCAAGATTGCCAGGAGAAATATCAATAACCTCAGATATGCAGATGACACCACCCTTATGGCAGAAAGTGAAGAAGAACTAAAGAGCCTCTTGAGGAAAGTGAAAGAGGAGAGTGAAAAAGTTGGCTTAAAGCTCAACATTCAGAAAACTAAAATCATGGCATCCCGTCCCATCACTTCATGGCAAATAGATGGGAAACAGTGGAAACAGTGTCAGACTTTATTCTTCTGGGCTCCAAAATCACTGCAGATAGTGATTGCAGCCATGAAATTAAAAGACGCTTACTCCTTGGAAGGAAAGTTATGACCAACCTAGATAGCATATTCAAAAGCAGAGACATTACTTTGCCAACAAAGGTTCATCTAGTCAAGGCTATGGTTTTTCCAGTGGTCATGTATGGATGTGAGAGTTGGACTACTAAGAAAGCTGAGCACCCAAGAATTGATGCTTTTGAACTGCGGTGTTGGAGAAGACTCTTGACAGTCCCTTGGACTGCAAGGAGATCCAACCAGTCCATCCTAAAGGAGATCAGTCCTGGGTATTCATTGGAAGGACTGATGTTGAAGCTGAAACTCCAGTACTTTGGCCACCTGATGTGAAGAGCTGACTCATTGGAAAAGACCCTGATGCTTGAAAAGATTGAGGGCAGGAGGAGAAGGGGATGACAGGGGATGAGATGGTTGGATGGCATCACCGACTTGATGGACATGGGTTTGGGTAGACTCAGGGAGTTGGTGATGGACAGGGAGGCCTGGCATGCTGCGATTCATGAGGTTGCAAAGAGTTGGACATGACTGAGCAACAGAACTGAACTGATGGGGTTCTCAGCAAGAATGCTGAAATGGTTTGCCATTCCCCTCTCCAATGCACCACATTTTGTCAGAACTCTCCACCATGACCCGTCTGTCTCGGATGGCCCTACATGGCATGGCTCATAGTTTCATTGAGTTAGACAAGATTGTGATCCATGTGATCAGTTTGATTAGTTTTCTCTGATTGTGGCTTTCATTCTATCTGCTCTCTGGTGGATGAGGATAAGAGGCTTGTTAAAGCTTCCTGATGGGAGGGACTGACTATTCCGAAAACTGGGTCTTGTTCTGGTTGTCAAGGCCATGCTCAGTAAGTCTTTAATCCATTTTCTGCTGATGGGTGGGACTTTGTTCCCTTCCTGTAGTTCAGCCTGAGGCCAAACTGTGGTAGGGGTAATGGTGGTAATGGGGACCCCTTCAAAAAGACTTATGCTAGCCTCCCAGGACTGTTGTAGTCAGTGCCTCTGACCCCGTGGCAGGCCACTGTCGACCCTTGCCTCTGCCAGAGATTCCCAAGCACAGACAGGCCAGTCTGAATCAGTCTCTTGTGGGGTCACTGGTCCTTTCTCCTGGGTCCTGGTGCACACAAGATTTTGTTGTGCCCTCCAAGAGTCTCTGTTTCCCTAGCCCTGTGGAAGTTGTGATCAAATCCCACTGGCCTGCAAAGTCAAATTCCCTGAGGGTTCCCAGTCCCTTTGTCATATCCCTTCGTTGGTAAATCTGTTGTGGGGCCTGAACTTTCACAGCAGTGCAAGCACTTCTTTGGTATAATTGTTCTTCAGTTTGTGGGTCGTCTGCTAGGTGGCTCTATGGGGCTAATGGTGACCTCCTCCAACAAGACTTACACCACACGCCGTGCCTCCCAGGACTGCTATAGCCAGAGCCCCTGTCCATGTGCAGGCCACCGAAGACCCATGCCTCCACAAAAGTGAACCAAAGTGAAGTTGTTCAGTCGTGTCCTACTCTTTGCGACCCCGTGGACTGTAGCCCACCAGGCTCCTCGGTCCATAGGATTCTCCCAGGCGAGAACACTGGAGTGGGTTGCCATTTCCTTCTCCAGGGGAGCTTCCTGACCCAGGGATCGAACCCAGGTCTCCCGCATTGCAAGCAGACGCTTTAACCTCTGAGCCACCAGGGAAGCCCAATGCCTCCACAGGAGACCTTCAAACACTCAACGGCAGATCTGGCTCAGTCTCTCTTGGGTTTCCTGGGTCCTGGTGCACACAGGTTTTGTTTGTGTCCTCCCGGTGTCTCTGGCGGGTATGAGGTTTGATTTTAAACGTGATTGCACCCCTCCTACTGCTTTTTGCAGCTTCTCCTTTGCCCTTGGTCATGGGGTATCTCTTTTTTGGTGGATTCCGACATTCTCCTGTCAGTGGTTGTTCAGTAGCTAGTTGCAGTTTTGGTGTTCTCGCAGGAGAAGATGAGCGCACATCTTTATACTCCGCTGTCTTGGATTCCGGATTCCTGGGAAAGTGTGGCTGTAGTTAAAAATTACTTATGCATATGTTACCCTAGCATGTCTGAAGTCCTCACTTAGACAGTGGAATTGATGTATTGAAGGGAGAAGACCTTTGGTAGAAAAATGCATAGTGTATCCTATTAATTAATATACTGGAATGGGAGGGTACTTTATCATTGATAAGTCAATAACAGTAATAATGTCAACATTTAAGATGACTACTCTTGTATTAATCAGAGAAGATTCATTTGCAATCAGAAAACCTCTACCCAAATGAGAAAGATGGGTGATCATACCATCAGTGAACTAGGAGTTTGGCATACCCTGCGGTCTGTAGGAATGAGGATGTGCTGATGTACCAGGGAGTAGGTATGAAGCTTCAAGTCAGTGTAGTTAGTGATTTTCTTCTCCAGCTTTTGTTTTGGGGGATTATCAAAATCCTGGTGTGCTTGTGGGAATATGTTGCTCATTTGAACATTAACAGTTAATGAGTGCCGTCTTGGAACCTTGGGATGGTTCCAGATGTTAGTTGCTATATAAGATCAAGGTGTGTTGCAGAGAGGATGATTTCTTGTGTTAAGTTGGTGGACATCACACAGAACATCAAAGCAAGAACAGCTATGAGGAAGGGGGTCGACCTGCTGTGAGGGAGGGACATGGTCTGGCACCGCCTAGTTCCAAAAGATCAATGTTTTCCAAGAGTTGTTAAAAAAAAAATTTTTTTTTTTTTGCTTCCTGAGTGTAGTGGACATATGCTTCATACTCAGGTTGTTCAGTACCTTTTGAATGTCTTTCTGGCTTTGCAAAATGCCTGGCCTTCTGAACTCTGCTTCCTCAAAGTACAAGTCAGTAGTCACTTTCTCGGTCTCCTTGGCAGCTAGTGCCAGAATGTATCCCAGGCTCTGTATCTCAGATGCATTAGAAGGATACCTTTGGAAGTGAGTCAGGAGAGGCATCCCACGGAAGTGTTTCTGGCGAGGGTGGCAGTGGCATCGGCAGTAGGGTCTGCCAGAACCGTCTGGTGGATCAGTCATCTCCCAGCCTGAGTCCCTGGCCCACCAGATATCTGATGGGCCAGGACCTAATGCCCTGGAAGAAATTTCTATTCTGCCTCAGTTAGCTAGAGTAGATTCTGTTGTTTACAACTAAAAACTCTGAATGGTATATGAGACTCTTAAGCATGAAAAGGACCAGGCCGTAACCAGTTCTGTTCTCACAGCAACTCCCCGTGCTGATGAGGCACCAAGAGAATCTCAAGGTAATTGGATAAAGTTTCATCCTCTTGATTGTGCTGCCAATTCAAGGCGTTTCTGCTGTAATGTGAGGCATACAAACATGAAAAATATGGTTACATGAAATGGCACACAAAAAGGATAATAGGATTTATGGAGAAATAGAGTTGGATAGGTCACCTCAAATATATGAAACGCCATCTAGAACACTAAGAAAAACCATAACAACCCTAACAAGACTAGCAGCTCAATTGGAAAGCCACACTGAATTGCTAGGCAACAAATATTCTAGGAAGTATAAGCATTTGCCTTAAAAGGTGAGGGTACATGGATAGAAGAGGGGATGGAGGCTGCTGAGTTCTGAAGATGAGGGTAGAGGGAGGTGGGGATAAGTACTTGGAGGCTTTATTTGAGTGGTGACAGAGAAGGCTGCCCCTGGGTGCTTGTTTTGTGGTAGCCTTTTACACTGCGTCTTTGAGAACTGTGCACTCCATGTGTCTGTGAGAGAATATGTGACCCCATCAGGCCAATGGGAAAACGGAGCAGAAGAACGGGTACCTGGCACAGTGATGCAGTCGGCTTTGTGTTCAGAGGCTTTTATGTGTATCTACATGCTAAGGGACTTCTCTGCTGATCCAGTGGCTAGGACTCCAAGCTCCCAATGCAGTGGGCCTAGGTTCAATCCCTGGTGAGGAAACTAGATCCCACAGGCCACAACGAAGAAAGATTCCACATGCCACAACTAAGACCAGGCACAGTCAAATAAACAAGTAAATATTAAACGTATGCTAAGAACAAATACATGTCAACTGATACAGTTTATGTTTTATCTGGACACTGTTCTCTTACTATCAATGACAGATATACTGTGGTATTTAGAGAAGTGTGCTGTAGTAAGTGAGTATACTTGAAAGTGTTCTGTAAACCTTAAAAGCTAGAGGACCCTTGGCCTGTAGATAAAGGGACTGTGGGATAAAGGATTATTTAAGAGGAACCCCAGGAGAAGTGTGGACTGTCTTATTGCTGAAGGCAAGAGCTGTGGCCTCGCATAGCAGTTAGAGACACAGGCTTTGGATAGACCACCTGGGTTTGAGTCCCTCTTCTCCCACATGCTGGGTCTGAGCCCTGGTTTGATTATCTGTAAAATGAAGATAGTAAAGATTGTATCTTAGACTTGTTAGCACATGCGAAGTCCTTGGGGCAGTCCCTTGAATGATGGCTGTTGTTGACTTCTCATCCATCACCTACGTTATAGTTGGCTTCAAGGATAGGAAAGCTTGCATGAAAAACTTGCTGTCAGGGTCTAACCCATAATAGGCATTCCGTCCACGTCTGTTGAATTTGAATCCAGTGAGAAAAACCCACAGAGACGGCAACCAGCGCTGTTTCCTCCTACCAAGTCAGTGTGGAAACGGTTTTCTTGGCCAGGATGGGATGCCATGTTGGGGGAACTGATCTGGGAGCACATGCTGGACTGGTGGTCTGTGAGTCCCGGGTGCCTGGGGATAACAGAAAACCCCAGGGAAGGTCAGACCTTCAGAGCAGAGCCTGAATAGGAAGAACAATCCGCCACTAGCTTGGTTTCCATTGTGACCAGGCCGTTTCAATGAAAAGCACTTTAGATGCTGGAAGCCCACAGCATCTGTTTCTAGTTGAAAGGTTATTTACAGACAGTATGTTTTTCACAGTGACATTTGTATGTGTTTATTAATACAGAGCCTATTGCAGTAAAACTCATTTTGGAAATGGAAATAGATAATTATTCTTGAAGCTTTTAATCATTTTTTAAGCAAAATAATGAACTGGAAAGCATTTAGCTGAGGAAGAGCATCTGATTACCCAGCCAGATTATTCAGTTGGGATGAGATGCAAACATATATTGTCTCCTTCTGCTCTCTTCTCCTCTCTCCCAGGGCAGGGAGAGGGGAGGCTCCTCATTTTGTCTCTAGGTTCTGTGATATTTTTCAGTCACAACTGATGCTTCAGAGGCCCATGATTCTTGTCCTGGCTTCTCCATTCATCTCATGGCTTTGGGAAAGTCACTTTGTTTCTGGGCATCAGTCACTGATCTGTAAAATACCTTATGGTCTCTTCTAGCTCTGACCCTATGTCACTGTAGAATTCTGTGCCTTGGTGAAAGTGGAAAAACTCCTGTAAGCACTTGAGCCGTCCAAGAACTCTGGTCTTTTTGAAGCCCCAGACTGAAGTAAAGATACTAGATTTTCTGTTTTATTCAGCGCCATGCGCAGAGCTCCTACAACATGCCGAGTACGTTAAGACCAGTGAGGGGACAGAAGAAGAAGCAACTGCTTAAATTTCCTGTGGTCTAGTTGGAGAGGAAAAATAAACGTTTATGACATAATTAGAAGGATTAAGCCAGCTAGAATTTCCAGGGCTCAAGCTTTCTCTGTTGTGAATGTGGAAGGAAGAGAGTCCTCGTGGGCAATCTAGGGCATGGGACAAATCCCTAAGGACAGTATTTACAACTGAAGGATGGGACTTGGTTTCCTACTCTCTTTGCTGAGCCAAACCTAGACTGTCTCTTTCTTTTTTTATTTTTTAATTGAAGCATGGTTGATTTACCCTGTTGTGTTAACTCTGCTGTACAGCAAGGTGACTCAGTTATACACATATTTTCAATTATTTTTTAATATTCTTTTCCATTATGGTTTATCACAGGATCTTGAATATAGTTCCTTGTGCTATATGCTAGGACCTTGTTGTTTATCTTAGACTGTTTATTTTCTATCATTTTTTAAAATAAACTTGAGTGGATCTTCTTCTGTCCCTCTTTTTTCTTGAGAGTTTGAAAAGCCCATGGTACCTAGTGCGGCACATTGGGTAATATAAATGTCCTGAATGGTGGAACCCGCCTCCGCACCCCGCCAATCCTCACCTCTGGGCCCCACTTTTGTTCACTGGCACCTGAACTTGAGCATGACCAGGGCATGAGATGCAGGTGAATGGCAAAGAGGGGCCTGGCCCTCTGATCATGCTGCTGTTTGAGCAGTACAGAGGCTGGCAGCTGCTTCTAAAGACGCCATTTCTGGTAATGGCCACCTTCAGGGACGTGAGTGTGCTTGGAACAGCTGTCTGCCTGGGAGCTGCCCTTTGATTTATGCCTGGAGATAGCTTTGCAACGTGTGAGTATGTTTGTAATCACATCTGGAATTGATAGACAGCCTGAAGCTTTCACCTGCCCAGAGCGTCACTATCCTGTTTCTTGCTGGGGCAGCAACTTTCTTAATCACGTGTATATCATGGACTCTTAGGAATGTTTTCAAGCCCAGAAAAATCCACCTTGGCAACACTGCTTTAAATCAGGGATATTTAAAGGGGTTCTGGAGTCCTGCAGTGAAGCTCTTGGCTAAAATGAGGTTTGGGGATTTTGATATTCCTTCCTTTCTCTAATTTAAAAAAAAAATTAAGTTTGATAATTCAGTTTTGCTAAATTTCTGAGAAATCAACCTTGACTCTAAGAAGGGAACAAAACACCCCAGTTAATTTTTTTGTAATTTTTCAAAAATTTTGAAAAATTTTATTTTTAATTGAAATATAATTGTCTTATGACATTGTGTTGATTTCTGCCATTCTATAACATAAATCGCCTCCCCCTGGAGCCTCCTTCCCATCCCATACCTCAAGGCCATCACAGGGCATCAGGCTTGGCTCCTATGTTATACAGCAGTTTCCCATCAGCCATCTATTCTACTCATGGCAGTGCATATATTTCAATGCTATTCTCTCAATTCGTCCCACTCTGCTTTAAAGAAGCCCTAGTTTAAATGAGTCTGTGTTGGTACCTGGCAGGTGGGCATAGTGTCATGATGCAGAAGCCTGATGTCCCTCCGGGAGATGGGATTGGGTCAATGGTCGCAGGAGGCGGGCAGGGGTGGAAACTGTTGCTGCCTGCCAACCCCGAAGGCCCTGGGGGCACTCGGGAGTGGCAGACTGTGGTTCACGTGGAAGAGCATCTTTGCACACCTGCTGGCCGCCCAGCGCTGGGCCGACTGCACCTTGATCTGCCGACTGCCCTCCTGGGCGCTGCTTTTGCTGCTGCTGGGCTGGTGCCTGTGGGCCCACGGTGGCATCCGATCCCTTCCTGGCCCCTCCGACCCACACAGAGCCTGATGAATTTTCTTTTTAAATGTCATATTGTGTTACTGCATTAGTGCCCTCGAGGATGTGTGTGCTCCTATTTTCATGTGGTTACCTGAGGTCATAGGGTAATAATGATTGTTCACACCACAGGGAATAGAGATTTATACATCATTATCATAGCGTCTTGTATTTCATTTATTTTTTATTTTGCTGCATGCTCTTTTTATTAAAAAATCTTCCACCTCACCCCTCCCCACAAGTCTTCTCTTCCCTGGGCATGCAAGAAGTAATAGAATTCCTAGAGAAAGCCCAGATATACAGGGTCGGGTTTTCTGATCACATCAGTGCTAAGACAGAACTTTATCCCCCGTGTCTGACTTTATGACTATCAACAAGGACTGTCTAGATTGGGGTGATCTTTACTTTCTGTGCACACACTTCCATACAAGTAGGATGCACTTGTATCTTTTTGGAAGTCATTTTGGTAGAGGCTTGGCTTTGCATCCAAATTTCCATCACTAGTCTCCCTGATCAGGCTTCTGCTTTCTGTAGGATTACCCAGCTTTGTTGAGGTGTCAGGGAGTTGCAGAGCGGCCTCCCTGGGATAGAACCAAGGGCAGATGGCATCCTAGCCCTGATGAGGGCTGCAGCTCTGCATGGAGCATTGGGTTACAGGACTTGGTCTCAGATGCCAGAATCTTTGCCACCTGGCCATGTGGACATGCCTGTGTAACGATCTCCTCATCTGCCGAGGGAAGACAATACCCAAATCGCAGGGTTTGGGGAGTTTGGGTCAGGTGACCTATGCTGAAGAACTTAATACCCTTGTAAAGTATCATGAGGTTAGTTACCAGCCCACTGTTCTAACCCACTGTGTTGTAATTCTATGGGGGTAGGGGGCTGGTAACATGGTGATCAGTTGCCCCCTGCTGTGTTCTAAGGTAAAAAAAAAATGTGCCTTGCTTTCAAGGATATAAGAGAAACATTTTAGATATATAAAAATAATCTTTTATTGTTGATGAGTCTCTGGACATTGGCTGGAATCCCTGTGGTTAGGGGAGGGAGAATAGTTAGGAGAGGAAGGCCAGTCAGCTTGACATACAGAAAGCTCTGTCTATACGCTGGACATCAGACATGGATTGGCCTTTTATAACAGGAGCTACTTTGAGGGTGCTCTTGCTGGTGTGTGTGTGCACGTGTGCATGTGTGTACAACAAGGGTTTTGATTTTTTTTTTTGAGTGGAGGAGAATCCTTGTATATAGCATACCCATGGGTGTATTTCCAAGAGCCAAAACCCAAATAAACAGTGTTCCACGTGAAACTAAAATAACAACAGAAAACATGCAAATCTACAAAGACTGTTGCAACCAGTAGCATGACCTCCTCACTTCTGAATTCCAGAGCCTGGTAGAGCATCTTAGAAGGGGGCATGGGGTCTCAAGGCTTTCAGCAATTACTCAGCCAGGTCCTTAGCTCAGAGCTGCTCCAGAGGGACCTGGAGCCCAGGCAGTGCCTGGCCCTGTCCATCACCATCAGAGTGCTAATGGGTAACTGGTCTGATTGTGTTCAAGTGGTAGAATTTTTAGAAATATTTTCTTTGTAATTGGGGAAAATACTTTTGGAGCTTTAGTTAGGTAATCACTGAAGCTACCGCTATGCCATATATAAATAACTATCTGAAGGCTCTGAGACATCTGTACAAATTTAGCCCATTCCGTCACACAGACTTGCACCATCCCCCACCCATGCAGCCCAGAGGCTCTGACTCCTGTTGGTTCACAGCTGCTGCTGGTATTTTGAGGATGAGCCTCAGAGCATCTTTCCAGTGTTCTTTCAACACCCTTTGTCTGATCAGACAAAAGATGTCCAGGTTGTCCCAGGTTCCCTCTGGGGAGCCCAGCTTTCTGCTGGTTTTGTATGTGGCTGCCCCGGTCATTCAGGTTCAGCACCATGTTACTGCTGGTGGGCTGGGGGCTTCTGGTGACTGTCTCTCCTGCACCGCATCATTAACTCGTTCAGTTCTTTCTGTGCATTGACTGAGAAGGAGTTTGGACTCTTGTTTAGGAAGGCAGAGAACACAGTGAAAGGCAACAAATTGTTCCCTTTATCTTATTCTTCCTTTTTTGAAAATCCTTATTGGAGTATAGTTGCATTACAGTGTTGAGTTCCCTTGTTGTTGTTCAGTCACGTCTGACTCTTTGCGATCCTATGAAATGCAGCACTCCAGGCTTCTCTGTCCTTCACCATCTTCCGGAGTTTGCCCAAACTCGTGTCTATGGAGTCGGTGATGCCATCCAACCATCTCATCCTCTGTCCTCCCCTTCCCCTCCTGCCTTCTATCTTTCCCAGTATCAGAGGCTTTTCTAATGAGGTGGCCATTCACATCAGGTGGCCAAAATATCGGAGCTTCAACTTTAGTCTTTCTAATGAATATTCAGGACTGATTTCCTTTAGGATTTACTGATTTAATCTCCTTGCTGTCCAGGGGACTCTCAAAAGAGTCTTCTTCAACACCACGGGTTGAAAGCATCAATTCTTCGGTGCTCAACCTTCTTTATGGTCCAACTCTCACATCTGTACATGACTATTGGAAAAACCATAGCTTTAACTATACAGACCTTTGTCAGCAAAGTAATGTCTCTGCTTTTTAATATGCTGTCATAGCTCTTCTTCCAAGGAGCAAGCATCTTTTAATTTCATGGCTGCAGTGATTTTTGGAGCCCCCCAAAATAAAGTCTCACTGTTTCCATTCTTTCCCCATCTATTTTCCATGAAGTGATGGGACCGGATGCCATGATCTTCATTTTTTGAATGTTAAGTTTTAAGGCAGCTTTTTCAGTCTCCCCTTTCACCTTCATCAAGAGACTCTCTAGTTCTTCTTGCTTTCTGCATATCTGAGGTTATTGATATTTCTCCTGGCAATCTTGATTCCAGCTTGTGCTTCTCCCAGCCTGGCATTTTGCATGATGTACTCTGCATATACGTTAAATAAGCTAGGTGACAATATACAGCCTTGACATACTCCTTTCCCAATTTTGAACCAGTCTGTTGTTCCATGTCCAGTTCTAACCTGTTTCTACTGTACTCTAGTACTGTAGTAAAGTACTGTAGTAAAGTGAATCTACTATACGTATACACATATATCCTCTTTTTTGGATTTTCTTCCCATTTAGGCCACCACAGAGCACTGAGTAGGGTTCCCTGAGCTATACAGTAGGTTCTCATTAGTTAAATTTTTCAACTGAAGAACAGTTTTGAGCAACTACAGTCATTTGAAGTCTTCCTACATTATTAATTTTGTAGAAAATAATTCTGTGGGTCTTTTTATAGGTAATTAAATGCTGTGAAAACTTTTAGTGATTTTCTTTTCTTAATAATTAGACACAGGGATTAGAGCATCTTTTATATTGCATGACATTTGTTCTTTCAACAGTTGTTCAGTTCAGTCGCTCAGTCGTGTCTGACTCTTTGTGACCCCATGAACCACAGCACACCAGGCTTCCCTGTCCATCACCAACTCGCAGAGTCCACCCAAACCCGTGTCCATTGAGTCGTGATGCCATCCAACCATCTCATCCTCTGTTGTCCCTTTCTCCTCCTGCCCTCAATCTTTCCCAGCATCAGGGTCTTTTCCAATGAGTCAGCTCTTCGCATCAGGTGGCCAAAGTATTGGAGTTTCAGCTTCAACATTAGTTGAAGCTTCCAATGAACACCCAGGACTGATCTGCTTTAGGATGGACTGGTTGGATCTCCTTGCAGTCCAAGGGACTGTCAAGAGTCTTTTCCAACACCACAGTTCAAAAGCATCAATTCTTCGGCGCTCAGCTTTCTGTATAGTCCAACTCTCACATCCATACATGACCACTGGAAAAATCATAGCCTTGACTAGACGGACCTTTGTTGGCAAAGTAATGTCTCTGCTTTTTAATATGCGCTCTAGGTTAGTCATAACTTTTCTTCCAAGGAGTAAGCATCTTTTAATTTCATGGCTGCAATCACTATCTGCAGTGATGTTTAGAGCCCAGAAAAATAAAGTCAGCACTGTTTCCACTGTTTCCCCATCTATTTGCCATGAAGTGATGGGACAGGATGCTGTGATCTTAGTTTTCTGAATGTTGAGCTTTAAGCCAGCTTTTTCACTCTCCTCTTTCACTTTCATCTAGAGGCTCTTTAGTTCTTCTTCACTTTCTGCCATAAGCGTGGTGGCATCTGTGTATCTGAGGTTGATATTTCTCCCAGCAATCTTGATTCCAGCTTGTGCTTCCTCCAGCCCAGCATTTCTCATGAGGTACTCTGCATAGAAGTTAAATAAGCAGGGTGACAATATACAGCCTTGACGTTTGTATTATTTGCTTTTCTCCATATAGATTTTAATCAGAATGGATTAATTTTTTGCAGTTATCAGCTATTATACTACATCATGAAAATGAGTTATTTCCATCTCGGAAATATAATACTGAATGCAGAGTATTAAAAAAGTAAAATGCAATATACTTTTTGCTAGGTATCAAATTTTTAATAGATACTGAGTCTGAATACATTTTACTTCATCTAGGGGTTTATATATACAAAAAATAGTATGTAGCCATTGGAAAACAGCTGTACTATAAAATAAAGGGCACACCACCCCATATCTCAAAGGATGAGTGCAGACCTGTAAGGTGATCTTAAATATTTCTCCCGTAGAAAATGATAAAATTCTTTACTCAGGATGAAACGGGAAAATGTGGCATGTAAGAGCTAGGAGTGGTAAGCCATAAATAGAGGACAAGAAGGGACAAAAATGGAGTTAAGTGAAATAATAAAGGATTACAGGAAAAGCAAGGATACAATCACATAATTAAAATTCACTTGGAGAATGTAAAGATCACAGTTGACTCTTTAGAATCTTGACTCATATGTGGAAGGCAGTCTTGAGATGTTCTTCCACGTTGAAGTAGAAAAAAACAGATGACCATTGTGAGAGAAAATAATAAATATGAAGAATAGACATCGAATTAGGAAAGTTCCTGAATATGAAGCCAGAGCAATGGGAGCAGAAATCATTTGAAAAAGGAAAAAAGAAAACTTTCCTGGGCTTAAAAGGACTAATCATATTATAGACAAAATACACAGAAAAGGAGCCATATGGAGGCACAGTCTGCCATAATTTTTAAAATTTCTGAACCAAGGAAGAAACTATATAAAGATTCAAGCACAAAACGAGGTTGCTTATGAGGACTAAAAGGAGGTCAGACATCTGTGTGGTAATACTTCATGGCAGACACAGTGAAATGATGTTTCCAAGTCCTGAGAGGACAAGATGGTGATTTGAGAATTCTTTTTATGCACTGGAATTGTTTTCATGTGGGCAGTCAACAGAAGGACTGCTCTAAAGATGCTTTGGGGTGCCTACTGTGGTCAAGCAGTCTTGTAGAATTGTCTTCGGCCATAAGGACACTGAGGTGTCAAAGGGCACTTTAGCCACCTGATGTATCATCTCCAGCTAACCTGGTTGGACTAGGAGTGGACACCTCTTGGAAGTAACTTAAGAGTTGGCCAGCAGAGATGAACTGAGCCCATGAGATTCTGCTTCAAGGATTTTGGAGGAGAGAAGATATTATGGTTGGTTTGACGACTGGGGCTAGAAAGTCACAGGGATGAGAATATTGTTAGCACTGTGGCAAGTCAAACCATGTGCAAACTACCTTCTGGGAGAAGCAGAAGCTACGAGGAGGCAGAGAAGCTGATGTGGGGAGAGAAAGGAAAAGAGAGTAGGGTCAGAGGGAAGCAGAGAAGCTGTGGAGGGAGACGGAGTTGTTACCTCAGGTCCTTTCTTAATCCCATGAATCCCCTTCCTCCTTTGAGTTTTAGCCTGTGTCCTTACGATCAATCCTCTTGGACTTGAGCAAGTATCTGTTCCTTCCAGTCAAGAAAAGTTCTACTTACAAGGGCATTTTCAGATTGTCAAGGACTTAAGAAGTATTCTACCTTGCAACCTGGAATTGAAAAGGCTGTTGGAAGTAGAACAAAAATTACAAATCAAATAATAAAAGACTATGAAAAATTTGGATTGCCCTGTGGGCCTGTCGTCAGGCTTATTACTCAGTGTATCACTAAAATCTTCAGGCTACTCATGACCTAGAGAACCATCCTGATGGCTCCTAGCCTCTATCACGACATAGAAGATGGCAGAGCGTTTGGTGCTCATTTTCATGGTTGGCACCAGGATGAAACTTAAAAGTAAAGAGTGTTGTTAGGAATAATTATTCCCATTAACAATTTAGGCAATAATCCTGTAATCTGACATAAAAGATGTTCCAGAACAGCTTCTCTCCAGGGTAGCATTTATCATCAGAACTTTCAGCAAATATTTACTGAGAATTAACAGTGTGTAGGCTACTTTGTTAGCTAAAGGTCATCTGTTGATTAGAATGCTGGTTAGAAGAGAAGTAATTATCTTACAGGTTTTTCATAGGGCATTATCTTTTTAAAGAATTACTTTTTAGAAAATTGAAGTATTGTTGATTTACAGTGTTGTATTAGTTTCTGGTATACAGCAAAGTGATTTAGTCATACATATATGTACATATATTCTCTTCCATTATGGTTTTAAACTGTAAAGCTCAGAGGAAAACAGGCAGTACACTCTTGGACATAAATCACAGCAAGATCCCTTTTGACCTACCTCTTAGAGTAATGGAAATAAAAACAAAAATAAACAAATGGGACCTAATTAAAATTAACTGCACAGTGAAGGGAAGAATAAACAAGATGAAAAGACAACCCTCAGAATGGGAGAAAATAATTGCAAACAAAACAACTGACAAAGGGATTGATCTCCAAAATATTTAAGCAGCTTATGTTGCTCAGTATCAGAAAAACAATGCACAGCCCAATCAAAAAATGGGCAGAAAACCTAAACAGACATTCCAAAGAAGACATAGAGATGGCTGATAGACACATGAAAAGGTGCTCAATATCACTCACTATTAGAGAGCTGCAAATCAAAACTTCAATGAGGTATTACTGCACACCGATCAGAATGGCCATCATCAGAAAACCTACACATAATAAATGCTGGAGAGGATGTGGAGAAAAGGGAACCCTCTTGCACTCAACAGGAGTACAAGAGTTGGGAATGTAAATTGATACAACCCCTAAGGAGGACAGTATGGAGAAATCTTTAAAAAGTGAAAGTGAAAGTCACTCAGTTGTGTCCCACTCTTTGCAACCCCATGGAAAGTACAGTCCATGGAATTCTCCAGGCCAGAATACTGGAGGGGGTAACCTATCCCTTTTCCAGCAGATCTTCCCTACCCAAGAGTTGAGCCAGGGTCTCCCTGATGGCACAGATGGTAAAGTGTCTGCCTACAATGTGGGAGACCTGGGTTCAATACCTGGGTCAGGAAGAGCTCCTGGAGAAGAAAATGGCAACCCACTCCAGTATTCTTGCCTGGAAAATCCCACGGACAGAGGAGTCTGGTAGGCTATAGTCCATGGGATCACAAAGAGTTGGACACAACTGAGTGACTTCACTCACTCACTCCTGCATTGCAGGCAGATTCTTTACTAGCTGAGCTATACCTGGGAAGCCCACTAGGAATAAAACCACCATATGAGCCAGCAGTCCTACTACTGGACACATAGCCTAAGAAAACCACAATTGAAAAAGACACATGTACCCCAGTATTCATAGCAGCACTGTTTACAATAGCTAGGACATAAAAACAACCTAGATGTCCATCAAGAGATGAATGGATAAAGGTGTTCTGACGGGTGCGTTTTTTGGGCTTCCCTGGTAGCTTGGATGGTAAAGTGTCTGCCTACAATGTGGGAGACCCAGGTTCGATCCCTGGGTCAGGAAGATCCCCTGGAGAAGGGAATGGAAACCCACTCCAGTACTCTTGCCTGGAAAATCCCATGGACTGAGGAGCCTGGTGGGCTACAGTCCATGGGGTCGCAAAGAGTCGGACACGACTGAGCGACTTCTCTTTACTTCTTCTTCACATATATACAGTGGAATATTTCTCAGCCATGAAAAGAACTCATTTGAATCAGTTCTGGTGAAGTAGATGAACCTGTTACACAGTGAAGTAAGTCAGAGAAAAACAAATATCATATTTTCACACACACATATAGAATCTAGAAAAATGGTATTGATGAACCTATTTGCAGGGAAGGAACGGAGACTCCGATTAGAGATGGACTTGTGGAGACAGTGCGGGGAGGAGAGACTGGGATGAACGGGGAAAGCATTGGAGCATGGACACTACCTGGTTAAAATAGAGAGCTGGTGAGAAGTTACTGTGTAACACGGGGAGCCCAGCCCGACCCTTGGTGATGACCCAGAGGGATGGGGTGAGGGGAGGGGAGGGAGGCTCAAGAGCACGGTTATATGTGTATAATTATGGTTGATTTGAGTTGTTGTATGGCAGAAATCACCACAATGTGGTAAAGCAAATTTCCCCCAATTAAAAAAAATATAAATAAATAAATATAACTGCAACAATATAACAGGAATCCATAGTGTAGCCTAGGAAGGAAAGGGAAAAAACATACCAAAATAACTGACATGATTTTCTTTGGTGGTGGGGCAGGAAGTGTTTTTTTTTTTTTTTTTTTTTTCCTTTTCTCTCTCATATAGTTTGTATGTATATGTTAGCTTCAGTAGGTAAGTATTGATTTTTAAGTGAAAAGATAAACTTTATATTAAAAGTTAGAAATAATACTGAGCAACATTTCCAAATAAAACCATACTTATGGTTATCATAGTGAAGTCGTGCAGTCGTGTCTGACTCTTTGTGGCCCCAGGGACTGTAGCCTACCAAGCTCCTCTGTCCATGGGATTTTCCAGGCAAGAGTACTGGAGTGGGTTGCCATTTCCTTCTCCAGGGGATCTTCCCAACCCAGGGGTTGAACCCAGGTCTCCCACATTGCAGGCAGACGCTTTGCTGTCTGAGCTACAAGGGAACCCCAAAACAATATTAATGACTTACTGAAAACCTACTCCTCGTTGGGTACCATGTTTGGGGTTTTTATAGGCATGTCATCCTAAATCTTGTGAATCCAGTAGACAGAATGTGGTTATTGCCATTTTCTAGATGAGGAAATGCATGCTGTTAGAGGTTCGAAGACTTGACAAGGTCTCACAGACAGTAATTGGCAGATCTGGGGATTTGAGTCCAGATCCATTCTACTCACCAAGTCCTCTCCCTAGCCCACTGCACTGCTTATTCACTGCTGAATAAGCCAGGGATTGAGATGGGACTTGGCAAGCTTGCATCATGGCACTGGAATTAATCACTCTGAAGAGGAATAGATGTTGGAGAGAATCCAGGTTTTTGAAGAAAGATTATTTAGAGAAACCACCAGGTATATGATATGGAGCAAGCCATCTTCCTCCGCTCTGCTTGAAGCTTCAGTTTCTTTGTGAAGCTAGGGACTTTGGTCATTCAGTTCCTTAAGCATCTTGTCACTCTTATATTCTTGGGCTCATCTAAGCAAGTACACAGACCAAAACTGGGCTTGTTTCTTTGCTGTTGTTGATGTTTGTTTTGGCTTTAGCAGGGATTTGAGATTGGAAGCAAAAACTGATGGGCAAAGTTGTAAAGCACAGGAGAGCTCAATTAGAGAATACTGAAGTTCAAGTCTGAGAAAGCAGTACTAATCATGCAATACATAATCTGGGGTGAACAGTGATTTAAAAATATGGGATTACTTTTTCTCTTGAGTTGTACATTTTAATGGAAAATTCTGATTTTTCCATTCTAACCAGAATCACAACACATGTTGCAGTACTGTCCTTAATGACACAAATTGCAGACATCAGTTCAGTTCAGTCGCTCAGTCATCTCCGACTCTTTGCATTCCCATGAACTGAAGCACACTAGGCTTCCCTGTCCATCATCAACTCCTGGAGCTTGCTCAAACTCGTGTTCATTGACTTGGTGCTACTATCCAACCATCTTATTCTCTGTCGTTCCCTCTCCTCCCACCTTCAATCTTTCCCAGCATCAGGGTGTTTTCCAGTGAGTCAGTTCTTCACATCAGGTGGCCAAAGTATTGGAATTTCAGCTTCAGCATCAGTCCTTCCAGTGAATATTCAGGACTGATTTCCTTTAGGATGGACTGGTTGGATCTCCTTGGGACTCTTGAGTCTTCTCCAACACCACAGTTCAAAAGCATCAGTTCTTCAGCGCTCAGCTTTACAGTCCAACTCTCACATTCATACATGACTACTGGAAAAATCATACCCTTGACTAGACGGACCTTTGTCAGCAAAGTAATGTCTCTGCTTTTTATTTATTTATTTCTTTTGACTTCAGTTTTAACTTTATTTTTCTTTTTTTTTAAAATTTTATTTTATTTAACTTTACAATATTGTATTGGTTTTGCTTTTTAATATGCTATCATAGCTTTTCTTCCAAGGAGCAAGCGTCTTTTAATTTCATGGCTGCAGTCACCATCTGCAGTGATTTTGGAGCCCAAGAAAGTCTGTCACTGTTTCCATTGTTTCTCCATCTATTTGCCATGAAGTGATGGGACCAGATGCCACAATCTTAGTTTTCTGAATGTTGAGTTTTAAGTCTTTTTCACTCTCCTCTTTCACTTTCATCAAGAGGCTCTTTAGTTCTTCTTCCCTTTCTACCATAAGGGTGGTATCATCTGCATATCTGAGGTTATTGATATTTCTCCTGGCAGTCTTGATTCCAGCTTGTGCTTCATCCAGCCCAGCATTTCACATGGTATACTCTGCATATAAGTTAAATAAACAGGGTGACAATATACAGCCTTGACGTACTCCTTTCCCAATTTGGAACCTGCCATGTCTGGTTCTAACTGTTGCCTCTTGACCTGCATACAGATTTCTCAGGAGGCAGGTCAGGTGGTCTGGTACTCCCATATCTTTAAGAATTTTCACAGTTTGTTGTGATCCACAGTCAAATGCTTTGGCATAGTCAATAAAGCAGAAATAGATGTTTTTCTGGAACTCTCTTGCTTTTTCTATGATCCAACAGATGATGGCAATTTGACCTGTGGTTCCTCTGCCATTTCTAAACCCAGCTTGGACATTTGGAAGTTCATGGTTCAGGTAATGTTGAAGCCTGGCTTGGAGAATTTTGAGCATTAATTTGCTACTGTGTGACATGAGTGCAATTCTGCGGTAGTTTGAACATTCTTTGGCATCGCCTTTCTTTGGGATTGTAATAAAAACTGACCTTTTCGAATCCTGTGGCCACTGCTGTGTTTTCCAAATTTGCTGGCATATTGAGTGCAGCACTTTCACGGCATCATCTTTCAGGATTTGGAATAGCTCAACTGGAATTCCATCACCTCCATTAGCTTTGTTCATAATGATGATTCCTAAGGCCCAATTGACTTCACATTCCAGGATGTCTGGCTGTAGGTAAGTGATCACACCATCATGGTTACCCGGGTCATAAGACTGTTTTTGCATAGTTCTTCTGTGTTTTCTTGCCACCTCTTCTGCTTTTGATAGGTCCATAGCATTTCTGTCCTTTATTGAGCCCATCTTTTGCATTAAATGTTCCCTTGGTATCTCGAGTTTTCTTGAAGAGATCTCTAGTTTTTCCCATTCTGTTGTTTTCCTCTACTTCTTTGCATTGATTACTGAGGAAGGCTTTCTTATCTCTCCTTGCTATTCTTTGGAACTCTGCATTCAGATGGATATATCTTTCCTTTTCTCCTTTGCCTTTAGCTTTTCTTCTTTTCTCAGCTATTTGTAAGGCCTCCTCATACAAACATTCTGCTGTTTTACATTTCTTTTTCTAGGGATGTCCTTGATCACTGCCTCCTGTACAGTGTCACAAACCTCAATCCATAATTCTTCAGGCACTCTGTCAGATCCAATCCCTTGAATCTATTTGTCACTGCCACTGTATAATCATAAGGGATTTGATTTAGGTCATACCTGAATGGTCTAGTGGTTTCCCCTACTATCTTCAGTTTAAGTCTGAATTTGGCAATAAGGACTTCATGGTCTGAGCCACAGTCAGCTCCTGGTCTTGTTTTTGCTGACTGTATAGAGCTTCTCCATCTTTGGATGCAAAGAATATAATCAGTTTGATTTTGGTGTTGACCATCTGGTGATGTCCATGTGTAGAGTCATCTCTTGTGTAGTTGGAGGAGGGTGTTTTCTATGACCAGTGAGTTCTCTTGGCAAAACTCTGTTAGCCTTTGCCTTGCTTTGTTTTGTATTTCAAGGCCAAACTTGCCTGTTACTCCAGGTATCTTTTGACATCCTATTTTGCATTCTAGTCCCCTATGATGAAAGGGACATCTTTTTTTGGATATTAGTTCTAGAAGGTCTTGTAGGTCTTCATAGAACCATTCCACTTTAGCTTCTTTGGCATTAGTGGTTGGGGCATAGACTTGGATTACTGTGATATTGAATGGTTTGCCTTGGAAATGAACAGAGATCATTCTGTCATTTTTGAGATTGCACCCAAGTACTGCATTTTGGACTCTTGTTGACTATGATGGCTACTCCATTTCTTCTAAGGGATTCTTGCCCACAGTAGTAGATATAATGGTCGTCTGAATGAAATTCACCCATTCCAGTCCATTTTAGTTCACTGATTGCTAAAATGTCGATGTTCACTCTTGCCATTTCCTGTTTGACCACTTCTAATTTACCTTGATTCATGGACCTAACATTCCAGGTTCCTATGCAGTATTGTTCTTTACAGCATCAAATTTCATGTCACATCCATCATCAGTCACATCCACAACTGGGCATTATTTTCGCTTTGGCTCTTTCTCTTAATTTTTTCTGGAGTTATTTCTCCACTCTTCTCCAGTGTCATGTTGGGCCCCTACTGACCTGGGGCATTCATATTTGAGTGTCACATATTTTTGCCTTTTCATACTGTTCATGGGGTTCTCAAGGCAGAATACTGAAGTGTTTCACCATTCCCTTCTCCGGGGGACTATATTTTGTCAGAACTCTTCACAATGACGCATCCATCTTGGGTGACCCGATCTGTCATGGCTCATAGTTTCATTGAGTTAGGCAAGGTTGTGATCCGTGCGATCAGTTTGATTACTTTTCTGTGGTTGTGGTTTTCAGTCCGTCTGCCCTCTGACAGATAAGGATAAGAGGCTTATGGAAGCTTCGTGATGGGAGAGACTGACTGGGGGGGAAACTGGGTCTTGTTCTGATGGACGTGGCCATGCTCAGTAAATATTTAATCCAATTTTCTGTTGATGGACGGGGCTGTGTCCCCTCCCTGTCGTTTGACCTGAGAACAAACTATGCTGGGGGCAATGAAGACAATAGCGACCTCTTTCAAAAGGTCTTGAGCACGCACGGTTGTATTCAGTGCCGCTGACTGCAGCAGCCTGCTGCCGACCCACACCTCTGCTGGAGACTCCTGGACGCTCACGGGCGAGTCTGGGTCAGTCTCTTGTGGGGGTCCCTGCTCCTTTCTCCTGGGTCGTGGTGTGCACGAGGTTTTGTTTGTGCCCTCCAAGAGTCTGTTACCCCAGTCCTGTGTAAGCTCTATAATCAAATCCCACTGGCCTCCAACGTCAAATTCCCTTGAGGTACGCAGTCCCTTTGCCAGATCCCCAGGTTGGGAAATCTGTTGTGGGTCCTAGAACTTTCTTAACAGTGCAAGAATTTATTTGGTATAATTGTTCTGCAGTTTGTGGGTCATCTGCTCAGCAGTGGCTCTATGGCAGGGTTAATGGTGACCTCCTCACAGGGGGCTTATGCCACCCGCTGTGACCCAGGTCTGCTGTGCCCAGAGCCCCTGCCACTCCCCCCTTTCTAAGTGGGCAACAGCTGGTTTCTGGGACTCTGTTGTTGTTCAGTTGCTTAGTCGTGTCTGACTCTTTGAGACCCCATGGACCACAGCATGCCTGACTTCCCTGTCCTTCACCATCTCCCTGAGCTTGCTCAAACTCATGTCCGTTGAGTCCGTGATGCCATCCAACCATCTCGTCTTATGTCATCTCCTTCTTCTCCTGCCTTCAATCTTTCCCAGCATCAGGGTCTTTTCTAATGAGTCAGTCATCTCTATAATACTGGGGATGGGAGCCTTCATGACAGGAGCTGTGCTTCTAAATTTTGACAGCCAGTTATTCACCTCTATCCTTGGTGGTCTCTACCTGTTTGCAGTAACTGTTGATGCTTAGGATCAGGGAGAGGCCTGAAGCACACTCTCCCTATAGACCCATCTTGGCTCCAACTTTAGCTGAGGTTTCTTCAGTTAATTCCAGAGAGCTTTCTGCATTTTCCACCCCAGCATCTCTGCCTTGCCCTGGACTCTCCCAACGTCCTTCTAGCAGCCTGTGACTTGGGCAGGTGAGAGTGATGAGGAAGGTTCACATGAGCGAGGCAGATGGTTGAGAGCCTTGTCCTCCAGAGCCCAAATTGCACCTGCCCACCTCCCCCCTTTCTAAGTGTTTTGTATGTATTATTTCAGTTAAATATCAGGACATCCTTTGGAAGCTGGAAAGTACTATTGACTCCACTTAAAGTTAGAAAGACTCCACTTAAAGCTCAGATAGTGTCAGTAACTGTGCAAGGCTGAACAACCAAACATTCACTTAAGTCGTTCAACTCCAGGACCTGAGTTCTTGGGCATGTATATCAAGGCCACACGGAGGTGGTGGAAGGGTCCCTGAATAGCAGTGCGTGCGTGGCTGGGGTAAAGAGCTGCAGGGGTAGGTCTGTGCCTCTGAAGACGGCTTAGGGTCATCCCGTACAATTGGGATTTATGCAGTACTTGTGAACCCACACTCTGAAAAAATTACACATTACTCATAAAGATTGACTGTCCTCAAAAAGAATATCCACATCCACAGGGAACTTCTGAGAGCTTACGTGGAATCGTCTGCATCTTGGTCTGAATGAGTCAGCCCAGGGTCCACACAGCGTTCCAGGTCAGCCACGTGACTCCTTGGTGAACACCTTCTTGGCTGGCCAGGAGAGTCTGTCAGGGTTCATTCTGGTGGTTGCCCATAGTGCCCACATGTCTGAACAGGGCAACTGACCAGTTGGTGGAATCATCTCGCTCTTTCCCCTTCCCGCTGAATGTCTTCCTGGATGTTTTCTCTGCCTTTAGCCCTGCTTTTTGCGTGGCAAAGAAAGGTGAAATTCAAACCATTTCAAGAGGGGCAAAAGGAGAAACTCACTATTGATCGACATGATGCCTTTACATCCCTATAGCCCTTGCCTAGTCTGCTTTCCCATCTGCCAGACTCTCCTTCCTGGAGATGGAAAATAGACAGATGGGGGAGACTGGCTTCCACCGCCTAGACTCCTCTTGCTGCCACCGAGCTGTTAGCCCTGGATTACCAGAGTCACGGTTTTCCTGCTGGTGTCATTGTATTTGAAAAACTCACCCTGATACCGCTCCAGTCCAGCAAAAGCTTTCCTTTCTTTTCCTATTTTTGCTGTTTCAGTGTTAGGTTTAGATCAGATCAGATCAGTCACTCAGTCGTGTCCAACTCTTTGCGACCCCATGAATCGCAGCACGCCAGGCCTCCCTGTCCATCACCAACTCCCAGAGTTCACTCAGATTCACGTCCATCGAGTCAGTGATGCCATCCAGCCATCTCATCCTCTGTCATCCCCTTCTCCTCCTGCCCCCAATCCCTCCCAGCATCAGAGTCTTTTCCAATGAGTCAACTCTTTGCATGAGGTGGCCAAAGTACTGGAGTTTCAGCTTTAGCATCATTCCTTCCAAAGAAATCCCAGGGCTGATCTTCTTCAGAATGGACTGGTTGGATCTCGTTGCAGTCCAAGGGACTCTCAAGAGTCTTCTCCAACACCACAGTTCAAAAGCATCAACTCTTCGGCGCTCAGCCTTCTTCACAGTCCAACTCTCACATTCATACATGACCACAGGAAAAAGCATAGCCTTGACTGGACGAACCTTTGTTGGCAAAGTAATGTCTCTGCTTTTTAATATGCTATCTAGGTTGGTCATAACTTTCCTTCCAAGGAGTAAGCGTCTTTTAATTTCATGGCTGCAGTCACCATCTGTAGTGATTTTGGAGCCCAGAAAAATAAAGTCTGACACTGTTTCCACTGTTTCCCCATCCATTTCCCATGAAGTGGTGGGACCGGATGCCATGATCTTCGTTTTCTGAATGTTGAGCTTTAAGCCAACTTTTTCACTCTCCACTTTCACTTTCGTCAAGAGGCTTTTGAGTTCCTCTTTACTTTCTGCCATAAGAGTAGGAAATTAATAAAATTCTGGAACTGTTCTTGCTGCTTCAGTGTTTTGTGTAAAAGAATCATATTGTTCTAAATCATACTGAGTATGTATTATATAGATATTGCATACATGTGTGTGTAATTATATATTTTTGATTTTTTTACATTTGCAAAAGGTGTAGGGGCTGTTCTTAGAGCTGGTTGCCAACAGAGGTGGTTTAATATGGCACTGTTCCTCACAGGCAGGCCTCGTGGAGAAAATTATGTTTACCTCACTGTAAAAATTGGAGTTAAGCAGAGGTTTTAATTTTCCTGTTCCAAGGTCTCTATAAAACCTCAGTCCTCCTGAGAAGAGGGAAGGCTCATTTAGTGAGACCCTGATCAGGAAATGACAAAGAAACTTTTTTAAAAAAGCAGATGTGTTTTGAAGGGAAAAAAAATTCAGCACATTTCATAAAAGCAGGCTACCTAGAAGGATGGGGGAGAAGGTGAGAAGGAGGGTTAGTCTCATGAGTGGGATGGTTCTGCATGCTTTATCTAAAATACTGAAGGGCTTGCTCGAATAATCTCTCTCAACACTTCTAAACTCATAGTTTATGAATTATTGTATTTTTTGCTTCATTTAATTTGTTGTGAGGCTGTCATCATTTCTTCATAGGATCCCTCCATTAACCTCGCTATGTTCTGGTTATTGCCTGCGTTCTTTTCCCTTTCCGTCCATCCTTCCCACTGTCTCATTACCGTCTCAGAACATGGATCAGAGTCTCCTTTGAAAGTTCCCCTGTGCCCACAGGATCAGAGGCCTGCCAATCAGAAGCTTTCGTGTCGGACCCAGCTCACCTTTTCAAACTTACTTCTCGACTCCTGCTTTCCCCATCTTGCACTTAACCTTGCAGCTTAAATGCATGTTGGTCCAGAAGACATTGTTGATGGTTCTTCCCTTTGTGCAATTGGGCTGCACAAAACCTGTGAACTGTCTGTAAGATTGAAGATCTGCCTGTTTCGTGGTCCGTGGCTCTCTTCGAACAGCAGACCCGGATGAAAGGACAGAGAGGGAAGTGGTCTGCACTCCCATCCCCTCTGTTCTCCACCACTGGCCCTAGGGCAGGATCCTTTCAAACTCCAGGTGTCTCCCTGGAGAAGAAGGTAGCTGTGAGTGCACACAGTCTTCATGACTTTTGACCATGTGGATCCCTGTTCAGTGACCTTATCAAGTATCTTTATCTAGGGAAAGTCAGAGGGGTCTGATGGGGCTCCAGGGTGTCTTTCAGAGAAGATTGTGTCAACTATTCACAATCCAGTTTTTACCTGGGTTCAGGTCTCTCAGATGTGGCTCCCTCCTTGTTCATCCAAAACGTATTTGTTAACTACAGCTCATGACATTTCCGCAAGATCTGATCTCTTCAAGAGTTGTTACTGAGTAAATGGTGCCATTGCTTCTCCTGCTCCATGTACCAGGCTGCAGGGGTCATGTCTCACATCTTGTCCTCACCTCCACAATCCACATCTGTGGATTGTAAGTACTTAACACCTCCCAGATTTGCCCACTGTCTCCAAATCTCCACTGCTACTCTCACCACTTGTCTGGACAACTGAAATAATTTCCTGTCTGATCAATTTCCATTTATTCCCCCAGTCCATTCTCCATATTGTACTGAGAATACCTTTTTTCATACACAGTTCTGATCTTTGCGTCCTTTGCTTAAACACTCCAGTGGTTTCCTTGCTTTGAGGATGAAGACAAAACTCTTGAACTGACCTGTAAAGAGCAAAGAGACTTCTTTGCTTTGGCCTCTCACCTCTCTCACCCTCCAGTCTGATAAGCTACTGCGCATCCCTTGCTGTCTGCCCTTCAGCCTCATCAGTTTTCTTCTTGTCCCTGCGTGCCCGTGTCCCCTTCCTGCCACAGGGCATTTGCACAAGCTATCCCATTTGCTTAGAACATTATCTCTCTCCCATTTGCTTAATAAGCTTTAACTTTGGAACTCAGTTTAGGACTCCCTGGTAGTCGAGTAGTTAAGACTCTGTGTTTCCCCTGCACAGAGTTCAATCCCTGGGGGGGATCTAAGATGCCACGTGCTGCAGCTAACAAATTCAAAAGAAAAAAGCCTTCAATTTAGTCATTACTTCTTCAGGAGAGCCTTCTCTGATCTTCAGGTCAAATCTTCCTATTATTTCTCTCTAAATAGTATCTTGTACCTATTTGAGGCCTTGTTTCAGTTTTTCATTTATTTGTTAAATGGTTCAGTTGCCTTATTTCCCTGTTGAGCTGTAAGCTCCATTAAGGCAGGGAGCTGTCTGACTTCACTCGTTATTGTATCAGCAATGCTTGGCTCAGTACCTGGCACTTAATAGCTTCCTTTAAATATTTGTTGAAGGCTATGAGGAAGGACGTTTACTGTACACTTGGTTCATAGTTTTTTCACTGAAGCTCCTCTTTTTCCTCCTCCTCCTTAAGGTTCAGTCTAGATGCCTGATCCTAGGTTCTACTGTCCTGGTCCCCAGTAGCCTGAATTACTCTGTAATTCACCTGATGAGTTGAGCTAACATCGTCTCAGGGTCTGCGGTACCTGGCAACGCGCTGCTCCTTGGGGGTGCAAAGACAGAAAAGACATGGTCCGTGACACAGAGTAGTCCATCGCTCAGCAGACTGCAGTGCGACTGAGCGCTGTTCTGAGTGATAACAGGGTGACAGTGAGATGCAGAAGAGGGAGCATCAGCTCGGCCTGGGGCAACCAGGGAGTGGTTCAGAGACCGCCCCAGGGGCTGGATGCGAAGATCTAAGCGTGATCTTGCTGAGCACTGTGGATGCGGGAAGAGGGCATTGTTGGCGAGGAAGGTGTGGGAGCCGATGTGGGAAGTTGCATGTGTGTTTGGGCAGAATGAGGGGCAGTGTGGCTATGAGCAGAGGTGTCCGGCCACATGGGGGCCTGTGGTTGTTACTGACCAGGGTTCTTGGCCTCCTTAATCAACAGGGACTGATCAGAGGCCGGACAGGAAGTTCAGGTGAGTCTTGATTGCATCCCCTGTTGCAGCCGTGGCGAGTGAGAACAGACAGCTTGAGAGTTCCCTTGCTCCCTCCCTTTCTGAGGGGGAGCAAGCGCCTTCTTTCTAAGGGATGAAGGTAGGGCTGTGTCCCCGGGTTGGGCTGAAGGGTGGCTTGGGTGGTTTGCCCACCTCTCGTAGCTGGTGGTGTGTGCAGGGAGCATGCATGGTACCCTGCATTTGCTCCAGACACCATAATTTTGCTCCCAGATCCTCAGAGGTGGCAATTGGGTTTTTGGTCTCTTTGAATCTTGTTGTCCACAATCTGCCCCAACTGTGCACATACAGTTATTTTTAGTCCCTTGTAGTTTCTTTGTATTTTGTTGCTCCAGGAGATGTTTGTCCAGGTATAAGCACAGCAGCAAATGATTCCAGGTCCCACCCTATCTCATGGTGAAAGGGGAGCCTTGAGGGTCAGGCCAGGGAGATGGGACTTAATTCTATTGAAGCAGTGTGGAGCCTCTGCATGGCTTTAAATACAGGGTTAACAGGATCAGTTCTGTATTTTATATTGATAGCCTCTATCAGTATGGAGAGTGTGGCATCTGGTGGGAGCAAGGATGGAGGCATGGAGATAGGTGAGTGGGGTGTTGCCGTGATCTGGGCCGTAATGAAAAGGGCTTGAATCTTCGCCACTGTAGCAGGCGTGGGCAGAATGGAATGATATGAGAGACATCACCAAAGTGGAAGAGACAGCACTGGATAATGAGCGAGTCTTGATGGGTAAGAATGAGGGGAGAGTGGAGTCAAGGATGGCTTGGGGCTTAGTTAAAATAAGATGATAGATAACAATGCTTTGAACTGAGGTGGTCAAGGCTTCTCTGGACCCTTTCAAATGGTCCTGGGTGGCCTTTGTGGCCTGTAGGTAGCAGGTTGGGTTGAAATACAATACAGGAAGTTAAATTTAATAGATTGCAAGGAAAAACACTCTTTTTTTGATAATTTGAGTACAGCCTGAGCAGAAACTTGAACTGGTTTTCTATGAAAAAGTAAGGTGCCTGACTTGTTAATAGTATTAACAGGAAACAGCAGGGGATGATCCTGTTAAGAATCTGGAACTGGGCCCTAAGCTATCCTCTTTCTAGCCGTGATGAGGGCACATTGGTTTTATCCTGTCATTAAGGCAGGTCCCAAGGCCCTCTGTTTAGCAACACTCCAATAACCTGGTTACTAGTTTTATTTTCTGAACTTTTAGACCCCCACTGTGTACAGAGCATTGAGTTGGGAGCTATGAGGAATACAATTGACCTGCGAAAACCTCATTTCTTCTAAAGCCTCTGGTGACTCAGACTCCCAGGTGTTCCCCCAGATAGCTTTCTTTTGTCAGTCTGCCCAAGTAGCCCCAGGGACTGCAGAGCCTCCCCAGGGACCTGTTTCCCCTGGCCTGCACTGGACCCGGGCTGTTTGGGCAGGTGTGTGACCCCAACTGGGTGCTGCTGGTTCCTGTGTGTGTGTGGAGAGCTCAGCAGATTGACTCTGAAGTGCCGACGGCTTGAAGAGTCACAGTGTGAAGCTGTTCACGTAAAGGGAGTGTCACCAAGAGTGTGGGTGTTCACACGAAGGTTCGGGGGAGACTGGTGAGGCAGCTGCGTTTGTCCTCCCGTTTCGCATCCCGCTCTGCTCACTGTCACCGGAAGTGACGGGCCATCCTCCTGAGTCACTGAGGTCTTATTTGAATGTTTCCATGTGCTCCTTGCCCCCCTGGGAAACGCTCCCACAGACACCATGGAAAGGGACCTGACCCAGTCACTCAGGCCCGATCATGGCCCATGTTTGTGTCCCCGACCTAGGTGTGGTGGCAGACAGAGGAGGCGTGGGGCTTCTGGGGGTTTTGTTTGAGGAAATGTGATGTCAAGCTTAACACAGACAGTAGCTGCTCTGAAAGCCTGTATCCCCACAGCCTTCAACAAGGCCTAGGGAAGAGTAAATCGTTATTACTTATTTGTAAGCTGGATGAGTGAACAAATGAATAAGAACAAACAGTTGAATGGATAAATCAGGGTCCGATCCAAAGACCCAGAGGAGGAGGCAGAGGACTTGAACCACTGATGCAGGTGGGTAGAGGAGCCTGGGGCTGGGCTACAGCTTGATGCCCAGGCCATATTCAGGGCTCTGGTTGTCCTGGGTGCCCTGGGGAGCAGGTGGCAGACCGTCCTAGACCCACTCCCGGGGGCGAGGGTATGCAGTGCTTCACCACGGCCCTCTGGTTGGGCGGGGTCTCCCAGATGGTAGACGACCGTGCAGTGCTCAACATGGCCTCTGGCGCCTGGCTCCCAGGTTTAAGTCTTGGCCCCGCCACTTACTGCCCGGGGCAAGTAGGTTCTTAGAATGAAGGGCCAATGTTGAGCCACTGGCAGTGAGACCTTTTAATAAGGAATGCCTTTTTTTGTTTGTATACAAAGGATGGGCTGGCAGACTGCAGTCCTGTGATATTCAGTCTCTAGGAAGTTCATGGTAAGCTGGCAGGGGTCCTGAACTCATGAAACTATATGAAGAGTGTGAGGAGGAGAATCCTGGCTCTGGGCAGTCCTCTGTGGCCATTTCGTGGGAAGCCATCCCTGCCCCTGCAGAGTGGCAGTCAGAAACCCTGAGTCTTAAGTTCTGTATTAATTTGGGGGCAGTTGTGGGCCAATTAGGCCTCATTTTTCTTCTCTTTAAATGGAACAGTGTAATACATGCCCTGTTAACTCTATGGCATTGCTACAACATAAAAGTGAAGAAGGGAATGGTTTGAAAACATTGATGTCTATAGATGCAGTTTTATATTTTTATGAAGTTGGATCCCTCTCCTCACTTCCATTCTACCTTTTAAAACAGCACAGTTATCATCCATCCTGGGACACATGTACCAAAGGCTCATTAAGGCCAACAAGGAGGTAATTTATTGTCAGTCCGCACTCCCTATTGGCCATCCTTCGCATGCGCCAAGCTGATTCCCAATGCAGACCTTGACACTGGTTCCTGAAGTGCTTTAGTCCCTACCTCTCATGATCTAAATGTGACTTGCTCTTCATTCCCAGCTTACGTCTCATGCTCTGCTCCAAAGCTGTTTGACTCTTCTAGCCACAAGGAGTTCTCTCTTTTCTGAAATCCACAAATCAGCATTGCCGTATGCTTCAGCTGGTGTGGGCTTCTAACCACTTGGGTATATGAGCCATGGTTAGAATGTGTACATCCAAATCAGTCCAGCAGGAAAAGCACTCTCAATCTTGAGATTGGAATCTGCCTTTCACAATCTGTGTGTCCTTGTGAGTTACTTAAGCCCTCTGAACCTCCATTTTCTCAGCTGTGAAATGGTGATACCAGTACCTACTTGAGGGTTAACTGATGCAAGCTGAAGAAGGGAGTGGTTTGAAAATATTTATCTATAAATGTGGTTTTTTATTATTAAGTTGGATCCCACGCCTTACTTTCATTCTGCCTTTTAAAATAGCATAAATAGTTATCAATTCTGGAACATGTTTTATCAAAGGCTCATTAGGGCCAATGAGGTACAGCTTAAATGATGGAAAACTGAGCATGGTGACGGGCATGTGGTAGGCATTCAGTAAATGCTGCTTCAGTTCCCTTCTGCCCTGCCTGGAATGGCTTAGGGATTTGGGGAGGAAAGGTGGAAAAGAGATATTTTTAACCCCACCAAAACCCAACATCTACTTCTCACTGGCTTGTCTCGTCTTCAGAAGTGATGATTCCTCAACAGGAATGAGGATGTCTTCTGCAGACTGACATGTCTCTGATGCCCACAGGTGGACTCAAGAATCCTGCCATTAGCCAGAGGGTGCTTTTCAGCAGAAGTCTTGGGTTCCTTGTATGATGTTACACATACTCTACTGAAGGGCTTCCCTCGTGGCTCAGGTGGTAAAGAATCTGCCTGTGGTGTGGGAGACCTGGATTTGATCCCTGGGTTGGGAAGGTCCCCTGGAGAAAGGAATGGCAACCCACTCCAGCATTCTTGCCTGGAGAACCCCATGGACAGAGGAGTCTGGCAGGCTACAGTCCATGGGGTCGCAAAGAGTTGGACACGAGAGGGACTAACATTATACTCTAGTGAACACATTAAGTGCCTGCAGAGGTTCTTGGTGCCGCCCTCCTGCAACTCCCAGTGGAAGTGCCAGCCCTGAAACAAGAGCAGCTTTGCCCTCCCCACCCCTTCCCTGTTCCCATGACCAGCTGGAAGGAGGGCACCCAGCCCTCCTCGTCCCCATTCTGATAATTCTGCACCGTTTTAGAGACAGCTCAGCTTTAGTAATTCTGCTGAAAATTCTAACCCTGCTAGAAGATTGGTAGTTTGTTTTTCTGATTGTGTTTCTGAGTAATCCCCCCGGGAGAGGCAGCCGGGCTGCTGGCTTCCCAGACTAGCCGCCAGTGACTTTAAAGAGATGAATGCTTTTCCCCTTCATTATTCAAGATAAAACTTTATCATCACAAGGAACAACTTAATCAAAATGCCAGGAATCCTCTCGGTTATAAGAAATGTATTGGAACGATTCTTTTTTAATCTCAAGTCATAAAACCATTTTAAACTTTAAATGTCATGGCAACGTTAATGAACGATTTATGGAGGGGAAAACAAATTGATTTATCGGCTCCCAGGCTCCTGGTAACCAAGGTATCTTGAGAAGCCTTTGTCTTTGTAAATGGACATGCAGGCTTTGCAGAACGCCTGAGCTCCTGAAAGTTTTGTAGTGTTGAAGTTTTGGAAAGGCAAGCTAATTGTTTTAATTCACTGTCAAGGCCATTTCAGTTATGCCTGAACTCTGATTTTCTGCAAAGTGGCAAAACCGGACTTTGATAGGGGAACAGGCTGTTCTTATTGACAGTGGACTACGATGTGAAGAGTTCAGTTTCCTTTCTTCCTGCTTCATAATCCATGACAGGCCCACATGTATATTCCTCGTGACAGCGCTCTCATTTTCTTTCTGTGGATAAACAAGAGTCGTGAAGAATGAAGGTGGTCCACAGGGAAGCAGATGGTGGGAATAAGTTATGAGAGAACTCCTCTGGGCATTAGAATTTTCCGTTTAGATTCCTCTAAACCTCTCATAACTTTGAATGCTTTGGGAGAAAATTTCATCTTTGACAAATAATGACTGTTTTCCATGTTTAAAATGTAAATCCTTTAGACAGTGTACTTGTCTCCTTCAGAGATGTTTTTCCCCAAAGCCTGCCTGTGTCCTGAACCTGACTGAGACAGTGAGTTATCTGGGAAACAGACTCTCGGGTGGAGATTTGAGTGCAGATTCTTGTTTCCACCCTCCGCCTTTGTTTGTTTTTTTTTTTTTTTTTCTTTTTTTTAAAGTTGTGCAAGTATAGTTGATTTACAGTGTTATGTTAATTTCTTCTGTACAGCGAAGTGACTCAGATATATATTCTTTTCCACGTTCTTGTCCATTATGGTTTTTATATCCATCTACAGGATGGATAAACAGCCGAGTCCTGCTGTACAGCCCAGGGAACTGTACTCAGTATCCTGAGTGCACGTTCTTTCCTGGGAAGTGCTCTTGGGACGAGCACCTTTGAGTTAGGGTTAGGGTTAGAGAGCGGGAAGCGAGTGAGTTGCAGCAAAGGGGAGACCGATCTGCTGTCATTTGCACAGAGGCCTCCCACAGTGAGCCCTGCGGGTGGCCCTGGAGCCGGGATGCTCTTCCCAGCTGAGACAAAGAGGCTCGACCTTTCCAACCCCCTGCTGCTTGGCCAGTTGCTGGATGCAGGTGCCTCCAGGGAGTGGCTGGGCTCTTGGCAGCTCCCTTTGAGGGCCAATCCTGGTGAGAGAGACTCCACTCCCTACCATCAGCCAGGAAAGCAAGTGGACGTGGCTGTCCTGTGCAGTTGCCCTCAGCATCTCTGAGAAGGCTTCCTCCCCCTTCCCCCCTCGTGGGGTGATTCTTGTCCTCCCTTGTGCTTGGCCTCTGTGTGACCATGGCTGCCCCTCCCTGTCCCCCCCGCCTCACCTCTTTGTTGGACCATGAGCTCCCTGAGGGCAGAAATGGGTCTCCTCCTCCATTTCTGGTGCTGGAACTTACTGCAGTCCCTGGGCTAAGTCAGCGCGGGTTGAATGAGGGACTAAATGCAGTTACCCCTAATTGCAGCAACTGTGAACTATCTTTGCTTGTTCTGCAGCGTCTTGTTATCACTACAGCAGACGGTAAGGGCTGAGGAGCAGGGAGGAAGCTAGGTGCAGACCTGTGGGAGCTTTCCTGCCCTCAGCGGCTCCAGGGCTGCCCAGAAAGATACCATCAAGGCTGGCCTCTTGGCCCACAGCAAGAAGGGTCAAGTCCTGTGATGCTGGATCCCATGCTGAATTTTCTGGCCCCTGCCACCTGTCTTCCTCAGCTCTCAGCTGAGGTCCCCTCTCTGTACTCTGCCTTCGAGGCTCCCGGAGGGTTTGGGGCACAAAGAGGCAGCACAGCTTCCCCTGCCTCAGGAACCATCCAGGAGAGAGGTGGGGCATTATTTCTTCCATCGAGGGGCTTCTAGAATCATGGAGAAGATAGGCACAACCCCATGCAGGCAGAGGAGACTTTTGACCCAAGAGCGTGAGCAGGGCCATGAGGCCCACACCCCTCAGCATTTTGGAGGGCAGCTTGCTTATCTGTGGGGTTTCACTGCCTCCTCCAGGTTCCATCCTACCTGCTACCCACCCACAGAGCATCCTACTCTGCTTTTCTCTGAGGCCAGGGTTAAGCATCTTGGTGTTCAGGACGGGCTTAGTCCCCTGAGGTGTGAACTTCCCAGATCACCTCTCTGTGGGCCTCGGTTTCTCCCTCTGCAAACAGGACTGGGCTCAGAGCTGCTGGGGCCACTGCTTCCCTCTCTCTCTCTCTCCCTCCCCGCCTCCCCCCCTCTCTCCCTCTGGTTCACCCTGGGCCCTGGATTCTCTGATGCTGGTGCTTATCCACCTCGTTACTCCCCAGCTCCCTCCCACTCCTGTCTGGGGTTGACGTGTTGTAAGAGATGGCCCTGAAATTGTTTTCTTCCCTGGGTAAAATATTCATCCTCTAGATCTGTATTTTTATTGAAAGTTTCAAGAGGCGCAGGCTCCGTTTATGTTGTCATGTATCACAGGCATGTAGAGCCTTGCAGTGAATGAGCGAGTGAAACCGAGGGCTGACAGGGTTTGTGAGCAGTGTGTGTGGGGGGGCAGGTGAGTGCCTGTGAGTGCAGGCCATTCAGTAGTAGTAGTAGTAACATTAGAAGTAAGAGTAGTAGCAGCAGCAGCAGCAGCAGTAGTAGGAGTAATAGAGCAGTAGTGAAAACATGGGTGAAGAGAGTAGTAGTGAAAACATAGGTGAATAATTTTAGGATAAGAGTGAAAGTGAAAGTTGCCCAGTCATGTCCGACTCCTTGTGACCTCATGGACTATACAGTCCATGGTATTCTCCAGGCCAGAATACTGGAGTGGGTAGCCTTTCCCTTCTCCAGCAGATCTTCCCAACCCAGGGATTGAACCAAGGTCTCCCACATTGCAGGCAGATTCTTTACCAGCTGAGCCACCAGGGAAGCCCAAGAATACTGGGGTGGGTAGCCTATTCCTTCTCCAGGGCATCTTCCCGACCCAGGAATCGAACTGGGGTCTCCTGCATTGCAGGCGGATTCTTTGCCAGCTGAGCTACCAGGGAAGCCCATAATTTGCACAATTACAGTTTTGTTCACTGTTGTATCCTCAGTAGCCTCTACAGTGTGATAATATAAGAGTTTAAAATATTATTGAATGGGGAATTCCCTGGTGGTCCAATGGTTAAGTCTGTGTGCTTCCAATGCAGGGGGTGCAGGTTCAATCCCTGGTCAGGGAACTAAGATCCCACATACTGCATAGACAAAAATTTTTTAAAATATATTAATGAATGAATGGGTGACTTCCAGGAAAACCATAACTCTAATTCAGAGAAGGACAAAGCCTCAGTTTGCTGCTTTGTCCTCCTGGCTTGGCAGGCAAGCCTTAGTTCCATATTGTGCTTCGATGATGCTGTAACTCTGAGAGTCAAGGGAGTGATTTCACGGTTCAGTGAAGTTTTGGTCAGAGCTTAGTGTATGGTTTGGGCCTTGAAGGTTGAGGTTTGGGTCGGGGGACAAAGGCACCAATCTCTACCCAGAAACCAGGCCACCCTCTCTGAGTCATGGGTCAGTGTGTGTGAGTCTGTGGAGGTGCTGTAAGCGTGTGTATCTGTGGAGTGCTGGGGAGGAAGGGGTAGGTTCCAGCTTAAGCCTATAAAGGTGCTGTGGTTGTTTAAGTGGGAAGATGCCATCCCTAAACCATGGCCTGGAGAGTGAGGTTTCCTGATTTCCCGTCTTTAGGGGTGAATTATACTCTGGTCTTCCTCAGAGTGCCCCATGTGATGAGTGGAGATCTGAGTGAAGGATGGGTGACTGGTGGAACGTGATGCCAAGTGAGGTTTTGCTTTTTATTCTGGAAAGCTGGTGAAGATCCATAGCTGGGACAAGAGGCAGTGACTCCCACCTCTCCCGCCCTTCTAAGTTCAGAGTGTGCTGCCAGGGCTTATTGAAAGTCCTGAGTCAGAGAAGCAGCCCTGCGTGCCCCATCCCACCACCCACCTGCCAACATTAAGGGACTGGAGAGAGGAAGGGGGGTTTAGCGGAGGTGAGGTGTTCATAAATAGAGGCTCTTCATTTCCTCATCCCCACTTCTGCAGGAAGGAGAAGGTATATCTCCCCTCTGTGATGCTAAGAGAGGAGGACCCCAAGAAAATAGCTGATAAAGTTTGAGAGCGCCACCAACTCTTCCCCATCGGCTAACCTGTGACTAGTGATTACCTCTGAAAGTTGTCGAGCCACCAGGTTTGCAAAAGCCTCAAAGTTTCTGTGGTTTAGAGACAGGCTCAGGGGAGAAATGGAGGGTTTGGAATGGGTATGCCTTCCCGCAGTCACCTCTGCGGCCACCTGGCAAGGCCAGGATACCTGAGCTTCATGTCTGTTGGATGGGCCTCCTGGAAGGTGGCTGGTCTTGAGTCATCTTGCTGGCATCTTCTCTTCTGCTCTTCTACTTTTCCTTGCAAAAATAGCTGTTCACCAGATAAGGGATCCCAGAAGCAAGAGCATGTGGTCTGTCTCTCTCTCTCTCAGAGACCAGAGGGTGAATGGGAAGTCGAAGGTGAACCCTGAGTGCACATCTCACACCCGGATGCTGGAGGAGGGGATCCCTGCTAAAAACCAATAAAAGCTGACCACAGAAGACTGGCATTTAGGAACCTCTGCCACGGGGAAAAACTAAGCACCTGCCAGTTTGGAGAAGCAGGAAGAGCCCACAGAAAGGGGACTGCCTCGTTATTACTGTAATCACTCACCTGAGAAGGACTCGCTCTTTATCTGTTTCTCTCGTCACCCCACTCTGACACCGGAAGTGAAGCACACACCAAGGTAGAAGAAACATGTGCCTAAGAACCCACTTCCCCTTCTCTCTGAGCTGGGAGAACACTCAGAAATTCCTGCCTCTGTTGGGGGGACAGGAAGGAGATGAGCTTTAATTCACGTTTGAGAGTGGAGTCGTGGGTCACGTGACCTGGGAGTGGTACTGAACTGTGGGGGTTCCTGGGAGGGTAGAGATGACAATGAATAGCTGGCTGTTAGGGAATTGTCAAAGAGACCATCGGTAAACCACTGTCAGAACAAGTCCTCTGTTCTTTGTTTTCAGAGGGGAGTTTGTGCTGTTTCACACCAGCCAGTCTTTGTGTGTGTCATCCTTAATAACCATCAGATACCAGGACTTGGCAGCATGGAGTGATCACACACGAGGGTTGAAGCCTTTAGAGGCTCGCCACCAAACCAACTGAACTAAATGGCCTGAGCCTCGTGTGTGTTGGACAGTCAGGGACAGAAATGCTCATTGGGTGCTATCGAAACCTAGTGATAAATTCTGTGCTGGCGGCCTCATTAGCATGCATGTGTGTGGACTCCAATCAGATAAGGGGCCGGGAAGTGTTATTAAACCCGGCAAGGAGAAGTGGGCCAGCTGAGCCTGGTTAGTATTGATTGGAATTTCTTCCCACCAATTAATCTGCTTATTAATGTCGATGTTTGGAGTCTCTGTTTTCATAGGAGCAGCCATCTTTGTTCTTTTTCTCTTTTGCCCTTCCTTCCACCTGATATTTTTTTTTTTTTTTTTTGGAGTGACAGTTTTCATTTGAAAAAGTAATTTGTGAGTGAGGACTCAGCCCTATAGTCTGCAGAGAATTTGGTCTTTCAACTCTCTTCCTCCTCTTCTCCCCTACCTTGTCTCCCCCCGCCCCCCCTTATTTTATTGAAGTATAGTTGATTTACAATGTTGTGTTAATTTCTACTGTACATCAAAGTGATTCAGTTATATATATACACACACACACACATGTTCTTTTCCAGTATGACTGTCACAAGATACTGAATATAGTTCCCTGTACTATACGGTGGGGTCCTGTTGTATATCCATCCTATATATGATCGTTTGAATCTGCTAATCCCAATCCGTCTCTCCCCTCCCCTTCCTCTTGGCCCACCTTGGCAAACACGTCTGTTCTCGGTGAGTCTGTTTCTCTTCTGTAGAGAAGTTCCTTAGTGTCACAGTTCAGACTCCACATATAAGTGATATCATATGGTATTTGTCTTTCTCTTCCTGACTTCCCTAGAGTATGATAATCTCTAGGTCCACTCATGCTGCTGCAGATGACATTATTTCATTCTTTCTTTTTTATGACTGAGTAGTATTCTATTGTAGATATGTACCATATCTTCTTTTTCCATTCATCTGTCAGTGGACATGGAGGGCGCTTCCATGTCTTGGCATTTGTAAATGGTGCTAAAGTGAGCACTGGGCTGCCTGCATGTTTTCAAATCATAGTTTTCTCTGGCTCGATGCCCAGAATTCCTGCCATGACCACCCTGTCTTTTCTCCGCTAGTCCGTCGCTCTCAGGAGGGGCGTGGGGACAGAGTGGCCTGGGGAGGGGGCAGCAGCTGCAAGTCACAGTACCACCAACCACCTCCTCGTGTCACAGCCTGCAGAGAGAGTTTCCTCTTAAGAGGCATCTTTTTTCTAGTTTTCTTAAAATAAGTAACCCGCCCTAAACTTTCTATAATTTGACTCCATCTTTGCTCAAATGGCCATCCTACTAAGTCAGTGCTGTGTCCTTTCTGTTGATCACTGCATGCCTTGTCTGTGGTCGCCCCTAGACAGTGTAACACGTGGTGCCCCTTCCTCTCATCACCTCCCTACCCCTGCACATCCCACTCCTTTCACTTAGACACGTGTAGACCATCCCGCGGGCCCAGAAGCAGTCCAGAGCCCGACACAACAGCTCTGCTTTTGTGCCCACGTTACGCTGATTGCTGTTTGGCTCTTTGAGTTGAAAACAAGACCAAGACTGTGGGATCTCACTTCATGTTATTTGTCCCCAAATAGCAACTCGTTGACCACAGATTTTACTGCTAAACTGGCCAGTCACTTGCAAATGGGTATAATTTGTTCTAGGAAAGTAAGTATATCAGACTTACCATAATTCAGTACCACCAGAAAAACAGCTCAAAGTCCATGACCTCCTGCAGGCCCAGACAGGCATGTCATCTTTTTGTGTAAGGAAGGGGGCAGCAGCATGGCTGTGGAGGCAGGGGACCCAAATCCTCGCGAGGCTCCCTGTAGACTGTGCTGGTTGTCGTCCACACTCAGTCCTCACCCCTGAGTGTATTGAAGGAGTGTGGAGAAAGCCCAGTGACACCAAAGACTCGTAGATGACAAAGAAACCTCAGGAAGAGAGGCTATATTTTCTTCAAAGTAGATAGTTCATTGAAGGAATAAAGTACATTGTGTTGTTAACTGACACTTAGCAAATTGCTGGATAAATGATACAGAAAGGTCTTTCTTATGAGTCAGGGACTGGTTCATTATAGTAAATACCCCTGCACGTGTCAGTTTACTTGGACGACAGATGAATTCCCAAGTGAGCCAGCTTCCCCACCCTGCCTTTTCAACTGCACAATCCCTGGTTCAGAGAGTTGAAAAGTTTTGTGATCTTGCCAGTGTAAAGATCATAACCCAATCACATTTCTGAATGAATGTCTCCTGCCTGGGTGGTAGATAGCAGAGGGCCGGTTATTTGTTGGCTGCTGTCAGAGAAGTGGGTGAGGTGTTAGCCGATTATTCTGGTGAACAGGAGCTTGTCGGCAGAGCAGACCAGGTGACACTGTCCACATGAGCTTTCCGACACATTTCCTAGGAGGGCCAGAAGAGGAGTCTTCCCACTTGGCCTTCAACTGTGTCTTGGGCAAGTGTTTACACTTCGCATGGCCCTGGGTCTTCAAAGAATTTTTTCTTCAGCTTAGGCGATGACAGTGGTTGGTTCCCCTTTGTATATGGGAGTAATACTATATCGAGGGCTTCCTTGGTGGCTCAGTCGGTAAAGAATCTGCCTGCAGTGCAGGAGATCTGGGTTCAATCCTGGATCAGGAAGATCCCCTGGAAAAGGAAATGGCAACCCACTCCAGTATTCTTGCCCGGAGAATCCCCATGGACAGAGGAGCCTGGTGGGCTGCAATCCATGGGGTCACAAAGAGTTGGACAGGACTGAGCGACTAAGCACAGAAATATTACAGAAAGAATCAAGGTAATGAGAACTTTAGGTGAAGGCCGATGACTTTGTTTTGCAGAGTGCTATAGTCAGAGTTCTCCTACTTGGATGACCCTGCATTTATTTCTCTTGTTCCTTTACTTGAACACAAAGGATGCATTTGTCTCAAAGGTCAGACATTTGCCTCTGCCAGGACTTGTCTTTGGGTCTGTGTATCTGTCTCTGTTGGCTTGAGTGGTTTGTAATGTTTAGTGATTCTGGTGGGAGAATTGCTAGGAAAAAAGAATAGGGAAGGGAGAGAGCTGTCTGGCATTAGGAAAAGGAGTTAGTAATTTTTCTTGCTGCTTCTGGTTAGTTTTGAGGTATTCCTGGTTGAAAGGGCTTACATGTTTTGTCAAAGTGAGGAGGAAAAATACTTTCTTTTCTGTGTGGCTGAATAATATCTGCTCTTTTCTTCATAGCTGCAGAGCAGCTCTGTAGGTACAAGGTTCTTTGCAAGATTAGATGTCTATAGTTTGGGGTCAGATTGTTGGTATGTGGTTTACTAGGATATTCTTAGGAAAGATGGCCAAAGAAATTGAAATGGAAGGCTACGTTCTGTCTTGGCCTCAGATTAGTTGCGAAGATGAGGAGTAGATAGGATACTTCCTGGGCTGGAAGTAGTGAGGAGACTGCATCTGTAAAGTTTCTGTTTATTTCATAATGATGTCCAGTAGTAATTCATGAATGGGATAGCATCTAACTTGGAAGATTCCTCTTCAGCCAGTTCATTATTAGTCAGTTGATAGAAATCTACCTGCAATGTAGAACACACGATTCAATCCCTGGGCCAGGAACATCCCCTGAAGAAGGGAATGGCTATCCTCTCCAGTATTCTTGCCTGGAGAGTTCCTTGGACAGAGCAGGCTGGTGGGCTACAGTCCATGGGGTCACAAAGAGTTGGACATGACTGAGCAACTAACACTTTCAGTTGATAGGAATTTGCTGAGCATTTGCTGTGTGCTTTGCACTCTTAATGCACTTCCTTCATGGTCCAGTGGTTAGGGTTCTGAACTTCCATTGCTGGGGGCTCAGGTTCACTCCTTGGTCAGGGAACTAAGATCCCACAAATTGGGCAGCGTGGCAAAAAAAAAAAAAAGATGCCAGGAAAGAGAAGTTCATAACAGCATGCCATCTGTGCATGCATGCATGCCAAATCACTTTAGTCATGTCTGACTCTTTGTGACCCCATGGACTGTAGCCTGCTGGGTTCCTTTATCCATGGGATTTTCCAGGCAAGAATACTGGAGTGGGTTGCTATTGCCTTCTCCAGGGGATTTTCCTGACCTAGGGATTGAACCTATGTCTCCTGCAGCACCTGCATTGCAGGCAGATTCTTTACCTCTGAGCTACCAGGGAAGCCCCATGCCTTCTATAGTGAGATTCTAAATTATGTCATCAGACTCAGTCTTGCTTTATTTTTTCACAGAAAGTATTATTAATTTTGTTAATAAAAGTGTAATCAAAATTACTGTGGATCAAAGTATATCACCTATTCATCTGTTTACCTTTTTAAGAGTCCTCCACTAGAATCCTTCATGAGAGCAGAGGCCCTGTCTCTTCTGTTCACAGTTTTAGATAAACAAGTTAATCTCTGTCTGCTTGTCCATATTCAGCACTCAATAAATTATCTGTTGAATCAAAGGAGTGGACTCTAAGTGCTAGAGGAGGGGTTTTCCAGAAAAGGTCAATGTGAAGCAGGATTTAGTAATAGGTCTAATCTTTACTTCCCTTGAACACATAGTACTCTGAGTCTACTGTATATAGCTTTTAGCTCACTTTGCAGAGTTAACATTGATGTTTGGAGTAGTAGAGCTGGGGACTTGTATCCAGGCCTCTCTGGCTCTTAAACCCTCATCTTCCTGCTACATGATGCTGCCATCCACAAAAATGACCATGTCTTCCCTCCTGCCCCTGAAAGGTCTGGGAGACCATAGGTCAGAGACAGAGATGTGCTCAACCAGGATTTAAGTTGATTGCCATGCTGTGCTGGATGCTCTGCCATGACTTTTTTCAACCATTTAGTCATTTTGCTACCCAAGAAAATTAAGGTATTTTTTTTGTGTGTGATAAAGTTGAAACTGTATTGCAGACTCCATAGCTTATTATCTGAGAAATTATAGCATTTCTCCCCAGAAATATCTCTAATGAGGCCAAGAACCTGATTAGCCTGAAATAGTTTGGGTAGTGGTCAGGAGAGCTAGGGCTTTTGTCCACTATGACATTGGAAGTTCCCACAAGGCTGTTTGCTGGGACCCAATGTTTGTTTCTTTTGGTTTGACCACCTCATAGCTCTGTAAAATGTCCCTGTACTTGTCTGTCTCATGAACCTTAAAATCATGTGAAAATGGGGGTATTGAGTCCTCCAGTTTCTCTCTGGCACCATTCTAAGGACCAAGCCCCACCTTTGAACTGGTATTTAGTTCTTGAAGATTAGAGTTCTTGCTTATTCTCTTTTAGAAATGTGAACAAAGAAGAAAAAGGTGAGAGTGTGTCTGACATCTCGCCTCTCTCATATATTGTATCATATCATAGCTATCTCTTGCCTTTCTCATATTTTATTGGTTTTCCCCAAATGGAATAATTTTGAGACATGTTTGTGGTGCAGAGCACTTAACTATAGTTTAGAAAGAGCCAGTGGCGAGGGGATAACAGTGGCATCATCAGGTAGCATGAGCAGAGGGCAGCATGATGGATCCCCTTTTTCCTTTTTCTTTTTGGTTTTGAAGGCTTACAGATTAAGAAATGCTACACTGTGAGCTGCCCTGACCGTGGAGGTGGAAGGAAGCTATCTCAGTCCCCTCGAGCTCTTGGGTGGATTGTAAACAGCAGACACTTAGTTCTCCCAGTTCTGGAGGCTGCAGGTCTGAGATTCAGGGCGTGCCAGCATGGTCAGGTTCAGGAGGGGGCCTCTTCAAATTGCAGATTGCTGGCTTCTCACTGTGTCCTCATGGTGGAAGGGGCAAAAGAGCTTCCTTTTATAAGGGCACTAATCCCATTCCTGAGGGCTCCACCCTCATCACCTAATCACCTCCCAAATACCACCTCCTAATATCATCATGTTGCGGGGTTAGGATTCAACATATGGATTTAGGGAAGAGAAAAACCAATCCATTGCAGAAGTTAATGATTACTGAGGGCAGATTCTCTACAAGATTACTTCATGTGGCTTTTCTCAAAGAATTGAGAGTGAGATTGTGACATGGGCACCTTTCCTAGTTTAAATACAGACTCAGCTGCCAGCCTCCAATCCTCAGCTGAGGGTTAGGGCAAGCCCTGTGGAACCAGGTAATTTCTTTTCTGGCCTGTGCTCTTTAGAGTTTTGTTATGGCCTCTGGGTGATCATGGGCTACTTTTGGGGGCAGAGAATAGGGCTATTGGTTTGGTCATAATGAGTTTATAGGATTAAAAGTAAGACTATTCATGATTTTGAAATACAAGCAAGGCACTTAACCATTCTGTACTCATCTTGCATAAATTTTGTATAAATGAGTTGTAGGTGAAGCAGTTGAGCTATGAGTTAACATGGTACGGTAACAAGATGTCAGTTTCAGAGATAGTTCTGAGTCCAAGTCTAGACTCACTGGGTGGTTTTCCTCATCTGAAAAGGGGGGAGTTTTTAACTAACCTGATAGGCTTAAATGTGGCAAGTGCCCAACCAGGTGGCTGGCATATAGAAGGTGATGGATGAATGTTCATTCTTACCTCTCTTTCACAGCTATTCACACTGCCTTACACTGCTGCCTCTTTCAATGTTTGTTTCATCGGTTGGGTTGTCAGTTCCATGGGGGTAGGGATTGTGTCTCTAGCATGCTTTTATTTCTCATTATGCCCAGTACAGTGCCTGATACCTAAAAGCCATTTAATAAATCCTTAACTAAGATCATGGCATCCAGTCCCATCACTTCATGGGAAATAGATGGGGAAACAGTGTCAGACTTTATTTTTGTGGGCTCCAAGATCACTGCAGATGGTGACTGCAGCCATGAAATTAAAAGACGCTTACTCCTTGGAAGGAAAGTTATGATCAACCTAGACAGCATATTAAAAAGCAGAGACATTACTTTGCCAACAAAGGTCTGTCTAGTTAAGGCTATGGTTTTGCCAGTAGTCATGTATGGATGTGAGAGTTAGACTATAAAAAAAGCTGAGCACCGAAGAATTGATGCTTTTGAACTGTGGTGTTGGAGAAGACTCTTAGAGTCCCTTGGACTGCAAGGACATCCAACCAGTCCATCCTAAAGATAAGTCCTGAGTGTTCATTGGAAGGACTGATGTTGAAGCTGAAACTCCAATACTTTGGCCACCTGATGTGAAGAGCTGACTCATTTGAAAAGACCCCAATGCTGGCAATGATTGAAGGCGGGAGGAGAAGGGGACGACAGAGGATGAGATGGTTGGATGGCATCACTGACTCAATGGACACGAGTTTGGGTGAACTCTGGGAGTTGGTGATGGATGGGGAGGCCTGGCGTGCTGCAGTTCATGGGGTCGCAAAGAGTCGGACACAACTGAGCAACTGAACTGAACTTACAGATAGTGGGCTTTCTGGTGCTGTGACATTTTCACTGAGACACTGTTGAAGTGTGTGTATCTCAAGCACTTAGCCCAGTGCCTGGTGAATAGTGGGTACCCAAAGTAGGGAATGAATGAATGAATGCATGAATGAGGCAGAGATTAACTGAATATGATGAACTTCATCATATTAAATCAGCCACCACAGAGCACAGGCATTGCAGGGACTAATGAAGCCTTAATTATAGGATTACAGCTCACAAATATCATGCAATAAGCCAGTTCAATTTTAGGTAGCTATTGAATGCTTAGGAGATTGGGAATTACTGCTATTTCTAGAACACCCTTTAGTGTAAAATATACTAGCCACACAAATCATGTAAACACTAATTAGGGTACTTGGCAATAATGTGTATTTTTTCTAATCTGAATTGTTGACGTTTGGGACTCCCACTCACCAGCTTATTAAGGAATGTAATGCTCATAAAGAAAAGAGTGCTTTGTAGAAGTTCTTTTGAATCCAATCACAAAGGGTAAAGAGGTGGGGGTAGGTGTAGAATTCTGAACTTGCTGTGGATGTGATGACATTAATTCTTTGGACAAGGAGCAGGCTGCTTTGTTTTCTCTTTGAAGAAAGTGTCTTCTTCTCAGGTATGTGCTCCTTGTCACCATGGCCATCAGACATCTGTTGGGTGTTTGCTGTATGCCCAACACTGTTTGGGGCTCTTTACTGTCCAATTCCAGTTCATCTTTATGACGTGTCTACATAAAGTGGGTTTTATTACCTTCATTCTACCAGTCAGAACCCTGAGACTCAGAACCTCACAACTATTAAGGTTGTTGAAAAAGTTTAAATCATCATAAGTAGACACACATCTTTATTAATCAAAATAGGAACCGTTTCAATCAACACATTTTTGCCAATGAGAAATAAGTTTATTGCTCTAGCCTGAAAATCTGTGCCTCGGGATTCAGTGAACTCTTGGAAAGCATTTTCTGCCCCCTGGTTGTGGACGCTTTTTGCCTGCCATAAGCGGTTGAGGTGCTTGAAGAAGAGGTGGTTGGCAGGAGCTTAGGTGATTACAGCAGATGAGGCAAAACTTCATAGACCAATTGGTTCAACTTTTGAAGCATTGCTTGTGTGACATGTGGTCGGGTGTTGTCGTGGAAGAGAATTGGGCCTATTCTGTTGACCAGTGCTGGTGGGAGGCATTGCCATTTTTGGTACATCTCATCAATTTGCTGAGCATACTTCTCAGATGTAATGGTTTGGCCAGGATTCAGAAAGCTGTAGTGGATCAGAGTGGCAACACCAAACAGGGACCATCACTTTTTTTGGTGCAAGTTTGGCTTTGGGAAGTACTTTGGAACTTCTTCTTGGTCCAGCCACTGATCTGATCATTACCAGTTGTATACAATCCATTTTTCATCACACATCGCAATCTGATTGAGACATGGTTTGTTGTTGTTGAGTAGAATGAGAGAAGATGACAGTTCAAAACAAACTTTTTTTTTTTTGATTTGCAGTCACTTTATAAGGCACCCACTTATTGAGCTTTTTCAGTTCAGTTCAGTTGCTCAGTCGTGTCCAACTCTTTGCAACCCCATGAACCGCAGCACGCCAGGCCTCCCTGTCTATCACCAACTCCCGGAGTCTACCCAAACCCATGTCCATCAAGTCAATCATGCCATCCAACCATCTCATCCTCTGTCGTCCCCTTCTCCTCCTGCCCCCAATCCCTCCCCAGTATCAGGGTCTTTTCCAATGAGTCAGCTCTTCGCATCAGGTGGCCAAAGTATTAGGAGTTTCAATTTCAACCTCAGTCCTTCCAATGAACACCCAGGACTGATCTGCTTTAGGATGGACTGGTTGGATCTCCTTGCAGTCCAAGGGACTCTCAGGAGTCTTCTCCAACACCACAGTTCAAAAGCATCAATTCTTCGGTGCTCAGCTTTCTTTATAGTCCAACTCGCACATCCATACATGACCACTGGAAAAACCATATCCTTGAATAGATGGACCTTTGTTGGCAAAGTAATGTTTCTGCTTTTTAATATGCTGTCTAGGTTGATCATTACTTTCCTTCCAAGGAGTAAGCATCTTTTAATTTCATTGCTGCAATCACCATCTGCAGTGATTTTGGAGCCCAGAAAAATAAAATCAGCCACTGTTTCCACTGTTTCCCCATCTATCTACCATGAAGTGATGGGACCAGATGCCATGATCTTAGTTTTCTAAATGTTAAGCTTTAAGCCAACTTTTTCATTCTTCTCTTTCACTTTCATCAAGAGGCTCTTTAGTTCTTCTTCACTTTGTGCCATAAGGAAAACAATAGAATGTGAGCTTTTTCACCTTTCCAATTTGCTTCAAAGGCCGAACGACCATAGGATGGTCTACATTGACTTCTTTGGCAACTTCTGTAGTTGTAAGAGGATCAACTTCAATGATTACTCTCAATTGGTCATTGTCAACTTCTGATGGCCAGCCGCTGTGCTCCTCATCTTCAAGGCTCTCATCTCCTTTACAAAACTTCTTGAACCACCACTGCACTGTAGGTTCTTTAGCAGTTCCTGGGCCAAATGTGTTGTTGATGTTGCGAGTTGTCTCTGCTTCTTTGCAATCCATTTTGAACTTGAGTAAGAAAATCACTTGAATTTGCTTTTGTGTAATATTTTCGTAATCTAAAATAAATACAAAATACACAGCAACTAATAAGTCATTAGTGAAAAATATAAAGTGATAAATGCACATTAAAATGATGTGCAACATTACCACATTTATTTGAGTATATTCCAATAGCAAACAACAAAGTTCAACAATGTAAAACCGCAATTACTTTTGCACCAACATAATAGTAAGGGAAGGTGGGATTTAGAAGCCAGGGGAGGAGCCATGCTCCCAACCACTGCACTTTAAGGCCTCTCCTTATTTCACTGCCCCTGGATCAGGTGATTCTGCCTGTGGGGAGCATCTAGAGGGAATAAGGATGTCTCTTGGGCTTTTGGGGGTAGACATATAAGTAACAGACTGGGTCTCAACACTTTGGCATTCAAGTGTACTAAAGAAAATGAAGCGATTGAAAACTTGCATAATTATAAGCATTTAAGAATAGCAGAAAAATTGTGTGGGAGGTCAGGGGTTGTCCTTTGGGTTTGGCAGCTGAATGATTTAATCTGGGAGGGAGCTGTAAAGTGAAGCTGGGGTGGCTGGGTGAGTGGAAGGCAGTTTCTGAGGGAGTGGCTGGGGAGGGTTCTTGAGCTCTGCAGAGAGGGACATCCAGGGAGTGCTTCTTCAGGGTCGCCTCCCGAGGGTGTCTGTGGCCAGTGATTCTGGAGACCGGTGGGGCAGCTGGGAGCGGCTTCTCGCGCCTTCAGTAGCACATGGCAGCCGCTGCACGACAGACCCAGCTCTCAGCAAAGGTGTGAAGGAGAGAGTTTGGTCTTGGTGCTTCTCTGTTGTTTTCCCTTAATCCTTCTTTCTTCTTTTCTTTGCTCTCACGTGGGTCTTCCCCTGTGCAAAGTCATTTCCCCAGCAGTAACCCTCACCAGAGCCCTCCTGTCCGTTTCTCCTGCCTGTGACAAGTGTGGCAGAGCATCGTCAGTGCATTGTCGTCTCTGTGTCCCTGCCCTGTGTGGGGCTGGCTAGCTGACTGTGATAAATGAACCCACAGGCACTGCGAGTTTTGTGGACGAGCCAGTGGAGTCCCTCCCCCAGCTTCACAGGAGCGCCTGGAGGCCTGGGGAGAGAGCCGCCTGAGAAGTTGCTGACACTTTCAGAACGAGGCAGAGTGAGAAGCCTGCCAAGGAGACTGAGCAACAATGGCTCTAGGGGTAAAAGGAAAACAGAGAGTGGTTTCAGGGGAGCCAAGGGAGGAAAGAATGTGAGTAAGGAAGGTGAAAACATGGAAGGATGCTCGTGATAGATTAGGTCAACTGAGGAGTGTCCTAAAGTGGTACATATGAGTATTTATAGAAAGATGTCAGAGAGGACACAGACAAAAAGGTCACTGGTGGTTGTTTCTGGATTTTTTATGTATCTTTTTCCAAATTTTCTATTATGAATATCAGTAAAATTATCAAAAGAGGAAAATGGAAGGCAAAAGCAATGCCAAATGTAACAGACAACTAAGAGAAAGATGTAAATATATCCATTGGCTTTGGCAGTCTGGAGGCTGGTAATGACCTTGACAGAAGTTGTCCCAATGGAACGTGGAGGGACAGAAGTCCAATTGCTACCAGTTCAGGAACAATTGGGAGGGGAGGGCTTGGAGACTGGGTGTCGACTGTTCTTTCAAGCATTTTGAAATACTTGACTGTCAAAAAAGGAGTTGGGATCAAAGGTGAAGAAGTAGACGTTGTGGGGTAAAAGAAAGGTGTTTATAAAATACAAAGGATTGGAATATGTCTTTGTGCTAAGGAGAGAACCAGTTCCATTAAGCTGATAAGGGTACAGGGTGACTGATGGAGCATGGTACCCTGGGAGGCAGAGGGGTATAGAACCAAAGAGTAGAGTTAGCCTCGGTCATGGAAAGGGCATCTCTTCCACTGTGGATGAATGAATGGATAGGTACCAGCAGAGATCAGAGTGTATGTGGTTAGAATAGGGCACTCTTTTATGATGGTCCTGACTTTCTCAGGGACATGGTAGGTTCAGACTTTGGTATGAGATAAGGCTGGCTTGGAATAAATGTCATGATGGGCTTCATCATTACAGTAGGTTAGATGTAAGCTCATGAGGGCAGTTTTCTGTGGCACATTCCTGAATGCCTCCTCTGCTAATCATAGTACCTGGAATATATTAAGTTTTGTTGTTGTTATTTACTAAGTTGTGTCCAACTCTTTTGCAACCCCATGGACTGTAGCCCACCAGGGTCCTCTGTCCCTGGGATTCTCCAGGCCATAATACTAGAGTGGGTAGCTGTTCCCTCCTCCAGGGGATCTTCCCAACCCAGGGATCTAACCCATGTCCTCGGCCTTGCAACTGGATTCTTTACCACTGTACCACCTGGGAAGTCCAATATGGTAAATACTTAGATAATATTTGTTGATGCTGTGAATATATGGTTAGAAAAAGAATGTGGTATTCCCACTCAAGTTCTTCATGACTCAGGTCTTTCCATAAAGGCAGTCTTTTCAGATATCACAGTCCCAGGGGGAACACAGACAAATGGGAAATTGCCTAGAGAAAGGGAAACTACAATTTGGAACTGGGTGTAAAAGAATGAATAAAGAAGCTGAGGATACGTTGTGTCCAAAGTCAAGCCTTTGGAAAGAGATGAGAACCGTCCTCAGGTGTTGTGACAGACTGCCGGCTGAAGACCAGGTGCCCATGTTCATATTGCTTCCGAGAGGAGAACCGTGGTCAACAGCGAGAGGTATAGAGAAGCACGCTCTCTCTTAAGTTGTCCTAAAAGGGTGGAAAAGACTGTTTCAAAAAGCCATGACTTCTTGGTCACTGAGAATGTTGAGGTGCAGGCTGGATGGTATCCCTCCGGTCTCCAAGGTCCTTTGTGCCAACAGAGGGGAGCATTCTGACCTCTAGATTCTGAGGTGTAATAATACATTTCTACCAGATTTATTGAGTAAGGGTGCATGGGATTTTTGTCATCTCATTGTGATTTGGATGCTTATCTAGAACTGTTATGCTTTGCAGCTGTGAAGATAATTTAGGTTCACAGAAATGACCCTGAGATACTAAAAAATGCTGAAGTGACGTCTAAATCAAATGAAGTACTGTAGAACGCCCGGAACCTAGTGATTGACACCTATTAGGGATTCAGTAGATACTTAAGAAGTATTAGATTAAATACTATCTATCTTTTAAATGTTAAGCATACAGGTTATTTATACCTCATATCCATAGTTATCGTGGGGAAACTACTTGATCCGTTGAAAAGAGCATGTATTTTGGAAGCACATCTGAATCTCCGTACCGCTCCACCATTAGCTGTGTTTCTTTTCATCTTTCAGACAGCTCAGCGTGATCCCCTGTGCTTCTCACCAGTTGGTCCCCACTTGAGAAGGAGCCTGGGGAGCAAAATCCCGTTCTGACGGCCTACATCTTTCTCCAGTGCTTAGGATGTGGCTGTTTCCCGGGATGGATGATCATGTTAATATCCAGTTCCATGGCGGACATCTTTGGATTTCTTAGGATTTTTTCTGTATGAATAGTGGCATTTTTAATCTACAGAAGACTCTGGATTTTGTGACACACATTGGGTGTCATCCTTAGACTCTGTCTGTAAGATGCCAGCTCTTAAAATCCTAACCTCTCAGTGTGCACCCAAGACTTCCTGCAATTACCATAGCATCTTTTGAATAAGCAGCATCGTCTGGACGTCATCCGGGCAGCTCTCGCTGCATTAAGGGGAACGTGCTTGTGGGGCATAGTTTCCTGGCCGTGGGATGATATTCTTGCTTTGTTTCCGTAAGTGTTGCACTGGCGTGGCCTTGTTGGATGCTGCTGCAGATTTATCGTCACTCATGCCTAGACCCAAGCGTTCTCAGTTTTCCTCCCAGTGGCCAAACTTAAAAGGCATCATGTCTGGTAAGGGATGGTGGGTCATAATCATGATAAATGAGAGGCAGTTGAAACAGTTCTGTGAAAGCTGATTTGTCAGAGTGCTGATTTCAGTCCAGTGAGGGAGCAGCCTCTTTATTACCACCAGCAACCATTTCTCTTTGATTCTTTGTAAAACAGCACTTGGGCTCCTGAGACCTTTATTTTTCTTCCTCCTGGAGACAGTCTCCAGTGGCAGTGTTTTTGATAGGGGTGCCTGTGGACCTGCTGGCATTTTCTCCTGTTTCTCTCCCTTTCTAGGCATTGGATCCCATCTATGGCCACCTCTGCTGAACATTTTTATTACCAATGGCTGCTACTTGTTAAGAAAATCCAGAGTGCATAGGTTCGCATTGACAAAGCAGATACACTGCGGGGTGGGGGATGGCGGTGGTGGAAATTTGCTCTTAGGAGACAATCTGTCACCTTGAGTCAAGATTCACTGCAGGTTTCCTTCAAATAACGCTCTTCCTGTGCATTTTGCATTAATTCCTAAGTTAGCGTCATGGCAGCAGAGGGGTGCGGAAGTGGCAAATTCAGAGCATAAGGTATGGTTTTAGGAGCTCTGCATCCTGAAAATCCATTAGAGAAGACAGATCTTTCTGTTTTAGCAGGGAACAGTAGCAAAACAGCACAGTGTCGTAATTGGCCATAACCTTTCGAGAACATTCGTGCCTACGTCCCAAGTGCTCCAGACTACAATACTCAGACCTCACCCCTAGTGGTCTCCTAGCCCTGGAACTTTCACCAGTTGTAAATCAAGGCCTAGATAAGAGACCCTCACCGAAATCTGTGACCCTGGCCTCCCCACCCACCTTCCACCCTCCTCTGTGCTCTGAGGCACTGTGTATGTTTGAGTGTGCGCACATTCACTCATGTCCAACAGTGACCTCCTTACTATTTTCTTGTGGCCAAAATACACACTGGACTTGGAAGTGATATCCATGGCAGAGGAAGCGATTTTGTTAGCAAAGTTAAACCAAGCGATCTAGCCAAAGCCACGCTCCTGTGGGTCTCATGAACGCCCTCCCCTCCCACGCATCTAGTACTGGTGAGCACGTCCAGGGTTTCATTTGAGGCTTTTAAAGTTAATATCACAAACCTTAAACCTCCCAATTTGGGTGCTTTGATATTAAAAACATTTAACACGCTGAAGTTTTGCTCTTTGGTTAAATCCCTTTTTTCTTCTGGGAACTTCCAGCAACTTCCTGGGGAAGTTGAAGTTGGTGTGTCCCACCTCTTGCTCCCCTCACTTAGGGGCACCTGTGGTTAGCATCTGTGATTTAGTTAGCATCTGTGACTTTGTAAATATCAGCCTGTAAACCCCACAGCACTTTAAAGAAGAAAGTGGCAGAGGCAGACAGTGAACAATGACGTTTACTCTTGAGGCCACACTTTAAGCGGGAGAGTTCTCTTTTGTTTATAGAGAGTGACAAGGAAAAGAAGAAGGAAATGAATGAGTCAGAGAAATGAGGAGGATGAGGAAAAGAACAGGAAAAGAAGGCAGTTGATCTGGGTTTGTTAAGCACCTCCTGAGTTCAGAGTTTAAGTTAGACTCTGGGAGGAAAATAGAAAAATGCTGCAATTCTCTGATCAGTGTCTTGACTGTGAGATGGGGAGTCCCACGTACCCTCAGACCTCATGAAGCGGCTTAGAATTGGTAAGAAACAGCACATCAACTGGTCTGAAAGGAGTAACTCAGTCTGAGATGAACACCTGAATTTTGCAGAGATGAAGAATCATCGCACCCACATTCAGTGGGATCAGCTAGGGAGATTTTCCTTGAAGTGAATGCTGAACCCATTTTGAAAGATCAGATGGTGGAAAGAACAACCAGAGATCTTGTCTGATTGAGGGGTGGACTGGCATGGTTGTGGGGCTTAGACATGGGAAAGAATGAAGTTCTTTAATTGGAGTGGAGAATCTATTTTGGAGACACATAAGATGGAGTTGATGGCATAGGAGGGAGTCAGCTGGAGAATGATGTTTAAAAGCCAGGCTGATGAGATTTAATTTAGGACCTGATGCAGTGGGAATCCACGGTAAGCAGGACCCCTTTGTCAGACTGGATGCTTCTGAGGACAAAGAATTGGCGTCTCCTTTGCCCGAACAGTTCACTTCTGCTTTTGCCTGGTTGGCCAACCTATCGTGTCACCATGGAAATGTAGAGTTTACACCTGTCAAGACCGTGGGCCTGCCTCCGTGGGGCCCTGTCCAGCATGGCTGCCTCAAAATTATCACACCACAAACCCAGAAGAATGGAACGCTTCAGCCTCCAGCCAGGCATTTCTTCAGCGCACTTGTGTTCAGAGCACGTTCTCCTGGAGACCCCTAGGGCATTGTACCCGCACAGTCGTTTTTGAGTGGTACACGTTTGTTTCATAGTGAATCTCTTCCTAACCGCAGTTATAACTGAGTGAGAGGATTAGGACCAGCAGGGGATGGGGGTGAGAGGCAGGGATCAGAAGGGAGCCCGGGGGAGACGCGGTCCAGTTGCTGATAAGAGGGGGCAATGTGGACCCTGGGTTTGGGATCCGCTGATGGAGTAAAGGTTGAGAAGGGGGTTAGGAGCAGGGAAGGACGCGCTCTCTCCTCTCAGCCCCCTCCCTCGGTGAAACAGGGAAGCACACGTACCTGCGTCCTACAGACATCCGAGTCTGCCCCTCGCAGACCGCTGGCTCTTTGTACCCTCCCTTTTTTAATCCGATAGCTGCTTTCAGCATCCTCTCAGGAGGAAGGTGGGAAGACAGGCAGGCAGCCAGGAAATCTTGGTGGTTATTAAACTGAGGCTTTGAGGACCTTTTTATTAGCGATGAGACTCAGCTCCACGGCACCAAAGAGTACAGACTCCCGCTCTCTCTCCTCTGCTCAAACCTCCCAAGAATCTGTTTTATATGGTGTTTATTTGTAACCCGAAATAGACGTGGGCCCAGGGGCCCTGGGGACTGCTGAGGCGTCAGCATGCTCTCAAGCAAAGAGGGTCAGCAGCCCCAAGGGGGCAAGTAGTGCTCCCCTTCTGTGCTCCCCTCCCCCGGGCCTTCCCGTCCCTCATCTGTGACTGGAAGCTCATTTTAAAGGATGGCGTCTTAAAGACTTGCTTGGTTTTTCAGTCTCTGAATGTCAGGACTGTAATATTGTGAAGACTCATGCATCACTGAGACTCTAACTTGGAACATTAGTAAGTGTGTGCGTGCCCACTTAGTTGGTTGTGTCTGACTCTTTGCAACCCCATGGACTGTATGTAGCCTGCCACGCTCCTCTGTCCATGGGATTCTCCAGGCAAGAATACTGGAGTGGGTTACCACTTCCTTCTCCAGGGGATCTTCCCGACCCAGGGATCGAACCCCCATCCTCATCGGCAGGCAGATTCTTTTAACAGTGTGCCACCTGGACAGCCTTCTGGAACATTAGTAAGCAGCTTTAAATGGGTTAAATGAGTAACCTGCATAGTATTGATACTTTCTGGCCCTGCCCACCCAGCAGTCCCCCGTTATAAGGAAAGGACCTGGTCACCTGACTCTTGTATCTGTAGATAAGAGGGGACCAGGGGTCTGCAGTGATTGGAAGGTGAGACGTTGGTTAATGGACCAAGTTGCGGTAGAAGCTACTTTACTCTGACCCGCCCGCACAGCCTCTGCAGGCTCATCTGTAGCCAGTATCAGAGGTTTGGAGAACAGCTGGCTGTCCTCTGGGTTAAGCTTAATCAACAGAGCTGCATGCATATTGAATCCATAACTTTTGAAGGGAAACGGAATATGCCCCCTCCCCCAAAGATGCCACTTTGGCACATGGATTATTCCGAGCCAAAGGCAATCAAGATCCAGCTGACTCAGGAACAACGTTTCCCTCTAACTTAGCTATCTGAAAAAATTTGGGCAGGGGGCTTGTACCAGAAAACGAGCTATTACCAGAGAGAACGTATTTATCTGAAAGACCATCTGCAGGGCAGTTCAAGGTTCTAATTGCCCTAACATCTGCTCTTCTGGTCCTCCTGTGAATTCCCTTCCTGCACCTGGAAGCCCCAGACCCCATCCCATTCCTCAGATTAGGGCATTCCTAGACTCTGATTGTCTTGTGGACTCCCTGACATATGTAATGAAATTTGTTTTTCTTATTAATCTCCGTTATGTCACTCTTACTGTTAAAGAACATAGATGAGCAGGAGAAAAAATTTTCCTCCCTTAGAGCTTCATCCCCTTAGCATTAAGTGACCTGGTTCTAATGAAGGCATATTTAAGGCTAATGGTTTTAAGTGAAAAGCATCCCTGAGCAAGCAAGCCCAGGGGTCTTGCTGTCTTCATGTGGTTATGAAGAATATAGGGATGCTAATCATTATGAAAATGGCATCTTGTTTTTTCCTGAATGCAAGTGTGCATACTTCCATTTATAGGAGTGTTACAGTCTCCAGATTCCTTCAATTCAGTTCAGTCTCTCAGTCGTGTCTGACTCTTTGGGACCCCATGAATCGCAGCACATCAGGCCTCCCTGTCCATCACCAACTCCCGGAGTTCACCCAAATTCATGTGCATCGAATCAGTGATGCCATCCAGCCATCTCATCCTCTGTCATCCCCTTCTCCTCCTGCCCCTAATCCCTCCCAGCATCAGGGTCTTTTCCAATAAGTCAACTCTTCACATGAGGTGGCCAAAGGACTGGAGTTTCAGCTTCAGTATCAGTCCTTCCAATGAACACCCAGGATTGGTCTCCTTTAGGATGAACTTGTTGGATCTCCTTGCAGTCCAAGGGACTCTCAAGAGTCTTCTCCAGCACCACAGTTCAAAAGCATCAATTCTTTGGTGCTCAGCTTCCTTCACAGTCCAACTCTCACATCCATACATGACCACTGGAAAAACCATAACCTTGACTACACAGACCTTTGTTGGCAAAGTAATATCTCTGCTTTTGAATATGCTATCTAGGTTGCTCATAACTTTCCTTCCAAAAGCAAGCATCTTTTAATTTCATGGCTGCAATCACCATCTGCAGTGATCTTGGAGCCCAACAAAATAAAGTCTGACACTGTTTCCACTGTTTCCCCATCTATTTCCCATGAAGTGACGGGACCAGATGCCATGATCTTTGTTTTCTGAATGTTGAGCTTTAAGCCAACTTTTTCACTCTCCTCTTTCACTTTCATCAAGGGGCTTTTTAGTTCCTCTTCACTTTCTGCCATAAGGGTGGTATCATCTGCATATCTGAGGTTATTGATATTTCTCCCAGCAGTCTTGATTCCAGCTTGTGCTTCCTCCAGCCCAGCGTTTCTCATGATGTATTCTGCATAGAAGTTAAATAAGCAGGGTGACAGTATACAGCCTTGACATACTCCTTTTCCTATTTGGAACCAGTCTGTTGTTCCATGTCGAGTTCTAACTGTTGCTTCCTGACCTGCATGTAGATTTCTCAAGAGGCAAGTCAGGTGGTCTGGTATTCCCATCTCTTTCAGAATGTCCCACAGTTTATTGTGATCCACACAGTCAAAGGCTTTGGCATAGTCAATAAAGCAGAAATAGATGTTTTTCTGGAATTCTCTTGCTTTTTCCATGATCCAGCGGATGTTGGCAATTTGATCTCAGGTTCCTCTGCCTTTTCTAAAACCAGCTTGAACATCTGGAAGTTCATGGTTCACGTATTGCTGAAGCCTGGCTTGGAGAATTTTGAGCATTCTTTTACTAGCGTGTGAGATGAGTGCAATTGTGTGGTAGTTTGAGCATTCTTTGGCATTGCCTTTCTTTGGGATTGGAATGAAAACTGACCTTTTCCAGTCCTGTGGCCACTGCTGAGTTTTCCAAATTTGCTGGCATATTGAGTGCAGCACTTTCACAGCATCATCTTTCAGGATTTGAAATAGCTCAACTGGAATTCCATCGCCTCCACTAGCTTTGTTTGAAGTGATACTTCCTAAGGCTCACTTGACTTCACATTCCAGTATGCCTGGCTTTTGGTGAGTGATCACACCATCGTGATCATCTGGGTCTTGCAGATCTTTTTTGTACAGTTCTTCTGTGTATTCTTGCCACCTCTTTTTAATATCTTCTGCTTCTGTTAGGTCCATACCATTTCTGTCCTTTATTGAGCCCATCTTTGCATGAAATGTTCCCTTGGTATCTCTAATTTTCTTGAAGAGATCTCTAGTCTTTCGCATTCTGTTGTTTTCCTCTATTTCTTTGCATTGGTCACTGAGGAAGGCTTTCTTATCTCTCCTTGTTATTCTTTGGAACTCTGCATTCAAATGGAAATATCTTTTCTTTTCTCCTTTGCTTTTGGCTTCTCTTTTTTTCACAGCTATTTGTAAGGCCTCCCCAGACAGAGATTTTGCTTTTTTGCATTTCTTTTCCATGGAGATGGTCTTGATCCCTGTCTCCTGTACAATATCACGAACCTCAGTCCATAGTTCATCAGGCACTCTATCAGATCTAGGCCCTTAAATCTATTTCTCACTTCCACTGTATAATCATAAGGGATTTGATTTAGGTCATACCTGAATGGTCTAGTGGTTTTTCCCTACTTTCTTCAATTTAAGTCTGAATTTGGCAATAAGGAGTTCATGATCTGAGCCACAGTCAGCTCCCAGTCTTGTTTTTGCTGACTGTATAGAACTTCTCTATCTTTGGCTGCAAAGAATATAATCGGTCTGATTTTGGTGTTGACCATCTGGTGATGATTCCTTACCCCACATGTATTGTATCAGCTGCTCTTTACAGCAGTTCATACTTGAAGGTGATTTTAGCCCTCCCAGTATAAGTTCAGTGTACAGACTTAAACAAAGGCTTATTGACAAGGTCACGGGTACAGGGACTGGTAAGTGGCAGAGGAGGACCAAGGCCATGTCTCTGGCTACCAAGCACTGCCTTCCTGCTTGTCCAGTGCTTTGCTGCTCTTGCTGCTTGGGCGTGGTCTAGCGGGGTAAGGACAGCAGGGCTGAGCCTTTCATGATCTTTCAGCCTTTTCTGTGGAGGGGAAGATAGAGTTTTGGAGGAGCTAGAGTTTGGGTTTTGGTTTATGAGGGAAGAGTTGAATCTTTCTCTAGGATGGAGGTTATAGGCTTGGGTTCATCAGCACAGTACTTCAATCCCCTGATCTACTGGCTTTGTGGAATGAAAAGGTTAATTTTTTTTTTTTTTAAGGGTGTTGGCATCTAATGAGATGAACCTAGAAGTTTAAACGTAGACTGAATATGTTCATGCATTCATGCTCAGTCATGCAGTTATGTCTGACTCTTTGCGACCCCATGGATTGTAACCACCAGGCTCCTCTGTCTGTAGGATTCTCCAGGCAAAAATACTGGCGTGGGTTGCCATTTCCTCTTCCAAGGGATCTTCCCGACTCAGGGATCGAACTCACATCTCCTGCATTGGCAGGTGGATTCTTTACCACTGTGCTGACTAAATATAGCTGGACTTTAATCTCTGTTTTATAAATTCCATGGTATTCTGTTGCAAAATAGGACATAGCATTTTTAAATAGGCAGCTTTTCAGAGTTGCATGTGAAACTTTCATCTTTCAGTACAGATGTTGGCAATTAGCTCAGCTCAAATGTGCCCTCTGCTTCGAAAGTGACCTCTCTTTTAGCCTTCTGGAGAGGCTAAGGTTTGCAGTTGCCCGTTAACCAACTGCTGTACTGTGCTTGGTCACTCACTCATGTCCGACTCTTTGCGGCCCCATGGACTGTAGCCTGCCAGGCTCCTCTGCCCATGGGGATTCTCCAGGCAAGAATACTGGAGTGGGTTGCTATGCCCTTCTTCAGGGGTAGCAGCTCTAAACAACACAAATTTATTCTCTTGCAGCCCTAGAGGTCAGAAGTCTGAGATGGGTCTATACCAGAGGGCTATAATCAAGATGTGGCTGAGCTGCGTTCCTTGTGGAGTCTTTAGGGAAGAATCTCTGTGTTTCCTTGCCTTTTCCAGTTTTGCTAGCTTTTACTTATTAAAATTTTATTACGATGTTTACTGGGTAGAAAGATATTAAAAGCGGATTATATTTTCTGCATGTATCTTCCTTTGAAAACTTTTAATAGTAAGTATATAGCTCCCTTTGTGAAAACTAAACACCAGTCCTTTGTCCACCAGCTAGAGGATGAGGCTTTGACTGGTGGGTCATCACAGGCTTTGGCTGATGGAGAACTCAGATGTAGGCCGAGGCCAAAGCTAGAGACAGGCTCGAGTCACGGGACCCACTGCCCCTGAGAGCTAGGTTGAGGGCACCTCTGCAGAGAACTCTAATCCGGAACTCGGGGGAAACCCAAGTGAACCCAGGTGAACCAAAGGCGAGGTCACCTTCCTGCCAATGCAATGCAGCCACACGTCTTGCCCTTCCCAGCTACAGAAGGCTCTGGCCTTTAAAGGGCCAGTCATTGCAAGTTTTTACATCTCTTGAGGTTGGAACAGCTTTGGGGGCTGCGTGACTGTGAGTTTAATGGGGGAAGGAGAATTACAGATTGTGGTGAGACCGCAGGGTCCTCGGGGGTCTGTGTTCCTTAGGAATGGGTGTCTTCTGAAGTCTCTGCTAGTAACGGGCAAGTCCTTATAACCCTTCCGTGTTTGCTAATTGCTCACAGTGTGTCTGTGGCGGTGGTGACAGTCTATCAGAAATGTAAAAAGCTATTGGAAACTATGAAAAGTAAATGAAAATTAATGTTAGATATATAAATACTGTTGATGGTAGCTAAGTATAGCACATGTGGGCATGCACATATATACTCACACACATTTAAAACTGCCTAAACGAAATTTAGTTTAGTTGAAATGACCATCATAATAGAAGAGACATCTTCTGATGAATAACTGTTTAATTCAGTGGTACAAACAGTAGGTTTTCTGGGTTAGAGACTGAGAATATTTAAAAGAGACTTTATAGAGGAGTTGGGAAACCAGAGAGGGTGGAGGGGTGAAAATGGTGTGCTCAGAGGCACAGAAGTGTGAAGGCCCCATTTGTTCAGGATTTCAGGACTAGTGGGAAATAGGGTGGAATGATAAAGCAGAGCTGGAATAGAATGTCAGCCACTGCCTGCCCCATCCCAGCCAAGAAATAGATAATTGAAGATGGGAAGTCAGCAAGCCCACCTTGGCTCAGTCCACAGGGCAGAGAAAACCAAGCTTTTCTGTGTCTTGGGTGCCTCATCCCCTTATCTTGCTGGGGTCTGGAGTTCATGGCAAAGGGTTTGACAATAACTTGGCAAGCTGGGAAGCTGTTGGGTAAGTCCTGGGACAAAAGTGTTGTGATTTTAAGAATGCTTTACCATGTGGATTCTCACCACCCCTGTCCCAACTGTCAGACACATTCTTGAGTTTTTCCTAGTGATTATGAAGGAAGCAGCTATTTTGTTTCCCCTTCAGATACATCTACTAGTCAGCAACAATCCCCAAGTGTCAACCTCTTATGCCCAACTTCTTACACAGTCAGACTTCTGCAGGAAGCCCGCCTAGATAGGGTGTGGTCTCTGCTTGTGGGGCAGAAGGAAACTGTTTAGTCTATTTAACATTTTATTTGTATTTTGGCTGCCCTGGGTCTTGTGGTGAGCTGGGGCACTCTCCAGTTGTGACGTGCAGGCTTCTCACCGCAGTGGTTTCTCTGGTTGCGGAGCAGACTCTAGAGCAGGCCCCGTAGTTGTGGTACACGGGCTTAGTTGCTCCTTGGCATATGGAATCAAATCCTCGTCCCCTCCTCTGGCAGGCAGATTCCTAACTGCTGGACCACCAGGGAAGTCCCTATTTAGTCTGTTTAAAACTTGAACTGTGTCTTTCTGGCCCAGAGCTCCTTGGCCTAAGTGTTAGTCGCTTAGTCATGTCCAATTCTTTGCAACCCCTTGGACTGTAACCCACCAGGTTCCTCTGTCCAATTCCCTTCGCCAAGGTTTCTTCCTGACCCAGGGATCGAACCTGGGTCTCCTGCATTGCAGGCAGGTTCTTTACCTTCGGAGCCACAGGGAAGAAGCCCTACTTGGCCTAACTTCTAAGTTACTTCAGTCGTGTCCGACTCTGTGCAACCCCATAGACGGCAGCCCACTAGGCTCCCCCGTCCCTGGGATTCTCAAGGCAAGAACACTGGAGTGGGTTGCCATTTCCTTCTCCAATGCATGAAAGTGAAAAGTGAAAGTAAAGTCGCTCAAACACCTTTGTAATTCATGAGCACCTTTCTCCCTAGTAAGATTCCTTTTTGTACAGAGGATGTTTCTTCAGTTAATAAAATACTGGTGGATGTTTCTGTGGAGACTGCTTTGCACATGTGGTTGAACAAGAGGAACATATCACCAAAAAATGCTCTCACTGTGGTCAACAGCTTCATAGAACACAGACCTGGGGGATTCTGAAACTAGATTTTACCTCTTCTGTATAAGATAGGTCTGGTCATCAGTTCTTCACGAAGTTGTTGTAACGATTAGAAACAGGATACCTAAAAGCACCTGATACTCAGTAGAGAGTAGACATTGTAAATAACGTCTACATTTTATATCAGTTCCTCCTCCTGAGCAGGTGTTTGCTATGTTGCGTTGATTCTGTTTGAGATGGTTTTTAATTAGGAAGGTGGCGCAGTTGATGGCAACCACCCCAGGCAACGTTCTCTGCAAGCAGTGACCCCACGAAGCCAGCGGGCAGGGGCAGGGGGCAGGCCTTGTGCAGACTCAATCTCCCACAGTTGCTGACAGAAAAAAAAAAAATCTTTTTAGTTTTGCTTTGCTGAGAAGGTGGTGCTGAATGCTCTCTTCCACTGGGAACTCAGTTTCAGTGTGCAGCGGATCTCAGTAAGTGGGGTCACACCGCTGCTTTTCTAAAAGGAGACGCATTTCTGTTTTTATTAATTGCGGAACTGACACGAGCCTGGCGGGATTTGTAAAAGGAAACAGGTTCATGTTCCTTCTTGCGGTATCCACTGCCTTCTAGAAATTAAGAGAGAGGAAGGGAGTTTTTTGTTTTTCTAGTCAGAAGACCATACCCTCTTCTGGTTTAAAACAAGCAACCTCATGTCATTGGAGACCTGCCATTTGTGAGTTTCTGGAATAAAAGGAATTCTCAGATTTTTGTCGGCTGTCATTATTGAAGGAACGTAGCAAAGCCATGATGCCAAGAGATGCCTAAAATAGCTGTGCATGTAATTATGGGACTAGATGCTTCCTCATCACAAGCTTGGAATTATGTTCTTTTTGGAGTTGAATCTAATATTAAAGACCATTGATGTGGATGGACAAGGAGAGGTTTTTATTCTATACTGAGGTTTTCTAATATATATTCAGTTCAGTTCAGTTGCTCAGTCATGTCCGACTCTTTGCGACCCCATGGACTACAGCATGCCAGGCCTCCCTGTCCGTCGCCAACTCCCGGAGTTTACTCAAACTCATGTCCATTGAGTTGGTGATGCCATCCTACCATCTCATCCTCTGTTGTCTCCTCCTCCTCCTGCCCCCAATCCCTCCCAGCATCAGGGTCTTTTCCAATGAGTCAGTTCTTTGCATCAGGTGGCCAAAGTATTGGAGTTTTAGCTTCAAACTCAGTCCTTCCAATGAACACCCAGGATTGATCTGCTTTATGATGGACTGGTTGGATCTCCTTGCAGTCCAAGGGACTCTCAAGAGTCTTCTCCAACACCACAGTTCAAAAGCATCAATTCTTTGGCACTCAGGTTTCTTTACAGTCCAGCTCTCACAGTGCAGCTCATTTTTATATAGTAAGATACAACAATAATCTCAACATAAAACCAGTGTTGGGTGACAAGAGTATTAGGATTGGAATGAACTTGTTTTATAAAAACTATTATCTGCAAAATTTCTGTAAACAGCAGTTACTCCTTATCCTTTTGAACTTGGTTTGACCACTCCATTTTTTTTAACATGCAACCTTCTTACACACACAACTGAGTGTATGACGTGAAGGACAGCCTCATAGAGCACCATGATGGAGCAGTGATTATCTTTTTGCAAGTTGGAGGCTGCAGAGGTTTGTGGTCCATTTTTTTTGCTTGTTGAGTATTCTGCAGCAATAACCAAGTAGCCTCTAGGGGGCAGCGTAAGGCCAGTTAAAACCCCTGTGCCTGGGGCTGTTGGTGGGGTTTTCTGACTCATTGACCAGCCTTTCTTGGTCCATGATGCAGCATCCCTGCTTCTCCTGGCCAAAGTCACTCATTCTCTAGACCTTGCCAAGGTGGGGATCTTTACCATTAAGCCTCTAATACCCTGCTTGCCTCCACTCATCCTGTTCTTTTCCGTACTCTTAAGCTCCCCTAGTCTACTTTGTACCATATGATACAGCAAATGAGTCCCACGTCAGCTTAATGATAGAATTGGTTTGCTGTCGTTTCACAACCAGCTATACGTGTCCTTTGGGCAGGAGCAACCTCTTATGTCTTTGTGTGTCTCATAATACCAGGACTGCCCTGGAAGGCTAGATAAATCCTTGGCCACAGCTGGATTATTCCTTAGTCTGTAGTGAGTGCTTGGTGGGTATTTGCTGACTTGATTGTTGAGATGGTCTTGTTTCTGTGCAAGAGAAAGTATTTTCTTCGCTTCACTTGTTTCAGAAATGTGTGCATTCTCACGTGCTTTCTGGTTTGTTTCAGATTGAGATGCAAGATAGGAGGGCTTTCAAAATAAGCCCAGGGGTGTAATGGAAAACATTAATGCTTGGTGCCAGAGATGCATATTTGCATCTAGGTTCTTCCTATTCTCAGCCGCAGTTTTTCTCACCCAAAATGTGGGGCTGTCTAAGCTGATCAGATAATTTACCATTTGACCTGGAGCACCTTTGAGAGTGAAGGAGGACATTTAAAAATATTGATAGTCACATAGTCGTTGTTGTTCAGTCGCTCCGTCGTGTCCGACTCTTTGCAACCCCGTGGACTGCAGCATGCCAGGCTTCCCTGTACTTCACCATCTCCCGGAGCTTGCTCAAACTCATGTTCGTTGAGTCAGTGATGCCATCCGACCATCTCATCCTCTTTCATCCCCTTCTTCTCCTGCCCTCAATCTTTCCCAGCATCAGGGTCATTTCTGATGTCGGCTGTTTGTATCAGGTGGCCAAAGGATTGGAGCTTCAACTTCAGCATCAGTCCTTCCAATGAATATCCAGGACTTAGTTCCTTTAGGATGGACTGGTTGGATCTCCTTGCAGTCCAAAGGACTCTTAAGAGTCTTCCCCAGCACCACAGTTTGAAGGCATCATAGTCCTTGGAAGTATTTATTGACTGGGGAATGCTTTTTATATTGTATCTTTTGGCTTGCCTGTGAAAGTGTTCTATTTAAAAATTATTTTCAAAATAACATTTCCAATAAAATATTAAAATAATAGGACAGCCTGTCAGTGGGTTCAATGGATTGGCATGCTAGAACAGCATATGGTGTTTCAAAGAATCAGGTCAAGTGATCCATGTAAAGTGCCTAGTGCCATACTTGGGATACATGGTGTATTTAGGAAATGATAATTTCCTTTTCCTTTATGGAATAAGGTTGGACAAAGAAGCACTGACAGCAATAAACAAAGACCGATAGGCTTTTTAAAGAGACCACTGCAAGGAGGGTGTTTTTCTAGCTCTCTAGATCCTGACAACACAATGTGAGTTTTGTCCAGCTCTAGCAGGAAAATACTGATTGAAGAACACGGTTTTGCTTGTATGTGGTCAGACAGCTGTCTCAGCAGTAGAGCACTTACCCTAGGGGGGCTCTGCCTTTCGGGTGATAATTTGGCTGCCCTGTGAGGACAGAGCTCTTCTCCTCACTTGTGAATTTGTCACTACTTCTGGGCAACTTGCCTGGAAAGCTGGAGGATCCAGCCTTGGCACCCCTCTTCTGCAGAAGCCATCCTGCCGTTTAGGGGCCTGAACTCAGCAATTGTGCTTAAATACTGGGTTTACCTGAAACTTGATAGTTTGAGCTGTAAAATACATACCTACTGTTAAGGTTGGTATCCCCCACTCAGTTGTGTCTGACTCTTTGCAACCCCATGAACTGCAGCCCACCAGGCGCCTCTGTCCGTGGGATTCTCCAGGCAAGAATACTAGAGTGGGTTGCTATGCTTGCCTCCAGGGGATCTTCCCGACCTAGGGATCGAACCTGCGTCTCTTACGTCTCCCTGCATTGGCAAGGGGGTTCTTTACCACTAGTGCCACCTGGGAATCCCCCAAAGGCTTCTGTGCTTGCCACCTCCTGGTGTGACAGAGCATTCAGGGAGTGCCCTATGGCCTGCTGGACGTGGGGAAGGGTCTGCACATGGTGAATAGCGATGTGTGTCAGGGGAATCAGGCCGGGAGTGGGTGGCATTGGCGGCCAGCGCTCCGCAGGGCTCCTCACGGCCTCTTCTTTCTCCAGGTACGTGTACATCCCAGCGGGCGGGTCACAGCATGGCCTGCTGGGGGCCCTCTTCTCCACTGCGATGACATTCGCGTTTGTGAGCTTCTGGCACGGCGGGAACGACTACCTATGGTGCTGGGCCGCCCTCAACTGGCTGGGGGTCACCGTGGAGAACGGCGTCCAGAAGCTCGTGCAGAGGCCGCACGTCCAGCACAGCTTGGTGAGCAGGTCCTGGCTTGTGCGGCAGGGGCAGCCAAGCTGGGTGGACTGGGTTTGGGAGGGGAGGCGGTCATCACGTTTACACGCATTGTGGGCCATTTCTGCCGGATTGGCTCAGCATCCAGAGTGTTCCCGGAGACAGGACAGCTGAACAAGATGTGGTGGCTCAGACAGTAAAGCGTCTGCCTGAAATGCAGGAGACCTGGGTTCGATCCCTGGGTCGCAAGATCCCTGAAGAAGGGAAAGGCTACCCACTCAGTACCTTGCCTGGAAAATTCCATGGATGGAGGAGCCTGGTAGGCTACAGTCCATGGGATCGCAAAGAGTCGGACACTACTGAACAACCTCACTGCTTCACTGGCTGTAACTATAAAATAATTCATATTTATTATGAGAATTAGAAAATTCAAATGAGTATAAGGAAGATGTCTCCTCAAGAGAAACCACTGTTAAATCCCTTCTAAATTATTTTTTTTGAGCAAAACTTGTTTTAGTTACTGTGTTTTTGACTGCTCTGTGGCGTCTTTGCTGTATGTGGACTTTCTGTGGTTGTGGCGAGTGGAGGGCTCCTCTTCTTGTGCACACGCTCAGTTGCCCCACTGCGTGTGGGGTCTTAATTCCTGGACCAGGGATCGAACCCATGTGCCCTACATTGCAAAGTGGATTCTTTCTTGCATTTTTCAATGAAGGGTGATTACGGTATTGTGCTGGTTTCTGCCATACATCAACGTGGATCAGCCATAGGTGTACACGTGTCCCTTCCCTGTCAAGCCTCCCTCCCACCTCTCACCCCCCCACCCCATCCCGCCCCTCTAGGTTGTCCCAGAGCCGCGGTTTGAGCTCCCTGAGTCATACAGCAAATCCCCACTGGCTTTCTATCTTTCAGATGTTAGTGTGTATGTTTCCATACTATTCTGTATCCATTTGTCCCACCCTCTCCTTCCTACCCCCGCCCCCACTGTGTCCAGAAGTCTGTTCTCTGTGCTGCATCTCCATTCCTGCCCTGCAAATAGGTTCATTGGTAGCAAGGTGGATTCCTGACCACTGGGCCACGAGGGAAGGCCCCCTTTCTTCTAAATTTTTTCTCTCCTCTCTCTACACACGCACACATGTACATTGCACACACATACATGTATAACATTTTAAACATACCATTATCCTAGAGATACAGTTGTATCAGGACTCTTTTCTATGTCATCAAATACATTTCTAACAACCCTTTTTAATGGCGTTACAGAATTCCATTATGTGGCTATACCATAATTCATTTAATCAGTCTCTTATCAACATATTGTTCTAATTTTTTTTTGCAGTTAGTGGTTGCATTGAGATGACTGTCATAACAAGGGTGAATTCTTCAATGTTTAACATTGCTAAGTTAAAGATTTTTCTTACTTTTAAAGTTTGCATGCCTACTGCTTACCTGTTCCTTAACTGCCCAGTAGACAAAGTTTGCCAGTTTGCATTCCTACCAACGGTGCCTGAGAATGCCCTTGCCAATCCTGAGTAGTACTGGTATTTTTAATCTTTGCTATTTAAATAGGTTTTAGCAGCATAACAATCAACTAAAGATTTAAGACACATTCACAACCTTTAGGAAAATAACTTGGGAAATTAAGCATTTTTCTTTACACACATGTTTAGGTGATTTAAAAGTATGAGCAATGTTTTGACATGTAAATGTGGCAAAGGATGTATTAGATATTAGAATCTTACAGGAATCTTCAATTCTGAATATGTAGCTATATTCCGGTAACTCTGAAAAAAGTAGCTAAAAAGAATTATGCCATTATCAGTGTTGATGGCAGGCAGTAAAACACAAAAAATTTACTGGGAAATGATTAATGTAAGTAAACTCCCCCAGTATTTGCAGCTAAAGCAAATATATTTCAAAAAGTCAACATCACCAAAATAGAATACATTTGAGTGTTTTTTTATAAAGATAGCTGTGTGTGTGTGTGCGTGTGTGCACACGCACGCACACTCAGTCGTGTCTGACTCTGCGACCCCATGGATTGTAGCCCACCAGGCTCCTCTGTCCAAGGGATTTAGATTCAATAAAAACTGCATCAAAGCACATAGCAAAAATATCACTCCTAAAGGAATTTAAGTATGTTCATATATGTTTAAAGATAAATATTTTATTCAGTTCTAGTACCCAGCAACCAGCGGGAAAGAAATGTCAGTGAATTCCAATAGAAAGTGGAATTTCAATGAGAGTCATGGCTTTGTAACACAAAGAAAAACCATAAAAAGTGGTATAATAAAGGTTACACACTTCACCCTTCAAATCTGAGCAGTCTTCCCCAAAGCGGGAACCTCATCAGCCACGAAGGCCAGAAAATTCTTTTCAGCCCAGATTGAAGCCCTGTGACACATTTCTGTGTACCCTCATAAAGGATCTGACATTAACCTTGAACTTAATCTTAAGAGTTCTGTGGACTTTGAGCCATGGATTATATTACTAATAAATCTAAAGAATCTAAAATATTAAAAGAGTAACCCAAACTGTGTGATGCAACCTATGACTTATTAGAAAAAAAAATGTTAGTTGCTCAGTCATGTCCAACTCTTTGTGGCCCCGTGGACTGTAGTCCACCAGGCTCCTCCGTCCATGGGATTCTCCAGGCAAGAATACTGGAGTGGGTAGCCATTCCCTTTTCCAGGGGACTTCCCGACCCAGGGATCAAACCCAGGTCTCGTTCACTGCAGGCAGATTCTTTACCATCTGAGCCACCAGGGAAAGCCTTACGGCTTATTAGTTTTGGCTAAAAATGGAGGAAGGCGGTAAAAAGACTTGCTCACAGGGTGAAGCACTTGAATGTCTGCTGTGCCACATCACAGCTCATTCCAGGACCTTCACGTGTTTACCTCATCTGAGCTTCTGCCCACAGTTCAAGCACCTTGGTGTATAGTAATTTTTGAACATGCAATTTTTTTTGGTGAGATATATGTCTTGTATATTGCAGATGTGGTGTTTAGTTTACATATTTATTGAGCAAGGACACATTTTGTAAAATCTGTTTTTAGCACCTGTCTTGCCTCTTGACAGCCTGGTGATTACTTACGGCTATTTAGACTCAGGAGTTCTTTAAGTTCAAGGTCAAGGCCCCGTTACTATTTGTCTTCTGTATGGTTAGCTGTGTGTCTGAGTTCATTTCAGTACGTTAGTACACAATTAAGCCTTCTAAATTGGGCTTGTTCTTTAGTTCTTTTTCCACCTGTCCACTCAAGGAATTTTCCTCCATTGCTCTGTTTCTTACAGAGTTCAGTACAGATGCTGTTTTCCTTCTGAAAAACATGGCTGGCCTTCCAGATGTACATAGCCTTCTGAATAAACTGTTTCCCTACTTGGGTTGCCTCCTCCTCGCTCTTTTCATGAATCCATTTCCCATTCTTTTCTTTATTGAGATATAATTGCTGTACAGCATTATATATAAGTTGCAGGTACACTAAGTACAACATAGTGATTGACAATTTTTAAAGGTTATACTCCACTTAACGGTTGTTATAAAATAGTGGCTATACATTTACCTTTTGGGGGACCACAGTCCAAATAAGACTTAATGCCTCCTTGGCACTTTATTTCATCTGATTTTAATCTTCCCGATGATCTGACAGTATTTTTGCAATGGGAGCTCACTCCCCATGGCCCTTATGCACTCTCCCCAAGGCATTCATCCTTCATCTGTTTTTTTTTTTAAGTGATGGATTGAAAAACATGTGAATAACAAGGATTATCATCCCTTCTTTTTTGTGTCTTCTTTAACCTCAAAGCTTTGCCTGGGGCACAAGAGATATTAAGATAATGGGTTTTTTTTTTGCCATGCTGAGAAGCTTGTGGGATCTTAATTCCCCAACCAGGGATCAAACCCAGGCCTTTGGCAGTGAGAGCGCAGAGTCCTAACCACTGGACCACCAGGGAATTCCCTGGAGTGGGATTTTATTTCTTGGTGACCGTTGAACACTCAGAGCTGAGTGTTGAAGATTGGAAGCCCTCTGCCACTCCAGGCAGGGCTCTCCCGTTGAACTTGATGCAGGAGTGGAAATGTCCACTGTGTCGTCCAATCCGAGTAGTCATGAGCCACACTGAGGACTTGAAGTGTGGCTATCATCACTGAGAAACTAATTTTTAAATTTATTTAACTTTAATTAATTTGAATCTCAGTAGCCCCCACGTGGCTAGTGGTTTCCATTTGTGGCAGTAGAGTTCTAGAATGTATCCCTTTTCTAGAAATAAAAAAAATAGAAGAATATAGTATTTGACTCTGCTGTAATTTAGGAAGGTTTTTATTGCTGATGGGATGCCTCATATATGCAGCTGACTACTGAACCTCTCTCCCCTTGATCATCTCACAGATGTCTCAGACTTAGCATGCGGAGTACTGACTTGGTGAACCACCCGGTCCTCAATAATTCCAGCTAGCTCCTCTCCCTCCAGCAGTCTCTACTTCTGCAAAAGCCACCGTCATCTTGCTAGTCACTCATGGCCAGGGCCCTCAAGTTGCCCTTTGTACCTTCCTCTCTCGAAGTCCTACCTGTATGTGCTGTACGTTCTACCTCCTAGGTAGGTCTTAATTTCTAAAAACTGTTTCCATCTCCACTGAGTCATCCTAACCCCACTGTTACCATTTCTTGCCCAGTCTACCAGATAGCTGTGAACTGGTCTCCCTGCTTCCACTTCTGCCTTCTTTAGCTCGTTATCCTCGCAGTGCTGAGTGATGCTTGTCAATAAATAACCTAACCAATTAGCCTCCAATTAAAATAAAAAAATACAAAAAATAAATACCTAACCACGTTGTCGTCCTTAAAAATATCCAGAGGCATCCCATTTTCTTGGGACTCAGTCCCCAGTATTGAAGATGACCTGTAAGACCTTGGCTGATTCTCATCTTGCTCCTTCTCCGCATCCTCTCTGGCTCTCTCCTCTCACACCCCGTTCCTCCTTCTGTTCATTTTCATACCTGGCCCCTCCAGCCCCAGCTCCCTGGCACAGGCTCTTCCATCTCTAGGATGCTCTTATTCCTTTCCCTCCTTTTCACCCTTCTGACTTCAGCTTGAATGACTGCTTGCTTGGGTACCATTTACTGATCCTCCTAAGTCAATCAGGTCCCAACTGGTAACCCCTTTGGGGTACCTTGTATGTGGTCTGTTCAGCTGTACTTATCACAGTTACAGAGAAATGTTCTTTTACAATAGCTTGTTTAATCCTTATCTCCCTCTCTGAACTGGTAAGCCTCCCTACATCAGAAATCTGTATCTGTTGCCAAAAAATCTTGGCTCTGTGTGTACCAATGTCAAACAGAAATACAGAGACAGAGTTATGGAGGAGAAGGAAAGAGTGGTTTTATTACTTTGCCAGGCAAAGGGGGAACAGAGTAGGCTGGCACCTCAAGAACTGTGTCCCCCTCCTTGGTGAGTTGGGAGAGGTGATATTGTCAGACAGGGGTATGTGATAAGGATCAATCTTCACCCCTTCTTCTGCAAAGTTTCAAAAGGATAGCATTGATGACTAGATTTAAGTGTCATGGAAAGTAGATGGGGGAAAAGTGGAAACAGTGACAGATTTTATTTTCTTGGTCTCTAAAATCACTACGGATGGTGACTGCAGGCATGAAATTAAAAGATGCTTGCTCCTTGGAAGAAAAGCTATGACAAACCTAGACAGCATATTAAAAAGCAGAGACATCACTTTGCTTTCAAAGGTCTGTATAGTCAAAACTGGTTTTTCCAGTAGTCATGTATAGATGCGAAAGTTGGACCATGAAGAAAGCTGAGTGCCGAAGAATTGATGCTTTAAAACTGTGGTGCTAGAGAAGATCCTTGAGCGTCCCTTGGACAGCAAGGAGATCAAACCAGTCTATCTTAAAGTAAATCAGTCCTGAATATTCACTGGAAGAACTGATACTGAAACTCCAATACTTTGGCCACCTGATGCAAAGAGCCAGCTCATTGGAAAAGACCCTGATGTTGGGAAGACTGAAGGCAGGAGAAGGGGATGACAGAGGATGAGATAGTTGGATGGCATCACCGACTCAATGGACATGAATCTGAGCAAACTCCGGGAATTCGTGAAGGACAGGGAAGTCAGCATGCTGTAATTCATGGGGTTGCAAAGAGTCAGACACAATTTAGCGACTGAACAGGAACAAAGGGTCTTAAATGCTCTGTCTCCTAATCTTGATGAACCTTTCTGGTCCCTTTAATCTTACCTCAGGTGGTTTTATTGCTGCTTCTCCTTTGATTAGCAACTGTTCTACCTGTTGGAACTCAGAGAAGGTCAGGAAGGCTGGAGTCTTCAGGCAAAGGAGGACAAAAAGGCTTCCATGCCCAGGAGCCCCACAGGGCCCTACTTAGCATCATATCCTTGACACGTATCATGATGCCTGGCACAGTGTAAGCATGCAGTATATACTTGTTGAATGAATGAAGGAGTGAATATATTTTCTGACTTTACTGAGGGGCTTGTGAGAGGAAATAAGCTTATGCAGCAGCTTGAAGAAGATTGGATACTGGAAGAACTCACTAAGACTGAGGCTTATTGAACATTATACAGGGAGATTCTTATGTAGCAGGATAAATACTAATTGGTCTAGTGATGGTAAAACGCTATTTTAATGTTGACTATACGTGTGTGTGTGTGTCTGTGTGTGTGTGTGTGTGTGTGTGAGAGAGAGAGAGAGAGAGGGAGAGAGAGAGGGGTAGGGAGCAATTAACCTTCCTGGTACCCCGCTGCTTTATGAGAGAGGGGGGATTACTGGCTGTGAGTCACTGAGGCCCAGAGCTGACAAAGGCATTTTGACAAAGTACCAAGCAAGGTGGATGAAGAGGAGTTACTGCTAAAGCAACACGCTTTTCCTCTGTATAAGTACTCTCCCGGGGAACTAGAATTTGTGTTCAGCATGGAAATCTTTTAATAAGTAGAAACATTTTGAAGCATCAGTAGAGGCGCACTACTTGCTGATTCTCTATTTGATCTCTGCTTTGAAAGAAGACACCTTCAGGCTGCTTGTTAGTCATTCCTACACAAAGGAGAATCTACATCCCAAGCTGCTCACCCACCCCACCTCTGATTTCCATTTCATTGAATAATTTAAATATGTCCTCTCCCCCAGCCCTTGTCCCTTCTTCTTTGCTGAACTGATTGATGTTTTTTCTGAAGCAGTAAAATATCTATGTATAGACTTAATTAAGAGAACAGGCCACCAGTGAAAGTCGTGGAGGGTCAGTCTCATGGTTCTCAGAGGGACCTGATACTTTTGTGTGTCAGAAAGACTGCAAAGCTCTGTAGTGATGTCCATTTCAGTTTATCAACTATATTGATCAGTTTGATTTTGAAGAGGAAATTGAGAGACCAGTCAACTTGAGAGGATAATGGATTGTAAAACTATGACATGATCTACCCAGTGATTTCCTAGTTTGGTGGAATCCTAACTCATCAACTGGCAGTTGGCTTGGTTAGAAAACCTTTTCACTGGAAGTCAGTAATTGCAGCCCTAACTCACTCACTGAAGAACCACAAGCAGACTGGTCTGAGAAGAGTTATTCTGTTGGACAAGGACTCCTGATCTTCCATTCGTCCTACACTTGGATCCATTTCAACAAAGATCAAGTGCTACCTGTCAATAATCACTTTTCTTCAGACCATAACCCTTCTTAGACTGAGCCCGTTTAGGCAGAGCCAACCTTATTGCTCATCTAGGAAAAAATTTCAGCACCCTTTGTGGGAGACACATTGCAGCTGGAGAACTCTTCTTAGTGAAAGACATGACCCGCCCCCTCCACCCCCCCCCCTTTTTTTTTTTGCACATTCTTTCAGTGCATCAATGCATACAGTGCACTGGTCTATCCATATATAGTGGTGGCGTCTATTAGTCAGTTCCACCCTCTCATGAACAAGGTATCTTGCCTGGTCTCTTGACAGGGTGATCATCTTTGCAGTAGCTGCTTTGGATTAAAGAGACAGTGAAACCATGGGATGAGGAAAACCTTTTCTCTGAGAGGAGCTAAGGGTTTATATTTTTTAAAAAAATGGACTTGTCTTTATAAACATCATAAAATACTGATTGACCTATTCTTCCCAGGCATTGTGCAGAAGAGAGGTCTGAGCTAGAGACAGATGTTTGAGAGCATGTAGCTTATATTTTGGAGCCATGGAAATGTCTGAGACTTTCTAAAGAGAAAGAGTACAGAAAGCAAAGAAAAGGTAACTGCCTAAAAATGAATCCAAGGACACCAACATTTAGAATTTAGATGGAGAAAGAGGGGCCAAGAGGTGGGAGGGAAATACAGAGGATGATCTCACAGAGATGAAGAAAAAGGTTTTTCAGAGAGGGAGTGGAGTGGTCCACGGTGTTGATGCTATTAGGGGTCAAAGTAAGGCGAGATTAAAGAATGATTCTGGCTCCATGTCAGAGTGCTAACAGGAAGAGAAAAGAGCACTGAGTCATTGTCCCAACCTGTGAGTTTGTGATTTAGTTGCAGAGGCAAGATTGTGCAAACCAGCTGAGGACCAGTATTAAGACATTATCTGCCGAGACCAGGGTGAGTCCTGGAGGCAGCTGATGTTCCTGAGGTGGCAGAGTGAGCCGGGCTTTTAGGAAGGTTTATTTAAAGAGCTGGGGCTTGAGTAGGACTCGGAAGATGTAAGATGGTATTTGGATAGGTCAGTAGAGAGAAGACAAGCTCGAAGCCCAGGGAATAGCACACACGACCCGAAGTCAGGAGTGGGCATGCTGTGTTCAGGGGAGGAGGCTACCTTGACAGTCAAGAGGCTGTCACCGGGGAGAATGGAGGAAAAGAGGTTAGAGAGACCAAGTAGTCCCCACTGTAAAGAGATCTGAGTGCCAGATTTAAAAATACAGAAATGCGAGCCGCTTAACCAAACAGGAGAGCATTAAGTTAACATGTTGATCCCACACATCCAATTAGCTGTTGTCCCAGCTTGCTCGCCCTCACCAGGACCCCTAGGTCTGGAAAGAGCAATGCCTGTTGTTGTGAACAGTGTGTTTCCTGGTGGATGGTGACCTGTTGGCACCCCTCTCATTGTCTCCCACCCCGAAGGATCATTAACGACGTGGGGAACGCTGCGCCGTTCCCTGGCTGTACGTTTTCTTCTCTGGGGGAATACAAACCCATGCTTTAACCCTTCTTGGTCTGAGTGGGAGAATTCTGCAAAGCATTCCACTGGTTAGTTCAAACACGTTTAGAAAGACAAAAGCACTTTTAAAGGTTCTCTTAACCTTCTTATTACTGAGTCCGCTGACAGCAGAGTCTTGGAATAGAGTCAGGTTTCAGAGATTCAGACCCTGGGGTCTGGCCGGCTCTGGAGTTTCTGCTGCCTTGCCTGTCCCTCCCAGTTTAGGCTTGAGCTGGGCAGCGGCTGCTGTCTCATCGTTGCTGTGGCCCTGGGACTCCTGTCCGTTCTCCCCTCTTAAGTGCACAGCACAAACCCTTACCCTGGGGAATTGTAGCCTTGGAAAAGAATACTGAGCCAAAGATGAGATCCATGGCTTGAATGGAAGTAGTTGAAAGAGGCCTGTGTAGGTGGCTTGTGAGATGAGGTTCTTTACCTGAGAGACCCTGATTTCTGCTTCTATAGCACTGATAAGTGGTGGTCCCTCTAATCAGGCTTGCTTCTCTGATAGCTCAGTTGGTAAAAGAATCTGCCTGCAATGCAGGAGACCCTGGTTCGATTCCTGGGTCGAGAAGGTCCCCTGGAGAAGGGAGTGACTCCCCACTCCAGTATTCTGGCCTGGAGAATCCCATGGACTGTATAGTCCACTGGGTCGCAAGAGTCGGACAGGACTGAGCAACTCTCACTTCACTCTGACCACAGTGTAGTGCCTAGCGGTTTTCTAGGGATGGACTTAGGAAGAAGCACAACCTTACTATGTACCTGCTGAAGCGTTGGATATGTCTTTCTGAATCTGGGTCTCTCTTTTCCTCCCAGAAAATCCAAATTACTGACTGAAGGTGGCAGAGCTTGAGTTTCCAGTGTTCCTGCTATCAGTGGAGGGGTAAAATAGCCCCTTCTTCCCCAAATAATATGCACATACTTAGCACAATGTGTTTTTACAATGTATATTTATTTACAATGTATATTTATATATTATGTATAATGTATGTTGGGTGTATGTGTTGTGACTGTATATAGCATATGTATATATACACACACACATACACTGTGCATTTTTATATGTGCATATGTATTCATTTTTTAAAGCTCTGAGAAGTCAGAAATGTGCAAGACTTCCAAAATATCTCACATTCCTTCCAGGGCCTAGAAATAAAAGCTGCTTAAAAAAGCATATCGAACAGCTGCTGGCCTTGTTTGAGATGAGCTGGATTGGAATAAATGTACTTGTGATCACCAGCATGTATGGAAACACAAATTTAAGGTGGCTCTTGCTTTTTCCTCTGCTGCCAACCCTGTAAGCCACTCAGTGGGCCGGAGTAAGTGTTGGAAGGGTCACTGTGTATCCCCTGAAGGGTGACAGGAAAGAATATGACGTAAGAGGTGCAGGACATCTACCAAGCCAATTATTCAGCTTTGGAAACTGATGATATTAAAATACTTTTTACTGTGAGAAGGTGAAGAATAAGGATAACAGGTATAAAAAAAATTCACCTTTTATTTAAAAATACAAACACAGAGAAGTGTGTGGAGGGTTATACACTGAAATGTCAATGATGGCTAACTATTAACTGGTGGGATTATTTGTAATGCATATTTTCTGGTTTTTGCTCACATATTTTCAGCCTTTTCTACAGTGAATAAGTATCGTTAACTAATCAAAGGTTATTGAGAGAAAAGGGAAGAGAGGAAACCCGCCGTCAGGAAGCTTTGCTTAGCTGACCCTGGATGCTCAGTTTATGTTAGAAATTGGAGGTTAGTCATTCTCAGGAGTGGATGAGCATGAGACTATTGTAAGTGCCAGCCTATGCCATACAAGGAACTCGGCCAGACTGCACAGAGATCTTTCTCATTCCTTACGTTATCTACCCATCACAATAACCCTTCAGGGCAAATGTTACTACCTCCAGTTTTACAGATAGGGAAGCTAGAGACTGGGAATGTAAGTAATTTGTTTAAGAACAGATGGTTGGTTTGATTAGAAAGGAGTCAAACTCGGTCACACGTGATCTATTCAAGCTTCTTTGACTTCAGACGAGGAGTCTTCCTTGATACTCGAGCTGCTCAAGTGACTCATCTACGTCCCATCTCCTTGATGCTTGTGCACTTCTGGCATTAGATGAACTGACAACACAGCCCTCAGCTCTTAGACCACTTGTGTTTTGACTGGCTCCACACAGCCTGACTGTGGAATAGCTCTTCTGAAAAATCGGCCCAAGAGAAGTGAAAATGTCCCCCAAGCAGTTCTACCACGTTATCTCGTGTGATTTTAATAAGTGTTAGTGTTAGTCGCTCAGTCATGTCCGGCTCTTTTGTGACCCCATGGACTGCAGCCCACCAGGCTCCTCGGTCCATGGGATTTTCCAGGCAAGGATACTGGAGTGGGTTGCCATTTCCTTCTCCAGGGGATCTTCCCAACCCAGGGATCGAACCCAGGTCTCCTGCACTGCAGGCAGATCCTTTACTGACTGAGCTACAAAATAAGTAGCATCATTATCCCTGTTATACAGCAGGAAGAACTGAAACTCAGGAAGTTTAAAAAAGTATATGTTTATGATTCAAAACTCAAATATTACACAAGCTTTCATTTAGATAAATAAATAGAAGAACAGTCTCCATTCCTCCTACTCTTATGTTCGTAACCCATCAGAAGAAACTTTAAGTTCTCTTAATTTTTTGTGGTATTTACCTCTGTCTTTCTAAAGTATATTCTATTACTCTTCATTTATAAATTATAAATAGTAACTACTTTCTACATGAGGTTTTAACCTCTTAGACCTACTCCGCACTTCTCCTCCTAATGCAATAATCTCTATATTTTTTGTTAAATCAGAAGTCATTGCTTACATTATCATTACTATGTTACATGTAGCTCCCCCATTAGCTTCCAAACCAGCCAGTGTACTGTAATTGCATTTCCTTTCTTAGTCAACTGTTCCCCCAACTCAGAGTAAGAACTGCCTTGCCTGTTTTGTTTGAGTAAGTAGTTTACTGTTATCATGTCTTTCCAAACTTTTCAGAATAGTATTCTATTTTGCATGTGGCCAGGCCTCTCTGGCAGTCTGTCAGCTCTCTTCTTTAGCTGGAGAATCTTTCTCGAAGACCTCCCATCCTCCCTTCCCATTTGGGTTATTTATCTTCAGATCTGCTCTACAGCTGTCGTCATGACAGGTCCCCTCTCCTTTCTGCGAGGTTGTCTTGGCCTCAGATCTCATTGTTTTTTTCCCCCCCTTCCTTCGATTTGCTGGGTCACATCCTTCAGTAGCTCCCTAAGAAAAGAATCATGGGTGAGATGTGTGTGTGTGTGTGTGTGTGTGTGTGTGTGTGTGTGTATATATATATATAGAGAGAGAGAGAGAGAGAGAGAGAGAGACCTAGTATTTCTAAAACTCTCTTTATACTCTCATATTTAATTGATTATCCGAGCACTGAATTTTAGGTTGAAAGGCAGTTTATCCTGAAAACTTTTCAAGGTACTGTCTTCTAGTTTTTAATGTTACTGTTGAGAAATGCCATTTGATTTTGGATTCTTTGTAGGTAATCTGTTTTTCTCTCTAGGGGCTTAATGCAGATCTCTTTGGTAATGCTGAAATGTCACTCTACTTACTGTCTTTGACTTGAGAATCTCTCTAATGCAATTTATTTATGGGAAAAAAACGTTCATAATGGGTTGGGGTGGGGAGAAAGACGGACTTTTATCTTTGTGGTCTGTATGCTTATAACCCGGGTTTTTAACCAATCTCTGTTTTTTCCCCACCATGGTTTACTCTGCCATCTGTGGTATATGGTGTCTCTAATGCCTGTTACTTCTGGGGACCTGGTGTATGAATGATTTTCTTCTCTTTGGCATCTAGTATTCAGGTTTCTCAGCTCTGTTAATTTATCCATCTGCTTTCTATCTTAGAAGGATGGTATGACTTTGCTCATTTGCTGTTCACTGTTCACTATTTGCTTCCATTCCCTGACTGTGGGAATTATACCTTTAAGAAGATTTATACCTTCTTAAATGTTTACTCCTCATTTTAATGGGGTTTGTAAAGGGAGCAGAGATGTCTCATCTACTGTGTTTAACTGAATGTCACTAAAATAGTTCTCTGTGATGTCATTTGGTGAATCACTTTGAAATGCTTTACCTGTTTGTCAGCTGTAGGTTTTTAAATATCAAATTTGCTGTAAAAGCAGGCCTTGCCCTGAAGTGGTTGCTTTTGTGTTTGAACAGGGTATAGCTGCGGCCATAGCTGTGACATCCTAGGCTTATTAGTTGCCTCCAGGGACCTTAGTGCTGCCTAGAGAGGACGGCTTCCAGTACCACGAGCAGTCCTGACTTGGGCGTGATGGTCATCTCGATTCTCTCTTCCCACCCGTGTTCTTTGACTTGGTACTCAGGGGACATGGCCAGGCTCTAAGGTCATTCAGTGGGAAGATTCCTAGGTTTACTTTTTTATTCCTTATGAAGTCATTCATGACTATATGATCTTGGAGAAAAACACAGATATGGCTGAAGTTCCTCTAAGATACCCATCACCTTGCTCATTCACTTCCCTCTCATGAAAGGTAGCCATTGTCATCAGATTGCAGTATAGCCTTGCTCAGCTTTCCTACTTTGTGTATATGTATGTGTGTATGTGTTTGTGTATGTGTGATTTAGAAATGTATAAATATTTTAAATTTGCACTTTTTTCCTTCCTCATAGTATGTTTTAAAGATATTTCTATATTAGAGAATGCAGAGCTGCATAACTGGACATATGGATATGTCATAAATTGATTTATTCTATTGTTAAAGTTCTTTTATTGAAAATTTAGGTTGCTTCTAATTTTTTTTTCTTTTGAAAACACAGCTTCAGTAGGATGCCTATCCATGCCTCCTTCTCATAAAGTGTTTCTTTAGAGTAGATACCAAAAATAGAGCAGAAGTTGGTAAACCATGGCCCAGGGACCAAATCTGGTCAGCCTGTTTTTGTATGCCTTCCAACAGGAATGCTCTTCACATTTTACAATTGTTTTATTCAATAATCTGTACTTCCCTCACTGATTACAGATCACCTTCAATATATTGTAAATATCCATATACACATGGGTTAATGTGGGGGTTCTCTTTTCTGTTGTATTGATCTATTTGATTATTGCTGTTTTAAGCACTAGAGTTTTGAATGTTAGCAAGGAAAGTGCTATGCTCCTTTTCATTCTGTTTCTGAGTTACATTTGCTGTTTGTGCACATTGCTGCTTTATAGGAATCTTAGAATTCCTGAAAAGTGAAGTTTCTCAAAATGCCCTTTGGTATTTATATTGGAATTTATTAGATTTGCTTTTAATTGTGTCTTTATTTGAGTAAAGTTGACTTATCCATGGTGCTGAGTCTTCTCAGCCTTGAATACTTATTCAGGTCGTCCTTTATATTCTCACATAGGATTTCATCATTTCTTTGAAGACTTGTGCATTACTTTTTGGATTATTGTTGTTGTGTGGGAAAGGTATTGATTTTTGTTTTGAGTTGATCATTTTGTATCTACTTTAGATAATTTTTTTAGCTCTAGTGATTTTTCAGTTGTTCCTATTGAATTTATTAGATTAATGGTCATATCATCTACAAATAATGACTATTTTGTTTTTGCCAACAATTTTAGCTTATATTGCATTTAATTGTCTTACTCTATTTGGTCCATTGGTACAGTTTTGAAAGACAGAAGAAAGTATTTCTTTTTCTTGAATCTATTCGGAATACTTTCTCTGGATTTTTAACATACCTTCTTTATCAACTTAAAAAAGCTTGCTTTACTGGCATTTATTGAGTGATCATGTGATTATTCTCCTTTATTTAATCCCATGAGTTACATGGATTTGTAATACTTTTAATACTGAATCATCCTTCCATTCTGGGTATAAATCTTACTTGATTAAGAATTCTTTGAACCATTCCCGTATTTGATTTGCAGCTATTGAATTTAGAATTTTTTTAATTGAAAGATAGTTACTTTATAATGTTATGTTGGTTTCTGCCGTAAAATACCAGTCAGCCATAAATACGCATATATCCCCTCTCTCTTGAGCCTCCCTTCCACCTCCACATCCCACACCTTAGGTCATCATAGAGCATGAACCTAAGCTCTCTGTGCTATACAGCAACTCCCTACTAGCTATCTATTTTATACATAGCAATGTATATATTTCAACCTGACTCTCACAATTCATCCCACCCTCTTCTTTCTCCACCGTGTCCACAAGTCCATTTTCTACATCTGTGTCTATATTCCTGCCCTGCAAATATGTTCATCAGTACCATTTGTCTAGATTCCATATTCAGTTCAGTTGCTCAATCGTGTCCAACTCTTTGGGACTCCTTGGACTGCAGCACACCAGGCTTCCCTGTCCATCACCTACTCAAACTCATGTCTATCACATCAGTGATGCCATCCAACCATCTCATCCTCTGTCATCACCTTCTCCTCCTGCTTTCAATCTTTCCCAGCATCAGGGTCTCTTCCAATGAGTCAGTTCTTCGCATCAGGTGGCCAAAGTATTGGTGTTTTAGCTTCACCATCAGTCCTTTCAATAAATATTTAGGACTGATCTCCTTTAGGATGGACTAGTTGGATCTCCTTGCAGTCCAAGGGACTCTCAAGAGTCTTCTCCAACACCACAGTTCAAAAACATCAATTCTTTGGTGCTCAGCTTTCATTATAGACCAACTCTCACATCCATACATGACTACTGGAAAAATCATAGCTTTGACTAGACGGACCTTTGTTGGCAAAGTAATGTTTCTGCTTTTTAATATGCTGTCTAGGTCGGTCATAGCTTTTCTTCCAAGGAGCAAGCATCTTTAATTTCATGGCTGCAGTCACCATCTGCAGTGGTTTGGAGCCCCCCAAAGTTAAGTCTGTCACTGTTTCCATAATTTCCCCATCTATTTGCCATGAAGTGATAGGACCAGATGCCTTGATCTTAGCTTTCTGAATGTTAAGTTTTAACCAACTTTTTCACTCTCCTCTTTCACTTTCAACAAGAGGCTCTTTAGTTCATCTTTGCTTTCTGCCATAAGAGTGGTGTTATCTGTGTATCTGAGGTTATTAATATTTCTCCTTGCAATCTTGATTCCAGCTTGTGCTTCATCCAGCTCAGCATTTCTCATGATGTACTCTGCATATAAGTTAAAGAAGCAGGATGACAATATACAGCCTAGATGTACTCCTTTCCCAGTTTGGAACCAGTCTGTTGTTTCATGTTCAGTTCTAACTGTTGCTTCTTGACCTGCATACAGATTTCTCAGGAGGCAGGTCAGGTGGTCTGGCATTCCCATCTCTTGAAGGATTTTCTACAGTTTGTTGTAATACACACAGTCAAAGGCTTTGGCGTAGTCAATAAAGCAAAAGTAGATGTTTTTCTGGAACTCCGTTGCTTTTTTGATGATCCAGTGACTGAGTGACTTTCACACACAGTGGACTTGTCCAAGGGCTGGCCATTCCCTTGGAGATTCCATATACATATGATAATATATATTTGTTTTTATCTATCTGACTTGCTTCACTCTGTATAATAGGCTCTAAGTTCATCCACCTCAGTTCAACTAACACATCCATTCTTTTTAATGGCTGAGTGATATTCCATTGTATATATGTACCAGAGTTTCTTTATTCATCTGTTGATGGGCATCTAGGTTGCTTCCATGTTCTGGCTCTTGTAGACGGTGCTGCAGTAAACATTGGGATACATGTGTCTTTTTGAATTATGATTTTCTCAGGGGTTATGACCAGTGGTGAGATTGCTAGGTCATATGGTGATTTTATTCCTAGTTTTTTTTTTAAGGAATCTCTGTACTGTTGTCCATAATGGCTGTATCAATTTACATTCCCAACAACACCACAAGGTTTCCTTCTCTCCACATTCTCTCCAGCATTTCTTGTTTATAGAATTTTTGATGATGGCCATCTGACCAACGTGAGGTGACACCTCATTATAGTTTTGATTTCCATTTCTCTAATAAGCAATGTTAAACAATCAGAAAGATAAGTGAAGGAAACAATTTGATTCACTATTGAAGCAAAAAGAATAAATACTTAGGAATAATGGCTGGATGGCATCACTGACTCGATGGACGTTGAGTCTGAGTGAACTCCGGGAGCTGGTGATGGACAGGGAGGCCTGGCATGCTGCAATTCATGGTGTCGCAAAGAATTGGACATGACTGAGCGACTGAACTGAACTGAACTGAACTGAAGAAGGACAAAAGACCTGTATGCAGAAATCTGCAAGACACTGATGAAAGATGACACAGAGAGATATATCATGTCCTTGGATTGGAAGAATCAATATTGTAAAACTGACTATACTACCTGAAGCAGTCTCAGATTCCATGCAATCTCTTAGATTACCAATGGCATTTTTCATAGAACTGGAACAAAAGATTTCACAATTTGTATGGAAACATAAAAGATCCCAAATAGCCAAAGCAATCTTGAGAGAGGAAAATGGAGCTGGAGGAATCAACCTTTCTGACTTAGACTATACTACAAAGCTATAGTAATCAAGACAGTATGGTACTGGCACAAAAACAAAATGTAGATCAATGGAACAAGATAGAAAGCCCAGAGACAAACCCATGCACCTATGGGCAACTTATCTTTGATGAAGGAAGCAAAAATATAAAATGGAGAGAAGACAGCCTCTTCAATAAGTGGTGCTAGGAAAACTGGACAGATACATGTAAAAGAGTCATTTGTTGTGCGTGGGATACTCCCAACAAGAATGCTGGAGTGGGTTGCCATGCCCTGCACTAGGGGATCTTCCCAACCCAAGAATCAAACCCATGCCTCCTATATCACCTGTACTGGCAGCAGAATTTTTACCACTAACACCCCCTGGGAAGCTATGGTTTTTCCAGTAATCATATCCAGATGTGAGAGTTGGACCATAAAGAAGGCTAAACCCTGAAGAATTGATGCTTTCTAAGTGTGGTGCTGGAGAAGAGTCTTGGGCGTCCCTTGAACAGCAAGGAGATCAAACCAGTCCGTCCTAAAGGAAATCAACCCTGAATATTCATTGGAAGGACTGATGCTGAAGCTCCAGTACTGGCATCTGATGTGAAGAGCCGACTCATTGGAAAAGACCCTGATGCTGGGAAAAAGGGGTGACAGAGGATGAGATGGTTGGATGGCATGATGAACTCAATGGAAATGAGTTTGAGCAAGCTCCAGGAGGCAGAGAAGGACAGGGAAGCTGCAGTCTTGTTGTTGTTCAGTTGTTTCGTTGTGTCCGACTCTGCGACCCCATGAGCTGCTGTAGTCTATGGGGTCTCAGAGTTGGACACAGCTTGGCAACTAAACAACAACAATATCAGAGTTAACGCTGTCATCCTCAAAAGGGTGGAAGCTTCCCAGGGTTTTCTACTCTCTGAAACTGTTCCTATGGAATGGTAATTATCTGTTCCTTGACTATCAAGTAGAATTTGCTCAATAAGAACATCTGGGCAATTTGTCTTCTAGTAGAGCTTTGACTCTTGTTTCAGTTGTTCTATGTTTATGCTTTCTTTTAGTCTTCCTACTTTTTCTATGAGAATTTTAGATACTTTATATTTTCTAGATAAATTATCTTTTATCTAGTTTTCCAAATATTTGCCATTTATTCTCCAGTGATTTAAAATGTCTTATGTGTCATTTCCTGTTCTTTATTTCACCTTATTTTCTTATTTGGTCACACTTGCCAAAGTTTATCCATTTTATTGTTTCTGCAATCAAAGCTTTTAGTTTAAGTGCATCTAATTTAAAGTAATTTACTGGTGCATTAATTTTTGCTAAGCTTTGTTGTTGGTGAGCATACACTTCTTGATAAATTTTTTAAATGTATTTACATTCCTTTTCTGGCTTAGTACATGTACGGTTTGATTATGGCCCACATGTGTATGAACATTGTGTATATTCACTATTCAGCAAATCTATTAGACAAGGCCTAGTGATTCTTATGATAACCCACAAATAACAGAAAATTGACCAATTTAATCATTTTTAAGTGTACAACTCGGAGTCATTAAGTACATTCACATCGTGCATCCGTCATCACCATCAATATCCAGAATGCTTTTTACCCTCCCAAATTGGAACTCAGTGCCTGCTAAACAATTACTCCTGTTACCCCTTCCCCCTCATCCCTGGAAACCACTATTTTATTTTCTTTTTCTATGAGTTTGACTATTCTAAGTACTATATATAAGTGGAATTGTGTAATATTTGTCCTTTTGTGTTATGATTATAACTTTCCATGTTGTAGTATCCATCAGAATTGCCTTTCTTTTTAAGACTGAGTAGTATTTCCATTCTACATATATATCCTAGACTGTTTACACATTTATGCATTGATTGATATTATGATTGTTTCTGACTTTTGCCTATTGTGAATAACACTGCTATGGATATTGATATCCAAATATATGTTCTATCCCTGCTTTCATTTCTTTTGAATATATACCTAGAAGTGAATTGCTAGATTATATGATGATAATTCTATTTTTAATTTCCAAGAAACTGCCATACTGTTTTCCTCAATGGCTACACCATTTTGCATTTTCACTAAAAGTGCATAAGGATTCAATTTTTCCATATCCTCATTAACACTTTTTTTTTATTATAACTGTCTTCATAGGTGTGAAGGTGTGGTTCGTGTGTCTCATTGTGGTTTTTATTTGCATTTCCATAACAGTGACATTGAGCATCTTTTCATATGCTTATGGACCTTTTGTCTATCTTCTCTGGATAAATATCTAATCAAGTCCTTTGCTCATTTCTGAATTGGGTTGTTCTTCTGTTGTTGAGTTGTAGGAGTTCTTTATTCTGGATATTAACCCACTATTGATATGCAATTCTGAATATTTTCTCATTCTATGGATTGCCTTTCACTCTGTTGATAGTGTTTGATGCAAAAAATTTTTAATTTTGGTGAAGTGTGTAATTTATCTCTTTTTACTTTAACTTGCCTGTGCTTTTTGGTATCCTATTCAGGAAATCATTGATAAATTCAATATCATGAACATTTTTTTCCTCTGTTTTCTTATAAGAGTTTTATGGTTTCAATTCTGATGTTTAGTTTTTTGGTTTTGTTGTTTTTGGCTGCACCACACAGTGTAAGGGATCTTGTTCCCCAACCAGGATTGGAACCCACACCTCCTGTATTACAAGAGTGGGGTCTTGTACTGGATCACCAGGGAAATCGCTGATGTTTAGATTTTTGATTCTTTGAATTAATTTTTGTATCTGGTATAATGTGAGGGCTCAGATGCAGTGCCTTGCATGTGGATATCCTGTTTTCTTAGCACCATTTGTTGAAGAGTTTAACTACCCCAGCCTTTTTTGGTTTACATTTTCACAAAATATTTTTTTTCATCCTTTCACTATGCATGTCCTTAATGCTGAAGTGAGTCTACTGTAGGCATGATATAGTTGGATCTTGTTTTGTAATCCATTTAGTCAGTCTGCTTTTTGATTGGATAATTTAGTTCATTTACATTTAAAGTAATTACTGAGGGTTATGAACTTACTATTGTCATTTTATTATTTTCTGTTTGTTTTATAATTCCTTTGTTTTTTGGTTTCTCTTTTGCTCTCTTCCTTTGTGAAATGATTTTCTGTAGTGGTATGCTTTGCTTTCTTTATCTTTGTGTATCTACCATAGGTTTTTGCTTTGTGGTTGCCATGATGCTTTCAGAGAACATATTTATAACAATCTATTTTATGCTGATAGCAAGTTAACTTCAAAAGCTCTAGATTTTTCTTTCCACTCGACACATTTAATGTTTTTGATGTCACAATTTGCATATTTTACATTGTGTATTCATTAATAAATTATTGTACTTCTACTGAGGAAACCAGAAGGGAAAGAGACACGTGTACCCCAATGTTCATCGCAGCACTGTTTATAATAGCCAGGACATGGAAGCAACCTAGATGTCCATCAGCAGATGAATGGATAAGAAAGCTGTGGTACATATACACAATGGAGTATTACTCAGCCATTAAAAAGAATACATTTGAATCAGTTCTAATGAGGTGGATGAAACTGGAGCCTATTATACAGAGTGAAGTAAGCCAGAAAGAAAAACACCAATACAGTATACTAACCCATATATATGGAATTTAGAAAGATGGTAACAATAACCCTGTGTACGAGACAGCAAAAGAGACACTGATGTATAGATCAGTCTTATGGACTCTGTGGGAGAGGGAGAGGGTGGGGAGATTTCGGAGAATGGCATTGAAACATGTAAAATATCATGTATGAAACGAGTCGCCAGTCCAGGTTCAATGCACGATACTGGATGCTTGGGGCTGGTGCACTGGGACGACCCAGAGGGAGGGTATGGGGAGGGAGAAGGAAGGAGGGTTCAGGATGGGGAACATAGGTATACCTGTGGCGGATTCATTTCGATATTTGGCAAAACTAATACAATATTGTAAAGTTTAAAAATAAAATAAAATTTAAAAAAATTATTGTACTTCTAATTATTTTTAAATCTTTTTTGCTTTTAACCTTTATACTAGAGTTATAAGTGGTTTATCCACCATTGCAACATTACAGTATTTTGAATTTAACTGTATTTTCACCATTACCAGTAGGCTTATACTTTCATATGTTTTCCTGTTACTAATTAGCATCCTTTTGTTTCAACTTGAAAAAAATCCCTTTAACATTTCTTGTAAGACTGATCTAATGATAATGAATTCGTTCAACTTTTTTTTTTCTGGTTTTGTTTTTGTTCTAGAAAACTCTATCTCTCCTTCAGTCCTGAAGGACAACTTTGCCAGGTAGTGCTTTTGTTTTTTCCAATTACTCTAATTGGAGAATAACTACTTTACAATGTTGTGATGGTTTTTGCCATGCATCAATGTGAATTGGCCACAGGTCAATACATGTGGCCCGCCATCCTGAACCCTCCTCCCTCCTCACTCTATCCCTCTGGGTTGTCCCAGAACACTGGCTTTGGGTGCCCTGCTTCATGCATTGAACTTGCACGGTTCACCTGTTTTACATATGGTAATGTACATGTTAAGTGGGGGTGTCTTGAGGCTGAAGCTCCAATACTTTGGCCACCTGATGCAAAGAACTGACTCATTTGAAAAGACCCTGATGCTGGGAAAGAATGAAAGTAGGGGGAGAAGGGGACAACAGAGGATGAGGTGGTTGGATGGCACCACCGACTCGATGGATATGAGTTTGAGTAAACTCCAGGAGTTGGTGATGGACAGGGAAGCCTGGTGTGCTGCAGTCCTTGGGGTTGCAAAAAGTCGGACACGACTGAGTGACTGAACTGACTGAAATGGCTGAATGTACATGTTTCAAATCATCCCACTCTTACCTTCTCTGGCTGAGTCCAAAAGTCTATCTTCTTTGCTGCTCTGCATGTAGGGTCATTGGTACTGTCTTTCTAAATTTCATATATATGCAATATACAGTATTTTATGAATTACTGTATATATTAATATACAGTATTTTTCTCTTTCTGATTGAATTCACTCTGTATAATAGGCTCTAGGTTCATCCACCTGATTAGAACTGACTCAGGTGCATTCCTTTATGTGGCTGAGTAATACTCCACTGTGTACATGTACCACAGCTTCCTTATCCACTCATCTGCCAGTGGGCATCTAGGTTGTTTCCGTGTCCTGGCTATTGTAAATAGTGCTGCAGTGAACACTGGGGTACATGTGTTTCTTTCAATTCTGATTTCCTTTGGGTGTGTTTCCAGCAGTGGGATTGCTGTGTCATATGGCAGTTATAATCCCAGTGTTTTAAGGCATCTCCACACTGTTCTCCATAGTGGCTGTACTAGTTTGCATTCCCACCAACAGTGTAAGAGGGTTCCCTTTTCTCCATACCTTCTCCAGCATTTACTGTTTGTATACTTTTTGATGATGGCCATTCTGACCAGTGTGAGATGATACCTCATTGTGGTTTTGATTTACATTCCTTTTTTTTTTTTGTTTGTTTTTGGCATTTCTTTTTCTGGGTTTGAGCTGCATGAACTGCTTGTGTATTTTGGAGGTTAATTCTTTGTTAGTTGTTTTGTATACTGTTATTTTCTCCCATTTTGAGAGCTGTCGTTTCACCTTGCTTATAGTTTGCTTCATTGTGCAAAAGCTTTTACGTTTAATTAGGTTCCATTTGTTTGTTTTTGTTTTTATTTTCATTATTCTGGGAGGTGAGTCATTGCAGGACTTGCTGTGATTTATGTTGGAGAGTGTTCTGCTTATGTTTTCCTCTAAGAGTTTTATAGTTTCTGGTCTTATATTTAGGTCTTTAATCCATTTTGAGTTTATTTTTGTGTACGGTGTTAGAAAGTTTTCTAGTTTCATTCTTTTACATGCAGTTTCCCAGCACCAATTGTTGAAGAGACTGTCTTTCCTCCATTGTGCATTTTTGCCAACTTTGTCAAAGATAAGCTGTCCATAGGTGTGTGGATTTATCTCTGAACTTTCTATTTTGTTCCATTGATCTATCTTTGTGTTTGTGCCAGTACCATACTATCCTGATGACTGTAGCTTTGTAGTATAGTCTGAAGTCAGGAAGGTTGATTCCTCCAGTTCCATTCTTCCTTCTGAAGGTTGCTCTGGCTGTTCAGGGTTTTTTGTGTTTCCATACAGACTGTGAATTATTTGTGTCAGGTAGTGTATTTCTTGGTTGGCAGGGTTTTTCCTTCAGTTATTTGAATATATTGTGATATTGTGCCAATCTTTCTGGCCTACAAAATTTTTGTTGAAAAATATGCTAAAAGTCTTATGGGAGTTCTCTTGTACATAACAAGCTGCTTTCTTTTTCTGCTTTTAAGATCATCTCCGTCTTTAACTTTTCACAGTTTAATTATAGTGTGTCTTTGTGTGGGTCTCTTTAGATTTATCTTACTTGATACTGTTTGGGCTTCTTTGATACAGTTGTCTGTTTATTTCCCCAGGTTATAGAAGTTTATTTTGCCATCATTTCTGTGAATAAGTACTCTCTCTGCTCCCTTTCTCTGTTTTCCTTCTGGGATCCCTTAGTACTTTAGTCTGCTTGATGGCCTTTGTTAGTCCCTTGAGCTCTCTTCACTCATTTTCATCTTTTTATTTTTTTGGCTCTTCTGATTGGATGATGTCTACTGTCCTGTCTTTGAGTTTGCTGATCTTGTCTTCCTCTTGATCTAGTCCATTGTTGAGCTGTTGAAACCCGTATTCTTCAGCTCTGTGATTTCTATCTGGTACTTTAATATATTTTATGGGTTTCTTTCACCGCGAATTGCTCCATGCCTAGCTATACATTCGGTGCCTCCATGAGAGGAGAGGAGTCCAGGACCTTCTCATGCCACCATCTTGATGGACTTTCGTATTCTCTTTCAAGATTGTTTTGGTCATTCAGTTCAGTTCAGTTTGATCATTCGGGGGTCCCTTAAGATTCCATACTTAGCTTAAGATAAATTTTTCTATTTCTGGAAACAAAAACCATTAGGATTTTGATAGGGATTTCACTGAATCTGTAGATAGCTTTGGGTGGTAATGTCATCTTGACAATATGGAGTGGGGCGCCATTGCCTCCTCCGAATATTAAGTATTACAACTCATAAATACGGGTGTCATATCTACAGTGTTTTGTAGTGTTCAGTATGTAAGTATTTTGCCTCCTTTGGTAAGTTTCTACCTAAGTATTTTATTCTTTTTGATGCTATTACCAATGAAATTATCAATTTCTTTTTCAGATTGTTTATTATTGATGTATAGACATGTGACTGATTTTTGCCTGTTAATTTTATACACTGCAACTTTGCTGAATTTATTGATTGTAACTTTTTAAATAGATTCTTTAGTGCCTTCTACATATAAGATCATGTCATTTCTGAATAGAGATAATTTTTCATCCTTTAAATTTGGATACTAGCCCTATTCATTTTTATTCAGCAATTCTGTATTCTTACTTTTGGTCTCTTAGGTGTCATTTTCTTGGGAGATATGTTAAACCCCCTTATGTAATGGTGAATTCTAATTACTTTTTAAAAATCGAATTGTTGTTGCTAATATTGAGGTCCTAAAATTGGCAGTTGGTGAGTATCTATCAACTATTGCTAAAGGAACACATGCATGAAGTATTTGTGGAACAAACATTTCTTGAAAATCCACTTTGTATCTGACACCGAAGAGACAAATTTCTTGAAGATTTCAGTTTAAAGAAGGGGATGCTCACTGTTAAACATAGATGTGAAGTTGCAGCAGGGGGTATGAAGACACTGAGTTAGAGAAACCCTTGTGAGTCCCTGCTCTGTACTTAGCAGTGCATGCAACCTGGGACCAATTACTTAGTTTGCCCTTTTAGTCCCTTCTTTGTAAAATGGGAATAATTGTACGTACTTTGCAATATAGCTAGAACTCTTCACATGGTGAATTTTATTACATTAAAAAATTGTGTTATCTAATATCTATAGATAAATGCTACCTAATCTTTAGGTTGTATGCTTATTCGCTCAGTTGTGTCCAACTCCTTGTGACCCCATGGACCATAGCCTGCCAGGCTCCTCTGTCCATGGGGATTCTCCACGCAAGAATACTGGAGTGGGTTGCCATGCACTCCTCCAGGGGATCTTCCTAACCCAGGGATGGAACCTGGGTCTCCCACATTGGCAGGCGGATTCTTTACCATCTGAGGCACCTTAGGTTAGAAACAGAAAATAGTTGACCAACTCTGCCAGGTTTAGGATGGCCTAGAGCCCCACGGGCTACAGTCTATGAGTCACAAAGGGTCAGACACAACTGAGCGACTCACACACACACACACACACACACACTCACACACACACTTATCATAAGCAGCTGTGAAATGGGTAGATGAGAGCCTGAACTTGCTCTGGACAGCACAGTTAAAAGGTGGAAAGCCATAACCTGAACCCAGTTTGGGCTGGTCCAAAGCCGTTGTTCTCCTGGCACTGAGCTGAAGCTTGAAGAAAGAATAAGGAGAACACATTCTCAGTAGAGCAGACAGCTTGTGCAAAGGCACACAGATGTAAAAGTGTCTGGATAGCAGTGACTAGTGCTGCTGTGTCACTGATAAAGTATGGTAGGACTTAAGGTTGGAAAGTGAAATGGGCTGTAATTGTTAAGGGGCTTCCCAGTTTGGATTTTAGTCTGTAAGCAATGAAACAACCACCAAAACACTTTGCATAGTGGAGGGTCAGAGCACATGTGCTTCATGAAGTAGAGGGAGAAAGGTCAGAGGCCAGCATGTCAGTTAAGAAAGAGACTTCTACAGAATCCAGAGCAGAGATGAAATACACTGGATGTGGGTGTGGCTGTGCTCAGTCACGTCTGACTCTTTGTGACCCCATGGACTGTAACCCACCAGGCTCCTCTGTTCATGGGATTTCCAGGCAAGGATACTAAAATGGATTGCCATTTCCTACTGCAGGGAAAATAGATGCGGAAACAGTGTCAGACTTTATTTTGAGGGGCTCCAAAATCACTGCAGATGGTGATTGCAGCCATGAAATTAAAAGACGCTTACTCCTTGGAAGGAAAGTTATGACCAACCTAGATAGCATATTCAAAAGCAGAGACATTACTTTGCCAACAAAGGTCCGTCTAGTCAAGGCTATGGTTTTTCCAGTGGTCATGTATGGATGTGAGAGTTGGACTGTGAAGAAAGCTGAGCACCGAAGAATTGATGCTTTTGAACTGTGGTGTTGGAGAAGACTCTTGAGTCCCTTGGATTGCAAGGAGATCCAACCAGTCCATTCTAAAGGAGATCAGTCCTGGGATTTCTTTGGAAGGAATGATGCTAAAGCTGAAACTCCAGTGCTTTGGCCACCTCATGCGAAGAGTTGACTCATTGGAAAAGACTCTGATGCTGGGAGGGATTGGGGGCAGGAGGAGAAGGGGACGACAGAGGATGAGATGGCTGGATGGCATCACTGACTCGATGGACGTGGGTTTGGTTGAACTCTGGGAGCTGGTGTTGGACAGGGAGGCCTGGCGTGCTGCGATTCATGGGGTCGCAAAGAGTCGGACACAACTGAGCAACTGAACTGAACTGCAGGAGGGGACCTTCCCAACCCAGGGATTTAACCCACGTCTCTTGCATCCCCTGCACTGGCAGGCAGATTCTTTACCACTGAGCCACCTCAAAGATGGGTGGTGGAAGAGTAAGAACACAGGGTGAGACAGTTTTGTCAGCCATTCCAGAACTTTTAGCAGGAACCTAGCCACTTAATATAAGGCTTAAGCTTTCCGATTGTGCCAGGAACCAGTTGTTTGCTTAGTTATTTGAAAGTCCTCTGAAATTCCTTCATATGCTGCATGGATTTGGATCCCGAATTATAGCCTCTTCTTTTTTTTTTTTTTTTAAACTCAGCTGGACATCTAAACTATGGAACAACTTAAATTGTTCTGTTTAAGCAAAACCGGCTTTGTCTTTACCACTGCGGTGACTCTCTCTCAGGAGTGTCCACTGCTAGTTCGATCTAAATCGAACTAGCACACAGAGCTTAGAAAATTTAACTTCATTGACCAGTGAATTTTTGATGCTCTGTACACACACAAGAAGGAAGTGTTACTTTCTGACTGCCTTCATATATTTGGCTTGGCTATAGGATGGAGAAGGGATAGTAAGGAAGTCAGGAGATTCTGGAACTTATGTAAGGCAAAGGGAGAAACAGTTGTAAGATAATTATTGAGCACACACACAGTCTGAGTGGGCCTTCAGTGCACAGATTGAAATATAGGCCACGCTATCCTTCAGGAACTTACCATGCTGGTGCAAACATGAGAGAGAAGGGTAACTGGTAATACGCAGACTTTTAAGTGGAAATGACCCAAGTGCCTTGAGAAAGGAAGCAAAGGGAGCAGTGTCCTGGCAGGTTGGAACAGAGATGGGCAGGAACCCTGGAATGACTTTGGGGTTTGGGTCCTCCTAATCCTGAGCGTTTTGCTCTGGCCACCGTTCTCTTTCACAGGATGCATCATTTTTCTTTTGCTGTCTCCGATCTCCTCTTTCTGGCCTGTGGGATGTCCACCCCTCGTTCGCCCTCCCTGGTGTGCACCAGTTTCCCCCTCTGCCATGTCCTTGTCCATCCTCTCTTACCCTCTGGTTAGCATTTTTATTAGAAAATGAAAAACTTCAGTAATGATGTGGAAGAACTGTGTCCAGCTGCTCAAACCCACCCAGTTCCTTTTTTTAGCTTCTCCCCCACTTAAAAATAAATAGCATCAGGTCCCACTTGCCAAGCGTTTGTCACCGTCTCCAGCAGCCATTCCTCCTCCCCATCTGCTCCCCCAGATGCTTAGCCTGTCCCCTCCTCCTGTCTCAGCCCCGTGTGCGGTCCCTCTGTGGACAAGTGTGGGGCCCACGGAGCACAGCAGCCCTCAGCCCCGATGTACCATCTGCCTCTCAGCCCCGTGGCCGTCTGAGCATCCATTCTGACCCAGATTCCATGGACTGCAGCCCCCCAGGCCCCAGCTTGTTTGCCTGGCCAGTCCTGTGATTGCCAGGGACAGGATGTTGACTGGAAAAGATAGACGAGTTGCCATGGAGATAAGAATAAACAGACATGTTGCAGCAGGAACTGCAGACTTGAGTGACAGAAGTTTAGCTGGGCCCTGGGTTTCCTTTGTTTGGGTTACATGCCTCACCTTTGGAATCAGTGTTTTAGACGGAAGTGTGAAGTCACCACTGAACCGTCGTTAGAACGTTTCAGCCTGCCAGCGCTGTTTGTTTCTTCTGTCAGAGACAGCGAGCTCGCCCAGAGGAATTGGAGGTCTGTCCTAGGCCTGTTACCCAGGGAAAGTGAAAGTGTTAGTCACTCAGTTGTGTCCGACTCTTTGGGACCCCATGGGCTGTATGTAGCCCACCAGGTTCCTCTGTCCATGGGGCTTTTCTAGGCAAGAATAATGGAGTGGATAGCCATTCCCTTCTCCATGGGATCTTCCTGACCCAGGGATTTAACCCGGGTCTCCCACATTGCAGGCAGATTCTTGACCAGCTGAGCCACAGAGAATGTACTTCTGGATGCCCTGAGGGGTTCACTGTATCCAGGCCCCAAGCCCACTACCCATTTTTGGGTCTGAAGAGTGGGTTGTATTGATGTTAACATGGAAAGAATCTGCCCCAGCCTGTCACCTCAGTCAGAGTCTCTACGGGAGAACTGGTCAACCTCATTGGGGAGCAAAGTGGCACCTTTCAGTGTGCTCAGCCTCCAGTTCTTCCTCTGTGCTCCGGGTTTCAGGGCTATGGGTGCGAGGAGGTTGGACCTAGTGGTACAACTTGTCTGAATGTGACTGAGGGGGCTCAGGAGGCCCCTCCTGTCTCTAATTTGATGCCAGATGGTAGAGAGGATCGGTTAGGGGGGCTGGCACTGGGGTGCTGTAAAGGAATGCTTTCCCTGACCTGGGATGCATTTTTCTAGGCCCCAGGGAAAAGGGGGCACGTTTTTGGCATTGCTCCTAATTAGAGGGCTTCCCCGGTGGCTCAGTGGTAAAGAGTCCACCTACCAAGCAGGAGATGCAGGTTCGAGCCCTAGGGCGGGAAGATCCCCCAGAGAAGGAAATGGCTACCTCCAGTATTCTTGCCTGGGAAATGCCGTGGACCGAGGAGCCTGGTGAGCAACGGTCCGTGGAGTCACAAAGAGTTGGACACAACTTAGCAATTAACAACAACAACCTAATTAGAGAACGGGGAGCTGCTGTGCCCCATGGACCTAGAGAGAGGTTAGCTCTGTATTGAGTTAGAAGGAAGCTTTAACCCTTTCTCTAGAGGTCACTGTTGTCGCTTTAGGTAGAACGATTCTGTGCCACTCATTGCATTGTGTTTATGATCTTTGGCCCCTGCCTATCAAATGCCACAGATACCTTTTGGCAATTGTGTTGTCCTTGGGATGACCAAAAATGTCCAGCAATTTCCAAACGTCCCCTGGGGAGCAGTGCCACTCCCAGTTTTATTTTTTTGCTGCCAGAATATTGGATGGACACAATCTCATCTATCCTCTGAGAAGAGACCATGACCAGATGGGGCTCTCTTTTGTCCTGATACATTTATGAAAATGAAACTCTGTTTACTAATCATTGCCTTATCTGATCAAGTTGGCAGTTCTTTACCAATGTGATGGATTTTCATTGCACAATGTTTTTTTTCCTCTCCCGATTTAGTTTACAATTCCTCAACCTGAGTTCTCCTACCAAGGGAGTTTACAAGCACCTAAGCCATTCAGAAAACTAAGATTATGGCATCTGGTGCCATTGCTTCATGGCAAATAGATGGGGAAACAATGGAAACAGTGACAGACTTAATTTTTTGAGGCTCCAAAATCACTGCAGTTGGTGACTGCAGCCATGAAATTAAAAGATGCTTGCTCCTTGGAAGAAAAGTTATGACCAACCTAGACTGTATATTAAAAAGTAGAGACATTACTTTGCTAACAAAGGTCCATCTAGTCTAAAGCTATGTTTTTTCCAATAGTCATGTATGGATGTGAGAGTTGGACTATAATGAAAGCTGAGCACCGAAGAATTGATGCTTTTGAACTGTGGTGCTGGAGAAGACTCTTGAGAGTCCCTTGGACTGCAAAGAGATCCAACCAGTCCATCCTAAAGGAGATCAGTCCTGGGTGTTCACTGGAAGGACTGATGCTGAAGCTGAAACTCCAATATTTTGGCCACCTGATGCGAAGAACTGACTCATTAGAAAAGACCCTGATACTGGGAAAGATTGAAGGCAGGAGGAGAAGGGGATGACAGAGGATGAGATGGGATGGCATCACTGACTCAATGGACATGAGTTTGAGTAGGCTCCGGGAGTTGGTGATGGACAGGGAAGCCTGGCGTGCTACAGTCCACACGATTGAGCAACTGAACTGAAGCCAGGAGGATGGGTGACTAACCTGTGGGGCTTGACCTTGCACATGGACCTACATCCCAGAGGATATGAAGGCTCACAGGGGTGATGACAGTGGTCACCACAGGACTTCAGGGGAGAGTGTGCAAAAGAAAAGAAGTGCTTAAAGTGGAAACTTTGACCCTGAGGGTCCCAGGGACTCAGAAAGTTGTATTTATTGATGGAGCTGTCTGGGCCAAGGGCGTATACCCTTCCAGCCTTAACCAGATGGCATTTTTGCTTCTGGAAACCTTGCATGTGGTACTTAATCCCTAGGGTTCTTGAAAACCAGTGGCAAATGCCAGATGGTGCCCAAGATAGATAGAAATCCCCGATGTCAAATCTATCACCTTCCCCAGTGTGTCCAGGGAACCTGAAGAGGGAAGACGGGATGCAGCCAAGACTTGCATCCCCTTTGCTATTAATTATTACCCTCCTGTGGGTCATCTGGACAGGTTCCCTTTTTCCTTCCTTCTGGCCCGTCATTCTGCCCTCCCACTGATTCACCATGAAGAGATGCAGTGTTCTGTCAAGTGCGCTTCTTGTTGGCAAGGCTAATTTTGTCAGTTCAGAGGATGGGGCTTTTAGTTAAAATTAGGTTTTTGGCTTTTCTGTATCATCATCTATTTTGTCTGCCACCCGCGTGCCCCGGGGGTAATTAAGAATTGCCTGTGAGCATCTTCATTTCTCCTTAAGTTTTTCTAGCTTATTGGTTCCAACAGCCCATGCCTTTAACATTCTTGTTAGTTTCCTAAAATAAATGAACTATTTCTAAAGATTGAATTGTAGTGTGTCACTTCAGATTTTGCATCTTCCCTCTTGTCTCTGAGATCAGAGGCTCCTTTGCATTTGCTATTATTCTGAGTTTTGTTTTTCCTAAGCAGAAAGAGGAACTTATTGAATCATGTAGCTGAGAGAGATACTGGGGTAATCAGAGAATCAAAGGAAGAGCCATAGGAACCAGGGCCTCTGATGCTGGAAAGAGGATCCCTGTGTGTCCAGCACTCACTCACCTTGGCACCTCTTCCCTTGCTGTGTCTCCTGTCCCCCCAACTTCTGTCTCCTGCCCTCCAACTCTGCATCTCACCATACCCTGACCCTGGCCAGTACTAGGTAACCTGGCAGGTGACCAGGTAACCTGGTTGCTAAACACAGCCCCGTTTAGCAACCCAAGGCAAGGGGTATTTTCCTTGCTCGTTATCTCTGTGTTGATTATTTAATATTTGTTACCATTTCCCACAAAAGGAGAACCACTTTGAGCTTTAACCAGGCAACTTGTGCCCTTCTGTAATTGACATTAAGAGGGGAAAGATCAGTAGGGCCTTTGAATTCCCATAACAGGATATGAAGTTGGGGAAGCCTGATGGGGTTTAAACAGAAGTTCCTCATGTTCCTTAGACATCAGCTGTGTTATCAATGGCGCCTGTACCAGAATTATTTGGGCACATTTATGTGGATTATAGCCACCTATATTTTCTTGATCTATTCTAGATTTTCCCCCTTTCTCCCCTCTTCCTCTTACCCTGCCTTCTCAGTCACTGCTAACTGAGTCAGTAACGCTCAGGAAGTATCTTCCTCTGCTCAGAAATGTGGAAACTGGAAGATTAATGTCTCCTCATTCTCAGAGGTTCTTCTTTCTTTTAAAGAAGAAGTCGTGTCTGACTCTTTGCAACCCCATGGACTATACATGGAATTCTCCAGGCCAGAATATTGGTCTGGGTAGCCTTTCCCTTCCCCAGAGGATCTTCCCAACCCAGGGATTGAACCCAGGTCTCCTGCATTACAGGCAGATTCTTTACCAACTAAGCTATCAGGGAAGCCCTCTCAGAGATTAAAAGTGCTGAATTACATGCGTCATCTCCATTTCTCCTTCATTACCAGTTTCTATGCTCTGTAGTTATCTCTGATCTGGTCCTGTTTAACAGCATCCGCTGTACTTGCTTGTGGCCTCTTAGAGGAGGGGAGAGACTAGAGGTCATCTTGTCTGGTGGCCTCTAACCAGGGGCATGTCAGCACCGCTTGAGAGCTTTCCAGAACAACCAGATGCAGGCAGACAACTTAGTCAGTGCCTGCTGTACAACTTATCTATGGGAACACCACACCTCTCACATATGGTGGCAGCAAAACCATGTTCCAAAATGATGCTGGAGGAGAGAGCCATGAATGGGGAGCCATAAGGGAGCAGGTATATCTGAGCATGCAGACCAGACCTGTGACTGGCGGGAGAGAAACGGGCAGGGATCAGGAATTCATTTCTCAGCACTTTTCAGAGGATACTGATCAGGGCTTTCAGAATAGCCACAGGTGGTCCTCAGCAGGGTCGCCAGGAATAAGTGGTTCCTGCTGGAGACTCACCCTCTGGCGTAGTCCTTTTGCCTGCTATAGATTTGGGCAATTTAGAATTTTGTTTGCCACTGCAGCACAGCTGAAATCAAATGCAAGTGACCCCAGAGATGGGCAGGCTTCAGGAATGTGTTCAGGAACAATCTCTGGAACCTTTGCTCCCTCTCTGTGTCTCTGGCTTAGGCTGTGGTATTTGTCAGAAACCCTGGGTTGTGCTCCACCTGGTTCTCATTCTAAATCTGCAGTCCTGAAGGACACTCCCTGTGCACGTGCCGCTGGGGCTCAAACATGCCAGGCACGTCTCAGTGATCTCACTCAGTAGGGTACCAGAAAGATGAACCCTGAAGAATAAAGGCTGTGTTTACTTTATGAAATCCCTGAGAAAATATTAAAAGGGGCGGGGGAAGTGCAATGAAGACCTGGGATGGATGAGCAGAATTCTTGACCATCATTGCTGGAAAACGTCTCTCCAGCTCCTGCGTATTTCCAGTGCTGGCATCAGACACGATTCTCTCATACTCCGACAAGTTTACTGTCAGTGGGTCTGGCACCCTGAACTCTGATTCCAGGAATGGGGTTGGCTTGTTCTGATTCTGCTGCATGCTGTTAGTGGGGTTCCTCCTTAATAAGTGGGTCAGATTTATGGGGCAGGGGCTTCCCAGGGTCTGGCTAACTCCCTCAGAAGATCGCCCTGATCTTGACTCATCACGTGGCATTGTTCTTGTTGTCATGGAGAGTAGTTTAAACGGTTCTTGTACCTATAGATTTAATGTGTAGGAAATGTGTGGAGCCATTTCATCTGGATCCGAAACAACTAGGTTTGGTGTCTGTGTTACACGTGTCAGGAGGAAGCCCATTTTGGCAGTAGGAAGCAACTCGGGAGTGTGTCACTGCGTTCCTTAGACCAGAATGAGCATCTTGCAGAAATAGTAATTTTTCAAAAAAAAAAAAAAAAAAAGCTGTTTAAATAACAATCTACCTCAGGCTCTAGAAGGAGGCATCCTGAGCTGGTAACAGAAAGGCTGCGTGACATCTCAGCCCGATTTTTTCCACCCTTGTGATGAGATGCCTTCTCGCCTTTTTCCCCCAGGCCCAGTTTCTCTCCCCAGGAGCTCGCCGGCGATTGCACGCCGCTCTTGCCTCTTGTTCCACCTCCATGCTGATCCTGTCCAACCTGGTGTTTCTTGGGGGCAGTCAAGTCGGGGAAATCTACTGGGATAGGATCTTCATACAAGGTAAGTTGCTGTTTTCAGACAGCTTCTCGTTTTCCGCATTTATGCAGTCGGTATCACGTGTGGGGCAGGCGGAGGCATTCCTTGCCTCGTCCACGGTGTGTGACCTGTAAAAACACCAGCCAGGGCAAAGTCCTGGGTTTAGCTGTGGCTTTAGCTGTCCTCTGTTTTGATGTACCTCTTGTCTGCTATGCTGATACTTAACTTCGAGATGGACCATCCAACCCTCTCAAAATCTGTCTTTCCCTGCTGCTAGGTTATGTCTCCAATTTAAACATTATTCTTAATCTTCCCTACTGTCTGTAGATCAGCCTTCATTATACTGCAGAGTTTGACTTTGTTCCACTGACGACTCTGAAAGTCCTACCAGGACAATGTCCTAGAAGCCCCTTTGTGGTCTCCTGCTGCTGTGGGCACAGTGCCTGGCTGGTCACACCTCTTCGTTGTAGATCTTTTTGTCTGGACACTGGTTTGCCGGCACCAGCAGCCAGCCTCATGTTTAGTGAACATGTGTTCGGTGTTCATATATGTCTCCATGTCCACAGCACCGTCACACCTGCAGCAGGTAAAGTGCTAGTTGGTGGGCATTATTGTGAAAAGACTGCATTAATAGTTGATCATCCTTTATTTGTGTTCACCATCTCCTTTGGGCTAAAGCTGAGCGTTACATCACTCCCTGAAAAGAACTGGAAGAACAGGAACGACTCACAGAGCACGTTACTCAGCCAGTTCACTGTGTGTTCAGAGCCAAGATCCCTTGTTCTCTTGCCCTGACCAGTGACATGGTTTTGTGCTTTTGGTTTGGCAAGTTTTGCCAAGTGGTGATGATGTGACCCGGTCATGGCTAGGGTGTTACCTCCACATCTGGGTCCCCAGTGAGCCAGCGATGCTTTTCACATCAGAAATAACCAGACACAGCTGCATGGTCCCAGGGTGCCAGGCCGTGTGTGTAAACTGTGGCAGGCTTGGGTGAGCCAGGCTCAGAGGGACCAGGAGAGAGCCCTGTTCGGCTTTCATCTTGTCACCCCCGTACCCCTTTGATCTCGCTCTCGGAGAAATGTTTTCACTGATAGTTCTTGAAAAGACCAGGTAATTTGTATGTGGAAGCTGTCCTTGAATGAAGATGGGAGGTAATGGGGCACAGAGGACCGAAAGATAAAAAACCCTCCTCGAGGTGAGCGACAGAGCTGCTGACTCTTCCTGCCTCCTCCCACCATGTCTAGCACAGTGCAGAGACCACGATGACTCTGAAAATGCTGCCTCGGGCTTTGCTGGTCACCTGAGCCAGAAGGCTCTAATCGTGGCTTCAGTAAATAAACACTCCAAGTGTTTGCTGCTTGCAAGGCTCTGAGGAGACAAGGGTGGAAGAAGCACAAATGTGGGAGCCGGACGTGCAAATAGATACATGTCCGTAGAGTCAGATCACCGCTGGGCCAAATGCACGAGGGACTGCTGGAGGTTGCAGAGTGGAGGGCTGACCTTCCCGTGGAAATTGAGCCTCACAGAGGAGGGGACATTTGAACTGGAGTTTTGAGCAGTAAGTCAGAACTTGCCAGATAAAGAAGGCAGGTATGTGGGGGTAATTAACGTTAGGGGCTTTGTCAGATCACCCCAAACTCTCAGTAATTTTTTCCCCATAGAAGTTTATTCCTTCAGCAGTTCAGTGAGGGTCCAGAGACTCTTTCTAAGCAGTGACTTCAGGACCTAGACTGTTTTTATTCTGATTCTTCACCTTTTTTGTTCTGGCATCATGGTGGCGATGAGAACACGGAGCGGGTGGTGTCACCAGGTACTAAATACCTCCACTGAAAGTGACACTAGCCATCTCTGCTCACATTCCATTGGCCAGAACCAGTCATGTGATGAACCCCCCCCCCCCAGGTGCAGCAGGAAGACGTGGGGGAGCACACAGGTAGAGTGGACTGTGGCATGGCAGGACAGGGCACATGAGACAAGCTCTGGAGGTACCCAAGAGGCAGTTAAAAATGTGAGCGGGCATAGGGGAGGAGGGGGGCACAGAACCACTGCGAGGTGGGAGACAGGGCATGAAAGTGGCGGGTGAGGCCATGGGAGTGAATACAGCTCGCCAAGGAGCATGCCCAGAGTGAGAAGAGACTAAGTGGGTGGTAAAACCTGGGAATGCTGGCCTTTGAAGGGACAAAGAGGTAGTAGCGATAAGATGTTTATCCTCTTTCTCAAAGGCATGAAGATCAAAGCACAATTTGTCCTGTCCCCCCTGGAGCTAATACCAGGCACATTGGGGAGCGGGTGTCAGGGCTCTGAAAATACCTGGTCTGCTTCTGGTTTGTGGCTCCTATTGTGATCTGCAACTGGATGTCTCTGTGTCCTCCTTGGAGCTGGGTGCTAGAGTCCCAGGGGAATGCTTCTCTGAATCTGGAGGGCTCTAGATCCATTCCTGTCTGGGCTTTGAGGCCAGGGAAGCTCAGCTCAGAAGGCATCGTCTATGTCAGAGATTGTTCACATCGGCATGGCCCCATCCCAGCTAGTCTGTCCCATGGGTACCCTCAGTAAGGGTAGGTTTCTTGGAGTTTTGGCAATTACAATCCTTGGTGTCCCACTGTGGATCTTTTGTCCCCGAGTGATTGAATTTAGATATCTCTTGGAGGAATGTGAACCAGATGGTGCCAAACCCACTGTCCTTGAGAAGTCTGGATTTCTTTTCGTAACAAATCTGATTGACCTGATAGAAGATTAGTATGAATATTCATGTTTTGGTACAACAAAGTATTCATGTGTTTATAGGATGCTTCCTCAGACTCTGCTGGGGATATCATATTAGTTTTCTAAAAAAAAAAAAAAAAATCTGAATTCTGAAACTCATCTGGCCCTAAAGGTTTCAGATGAGGTACTGTCGAGCTGTACCTGAAGCTGCTGATGGATGAGCCAGGACTTCAACATCCTAGCTGTCTTTGGCTGCTTCCTTTGGCCACGTGATCAGGACCTGTTTTTCCAAGACCCATCTCTATACATTGAGGAAAAAGGGACAAAGCGAGTGAGGAGAGGTCTCTTTGTAGAGAATGGAGAGCAGTTAAGCTCAGTCTTTAGATTTCCAGGTTTCATGGGGAGGTAGACCTTCCACCAGGGGTAATCACCCTGGGCCCTCTGTGTCTTGATGGGCTGGGACTTGCTGAGACAGAGAGGAACGGTCCTCCACCTCCTCCCAAGGTGCTCAAGAGGCACGGGGATCTTGGAGGAGGTTCCCAGTGTCCCTCAGCGAATGGGATGTGGATGCACACGCGTCTTCGAGGACAGCCTCATTCATTCTCAGAAGCCTTTGCCCAGGATCACTGATGTCCCTAGAAGTATCTCATGACTAGCCTGGAGAAGCTGTCTTAAGGTTGGTATCTCCAGCTCCAGTTCACTGCTTTAGACACGGATTTGTTTGCTTTAAGCTACAAAGCTTGTTTTAGTAAATATCTAAATATTTGGCTTATGTAAAGAGCTCTCTCCTGATCTCTACACTGTTGGTGGTGTGAGCCTATTAAAACCAGACCCTTCCCTTTCTGCTGTGCACACTGCCCTGCTGTCCTTAAAAGTGGGCAGTGCCAGCCATGGGATAGAAATGCTGACTGACCCTCTAGGGGTCTCCTGCATGTCACACACAAGCCATCTGTATCAGTGTTATCTGTGCTGTGGAGATTGGAAAAGTGATGTTCAGTTAATTCAGTGGAGAATAAAGATACCATATCTTTGCCTTCAAAGAAAATCCTCCAACATTTACTGTTGAAATTTACTTCAAGCAGCTTGAGGAATGTGAATATTTAAGCCTATTTTATATGTATTTACAGGGACTTAGCTGTGTTTAGGGTTCTGAAAAACTGTGGCTGAGGATTTGGTCCCTGAGCCTGCTGTAGAAGGGACCCTGCTGTGTCATGCTTTGCAGAGGCAAACTTCAGTGGCTCTGAAAAGCATTTGTTGATGGCAGAAGCTTTCTCACATCTGTCTTAAGTCCTTGATATTGAAGTGTAAGTTGATTTCTTGAACAAGTAGTTGATGACTACTCTGTAACTCAAGGAGAAGGCAATGGCAACCCACTCCAGTGCTCTTGCCTGGCAAATCCCATGGACAGAGGAACCTGGTAGGCTGCAGTCCATGGGGTCACTAGGAGTCGGACACGACTGAGCAACTTCACTTTCACTTTTCACTTTTATGCATTGGAGGAGGAAATGGCAACCCACTCCAGTGTTCTTGCCTGGAGAACCCCGGGGACAGCAGAGCCTGGTGGACTGCCATCTATGGGGTCGCACAGAGTCGGACATGACTGATGCGACTTAGCAGCAGCTGTAACTCAAAAGTATCGTTGCATTACAACTCCAGATCTGCGAGACCATAAACCAATTGTGTCTTAAGCATCCCAGCAGTGCTTTGTCATCTGGACACAGTGAGGAGGAAAGGCAGCCAATAGTGATGGGTATTTAGAAAAGAGCTGGATTTAGAAAAGGCAGAGGAAGCAGAGATCAAATTGCCAACATTTGTTGGATCATAGAAAAAGCAAGAGAATTCCAGAAAAACATCTACTTCTGCTTTATTGATTACACCAAAGCCTTTGACTGTGTAGATCACAACAAACTGTGGAAAGTTCTTCAGGAGATGGGAATACCAGACCACCTGACCTGCCTCCTGAGAAATCTGTATGCAGGTCAAGAAGCAATAGCTAGAACCAGACATGGAACAACAGACTGGTTCCAAATTGGGAAAGGAGTACATCAAGGCTGTATATTGTCACCCTGCTTATTTAACCTCTATGAAGAGTACATCATGAGAAATGCCGGGCTGGATAAAGCACAAACTGGAATCAAGATTTCTGGGAGAAATACCAGTAACCTTAGATATGTAGATAACATCACCCTTATGGCAGAAAGTGAAGAAGAACTAAAGAGCCTCTTGATGAAAGTGAAAGAGGAGAGTGAAAAAGCTGGCTTAAAACTCAACATTGAAAAAACTAAGATCATGGCATCCAGTCCCATCACTTCATGGCAAATAGACGGGGAAACAACGGAAACAGTGAGAGACTTTATTTTCTTGGGCTCCAAAATCATTGCAGATGGTGACTGTAGCCATGAAGTTAAAAGACACTTGCTCCTTGGAAGAAAAGTTATGACCAACCCAGACAGCATATTAAAAAGCAGAAACATTACTTTGTCAACAAAGGTCCGTCTGGTCAAAGCTGTGGTTTTTCCAGTAGTCATGTATGGATGTGAGAGTTGGACTATAAAGAAAGCTGAACACCAAAGAACTGATGCTTTTGAACTGTGGTATTGGAGAAGTGTCTTGAGAGTCCCTTGGACTTCAAGGAGATCCAACCAGTCCATCCTAAAGGAGATCAGTCCTGGGTGTTCATTGGAAGGACTGATGCTGAAGCTGAAACTCCAATACTTTGGCCACCTGAGGCAAAGAACTGACTCATTGGAAAAGACCGTGATGCTGGGAAAGATTGAAAGCAGGAGGAGAAGGGGACGACAGAGGATGAGATGGTTGGATGGCATCACTGACTCCATGGACATGAGTTTGAACAAGCTCCAGGAGTTGGTGATGGACTAGGAAGCCTGGTGTGCTGCAGTCCATGGGGCTTCAAAGAGTTGAACACGACTGAGCGACTGAACTAGAAGTAGGGATGGGTATGTACTGGCAATCCATCTGGCCTAAGGGCACTGGGAGCTTTATAGTGTCATCTGGGTGCAGAGTTGTTTTCCTTTTGAAAAATCCATCTACTCCTGGCAACAGAAGACATGAATTTTGTTTTAAAAAAGGGGGGGGGCGCTAATCATTTCCTAATTGTGGAGCCATGGATTCTGCGTTTGTTGGAGGTGGTAAGACCTGGCTTCCATCAACCATTCTTCTGCCTAACTATACACACACGTGTCTTACGGTACATATAACACACACACATGTAACACATATACATATACACATGTAACACACACACACACACTTTCCCCTCTTTCTTGTTGCCTGATCTAGGTTGGCAAACTCCATCTCAGCACTTAGCTCCTGAGGGTCCCCTGTACCAAGGCAAGGAAAATTTGGTTGTTTTCCCTCCAGATTGCAATGAGAGATGAGCTAGTCATTTTCTTAGACAGGTCAGAACCTTTACACTCTGCATATTTGCTTGCTGTCTCTAGCAGAGAAAAGGGACAGTGTATTTTCTCCATGATTACTAGCTTGTCCAGGGTGTTTATTCATCTCCCAGCTCAAATGGCTCTGGACAGGCATTTCATTTAAAGCCAAGTTGGGATATTGCACTGGAAATTCCAGAAGGTGGTGATTAAAGAGAAACTCATTCTCCTCACATCTCATTACATTTTTGGGACTGAAATTTCATCTTCGATGTGAGAAGATAGAGGGCACATGTCACTCACTGTCTCAGGCATCTTCTTTGTGTTGATTTATTTCATCCTCTTCACTAGCCCTGCTCTTAGCATGGGGTTTTCATTGCTCTGACTGATTCTGCTTCTGCCCCACTGGATCTTATACAATTTCCTGAAGAATCTGAGGAACAAGAGCTTCCCACCCATTGTATTGGTGGTGAAGTCAACATGTTGATACAGATTAAGCAGTTTATCCGTGGGTTGCCCACTGGTCCATTACGGGCCATTCTTGGAATTTGGATTTCAAGACCTTCAGATGCCTTTGTTTCTTCTTTCATCTTTGCCGTGTGGTCACCCAGATGTTGTGGGCATCATCTTTCCTAAAAGCATTTCAGGCCAGGACACTAGGCATAGGGCGTGAGGAATAGAGAGTGGGAGTTCTTATCCAGAAGTGCACCTGGGATTATGAGAAAGCTGAGAGAATTTCTATTACGATATCTTGAAGGGAGTTTGAATCATCGTTCATCCAAGTCCTACTTTCTGTGAGGTCATGTGACACTTTTTCCTGTTAACTAGGAGTTTTTGTGAATTCATTTGAAAAGAGTTTTATGGAATTTGTGGACATTTTAAAGTGTCTTTAGATAGAATATCAAGTGAAGACTAGTATGGTTAGGCACAGTTCATTGAATAGAAAGAAAATTTTGATTCTTACTGATTTGAAGCCTCTACCTCTCATTGGCCCCCAGTTATTTATATGCAGTGTGAGATCCACGTGCACATTACAGTCAGATCATTATGTGTACACTTTCATACAATATCGTAAGTCAATTAAAGCTCAACAATTATATGTCAGTTATTTCTCAATAGAAAAAAGGCACATTACAAACATGGTAGTAGAATTAAACCAAAATAATTTTATAAAAATTTAAATATGTCCCCTGTGACTTCTAACTAAATCTGATATGTACTTGATATATAAGAGGATATCTGTACCAGGATTCCCAAGTCTGTACTCTAAGGCCCACACCAGGAAGTCATGGGATTGCTGTGCAGGTGTGGTTTCTGAAATGAACACACATCCTGGAATTTATATGATTATTTTGTTTGCTTATTGCAATTACTGGTATACTCCCAAAGGGGTGCAGAAATAGCTTAGCACCTGCCCTGCAGGCTGAGGATGGGAGGAGTGCTGCCCTGGCGGTCACAGGCACTGAGACCCTTTCACCTGATTTTCTCCTCAAGTCACCACTGAACAGTTTTTACAGTGTTAGAAATTAAGAATATTTAATTTGGAAATCAGTGACATTTTTGTAACAAAAGGCAGAATGTAGCGAGAGTCATCGTTATCAGGTGTCTCAGCTTCGGGAGCAAATCCTTTTGTGCGATAGAACCCGTCGCTGATTTTGTTTCTGTTTGCCAGTGTACCGGGCACTACCTGCTCTCATTATGCCGACACTCTTGTTCATTTCCTGTGGCCCCTGTCACAAATGATTACGAACTTGCTGGCTTCAAAGAGCACAGTTTTATCATCTTCTGTTCCTGAGGCTTCCCAGGTGGCTCTGGGGGTAAAGAACCCGCCTGCCAAGGCAGGAGACCAAAGAGATGCAGGTTCGATCCCTGGGTCAGGAAGATCCCCAGGAGAAGGGCATGGCAACCCACTCCCTGCCTGGAGAATCCCATGGACGGAGGAGCCCGGTGGGCTACAGTCCGTGGGGTCGTGAAGAGTCGGACACGACTGAAGTCACTTAGCACGCATGCGCGTTCTGGAGACCGGAAGTCTGAGATCAGGCTTGCTGTGCTAAAGTCAAGGCGTTGGCAAGACGGGTTCCTCTGGAAGCGCGAGAGGAGAGTTTCACTGCTTGAGCGCTGGAGGCCAGCTGCAGCCCTTGCTTCCTGTGCTGCTGCTGCTGCGCGGTCAGGTGTGTAGCGTCTTCAGATCTTCTCTGCATCCTTTCTGCTGCTCTCACCTCAGCACCTGCCATCTGACTCCTCCTGTGTCTCTTCCAAAAGGACCCTTGTGATTATGAACTCCACCTGGATAATCTAGGATGATTTCCCCATTTCAGGATCCATCACGTGATCACACCTGCAGTGTCCCTGCGAAGCCCAGTAAGCTAACTCACATGAGTTCCAGGGTTTGAGACGTGGCCTTCCTTGGAGGAGCTGTCCCTTCGCCTGCCACAGCACGATCCAGTAACAGTTGCTATTTCACAGAACATCTCTTTTGCGGCACCATGGCAGTAGCTTCTTTCTCAGGAAATTTGATTATAAAATAGCAATTTGGATATGCTGCTAGTCATAAAATATGACTCTGCCTGTAGAAAGAAATGATGCTTAATTTCACAGAAGTGCACATGTGAGATTTGTTGTCTTAAGAGCATTTAGAGAGCAGTGTAGGGAAAAGCAGTGTAGGGAAGAGTTTTACTTGCTCAGCATTTGCTCCCCCCTCTTTGGGACCAAACCGTTCTCACCTCACTCTCAGTCTGCGTCAATCTGAGATCTAGGGGTTACCACGTGAGCCGAACTGGCCCATCCGTATGGTCTGTCTCCCCATGTGGTGCAGTTTGAGTTTTTGTTGGAAATTGTCAGGAAGGAGAAGCTCTCTTTCTTTTGTTGCAGAGCAGTCAGGATATTGGGCTGGAGCTGTTGGGGGCCCTCTTGCTGCCATCAAGGGAGAGCCAAGTAGAGAAGGAAGCCGACTTTGGGGACAGCAGAACTGATCGTTGGAAACTGTTTCAGAGATCATATTCAGAGACAAGCCACTGCAACATACTCTTAAGCACCCTACAGCCAGGGGTTCTTGAAGCCAACCCATATACCTACTTTTCAATTTCAAAAGCTGTTGTTTCTTCTTCTTCACTCATTTCATGTTGGGAGACAATTCTCCAAGGCTCTTCTGTGTTTCTGCATGTCTTATCCTCAGATATACTGACTGCTTCTGTTCCAGGCTTTCTTTCCATGAATATTTGTATAGCAAGTATCTTTGGAAAATGGAGAGAGTGTCTTCCTCTGAAGTAGACGGTATTTGATTACTGTCCAGTGAATAAAAATAATCTCCCTCTGGGGCAGAGGTCAGGCGAGACTTACTGCCCATTATAAAATATTTAGATTCCTATGACTGGGGTTAATCTCCTATAATATGAGCCTCTGCATATGCAGGTATCACCTGGCCCTCTTGACGTTGCATTGTGGCGTCTGGGGCTCAGGGAAATGGCACAGATGCTCTGGCTACTGTTATTACTGAGGGATAAAGTCTTTCATCTCTGTCCCAGTAGTCTCATGTCTTCTGCTGACATGCATGAAACTGGGAGGCTAATTTGTTGCAAGTAGAGTTAAATCTCAGATCCTTCACTTATTGACAATTCAGTTTGGTTAGGTTTCTGTAACTTGTAACCAGAAGCATATGACTAATGTAGCTTAATGAGATAATGCAGGTGGCATACACCACTATCACAGGGCTTTGTTGTGATTGTTGTTCTGTCCCCAAGTTGTGTCCAACTCTTTGCGACCCCATGGACTACAGCACCCCAGGCTTCCCTGTCTCTCACCATCTCCTGGAGTTTTGCCCAACTTCATGTCCATTGAGTCAGTGATGCCATCCAACCATCTCATCCTCTGTCATCCCCTTCTCCTCCTGCCTTCAGTCTTTCCCAGCATCACGGTCTTTTCAAATGAGTTGGCTCTTTGCATCAGGTGGCCAAAGTATTGGAGCTCCAGCTTTAACATCAGTCCTTCCAATGAATATTCAGGGTTGATTTCCTTTAAGATTGATTTGTTTGATCTCCTTGCTGTCTGTGGGACTCTTAAGAGACTTCTCCAGCACCACAGTTGGAAAGCATCAATTCTTTGGTGCTGTGCCTTCTTCATGGTCCAGCTCTCACATCCATGCATGACTACTGGGAAAACCATAGCTTTGACTATATGGAGCTTTGCCAGCAAAGTAATGTCTCTTTTTAACATACTGTCTAGGTTTGTCATAACCTTCCTGCCAAGAAGCAGTCTTCTTCTAATTTCATGGCTGCAGTCACCATCTGCAGTGATTTCAGAATGCAAGAAGAGGAAATCCGTCCCTGCTTCCACCTTTCCCCCTTCTATTTGCCATGAAGTGATGGGACCAGATGCCATGATCTTAGTTTTTTCTTTTTAACATTGAGTTTTAAGCTGGCTTGTTCACTCTCGTCCTTCACCCTCATCACGAGGCTCTTCAGTTCCTCTTTGCTTTCTGCCATTAGAGTGGTATCATCTGCATATCTAAAGGTGTTGCTCTTTCTCCTGACAGTCTTGATTCCAGCTTGTAACTCATGAAGTCTGGCATTTAACATGATGTACTCTGCATATAAGTTAAATAAACTGGGTGATAATATACAGCCTTGTTTTACTGCTTTCTCAATACTGAACCAGTCAATTGTTCCATACAAGGTTCTAACTGTTGCTTCTTGACGCACATACAGGTTTCTCAGGAGACAGGTAAGATGATCTAGTCTTCCCATCTCTTGAAGAATTTTCCACAGTTTGTTGTGAGCCACACAGTCAAAGGCTTTAGCATAGTCAATGAAACGGGTATATGTTTCTCTGGAATTCCCATGCTTTCTCTATGATCCAGCGAATGTTGACAATTTGTTCTCTGGTTCCTCTGCCTTTTCTAAACCCAGCTTGAACATCTGGAAGTTCTCAGTTCACATAATGCTGAAGCCTAGCTTGAAGGATTTGAGTGTAACCTTACTAGCATGGGAGATGACTCCAATTGTCCAGTGGTTTGAACATTCTTTAGTACTGCCCTTCTTAGGAATTGGGATTAGAGTTGACCTTTTCCAGTCCTGTGGCCACTGCTGGGTTTTCCAAATTTGCTGACATATTGAGTGCAGCACTTTAATAGTATCGTGTTTTAGGATTTTAAATAGCCTTCTGGGATTCTGTCACCTCCACTAGCTTTATTGGCCGCAGTGCTTCCTAAGGCCCACTTGACTTCACACTCCAGAATGTCTGACTCTGTGAGTGTACAGAGACCGCACCATCGTGGTTATTTGGGTCATCAAGATCTTTTTTGTACAGTTCTTCTGTGTATTCTTGCCGTCTCTTCTTGATCTCTTCTGCTTCTGTTGTATCTGCACCATTTCTGTCCTTTATTGTGCCCATCTTTGGATGAAACGTTCCTTTGATATTTCCAATTTTCTTGAGATTTCTAGTCTCTCCCTTTCTGTCATTTTCCTCTGTTTCATTGCATTGTTCATTGAAAAGTCCTTCTGTCTCTCCTTGCTACTCTCTGGGACTCTGCATTTAATTGTGGGTGTACCTTTCCCTCTCTTCCTTGCTTTTCACTTTTCTTCTTTCCTCAGCTATTAGTAAAGCCTCCTCAGACAACCACTTTGCCTTCGTGCATTTCTTTTTCCTTGGGATGATTTTGTTTGCTCCTCCTGTACAATGTTATGAACCTCTGTCCATAGTATCCCCATCTTTGGCTACAAAGAATGTAATCAGTCTCATTTCAGTATTAACCATTTGCTATTGTCCATGTGTAAAGTCGTCTCTTGTGTTGTTGGAAGAGGGTGTTTGCTATGACCAGCGTGTTCTCTTGGCAGAATTTTATTAGCCTTTGCTCTGCTTCATTTTGTATTTCAAGGCCAAACTTGCCAGTCACTCCAGGTATCCCTTGACTTCCTGCTCTTGCATTCCAATCCCCTGTGATGAATAGAACATTTTTTTTTTTTTTTTGGTGTTAGTTCTAGGAGGTCTTCTAGGTCTTCATAGAACTGATCAACTTCAGCTTCTTTGGCATTAGTGGTTGGGGGATAAACTTGGATTACTATGGTGTTGAATGGTTTGCCTTGAAAATGAACCGAGATCATTCTGTCACTTTTGAGGCTGCACCCAAGTACTGCGTTTTGGACTCATTTGTTGCTTATGAGGGCTATTCCATTTCTTCTAAGGGATTCTTGCCCACGGTAGTAGATCTAATGGTCATCTGAATTAAATTCACTCATTCCTGTCCATTTTAGTTCACTGATTCTTATGATGTTGATGTTTACTCTTGCCATCTCCTGCTTAACCATGTCCAGTTTACCTTGATCCATGGAGCTGACATTCCAGGTTCCTATGCAATACTGTTGTTTACAGCATTGGATTTTACTTTCATCACCAGACACATCCACAACCGAACGCCGCTCCTGCTTTGACCCAGCTGCTTCCTCCTTTCTGGAGCCGTTAGTATCTGTCCATTGCTCTTCCCCAGCTGCATATTGGACACCTTCTGATCTGGGGAACTCATCTTTCGGTGTCACATATTTTTTGCCTCTTTGTACAGTTCACAGGGTTCTCAGGGCAAGTAATCTGGACTGGTTTGCCAGTCCCTCCTCTGGTGGATCACATTTTGTCAGAACTCTCCACCATGACCTGCCCATCGTCAGTGGCCCTGCGCAGCCTGGCTCACACCTTCACTGAGTTACACAAGCCCTTTCACCAGAACAAGGCAGTGATCCATGAAGGGGTACAGGTCCTTAAGGGAAGGGTATCTGGGGAGATTGTTTTATACTGAATCACTTTTTGGTATAATTTATTTTTGCTTATATTCATCCTAATAAAGTAACTTTGAGGAGCTACATACCCCACTGTGACTTTTAAAGTAGGCACCTAACTTTTTCTATTGTAAATTTAAATAACTATAAAAGACCTAATTTTTGTCATATTATAAATGCTGATGTTTAAATGCAAAACTGATAGCTCTAAATAATATAAATTATAAATAACTTAGTGATTTAATACTGACCATCATCCTTTTAAAAATATAAATCAGCAAGCCCTTCTTTCACAGTATTTCCTTGATATCATATTTCTATTTAATTTCTTTGGTACAATTTTGTCTTATCTCAGTTATTTTCTTATTCAACTATCATACTTCTCTGTAGCGTTGATTTTGCTTGTTTTTCTATCACCATAAAATAGAAACACTTTTCTCCTGGGTTGAATTGTCTTTACAGTTCTTATTAATGCATAACTCAAAGGTGATACTTTTGATAAATATTAAACATAAAAAGTAAAATTTCTCTTGAAATGGATGAAGTAGGGATTTATGGTTATTTGATTAAAGGAATTATCTAATTGTTGCTTTAGTTTGTTCCACTATTGTAAAGCTTTTGATTTAAAACATAGCATGCTGCTGCTGCTGCTAAGTTGCTTCAGTCGTGTCCGACTCGGTACGACCCCAGAGACGGCAGCCCACCAGGCTCCCCAATCCCTGGGATTCTCCAGGCAAGAACACTGGAGTGGCTTTTCATTTCCATATAGCCTAGCAAAGTGCTAATATCTTAAGAATTTTCTCTAGGCAAACACACACATATATCCAGCGCCTAAAGGATGCTTCTCATGACCCCTGCCAGTTACTGCCTTGCCTTATTCTGACATCTAAATGCATAGCTTTCTTGAGTAGCTGGTTTGTTTGTTTAATGCACATACACATATATTATGTGATTCTACAAGGAGAGGGAATTACATAATATGTATTCTTTTTTGTCTCACTTTTTTTTTGCTCAATATCATGTTGAGAGATTCATCCATATTTTGGAGTGTGGTTATAGATTTTTTCCCCTGCTTGTTACTACTATAAAGTGTTTCATTGTGTGAACGTGCCACAGTTTATCCATTTTACTGTTGTTGAACATGATAGCGGTAAGGTCCTATGGACTGTCATATATATGACGTGGTGAAGATCTGTGTGCATTCTTGCTGGGTTTATAACTGGAGAGGGACTGCCATGTCAGTGGGTGTGCATATATTCAGCTTTCGTAGATGTGGTCAAATAGCTTCTCAAAGTGTTGTACTGATTCCCTTAAGGGTTTTACATCCTAGAGCAATATCCTGAATAAGAAGAATGGGCAAGAGGCTTCTCCTTTGTTTTTTTTTTGTGTTTTTTTTTTTTTTTTTTTGTAAAGTGAAATGAAAGCCGTGTGTGTGTGTGTGTGTGTGTGTGTGTGTGTGTGTGTGTGTGACTGAGAGGGAGAGAAGGAGGAGAAGGGCAAGGAGAAACTTAGCCTCAGATTAATTTTTAGGATCTGGAAATTCATTCTTCCAAAGTTTTCCATGTTGTTGTATGCATTCGCAGTTTGAAGGCTGCTGCTCTTAAGGGAAAGAAGGTCACTTTGTCTTTTGAGTCCCACCTCATCATCTTTATTCAAGCCCAAAGGAAAAGAAGTGTTAATATGAGCTAGACAGTGGTTGAGGTTAGCATGTATCAGTTAACCACTGCTACATAACAAAACCACCCCAAAACTTAGTGGCTTAAAAGAACAAGCATTTATATAACGCACAGATCTCTGCCAGCTGGAGTCTGGCTTATCTAGGACAGCTGCATGCATCCATCTGTGGGTCACCTGTGGTTGCATTGGATTTGCTGATCTTAGCTGGGCTGTCGTGTCTCTAGGGCCTTCGCTGGGATGAACTGGCTGAGTCAGGTCTTCTCTATGTTGATTTCTGACCCTTCAGCAGACCTGTCCTGGCCTGTTCATGCGGCAGTCATAGTGGTTCAAGAGAGGGGGCAGACAGCGTGCAGAGCTTTTCAGGCCCAGAACCGTAATCAGTCTTGCTGCATCCTTTGGCCAAAGTGTGTGGTATACTAGCCCAGACTCAAGGAGAGAGGAAATAGATTTCATCTCCTCATAGGAAGAACTGTGAAATCATATTGTGAAGGGTGTTGACACAAGTAGGCGGGAAGGACTGATTGACATGGTTTGCAATCCATCTTAATTGCTTATTAAGCAATTAATAAGAGGCGCAGAAGAGCTGACACAAGAGCATGGTCATTTAAATGATCCCAATTTGTCATCTCTCCCCTCGGCCTCTTTCCAGATTCTCTCCCTCTTCTCCCTGCAGAGACTTTCTCTGCCTCCTATGTGGTCACTTGGACCCTTTGGTTGTTTTGGTTGGGGAAGGGCAGGAGTGGGCCTGGGAGTTCTGCGTCTTTCTGTGAAATAATTGGTGACATGTGTGTGTGTGGGACAGATAGGGAGGGGTCCATACTGTTAAAGTCTGGGACATTGAGACATTCAAGCTGATCTGACTTAAAGGAGCTTCCCAGTGGTTCAGCCTGGAGTCCACATAGGGTGTGGGGCCAGAGCCCCAGCTACTAACCAAGTTTTCCTTTGCTTTCCTTTGCATAGATGCCTAGGCTATTTAGAGTTTCCTGAGTTCTCTGACTCTGTATGATTTAATGGTTCTTAGTAGTGTCCATTATTACTATTTTAGTTCTTTACTGTTTGTTAAGTAATTTCCAGGGCACTAGTTCAGTTGGTTTTTCTGCAACCCCCTGTGAGATAGCTTAGGCAGACATCATCCCAGTATTACTAATAACTGAGGCTCAGAGAGGTCAGGAAACTTGGTCATAGTTACGCAGCTCAGAAGCTGAGGAACCAGGTGAATCAGAAGCCTTTTGACTCTAAATCCCATAGCTTTACATTATACCACTGTGGCCTCTCTGTGAGGCCTAAAGTATAACAGGAGACCCCCATTTTCATCACAGAACATCCCCAAGTGTCACTGTTGGAGACAAAGTCCCGGGTGCCTGGCTTGTTCTGTTTCTGATAGTTATCAGTGTGGGGGCGGGGGAAGAGACCAGACCTCCAGTTTCTGGAGCTGATAGACCAGCCCCCTGACCCCTAGATGGGTGGCCCCAAGCTGGTCTGCATCTCTCTGCAAGTAAAGCCATCCCCCTTTATCCTCGGTTTCACTTTCCTCAGTTGCCTGTTGGCAACTGTGATCTGAAAATATTAAATGGAAAATTCCAAAAATGAGCGATTCTTAAGTTTTACATTGCACGCTGTTTGTAGTTAGTGTGGTGATGTCTCTTGCCGCCATGCTCTGTCCCACCCGGGACATGAATCATCCCTTTGCAGAGCTTGTCCCTACTAATCACTTAGCTGTCCCCAGGTCAGCTCTCTGTGGTACAGTGCTCTGTTCAAGTAACCCTCCTTTTACTTAATACTGGTTCTGAAGCGCAAGAGTAGTGATGCTGGCAATTTAGCTATGCCAAGGAGAAAGCAGTAAGTGCTTTAAGTGAAAAGGTGGAAGGTTTTGACTTAATAGGGGAAAAAAAAAATCATATGCTGAGATGCGAAGAGCTACAGTAAGAATGAATTTTCTACATGTGAAATTATGGAAAAGGAACAAGAAATTCATGCTAGTTTTGCTGTTGCACCACAAACTACAGAAGTTATGGCCATGGTACCTTACAGATGCTTAATTAAGATGGGGAAAACATTAAATTTTACAATAAGATATTTTGAGAGAGAGAGAGAGACCATATGCACATAACTTTTATTGCAGTGAGTGAACATGAAAGTCGCTCAGTCGTGTCCAACTCTTTGCGACCCCATGGACTATACAGTCCATGGAATTCTCCAGGCCAGAATACTGGAGGGGGTAGCCTTTCCCTTCTCCAGGGGATCTTCCCAACCCAGGGATCGAACCCAGGTCCTCTGCATTGCAGGCTGATTCTTTACCAGCTGAGCCATAAGGGGAAGCCCTTTATTACAGTATACTGTTAACAATTGCTGTATTTTCTTATCCGTTGTTATTTATCTCTTACTGTAAATTAAGTGCCTACTTTGTAAATTTGACTTTATCACAGGTGTGTATGCATAGGGGAAAAGAGCATCTATGAGGTTTAGTACTGTCTGCAGTTTTAGGCATCCACGAGCTTTAGTACTGCCTGCAGTTCTGGGCATCCACTGGGGTCTTGGAACACGTCTCCTGCATGTAAGGAGGCACTGCTGTAGTTTCGCCCTGACCTGCTCAGGTGGTGAAGGACTCTGGCTCTCCTGACCCCAGCCCTCAGGGTGTTGGTTTTGCCTCTTTGAGGCTCACTCAGGCATTGCACTAGCTTGCCCTTTGTTTCTTGTCGTCCTTGCTCAGACCAAGAAAGCAAGAGGGAGAAGATGGTTTTGTTTGGGCGTGCTGTCTGGATTACCAAAGAAACCAAACAGTCTCGGGAATGGCTGTTGGAAGAGCCTGTGATCATGATGTATTATGTTGTGCGGTGCTGGAAATGCAGCAGAAGGCAGCAGCGTGGGCTGGTTGTGGCTCTTTTCTTTGCAGTAAAAATCAAAAAGTGGAATCCATCCGGGCCAACTTTCCCTGGCCTCAGGAATTTTGCTGGGCACTGCGGTCCTCTCCCTGGAGTGTAACTAAAGCAGTCAAGTATTCCCCTGAATATTCAGTAAATGAGAATGAAAACTATGAAGAAAAACTTGTCACTGTCTTAAAGATAGAAAAAAGGCAGAATCCTGTTTGGGGAGCAGCTGTGTGGTTCCACACAGGATTGTGTGAGAGGTAGAGCTTCCTGCCGACAGGCATTTGAGTCGTATCTGGACCATTTTTCTCTGTGGTGACCCTGTGACGGATTCCTGCAGCCTACCAGCTGCCCCTACCCCACCCCACCCGCAGCCATATTTCCTGCTGCTGTAGAGTATTCTTTACAAGGGAACCTACTTAGAAGAGCATGGCAAAGGAGGTGCTATGGGTTGAATTGTGCCTCCAAAAAGATATATATATGGAAGTCCGCAACCCATGGCGTTGCTGATACAGGAAGCAGCAGGTAGAGATAGCCGGTCTGGAAGTCTATATCTCCCTGCGTCAGGCTGGCGGATCGAGGCTTCCAGGGCAGGCGGACAGGGCCGATGCTCTGCTCAGGAGCTGCCTGGTATCCAGCCAGCCCCAGGCTCAAAGCCTGTGTCCCCCGGTGCCAGCCTAGCAGCATGACCGCAGCGCCTCTCTGCTCCCCGCTGTTCTCCTCTGGGTATTGTCACAGTCCAGCTGCTGCCAGCTCTGCCCAGAGAAGGCAGCTGCTAATTTTAGCCCTATTTAGGTCTCTCGGCAGCATGTCTCAGGACTTTTATTTATTTTTCTGGTGGCATTTTCATGTGACCTTGGAGGAAAAAAAAAAAACTGAGAAGATTATCCGTAAAATAAAAGGGAAATCGAATATTCTGTTTTAAATGGTGATTGTGTTCCTTTGCGGTTAGAAAGGGCTTCCCAGGGTTAGAAAGGGCTTCCCAGGTGGCCCTAATGGTCAAGAACCCGCCTGCCAATGCAGGAGATGTAAGAGATGTAGGTTTGATCCCTGGTTTGGGAAGATACTCTGGAGGAGGGCATGGCAACCCACTCCAGTATTCTCGTCTGGAGGATCCCATGGACAGAGGAGACTGGCGGGCTACAGTCCATGGGGTCGCAAAGAGTCTGAAGTGACTTAACATACATGCACACTGTTAAAAGACTTCCAGGGCCAAGGGTATATACCAAAGGGAGTTACCTATAACTTACTCTGACTTTTAAGGGGAGCAGAAAGCAAGTAACTGAGGATTGAGCTAGGGGATATAGCACTCTTCCCAGAGATTATTAGAAAGATGTCCCTGGCTTGCTTGGAGGAGGCCAAGCCACCCGGTTTATGACATGAAAACATGGAATTTTGCTTGATAAACCGAATTTACCTTTCTGCAACGTTTGTCTCCGCATTGAGTGAACGGAACCATTCTCATTTGTCTTGGTTCCAAGTTAGGTTTCCTATATGAGAAGGACTTTGAGCCATTTGTTTTTTGTATCCTGAGGGCTGTCAGTCACAGAAGACCAAAAAGATGTCAGATAATGTAATGAGTGCTATTACTTGGCTGACTTTCAAATGACAGATACAGATAAATGGTGGTCACACAGACCTGTCTTTGGAGCCATGTCTTTCCTCAGAAATTCATTGTTTCCTGAGCTAGAAGAAACCAGATAACTTATAATAAAATGGTTTTCTGCCCCAGTTTTATCATTCTGTTTGTGCCCGCAGTTACCTATCACTTACTTTCTCATCCTTGAAGCTTGCCTCTTGATTACTTTTCTTCATGGCTGCCTCAACAAGGTGGCTGGAGGGGTTGGGTCCTACTTTTTGCCTTGCTGTAAAAAAAAATGCTATCCTGGGGAGGATCGTACTAAATGAAGCAAAAGTGCATAGCAAGAAAATAAGATGTGTGAAAAGAGTCTCTGTCTATTTGATTCTGGAAAAAGAGGCACAGTGGGCAGATGAGTCTGGATAAGGCTAAAATCATTTTTATTTTTTAAATTAATTTTTTTTAAATTTTGGCTGTGCCTGGTCTTTAGTTGCAGCATGTGGGATCTTTCATTGCATCATCCATGCTCTCAGTTGCAGCACCTGGGTTCTAGAGATCGAACCCAGGTCCCCTGCACTGGGAGCATGGAATCTTAACCACTGGACTAGTAGGGAAGTCCCTAGGCTAAGGTTTTTTTGTTTGTTTTTTTGTTTGTTTGTTTTTTTTTAACAGAGAAAATTACTTTAAGGAAAGGGCCTTCCTGTATTCCTTCTGGTCTTTGTGCTGGATGCTTGGGATACAGTGAAAACCAAATATGGCAAAATATTTCACAGTGCTTTGGGACATAATGCTTAGTGAAAGAGTGCTTTGGAGACAGAGAGACAAATGGTTAACTTTATCTTCTGGGTGAGAAATTCACCATAGAGGAGGTGACAGAGTTGGGCTTAACGGGATGAGTAAGTATCAGACTTGGGGGATGGGCACAGCTTATCCAAAGGCATAGAAGCATAATATTGCACATCTGGGAAACTGCAAGCATCTTAGGATCACAGCATGAGAGGACGAGAAGCTTGATGTCAGGGAATAGGCTGATTGCACCAGGGAACACCAGGAAGGTAGCTGGAAAGCAAGGTAATGAAGGCCATGCCTGCCATGCTGTGGAGCATGGGCTTCATCCTTAATAGGTTGCAAATAGGGTTGGGTCCCAGGGAGACTTTGGCCAGAGTGTGGCACAGATCTCATTTCTGAAAGATTGTAGAGGTAATGTGGGGACTGATTTGGAGGAAAGCAGTACTAGGATCAGGAGGGCCAGCCACGTGATGAATGACAAGGGCTCCTGGTGTCAGAGGACAGGAGAGACGGAAGAAGGGACCTTCAGAATTCTCCCACAGAAGATTTTAGGGAGTCACTAAGTCTTCATGTTTGTGCAGTTTAGTAGTTTTGGCCCCTGAGTCGAGGACAGAAATACTCGAGGTCTATCCACTGTTTTTGTAGTTCCTCCTGGTTGTAAGTGAAAGCCGTTCAGTCGTGTCTGACTCTTTGTGACTCTATGGACTATACAGTCCATGAAATTCTTCAGGCCAGAATACTGGAGTGGGTAGCCTTTCACTTCTCCAGGGGATCTTCCCAACCCAGGGATCGAATCCAGGTCTCCCGCATTGCAGGTGGATTCTGTACCAGCTGAGCCACCAGGGAAGCCCTTTTGTAGCTCACATAGATTCATTTCTGAATTTTGGAGAAAGAATGGCCAGTACACATTTTCCCTCTGTTTCTTTACCTTTGCTCCTGACGTAATATTGGTAAAATTATTAACATTATTCTGCTCACATGGCCCCTTATTCTTCTATCAAAAATATTTTGGAGAATATCCACATGCAAAAGAATGTAGTTGGACTCTTACCTCATCCCATATATAAAAATTAACTCAAAATGCATCAAAGACCTAAATTGTAAGAGCAAAACCTATAAAACTCTTGCAAGAAAGTATAGGGATCAATCTTTGTGACCTTGGATTAGCCAATGGTCTCTTTGATATGACACCAAAAACACAAGCAACAGAAGAAAAAAATAGATCAATTGGACATCATCAAAATAAAAAATTTTTGTGATTGAGAGGACATCAAGAAAGTGAAAATGCAACCAAAATACGAGAAAAATTTGCAAACCATATATCTGATAAAGAATTTGTGTCAAGAATATATAAAGAATTATAACTCAATAGTAAAATGACATATAGCAATTTAAAAATGACAAAGGTGATTAGACATTTATCCAAAGAAGATATTCAAATACCCAACAAGCACATGACAAGATATTCAAAATCATTAACCATCAGTAAAATGCAAGTTAAAACCACACTGAGATACCACTAAGATGGCTGTAATAACAGATTAAAAAATGGAAAATAAGTGTTGGAGAGGATGTAGAAATATCCAAACCCTCATACACTGCCTGTGGGAATATAAAGTAGAAAACAAATGCTCTGGAGTATAGTCTGGCAGTTCTTCAAAAAGTTCAGCATGGGGACTTCCCTAGCGGTCCAGCAGTTAAAATTCTGTGCTTCTACTGCAGGGGGTGTGGGTTCAGTCCCTAGTTGGGGAACTAAGAGCCTACATACCACACAGTGCAGCCAAAAAATAAAAGTAAGTAAAAAATTTTAAAATAATAAGTAGGACTTTAAAAAGTTAAACATAGAATAACCATATGGCTCAGCAATTTAATCCTAGGTATATACCCACACCAAAAACTTTGTACATGAATGCTCATAGCAAATTATTGACAATAGCCAAAAAAGTAAAAACAGCCTGTATGTCTATTGATGAACAGATAAATAAGATGTGGTATATCCATAGAGTGGAGGGCTCCCCAGGTGACTCACTGGTAAAGAATCTGGCTGCCAATGCAGGAGACATGGGTTCGATCCCTGGGTCAGGAAGATCCCCTGGAGAAGGGAATGGCAACCCACTCCAGTATTCTTGCCTGGAGAATACCATGGACAGAGGAGCCTGGTGGGCTATGGTCCATGGGGTCACAAAGAGTCAGACATGACTTCGTGATTAAACAACAACAGTATCCATACAGTGGAATATTATTCAGCAATAAAAAGGAAGGGAGTACTGATTCATACTATGACATAGGTGAATCTTGAAAACTTTATTATAAGTGAAAGAAGCCAGTCGTTAAGGACCACATATTGTATGATTTCATTTATGTGAAATGTTCAGCATAAGCAAATCTACAGAGACAAAAATATGTTAGGGCTAGGAGGATTGGAGTTTGGAGGGTGATGGCTAATGAGCTTGGGGTTCCTTTTGTGGGGTGATGAAATGTTCTGTAATTGATTGTGGTGATTCCTATGAGTATATGAACAACCATTGAATTATTAATATATATATACTTTACATGGGTGAATTGTGTGGTATTTCAATTATGTTTCAATAAGCCTGTTAAAAATAGTTTAGAGATAAAAGATAGTTGATCTGACACGATTCTCCTATCTTTTCCTCCAGACATCTGTCAGCTCATCCATCTAACCTCTGTCTGTCCATCCATCCTCCCTTTATCAGTCCATGCATTTACCTATCTACCTTTTCTTCCATCCTCTTATCCTACGCTATCTGATTTCTCCTTCCTCGCTCACTCTGTAAATCCAAAAAAATAAAAAAGATTCATTGGTCATCTGCTCAAGTCCAGGAATCATTCTCGTCCCTGACTTTCATGTTAGTTTGGTATTTCTGGTGTCCTTATGCTTTGCAACTGCCTAGCATAAGGTGACTTTTCCAAGCTCTCCAGAGGAAATAACTCTTTATCAATCCATCTGGCAAACAGATGGATGCATGGATATAGGGAAAGTGTAGAGATTGATATGTAACCAGGGACATGCTGAAATGGTAGGAAACGTGGGTCACATCTCACCTTCTGATAAGTCCTCAGACTGGTGTATGGGACATTTTCTGGCTTTGTTTATTTGCTGTGACTACTCGGTGTTAAATAGATATGACATTCTCTCCTGCCTCCTGTTTGTGGCTCAGTGCAGGTTTGACGCCCGGTTGCCGCACTTCTCATTATTAGCACAATGCGGAGTGATTTCAAGGTTGACCTGGTCTAACACAGCTTTCTTAATGAGATTGCTCCCCTTGTGTCATCGTCAGTCAGTGTGATGTCAGCCTTTCTCTTGCCCAGCTCCGGCACAGTTGTTTCAGAACATCGTTGCCCATCAGAACCACCAGACAAGCTTATTATGCATGACCCCGAGATTTCTGTAAGAGATTCTGATTCAGGAGGTTTAGGGTAGCATGCCAGATATGTATTTTTATCTTAATGAACACTCCTAATGATTCTCAAATAAATGCTGTTTATGTCACCCTTAAAATACTGTCATCATTTGACCTGTTAATACCCGCATTGGTTAGCAATATGGGAAATTTCTAGTTTCCCTTCCAGTGTCCTCCTCTTCAAGCCTGGAAGAGTTGTACTATGGCTGAGAAGCAGCAAGCATTATTCTGTGTGTGACCCTCTCCCACTGAGTTTAGTGGGTAGAATTTATAGTGAGCTTGGAGATTCTGGAAGGAGTTAACAACCCAGCAGCTCTAGGAGACATTCACATATCCAGTGATGTGGACAATCCAAACAAACGTATTTGAATAATCAGCATCTGTATTTAGAGGCATATTTTTTAGATATCAGATTTTGGTACCCTCTTCAATTTGCTTGATTTGATAGGAAAAACAAACTCAAAATTTAGGAGACAGGATGGTGGGGGGTGGGCCTTAGGAAAAGGATGAACTGGGATCAGGGTGAATGGAATGGGGGCAGTGTTAGCTGTAATGAAAACCTTTCTCTCTAAACACAGATAAGTGAGTATTGACTCCAACATGGTGGGCATGAAGCTTTACAATGCCTCTAGATCTGCACATACCTCCAAATGCTGTGTGGACATGTGTTTTCCTGATGAAGACATTAATCCATCAGAGCATGAGATTCCCTCACTACCATCACCATCAAAATGGCTTTGTGAAACCCCTCATTCCATATGGGGCTGTTATTAAAAATCAAGGCTAATGCCAGCCACCCTTGTTATTTGGAATTTTGGTGTCCACAACATCGTTGATGTACACCAACAAGGAAAGAGGAGGCTTAAGCTAAATTTCAGTTAAACACGAGAGAAAATACTGTGTTGAGATCTTATGTATGTATCTCTCTTTACATGTTGCAAAGCACTGCCATTTGCATTGCAGTCCTGTAATACAGATTGAATTATACTTATTCAGTGGGTGAGAAAACTAGAACTTAGATGAAGTAACTTGCCAAACCCATTGAGCTAGAAAATGGCAGAGCTGAGACTCGAACCCATGTCATCTAGCTCCTTCTTCTGTGCTGGTTTCACAACATCACATTGCTAAGAAAATGCTGGTGTTTCTGCTAAAGTATCTGTCTGGAGTTGATAATCTAGGAATCCTACTTTGTTATTCTTCAGGGTATGCGTATAAACCACTGAACACTGCCTGAAAAGAACTATATAAATGTGACATGAGTATCAATGATTAGTGTACCCTAGTGTGTTTTGTGAGGAGATGGATGTCTATCCAGTGGGGCAGGAAAATTTCAGTACTTACCCTAAAAGCCCAGGAAGCCTTCCTAAAAGGGGTAGATTTTGTCTTTCAATTTATAAAGTTTTCTTGAACGTTTATTTAAAACTATACCATACGTAAATTAAAGTGCATTAATCTTAAGCATACACTAAAGCAGGATGAATTTTTATAAACTGAACATACCTGTTTAGCCAATACCTCGTGCTCTAGAAGTTTCTCCTTGTGATCCCTCCTAGTCACAAGCCGCTCTAGGGTAAACAACATCCTGATGTGTAATGTCGCTGATTATTTTTGTTTGTGTTTGACCCTTATTTAAATAGAAGAATAAGATACTATCAGTTCTGCTATAATGCTTGTTTTGGGAATGCAAATTTCCATCCTGACTGATACATTAGGGAACAGTTTGAGCATAATGCAATTTAGTGTGCTTATGCACAGCGTTGTCCTCAAGAAACTAGGTGAATGCCGAAAACTGCACCAAGCTGGGCTGAGCCCAGTAGGAATACACAACCCGCACACACCTCAGCTCTAACAGCCACCTCAGTTCATCTAGCTTGTTACGAGCCACGCCCAGCTACCCTGTCTACTGTCTCAACACTCCATCCAATGTCAGCTGACCCTCCTTCCCCCACTTGGTGATAACTGGCAAGCTGCAACCCCTCTGACACCTACTTCCATAAGCAAACTTAAGATCTTTGTAAACCCAAAGTACTGTTTGTTTTAACATTTGTGTGTGTGTGTGTGTGTGTGTTCGTGTGCGCTCAGTCAGTCAGTTGTGTCTGACTCTTTGTGACCCCATGGACTGTAGCCCACCAGTCTCCTCTGTCCATGGGATTTCCCAGGCTAGAGCAGTGGGGTGGGTTGCCATTTCCTACTCCAAGGGATCTTTCCGACCCAGGGATCAACACAGTTCTTAACCATTTTACATGTGTAAAACCATGTTACTACTTTGATTAAATGTCTTTTTTTTTTTGTCTTTTGTGTGTTACTGGCAAGGCTTTTGAGTGTTATGCCCCTTTGTTTTTTTTCCTTAGGTCCTATGGTGTTAATTGCATGATTTTGCATAGTGTGGTGATTTTTAGGACCACATACATCATGTTTTAACAGATCTGACTGCAATTCTCTTTTTTGTCGTCTTTTAACATTATGTTTGAGGGATTCATTGATACCATTATGTATAGCAATAGTTTTTTTCACTTTCATTGATGTATAATATTTCATTGTATGAATACACCACAATTCACGTATCTCCTCATGTAGTATCCTGTTGATGGAGTTTTAAGATTGTTTTTAGTTTGAGGCTATTACAAATAATGTTACTGTGAAAAATCTTGTACAGATCTTTTACTACACATATGTGCATATTTCTATTGGGTACGAACCCAGGAGTGAAACTGCTGGGTCTTAGGATGATATGTATGTGATTAGTTTCAGTAGAAGTCACCAGTTTTCTAATGTTGTTGTACCAATTTATTCTTTAGCCAATATACACAAGTGATTCTAGTGATTCTATATCCTCTTCAAAACTTGGAGTTGTCCATCTTCTTGATTTTAGCTCTTCTACTGTGTGTGTGTTGTGTGTGTGTGTGTTATTTCATCCTGAATGTACTTGCATTTCCCTGATGACTAAAGTGTAAGTATCTTTGCAAATGTTTACTGACCACTTGTATATTCTCTTTTGTGAAATACCATTAGAAGTCTGGCTATTTTAAAAAAATGGAGTCAGTTTCCTTTTTCCCCTTGATTTGTAAGCATTCTTTAAATGCTCCATGTTGAGAGTCTCTTGTTGGTTTTATGTATTGCAAATACGTTCTCCCCATCTATAGCTTTCATATTTTACCCTTTTAATGACGTTTTCTGATGAACAGAAGTTTTAAATTTTCATTAAGTCCTGTTTACCAGTCTTTTCCTTCATTGTGAGTGGTTTCTATGTCCTCATTTAGAAATGTTTGTTTACCTAAAGATCATTAAGGTATCACTTTATATTGTCTTCTAGAACTTGTACTTTTTTACTTTTCCCATTTAGATCTCCATTTAGAATTAATTTTTGTGTATGATATGAGTTAGGGATGCATATTTTTTTTCTGTGTGAATATCTAATTGACCCAGCAACAGTGATGGAAAAGATCATTTCCCCACTGATGTTCAGTGTGGTCTTTGTCATAAATCAGATGTCCAATGGTTTGTTTGTTTCTTGGGCCAAGACTGCAATGTCTTACTTAACAAAGTTTTCTAAGTCTTGTTGCTGATAATGTAATTTTAGTAAGTAGGAGAAGACAGAGGCAGTAAGTAAGTTTATGTGGTCATTGCAGAACATCAGTTCTCCATTTACCCTTACTAAATATGTTTGATTTTTGTTGCAAAGACACAAGCAGCTGGACTTGAAGGCTTGTTTGTGAAAACTCCTGAGAATGAGAAGACTATCCATATTATATGAAATCAGAAAAGATTACCCTCACACTCTCTGGTCTGAGCCTCTTGTGCTGGCAGAATAAGTTCTTTTTTTCCAGTTTCTCAAGGATGTTCCTGCCACTGCATGCTCTAATCCAGTCCTTTCAGGCCTAATCAGCAGGCTGTGAACACACCCCCAAGCCCCAGGATTAGAAGTCAAAACAAAAACCCATAAAGACAAGGCACTGAATCTTAACTTTTTTTACTTTTGTGAAAATGATAATATCTCTGGGAAGTAAAGTATGTTCCTTTTGGAAATACATTTTTATTGCAATGAGGAAATTTTAAAAGTTACAAAAAAATAAAAATTACCTGTAATCTCATTATTGTTGTTGTTGCTTCAGTAAGTCATGTCCAACTCTTTGGGACCCCATGAACTGCAACACACCAGGCTTCCCTGTCCTTCACTGTCTCCCTGAGTTTGCTCAAACTCATGTCCATTGAGTCAGTGATGCCATCCAACCATCTCATCCTCTGTCATCCCCTTCTCCTCTTTCCCTCAGTCGTTCCCAGCTTCAGGGTCTTTACCAATGAGTTGGCTCTTCACATCAGGTGGCCAAAGTATTGGAGCTTCAGCATCAGTCCTTCCAATGAATATTCAGGGTTGATTTCCTTTAGGATTGACTGGTTGGATCTCTTTGCAGTCAAAGAGACTCAGGAGTCTTCTCCGGCACCACAGTTCGAAAGCATCAGTTCTTTGGCGCTCAGCCTTCTTTATGGTCCAACTCTCACATTCATACATGATTACTGGAAAAAACATAGTTTCGACTAGATGGACCTTTATCAGCAAAGTGATGTCTCTGCTTTTTAATACGCTGTCTAGATTTGTTATAGCTTTTCTTCCAAGAAGCAAGCATCTCTTAATTTCATGGCTACAGTCACCATCCAACAATGATTTTGGAGCCCAAGAAAATGAAATCTGACAGTTTCCACTAGCCCAGAAATAATCATTGTTAACATTTTGTCTTTGCTCACAGATCTTGTGGAAATTCACCATTTATCTTCTATTTATGAGTTTTTTATACTATTAACCATGGCCTATAAAAATTAGTATAAGCCAAAATCCTAGATATTTTGTAGAAAACATCTTCTTATTTATATTTAAAATAATTTTGAGGAATTAAAGGGTAATTGGCACTATATAAAGGTAATTGGGTCATCATTGTGAAAGTAAAAAACAAAAGCATCTCCAGTTGTCCCAATCTTGAGTAAAATTACATGTTCAAATCTTCAAAGAAGGAAAAAAGTGAAAGTAACAGGTGATTTTTTTTCTCTATTGTATTATCAATAGGTCCCTAGAACTGACGTAACAGAGTACCACGCACAGGTTGGCTTAAACAACAGAATTTATTCTCTCACAGTTCTCAGAGCCAGAAGTCTGAAATGAGTGTGTCATCTGGGCCATGCTCCTCTGAGACCCTGGGGAGAATCCTTCCTTGTCTGTCTCTGGTGGTGGCTGGCAATCCCTGGTGTCCCTTGGCTGGCAGTGCATCACGGTGATCTCTGTGTCTCTCGTCACACGGCAGGCTCCCTGACTGTCCATCTGTCCTGGTGTCTCGTTTTCTTCTTTTAGGACCCACTCCAATGAACTATGACCTTGTCTTAACTTGATTACAAGTTGACTTGGATTACTCTGCAAAGACTGCATTTCTAAATAAGGCCATATTCTGAGACAGTGGGGATTAAGACTTAAACGTGTCTTTTGGAGGGCTACAGTTCAACCTATAGTGCCATTTCCTGTCCTCACCCACCCCACCGGGTAAGGTGTACTTGGTCTTGCCTGGACGCCTGCCTGTCACTCTGACCAGCAGAGATGCTTAGACAAATATGTTCTGTGATCCTTCTTGGGGGTGTCACCCTCTGCACTGCCCCTTTCACCACCACCAACCTTATAGCCCCTTCTACTCACCTTTTCTCATGTCTTATCCTAGTTTTTTGTTGTTCATTCTCTACGTCATGTCCAACTCTTTGTGACCCCATGGACTGCAGCACACTAGCCTTCCCTGTCCTTCACTGTCTCTTGGAATTTGCTCAAACTCATGTCTGTTAAGTCGGGGATGCCATCCAACCATCTCATCCTCTGTCCCCCCTTTCTCTTCCTGCCTTCAGTCTTTCCCAGCATCAGGGTCTTTGCCAATGAGTCAGTTCTTCCTGTCAGGTGGCCAAAGTATTGGAGCTTCAGCATCAGTCCTTCCAGTGAATATTCAGGATTGATTTCCTTCAGGATTGACTGGTTTGATCTCCTTGCTGTCCAAAGAGTCTGGTAAATAGTTTCAGGAATCTTCACTAGAGCTGGTGGACTCACTCTGGTTTAAAGGTAGAGATAGTATTCTGTAAAGGAACAGATTTTTCTTCCCTCAAATTTCCAGATTGAGATTCAGAAACAATTATTGAGCATCTGTTATATGCAGACACTGGGCCAATTTGCTTTGATATGTGTGACATCATTTATTGTAAATGTTATACAACTTTTACTGATGAGAGAGTTTAAGGAGGTTGAGTCACACAGTAGGTAAATTTCAGAGTAGGGTTTTAAATACCTAAATGACATGTCAAAGGTAGGAAGATTGTAATAAATATTCTGGCTCCATTTTTGGTGTTTAACTGCTGACACAATTCAAGCCCCACCCTCCTTCAGTCCCCTTGTGTCCCATCTCTGGGCAAACCAACAAGAAAACAGACTCTTCTTCCCTGGGTGCTGGCAGCAAGTTCAAACCATGTAAACCCAGCTGCTATCCACCCTAGCCCTGCCCAGCCATGTGCGTTCATGCAGAGTCACTTCAGTCATGTCTGACTCTTTGAGACGCTATGGACTGTAGCCTGCCAGGTTCCTCTGTCCATGGGATTCTCCAGGCAAGAATACTGGAGTGGGATGATGCCATGCCCTCCTCCAGGGGAATCTTCCCTACCCAGGGATCGAACCTATGTCTCTTATGTCTCCTGCATTGGCAGGCAGGTTCTTTACTGCTAGCAGCACCTGGGAGGCCCAATGGAAACCAAAGTCATTTGTCCTTCCCTTTGTTTAGGCAATTGCAGAATGGCTAAGGTGCCTGCTCTCCCCCAGAAATCCTCATAGTGTGAGTAGTAAAACTCTTCTTACCTTCTTGGTTCATGTGTGGCATCAACATTTCTCAGCCCCTGAACCACTTTTGCAGAGGGTTGGTGGTGCTCTGTGGGGCAACCATAGATAAAAATATTCAAGCAAATTGCATGCTGCTGTGCTGATCCTCAGAGGACTGTCATGAATACCTAGTCAGCATACATTTGGCTGAGGAGAGTTGAAGCTGTGCATTTATGACTCAGGCCCTTTCTCCCCTGACTGTCTACTTGGTGGGGGTGGGGAAAATGTTCCCCCCATTTATTTTTTTCTGCTGTCATTTCACTCCTCTGGGTTCATTACTCATCGATAAAGGTCTTCAGTTTTGCCCTCAATATCCATTCTGCTTATTCAATGCTATCGGGTTATTATCCCAAGACCCTAAATCCATATGCATTATGTGTAAAGCCCCGCAAGCTGATTGATATGCATACCACCATGAGCATTCATTCTCCAGCAGTTTTTATTTTTTTCCTCCAAGGGAGAATATATGTGTTCTATAGAGAAATTAGTGGTTGTATGTATTGCACGTGTCTTAATACAAAATGCAGGATTAATTGTTAAATTGCACAGAGGTCTGAAAGTGCATTATGCAAAATGCAAAAACTGGTTGTAATATAAATGTTCGAATTAACATGCCTGCATGCAGAAATGTTCAGGGAATTTGTGGTTCAATTAAAATGACACCAGAATTGAACCTTTTAAAAACAAGACCATTCCCAGCATAATGATTTTATAATTTATTCAGACTCAGGCATCTACCACGATAGAATTTTGGGTTAAATAACCCAGTTGGGGTATACGAAAACAGCTTCCAGTAATACAGATCCTTGGAATAAGCCCAACTGTATCATCTTGGCCTCAGCCACGTAAATACTTGAGGAGGGTACAAGGGATATTTAGCATATTTTTGGCTGTATATTCAACTCTAGTACATAAGACATGAGGATTATCCTTAGACACCTGGCTGTCTTCAGATAGCATTTGAAACCCATTCTGGGTGCCTTCTCAGCATCCACAGGCATCCCTTTTCCCCCATGACTAAATGGTCTTAGGAACGTAGACTCATTTCCAGGAGTCTAAGCATAGCATGGTTAGAAAGGAGTTCACAAAACAAGCCATGAATACATATCAGCTCCCAAAGAGTAACCTAGATAGGTCTGTGTTGGTCAGACCGAGGCAGGTCCAGCATAGTGCCGGCCGCACTGAATCCAGCAGTGATTGGTGTCCCTGGAGACAGACCCTGCCATGGCCGTGGTAGACCTTTCTGTACAAAGATGACCCTCAGACCGTGGGATGCAGGGAGCTCAGTATTTTTCCATTTATGAGGCTGGGCTGCTTGGAGCCATCCACACAGCCCACCTTGTGCCTGAAATTGTCTCAGGCAGTGGCCATGTGGAGGTCAGTCACGTGTAGATGTCAGCCAGCTTGTCTGGCTTATGGTAAATGGGAAGGCAGCATGTCGAAATGCTGGGCGCAGGGATCCAGGTTGGTGCTCCAGGAATCGTGCTGTTGACACAAGGCTGATGGGATGACAGGTTTAAATAGCAGCAGCAAGTGTGGGATTTGAAACAACAAAATAGCAAAATGTTTATGCAGGCAGAGTACATTCAGGGTTTGTGGCTCCATATCTCTTCAAGCCAGAAAGGGGCTTATTCAATGGCAAGTTTTAGGCATAAGGAAACCTGTTTGAACTTTACATTTTTGAGATGTGTTAAGTACATTCTTGCCAGAATTTTGCTGTCTTCAGGCATCCTACTGAATGAATGGAGTCTCATCATGATCTTGTATGATTCTGGTTTTAAAGAATACAGGCGGTGCAGAGAAGTTAGTATATATAGCTAACATGAGGTGGAAGTCAGGATTCCTGAGTCCCAGGGCAGGGCCCTTTTCTGGGGCTGAGAGTTCTGGCTCCTGAAACTGGCCCAGCCATGACGGTAGGTAATGTTACTCCTCTCTGCTTTGTGGTTTCTCATCCTAGAGAGAGGACGGAAGTAGAGAGGCCATTTTAAAATTTATTTTTAAAGATTCTATTAAACAGGTGCATTCTTGGCTCTAACAGAGGGGAGAGCACAGTCTGATTATTTTTTCTTAAAAGGACAAAGATAATACAAAGGCTTTTGGTTTGTACCTTTGGGATTTAGCCAGGTGTGAACACATTTAAGGGGATTCAGCTACAACTCTCTTTTCAGAATGTTTGGAAGTTTTTGGGAAAAGGGCAATTTTGTATTTGAAAATTAGTTGATTTATAGAATTGTGTTAGTTTCAGGTATTCAGAAAAGTGATTCAGTTATGTATATACATATTTTTTTACAGATTATCTATGGTCACCAGTGTGACTGCAAGGTATTGAATGTAGTTCCCTTTGCTATAGCGTAAATCCTTGTTGCTTGTCCACTTTATGTATGATAGTTTCTTAATCCTCAACTCCTGATTTATTCCCCTTACCTCCCCTTCCACTTTAGTAACCATAAGTTTTCTCCATCTGTGAATGTCTGTTTTGTATATAGATTCATTTGTATTATTTTTTAGATTCCACATCCAAGTGATATTGTTTCCCTTGTGGCTCAGCTGGTAAAGAATCCACCTGCAGAGCAGGAGACCCAGGTTCAATCCCTGGGTTGAGAAGATCCCCTGGAGAAGGGAAAGGCTACCCACTCAGGCATTCTGGCCTGGAGAATTCCATGGACTGTATGGTCCATGGGATCACAAAGGGTTGGACACGACTGAGTGACATGCACTTTCACTTTCTAAATGATATACGATATTTGTTTTTCCTTGTGTGACTTACTTCATTTAGTGTGATAGTCTCTAGGTCCATCCATCTTGCTGACAATGGCAATATGTCATTCTTTTTATGGCTGAGTAATATTCCATTATATATATCACATTATAAAGATATATATATACACACACATATAAAATGTGGCACATATATATATATGTGAGATATGATATATATATCACATATTCTTAAGCTGTGGTTGGGTGCTTGGGTTGTTTCCCTGTGCCAGCTACTGTACACAGTGCTGCTATGAACAGTGGGGTGCACATAGCTTTTCATATTAGAGTTTTTGTCTTTTTCACACACATGCCCAGTAGTGGGATTCCTGACTGTGTGGCAGCTCTATTTTTAGTTTTTGAGGAACCTCCATACTGTTTTCCGTAGTGGCTGCACCAGTTTGCATTCCCACCAACAGTGTAGGGGAGGGTTCCCTTTTCTCCCTGCCCTCTCCAGCATTTATGATTTGTAGGCATTTTGATGACGGCCATTCTGACAGGTGTGAGGTGATACTTTGTTGTGGTTTTTAAAAAACTTTATTTAAGTATAGTTGATTTACAGTGTTGTTGTTAGTTTCTGGTATATAGCAAACTGGTTCAGTTATTCTTTTTCATATTCTTTTCCATTACGGTTTATTACAGTATAATGAATATAGTTCCTTGTGCTCTACAGTAGAACCTTGTTTATCTATTTTATATATAGGAGTTTGTATCTGCTAATCCCAAACTCCTAATTTATCCCTCACCCATCTGCTTTCCCTTTGGTAACCATAGGTTTGTTTTCTGTACCTGTGAGTCTGTTTCTGTTTTGTAAATAAGTTAATTTGTATCATATTTCTGCTTTATTGATTATGCCAAAGCCTTTGACTGTGTGGATCACATAAACTGTGGAAAATTCTGAAAGAGATGGGCATACCAGACCACCTGACCTGCCTTTTGAGAAACCTACATGCAGGTCAGGAAGCAACAGTTAGAACTGGACATGGAACAACAGACTGGTTCCAAATAGGAAAAGGAGTACGTCAAGGCTGTATATTGTCACCCTGCTTATTTAACTTATATGCAGAGTACATCATGAGAAACGCTGGGCTGGAGGAAGCACAAGCTGGAATCAAGATTGCCGGGAGAAATATCAATAACCTCAGATATGCAGATGACACCACCCTTATGGCAGAAAGTGAAGAAGAACTAAAGAGTCTCTTGATGAAAGTGAAAGTGGAGAGTGAAAAAGTTGGCTTAAAGCTCAACATTCAGAAAACTAAGATCAAGGCATCTGGTCCCATCACTTCATGGCAAACAGATGGGGAAACAGTGGACACAGTGGCTGACTTAATTTTTCTGGGCTCCAGAGTCACTGCAGATGGTGATTGCAGCCATGAAATTAAAAAACGCTTACTCCTTGGAAGGAAAGTTATGACCAACCTAGACAGCATGTTAAAAAGCAGAGACATTACTTTGTCAACAAAGGTCCATCTAGTCAAGGCTATGGTTTTGCCAGTAGTCATGTATGGATGTGAGAGTTGGGATGGATGTGAGAGTTGGACTGTAAAGAAAGCTGAGCACAGAAGAATTGATGCTTTTGAACTGTGGTGATGGAGAAGACTCTTGAGAGTCCCTTGGACTACAAGGAGATCCAACCAGTCCATCCTAAAGCAGATCAGTCCTGGGTGTTCATTGGAAGGACTGATGTTGAAGCTGAAACTCCAATACTTCGGCCACGTGATACAAAGAGCTGACTTATTGGAAAAGACCCTGATGCTGGGAGGGATTGGGGGCAGGAGGAGAAGGGGACAACAGAGGATGAGATGGCTGGATGGCATCACCGACTCGATGGACGTGAGTCTGAGTGAACTCCGGGAGTTGGTGATGGACAGGGAGGCCTGGCATGCTGCGGTTCATGGGGTCGCAAAGAGTCAGACACGACTGAGCAACTGAACTGAACTGACTGAACTGTGTCATATTTTAGGTTCCACATATAAGTGATATCATATGATAATTGCCTTCCTCTGACTTAAATTTCACTTAGAATGATAATCTCTAGGTCCATCCATGTTGCTGTCAGTGGTATTATTTCATTCTTTTCTGCGGCTGAGTAGTATTCCATTGTGTATGTGTGTGTATGTCCATCTTTTTTATGCATTCATCTGCAGATGGACATTCAGGTTGCTTCCATGTGTTGGTTATTGAGTAGTGCTGCAATGAACATGCGCGTGTGCTCAGTCATGTCTGACTGTTTGTGACCCCATGGACTGTAGTCTGCCAGTCTTCTCCAGGGGATCTTCCCAACTCAAGGATCAAACCTGGGTCTCCTGCATTACAGGCAGATTCTTTACAGTCTGAGCCACTTTTCTCCACAGTGGTTGCATTAACATTTTCACTAACAGTGTAGAAAAGTTCTATTTTCTCCATACTCTCTCCAGCATTTATCATGTGTAGACTTTTTAATGATGGCCACTCTGATGGGTGTGAGGGGATAGCTCATTGTAGTTTTGATTTGTGTTTCTCTGTGTTGATATTCTTGATGTTGAACAGCTTTTCATGTGCCTATTGACCATCTGTATGCCTTCTTTGAAGAAATGTCTGTTTAGGTCTTCTGTTCATTTTTAGATTGGGTTGCTTAGTTTTTGATATTGAGTTGTATGAAGTGTATGTATATCTTGGATATTATTAAACCCTTGTCTATTGTATCATTTGCAAATATTTCCTCCCATTCCAAAGGTTGTCTTTTTGTTTTGTTGATGGTTTCCTTTGCTGTGAAAAGCTTTTAAGTTTGATTAGTTCCCATTTATTTTTGCTTTTACTTCTGGACAAAAGGCATTTTGATCTCTTTCTAGATCAACTGGATATCCCTGTATAGCTACTAATTTAGGCAAGATAGGCCATCAAATCCTTCTCTTCTTAATAAGGTGATGAAGAAGGTAGGGAGTGAGCTGGAGGTACGTGGTCACTAGGCAGACCAGTGCTTTATTAACTTATTTGCTTCATAGCACACTCCTTCTCTAGTTCGTCCAGGTGGGCCAAAATTATTGTTTTAAACAACAACAACATATTCTCATATTATAAATACAGAAGGAGAAAGAGAAGAGAATTCACTATAAGAAATATTACTGATTAAATGTTGTGTTGAGAAGCCCTATTTAATTGCTGAGAGCTATACAGTCTCATCTCTGGGGGAAGAGAAGACCTAGCTCAGAATGGAGCCCGGAGCAGTCAGAAAAAGACAAAAACAGATCAAGACTGACTGTGGGAGAAATAGCACTTGGGTGAGAACTCTACAGCTGATTCTCTTTAAAGGGCGAGCCCCCAGAATCCTGGGTCCCTCCTCTGTGCATGGCAGTCTACCTCATTCATCTCTCCAGGCTCACACGATTATTCTTTCTCCTTCCCTAGTCTTCCTTTTTTTTTTTTTCCCCCCTAGTCTTCCTGCTAAAAAGGGAGCACTCATCTGCTCGGGACTAAAAGTGGGAGTTAAGTGAGGCACAGCATCAAGGTCTAGTCAGGAAAATAGAGATCATGCCTGATATTTCAAACAGAGGGATTTAATACAGAGAGTTACACAAGTATTAGAAGACTAAAAGAGCCAAAAGGGACCCTGGAATAACCCAGATATTAGCCACCATAGGAAGTGGCTACTAAGCCTCTGGCTGGGGAATTACAAAGGGAGAGGTGGGATTCCTGCACTGTGGGAGCTCAGAGAAGAGGCGCCTGGAGGCTGTTCAGATCTCTGAGGGTTGCCCTCTGGCTTATGCTTGAACCTCAGACCAGGTGATGTTGTGGCTGGTTCTTAGACCTTCAGGGAGACAGATGCTGCTGAGGTTGAGAGTGTCAGTAGAAGCTGGGGTTTGGAGCCGCGACTGGCTTCTGGTGCTGGAGAGATACTGACAAGAACGGGAAAGAGGAAGGAGTCCATTCATCCTTGCCTCTTCCTCCTCCATTCCAGTAGAAATTGCTCAGAATTGAGGAGTAAAACAAGCTTAATGATCCGTCCTGGACCATCTTAGAGAGGAACGCACAAACCCAGCTTTCACAGTAATAAAGCAAGCACCCGGACTTGGCCACTTGGTAACATCTAGGCCAGGGCTTGGTTGGCAGTAAAGGAAACCCAGAGAAGGGGCTGGTGGAGTGAGAAGGAGATGGAAGTCTTACAACAACCCAGACAGAGTGCTCACACCAGGACCCATTGCATAGCGTGTATGAGGCTAATTTATATAATCCTGGCTCCCATCCATTGTGACTGGCTCAGAACTGAAGGAAGACCTAACTGTCAAGGGGTGAGGAGGGTTTAAGTAATTGGAATTGATGCTAGATACAGCTTCCCAGGTGGTGCTAGTGGTAAAGAGGCCACCTGCCAATGCAGGAGACTTAAGAGACACAGGTTTGATCCCTGGGTCAGGAGGATCCCGTGGAGGAGGGCATGGCAACCCACTCCAGTATATTTTTTTTTTCCAAATGTTGTGTGTGTGTGTGCGTGTTTTGAAGAAGAAACAGTCAATTTTATTGGACTCAGACTAGGAATCCACAGCTGTAGGTCCCTTTTGACCCCCCCTCTCATCTCCCTCCCCATCTCACCCCTCTAGGTTGATACAGAGCCCCTGTGTGTGTTTCCTGAGCCATACAGCAAATTCCAGTTGGCTATCTGTTTAAACGGGAGAAGGCAATGGCACCCCACTCCAGTACTGTTGCCTGGAAAATCCCATGGATGGAGGAACCTGGTAGGCTGCAGTCCATGGGGTCACTAAGAGTCAGACACAACTGAACGACTTCACTTTCACTTTCCACTTTCATGCATTGGAGAAGGAAATGGCAACCCACGCCAGTGTTCTTGCCTGGAGAATCCCGTGGACAGAAAAGCCTGGTAGGCCGCAGTCCATGGGGTCGCATGGAGTCGGACATGACTGAAGCGACTTAGCAGCAGCAGCAGCATCTGTTTAAACATGGTTATGTAAGTGTCCACATTACTCTCTCCATACATCTCCACCTCTCCCCATGTCCATAAGTCTATTCTCTCTGTCTGTTTCTCCATTGCTGCCCTGAAAGTAAATTCTTCAGTACTGTTTTTCTAGATTCTGTATATATGCATTAGAATACAATATATATTTATTTTATTCTCTTTCTGACTTACTTCAGTCTGTATAATAGGTTCTAGCTTCATCCACCTCATTAGAACTGACTCAGATGCATTCCTTTTTATGGCTAGTAATAGTCCATTGTGTATATGTACCACAACTTCTTCATCCATTCATCTGTCGATGGACATCTGGATTGCTTCCATGCTCCAGCTATTGTAAATAGTGCTGCAGTGAACAATGGGATACATGTGTCTTTTTCAGTTTTGGTTTCCTCAGGGGAGATGCCTAGTAGTGGGATCGCTCGCTCATATGGTGATGTTATTCCTAGTTTTTTAAGGAATCTCCACACTGTTCTCCATAGTGGCTGTATCAATATACGCGCCCACCAACAGTACAAGGGCATTCCCTTTTCTCCACACCCTCTCCATCATTTATTGTTTGTAGACTTTTTGATGATGCCCATTCTGACCGGTGTGAAGTGATATCTCATTGTAGTATTGGTTTGCATTTTCTAATAATGAGCAATGTTGAGCATCTTTTCATGTGTTTATTAGCCATCTGTATGTCTTCTTTGGAGAAAATGTCTGTTTGGGTCTTTTTCCCACTTTTGGCTTGGGTTGTTTGTTTTTCTGATATTGAGTTGTATGAATTGCTTGTATATTTTGGAAACTAATCCTTTGTCCGTTGTTTCATTTGCTATTATTTTCTCCCATTCTGAGGGTTGTCTTTTCAGCTTGTTTATAGTTTCCTTTGCTATGCAGAAGCTTTTAAGTTTGATCAGGTCCCACTTGTTTACTTTTGTTTTTATTTCCATTACTCCAGGTCATAGAGGATCTTACTTTGATTTATGTCATCGAGTGTTCTGCCTATGTTTTCCTCTTAAGAGTTTTATAGTTTCTGGTCTTACATTTAGGTCTTTAATCCATTTTGAGAAAAATGTGGACCGCTTCACGAATTTTCATGTCATCCTTGTGGAAGGGCCATGCTAATCTTCTCTGTATCATTCCAGTTTTAGTATATGTACTGCCAAAGTAAGCACCCACTTCACTGTTCTGGCCTGGAGAATCCCATGGACAGAGGAGCCTGACAGGCTACAGTCTATAGGGTTGCAAAGAGTTGGACACGATCAAAGCAACTTAGCACACACATATCAGTCGCCCAACTACACTGGGAAATTTGCATGAGACAAGGCTTCAGAGCTAAGCCTTGCCTGCCCCACAATTCAATATTAAAGTAGGCAGTAGATGGGATGGATAGAAGGAAAAGAGGGGAGGGGAGGGAGAGAAACGGAGAGAGCAGGGAAGGAAGAAAAGGATGGAGGGAGGGGAAAAAGGGAGTAGCAGGCAGGCTAGTCAAGCCTTGCTCCAGTTCCCAGCTGAAGGGCCGAGTGAGAATAGAAATAGCCTTTCCTGCTCAGCTCACTGAGCACTCTCTGCAGAGATGATGATGCTAGTAGAAACAAAGTTTGTCTTGATTTCTTCACTTAGTGAAGATTCAGAAACAGTGGACACTGAGCTGCTGTAGAAGACAGAAGCTGGTGCCGGTCGTGTTCTTCTGGCCGTCGTCCCTGCACGGGGGCCCCTGGAGTGCTCAGGGTGGCTGCTCCCATCTTGGCAGCTTGTCCCCCGGCCTGTCCCTGCCTGTGGCTGGCTTCCCACCGACTCAGTGCCCTTGACCTCACACTTGCTGATGGTTGTAGAATACCTGTCAGGCTGGGCAACAGTAATAACCACTCTCACCCTTAAAATCTGGGAGAAAAAGGCACCCACTTAGTAGAAACGTAGCAAAAGGACTTGAATAGACAGCTCTCAGAAAGAGGAAACGCAGATGGCTCTAAAACAAATGAAAAGATGCTCGCTTTTTTTTTATTTAGGTGTCATTGACATATAAAATTATATTAATTTCAGGTATATAAGGAGTCAGTATTTGTATATCAACCTCAACATGGGAAATGTAATTTACAAGCTCTAGATTGCAAAGATCAAAAGATTTAACCTCATATATTTAGCTCATGGTAACTCCTCTGTAGGGAATGGTTTGGAAATATCTACCAAAACTGAGCCAGCCATTCTACTTCTAGGGATTTGTCATTCAGATACACTTTTATACATGTGAAATGAAATATTATGCAAAGATATTAATTGCAACATTGTTTATAATAGCAAAAGTTAGAACGGACCTAATGCCCATCAGAGGGAGTCGGGTAAATTATGGTACATAAATTCAGAAATTTCCACAACCATTAAAAAGGATGAAGCGATGTTACACGTATCTACATGGAACAATCCCCAGTATATAAAACCTTAAAAAATAAGGAAATGAACAGTACATGTAGTATTTGTGTTCAAAATAATATATATTTCAGAATGAAAAATGTAAAACCATTTAAAATACTTGTGTACATATGTATGTGTTTGTGTGCACGTGTATATATGGATATGTATGTTATGCTTCTGTGTGCATAGAATATCCCTGGGAGTAGAAACATGGAACTGAAAACAGATCTTCTAGGGAGAGAGGGGTCAGGTGGACTGGACATGAAGGTTGGAAGATAGAGATTTACTTTTCCCTGCTTACTCTTTGGAACATTTGAATTTTATAATTGTCTGTTACCTGGTCAAAAAACGAACAGATTGAAAGCTGGGGTGAAAATCCATTCTAAGTCTTGCTGGGTAGACGGTCTTTCTGGACGGCAGGCTTTCTTCCATTGAGGGGGGTTTATCCAGAGGCTGGAAGTTACTGGAAGGCATGTGCTTAGGAGAGTGGACTAGCTCGCCATGGCTGCCTTCCAGCGCAGACACAGGTGATGGTCAGGATCCAGGCAGTCCGCACTTCCTCCTCCCTGTCTGCTCCTGCACCCTTCGCAGCCAGGCTCTCGGTGCTCTGGGTCCGCTTCTCCAGAATGGAGCTCTCTGAGCACAGAGGCCAGTGCCCTGCCATTTTACCCAGCCCTCGACATGACGTCCAGCTCACAGAAACATCTTCCACGTTGGGAAACACCTTGTGGTCATGACATCTTTTCACACGGATTCCTGCATCTGTAACCGTAGGTCAGCCTTTTAACGTCTCCAGCATCTCTGGCATCAGCCAGCGTGTATGTAGTAAGAGCTCTGTAAGTATCGAATGATGCATCTCAAGGATGAGTAGTTTATGATCGGATCCTTCCCAGCCCTTACAGTAAGGATGGAGCCAAATCTTCCCAAATGGGACCCCGGGCAGCCCCCTAGGGGAGGGAGGTGGAGGCCCCACAGTGAAAGATGCCAGCATTATAGCTCAGACCTCCACCCAGGGGTATCATGGGAGACCTGGAGAGGGGACCGTCATAGTCCCCTCTTGCATCACCAGCTCCGTGCCTGGGACACAAGTTCGGAAGGACTGGATGGATGTGATGGGTCAGATGGAGGGAAGTCCAGATCCACGCCATAGAGCTGACTCTTGCAGACGCCACCCTGTCCCCGTAGAGGAATCCGAGAAAGTGCCTGGCGGGCTGGTTCCACGCCCTGAGCTGACCCACACCGCGGGAGCAGCTGGGAACTCGGCAAGGAGTCCGGAGTGTAATAGTGCGCTCTGAGGTCACAAACAGAACTGCCTCAGAAAGCACGGCAGCTGAGATCTCTTCCCTGGAGGCCGACAACTAATCCCGTGGAAAGACTACCGGGAAGAGTGTAAACAGTGGGGCAGAGTTTCCCCGAAAAAGCCCAGCCTCCCACCCCTCCTGCTGGCTAAGCAGGAAGCCCAGAGGACTCAGCGGGGAAGGGTGCACAAATCTAATTAGTGACTGCAGCTGAGTGAAAGCCGCTTAGTCGTGTCCGACTCTTTGTGATCCCATGGACTACACAGTCCATGGGATTCTCCAGGCTAGAATCCTGGAGTGGGTAGCATACCCCTTCTCCAGCCCATCTTCCTGACCCAGGAATCAACCTGGGGTCTCCTGCATTGCAGGCTGGTTCTTTACCAACTGAGCTATCAGGGACTACAGCTGTTTGTTAATTCCTAACATCCCCAAGAGATCCAGGCTGCCCTCGCCTTGTTCCTCCTCGGCTCCCCGTCAGCAGAGCCCTGTCCTGTCTTCTCTGCCCCCTAAAACACTGGTTTCAGCTGTGTGATTCTGAGCGGCTGGGCAAGGGGAGGAAGAGAACTTAACCTGTGAGCATCCCCCGTGAGTCTGCTGAAGGTTTGCTCCCTGCCAAGGCTTGCATGGGCTCAGGTACATCTTGGCTGCCCAGGTGAATGGGGTGCCAGAAGAGACCCTTGGCCACGAGGGGCACATCGCAGCCTGGGCTTGGAGCCAGGCAGTGCTGGCCTGCGGTTCCAGGCAGACCCCCCGCCTCAGGGCCATTGGCCAGAGTCAGTAGCCTGAGGGGAACACAGTGTTCTTCCGGAATGGCATCTTTAAGGCACAAAATGTTGTTCTCTGTAATGAAAAGAGTCTGAGTCACTTTATTTTTATTTGCTTATATCAATTATCTCTTTTTTATAAAGTACTGATAGTAGGGTTTAACCTTTGCCATTCATTAAAAAGTTTTGAGCGGAGCTTTCTCAGACTATGTTCCTCTGCTACTCCTAAAACAAGGACAGCGGATTTGTGTGAGTCACTTTATATGTCAGGTAAATAAATTCCTTCGTAAGCCCCTCACTAAGAATCTGCTGCATCTGGTGATGTTTCCAGAGTTCTGATCCCAGCCCAGACAGGGTACCCTTCCCTCCCCACTCCTGACTGCGGTGGTCTTGCAGTCTAACTTCAGTCTTTGTCTGTACCTTTCCTGGGGCAGGGGGAGGGGAAGAGGATTTGAAGAGTTGAATTTTACAAGACTGTAATCTCTAAGATTCCTGCCAAGAAGCAATTGTCTTCTGATTTCATGGCTGCAGTCACTGTCCGCAGTGATTTTGGAGCCCAAGAAGAGGAAATCTATCACTGTTTCCATCTTTTCCACTTCTGTTTGCTATGCAGTAATGGGACTGGATGCCATGATTTTAGTTTTGTTTTTGATTTTTTTTTTTTAATATTTAGTCTTAAGCTGGTTCTTTCACTCTCCTTCTTCACTGTCATCAAGAGGCTCTTTAGCTCCTCTTCACTTTCTGCCATTAGGTATCACCTGCATATCTGAGGTTGTTGATGTTTCCCCCGCCTATCTTGATTCCAGCTTGTAACTCATCCAGCCCAGCATTGTTCACGATGTGCTCAGCATATAGGTTAAACAAACTGAGTGACAGCAGACAGCCCTGTCGTACTCCTTTCTCAATCTTGAACCAATCAGTTGTTCTATACAGGGTTCGAACTCTTGCTTCTTGACCTGCATACAGGTTTCTCAGGAGACAGGTGAGATGGTCTGATATTCCCATCTCTCGAAGAGCTTTCCAGGGTTTGTCATGATCCACATAGTCAAAGGCTTTAGTGTAGTCAATGAAACAGAGATAGGTGTTTTTCTGAAATTCCCTTGCTTTCTCTGTAATCCAACGAATGTTGTCAATTGGATCTCTAGTTCCTCTTCCTTTTTTAAACCCTGCTTGGACATCTGCAAGTTCTCAGTTCACATAATGCTGAAGCCTATCTAGCATGTAAGATTTTAAGCATGACCTTACTAGCATAGGAGATGAGTGCAGTTGTCTGATGGTTTAGCACATTCCTTGATACTACCCTTCTTGGGGATTGGGATGAGGACTGACCTTTTCCAGTCCAGTGGCTGCTGCTGAGTCTTCCAGATTTGCTGACATAATGAATGCAAAACCTTGATGACATCATCCTTTAGGGATTTGAGTAGTTCTGCTGGAGTTTCATCTCCACTAGCTTTATTAACAGCGGTGCTTCTTAAGGCCCACCTGATTTCATACTCCAGAATGTCTGGATCTGGATAACTAATCACCCAGATTACTTACATTGTAGTAATCCATTTCATTAAGACCTTTTTCATACAGTTCTTCCATGCATTCTTACCATCTCTTCTTAATCTCTTCAGCGTCTACTAGGTCTCTACCATTTTTATCCCTTATTGTGCCCATCTTTGGGTGGAATGCTCCCTTGATGTTTCAGCTTTCCTGAAGAGATCTCTAGTCATTCCCCTTTCATTGTTTCCTTCTATTATTAAGCACTGCTCGTTGAAGAAGGCCTTCTTGTCTCTTCTAGCTGTTTTTTTGGAACTCTGCATTTAATTGGATGTACCTTTCCCTCTCTCTCTCTTGCTTTTCACTTCTCTTCATTCTTCCACTATTTGTAAAGCCTCCTCAGACAACCACTCTGCCTTCTCGCTTTTCTTTTTCTTTGGGATGGTTTTGTTCGCCGCCTCCTGTACAGTATTACGGACCTCTGTCCATAGTACTTCAGGCACACTGCTAACTAGATCTAGTCCCGTCAATCTGTTCGTTACCTCTACTGCGAAATCATACGGGAATTGATTGAAGTCATACCTGGCCGGCCTATTGTTTTTCCTGGTTTTCCTTAAGCCTGAATTTTGCTAGAAGAAGCTGATGATCTGAGCCACAGTCAGCCCCGGGTCTTGTTTTTGCTGACTGTATACAGCTTCTCCATCTTCACCTACTAAGAATGCAATCAATTTGATTTTGGTATGGACCATTTGGCAGGAGAAAAATGACAAACCTAGGCAGAGACGTTACTCTGAAAAGCAGAGACGTTACTCTGCTAACAAAGATCTGCATAGTAAAGGCTATGGTCTTCCCAGAGGTCACGTATGGTTGTCAGAGCCGGACCGTAAAGAAGGCAGAACGCCAAAGAATTGATGCCCTTGAACTGTGGTGCTGGAGAAGACTCCTGAAAGTCCCTTGGACTGCAAGGAAATCAAAGCAGTCAATCTTAAGGGTTGAATATTAACTAAACCCTGAATATTAACTAAAAGGACTGATGCTGAAGCTGAAGCTCCAGGATTTTAGTCATCGATGTGAACAGCTAACTCATTGGAAAAGTCCCTGATGCTGGGAAAGATTGAGGGCAGAAGAAGAGGGTGTCAGAGGATGAGATGGTTGGATGGCATCATTGATGCAACGAACATGAACTTGGGCAAACTCCAGGAGATGGTGATGGACAGGGACGCCTGGTGTGCTGTAGTCCATGGGGTCGCAAAGAGTTGGACATGACTGAGTGACTGAACAGTAACAATCTCTAAGAACTGGAAGGGGCCTTGTGGAGGGGGGGTCATCTGGTTTCATCTCCCATCCAAGGCACCACCCTCTGAATGCTAGCAGGGATGGGAATCCAGGGAGGGGAGCGTGTAACTGTTACAGGCTCCTTTGGGTCGTAGCCAAAAATCTGTCCCTAACTTCCATCTCTTGGCTCCAGTTCTTTCTTCTGGGGTGACTTAGAATGAATCTAATTAATTCTCTTTCCACGTGGCCCCGTGGCCTTTTTCCAGGCTAAACTTTAACTTATTAGTGTGCCCACCCTGAGGAGCCCTTCCAGACCCTCCTTGAAGTGGCTTCCGCGTGACAGTGTCTTTTGTAAAATAGGGTGCCTAGAATGGGTCCGCCTTGCCTGAGTCAACATTCACACGTGGGTACTTTCTCTTACTCTCAGGCCGAATGCTCATCTCCCCCACTAGCCCCTGGTGGCCACGTGGCCTGAGGTGACAGCAGCAGTGACCGTGGCCTCTGCGCTTGCCCCACGCTCCCGCAGGACGTGGCCTTGCGCTCCCGTGGCCTTGCACCCCCACGGCCTTGCCCTCCTGCAAAGGAAGAGCAGCCATGTGTGGGTGGGGCTGCTCGATGCCTCTCTGCCCACCGTCAGCAGCGCCCTGGGTCTCCAGGGTGTGTGGGTTTGATGGGAGGGGCCCTATGGGATCTTTCTGTGTGTCTTTTCCCTCCTTGGAACAGTGACCTAAAAGCTCTTGCCCTGTCCCATGGAAGCGCTGATGCTTCTTTAGCAGAGGGGAGCCCCGGGCTCGCTCAGACCATAGCCGGCCGTTCCCAGGGCGGCCTTCACTTGCTGTCGGGACTGCCCAGGTTTTCCATGTTCCTGCGGGGTGAGCAGGCTGCCGCCCACCCCTGCCCCAAGCCGGCTGGCCAGTGTGGAACCGAGGACCCCGCCACCACCAGCGCAGGCCTGAACTTGGGTGCCCATCTCACCTCTGCTCCTCACAGCCCTCCTCACACCAGCACCCTGGTTGCGACAATGCCTTTCCCCAATACCGTTTATGAATATTGCAGCCGCATTGTTTCCAAACTCATCTTGGAGCTGTTTCGTGCTTCGGTCTTCTGTCAGTTCCTTTAAAAAAAAAAAATTGGAGTAGAGGTGCTTCACAATGTTACGTTAGTTTCTGTTGTACAACCTCGTGAATCATTTGCATGTATACATATATCCGCTCTCTCCTGGGCCTCCCTCCTCCGTCCTCCACTCTTTAGGTCATCACAGCACTAAGCTGAGCCCCTAGGCCTTAGAGTAGCTTCCCGCTAGCTATCTGCTTCATCCATAGTAGTGCATGTATGTCAGTCCCTTTTGAAGAAGGCAAGAGGCACTTCCAGTGGTTAAAGTCAGCATTAAAGAGACGATGGCTTAAGTGGTAAAGAATCCACCTGCAATGCAGGAGATGCAGGTTCGATCCCTGGGTTGGTGAAGATTCCCCTGGAGAAGGAAATGGCAACCCAGTCCAGTATTCCTATATGGAAAGTCCCATGGACAGAGAGCCTGGTGTGGGCTATAGTTTATAGGGTTGCAAAGAGTTGGACACAATTGAGCACACACACACAATGAGACCGGACCCATGGGCTCAGTACCCATAGAGAGAAACTGCATCCTGGCCACCAACAGCACCCCAGGCAGGGGCATGGGGAGCAGGCACGGCCCCAGGATGAGAAGCAGCAGCCACTCAGGATGGTGCGCAGACAAGCTCTTGGCTCCACAGCACCTCCTGCGCTCAGTCGGATCCCTCCCTCAGCATGGAGATGAGCACAGCCCACAGTGAGTGGGAGCAGTGAGGTGAGAACAAAGCCCGCTCTGCCAGGCAGGAACAGTTCCTCCCCTTCCCCTGGGGTGGCTGGCGTGTCTAACCCGCGGTGGCGTCCGAGAGCTCCGGGAGAGACGCTGCTGTCTCTGCTGGGAGCTTGGTTGTATCATTGTGTTCTTTGCTGAGAAATCGAAGTAATTGGGAGTCGTTTACCTAGCAACAGCTTTAGGAAAAGAACATGTCAGAGAGATGTGCTGACATCACCCTTTCAGAGGTGCGTGTGGTGTAGGTCCCGTGTCTTCTCTCCCTTTCCAGCTCCCCCGCTACGTTCCTTTCGTGGTGACAGGAAGCGGGATGACCAGGGTGGCCTTCCTGACCCACTGTCCTTTGTTAATGTCTGGGTGTTCTCAGCCAGTCCCTGCCAGGCGCCTCTTCTCCTGGGCACACACACAAGTGTCGATGATGCTTCAGCTGTGGGCACTTCTGTCCATTCTGCATGGCCCACAGCTGGGGAAATAGAGGCCAGATGTGCATACCTAGGGTTTCTAGATTGGGGATTTTGCAACAACTGTCATTTTTGATTAGGGATCTAAGAATCTTGTGACTGAGTACTCAGAAGGACTCAGGCACCCATATATGTTTATTCAGTGACCATTTAACCATGGGCGCCCTGATCCCAGGGGCCTGGGGGGAAAGGAGCCGGTTCATGGTCTCAGACTTGTGCCGCCACCCGTCCAGAAGAGGCATCTCCTCGCGGTTGTCCTGCCTCTGCTGCCTTCCCGGGACAGGGATGCGCAGAGGGTCCTGAGCCCGTCCCGGGATGAAGGGCTTCAGCTGCTGGCAAGTTTCTCGGCCTGTAGAGTGGCCCTCCCCTGCCCACCCCCCACCCCTATCCTGCTTCCAAAGCTAGCCCGTTCTATATTTGCAGGCGCTTCTCTTCTCTTCTCCAGGGTCTCTGTGATTCCAGAGAAATAGTGCCATCTGCCACCCCATGCCACGGTCCCCAGACCGCCACTGTCCCGTGCGTGCATACTTGGATGAGAAGGCAAAGCAAACCCTCTAAGCTCAGCCGCCTCCATCCTAGCACCATGTCAGCTTACTGGCGTCAGCCCATCGTCCCGGTGATCCAGGCGTTGAGACTCTTGTCTCTGTCCTCTGCGTTTCCCAGAGCCGGAGCCGCAGAGCCAAATCTCGAGGGTAGGTGGGGAGTTGGGGGTCCTGAGCGTGCTATTAACCTCTGGGCGCCTATTGTCATGGGCCTCAGATGAAGCTCAGTGTGACGCATGTCCAGGCTGCCTGTCTAAATGCTTCGCATACGGTCAGTGCTTCATAAATGCCTGGGGCGGTGGAGGGCGGGGGGGGGTCGGTCTGGGGGCTTACCTGGCGGTCCCATGGCTAAGACTCTGCACTTCCACTGTAGGGGGCACAGATTCGGCCCCTGGTTGCGGAACTAAGATGCCACATGCCAATGCAGCATGGTCAAAAAAAGAAAAACTGTCAAACCATCTTAAAAACTGCCCGCGTGGGTGAGTGGTTTTCCGGGCCAGGTGGCAGGGAGCCTGCCGCGCACTGTCCCCATCCCTTTGTTTTCGGGAGGCGGCTTTCAGGAGCTCATTTGCTGAACTGTCTCCACTCTGTTACATAGCATGGTTGTGAGTCAAGGATAAACAGTAGCCCGAAATAGGCTGTTTAAAAACAAAAAATAGGAAAGGAACATGTTAAGGAAGAGAAGTGGCTGGGGAGTGCGGTCTGACCGGGCAGCCTCTGGCCCTGGTGGCCGGAGTGGAGATCCTGGCAGCGGCAGCAGGGATGGGCTTCTGGCAGGCCGGCCCCCACCCATCTGGTTCTGGAGAGAGAAAATGTGTGTTTTCTTGGCACCTCTTTCCACCTGCACGGTCAGGATAAGAAGAAGCGGCTCCAGTTTGTTCTCCCCACTTTCTCAATTTCACATGAAATGATTCTGCTTTATGGCAGTGAGCACTTCAGTAAGTGCCCGCCCACAGGGCCTGGGGCTGGGAGGTGGGCAGGATGAAAAACAGCGCAGGTTGGCTTCTTCAGGATGTGACATTGAGTGTGACCAGCGTGATTTATTAAAGACCGCTGTCCATGCCAGTTAAAGTGTGCACACAGCGCACCCAGCAAACGACTCTTGCTCGGAATGGCAAGAAGGCCCCCGGGGGTGGTCAGAGTCACCCCTTCCTTCCTCCCTGTCCCCCTGCTGGATGCCCTGTGGAGGCTCAGCCCGTGACCAGGATCAAATACCTGCAGCTCTATGTTAACAAAAGCCCATCCAGGCGCTGGGAGCACGTGCCTCAGTGGCCCCAGTCTGAATTAACAGTTGCCATGACAAGGCGTGCAAACATGTTCCTCCAGGCTTGTTCCCCCCATTACACAGATGGAGAAACTGAGGAGCCCTGGGAGAGGGGGTGACCACGCAGCTTAGTGACGATGATGTTTGAAAATACAAGCCTGCTGCTTCCTGCTTCCTGTTTCCTTAGCGCCATGAGTAGAGGAGATGAAATGAGATTTGGAGGCAGAAGAGTTAAAGGCACCAGGCAGAGAAGAGGGGCACCGTGTGAGCCTCCCCTCCACGTGGTCTGAGGCCCATCACCGCTTCGGAGCGCAGGCGGCCGAGCACACCCAGAGCCACACAGCCCTGGGCTCCAAGTGCGACTTGGTGACCCCTTAGCTTTCAGACCTTGAGAAGGTTGCTCTGCCTCTCTGAGCCTTGGTTTCCCTTTCCGTGAAGTGGGGCTGATAATACCCCCTTGAGAGGGTGGTTGTGAGGATGTGGCATGCCTCTGCAAAGGCCCTGGTGACCTGTCAACGCTCAGTGCTCGTCTGTCCCCTTGCTCGGTGTGTGAACCACCGGTGGGTCCTCTGCAGAGTCCCCCGGAACAGGGGGCCCGGAGGCTGGCTCTTGGACCAGCAGCGTCCACGTCACCAGGGATCCTGGTAGAAACGCAGATCTCAGGCCCGCCTAGGCGTCCTGGATCACAACCTCTGGGGGACGGGACTGTGCATTCTAATACTGTTTGAGAACCAGCTCTAGGATTTCACATGTCAGTTTTGAACAAATTAGAACCATGTAGTTCTTTTTCGTGAGAGGGTGTGAAATAAGCAGTTGAGTGTTTTGTTTTGTTTTGTTTTTGGAAAAATACCGAGGCCTCAAAAGCTGGGTTTGAGGCCCAGGTTTGTAAATTACATGAAGGTAAGAAATGGTTCCTCTAGCCCTAGAGTAGCAAGAGCCTGTTCTTCAGACCTCCTGTCCATATTCCCACAGGTTTGAAAACAGACCTGGCAGTTTACCGGCCTGGAAGCCTGGGCAGCTGTGGTCCTGCTGGGTATCTTTCAATAAGGTAGCCCGTGGACAGGGAAAGGCTCCTGCCCTGTAGGTTTATCAGATGAAAGCTCTAAATTGAGCTGTGAAGGAAGGTCTGAAAGTGCAGGACCATTTGATGAACTGCTCCACAATCGCTCTAGGCCGGGGCTACTGAAATAAAACTACCAAAGCCCCTTATTATTTCTCCCCCGTCAGATCTGAGTGTTGTTAAACATCAAGTGCTGTCAGGAGCGGGCTGTTTTAATGAAGACAGCACATAAAGTCCTTCTGAATAATTAATGAAATGACGGTGGCTGAAGCCAGTACATGGTGCAGAGTGCCCTGCTGTTTCTCAGATCCTGAGCCAGCCCCCGGGAACCAGTCTGATGTAGGAGCTCGTTCTCAAAGGGAAAAAAAGCACTCAGCCTCCACTGTTCTCAGAGTAGAAAATGGCACCAAGGGAGACCAATATATGCATGTGTACACACACATAAACACATAGGGTGTGGGGCTGGGGTTCACAGTATCTACTAGATGGAAAGGCACAGGTGCAAGCCAGTCAGCTCAAAGAGATGGTGACCGAATTTGAGGCAGTTGAACTGAGGTGGATGAGCCTAGAGCCTGTTACACAGAGCGAAGTAAGTCAGAGAAAAACCAGCATCGTTTATTAACACATATATATGGAATCGAGGAAAATGGTACCGACGAACCTGTTTGCAGGGCAGAAACAGAGACACAGACGTAAAAAACAGACTTGTGGACACAGTGAGGGAGGCAGAGGGTGGGATGAACTGAGAGAGTCGCACTGAAATACACACACCACCATGTGTAAAGCAGATAGCCAGTGGGAAGCTGCTTTATGACAGGGAGCTCAGCCTGGCGCTCTGTGATGACCCAGAGGGGTGGGGTGCGGAGGTGGGAGGGAGGCTTAAGAGCCAGGGCATGTATGTATACTTACAGCTGATTTCACATTGTTGTACGGCGGAAACTAATACAACATTACAAAGAAATTATCCTCCAATTAAAAAAAAAGATGGTGACCAAGTGCTAGAGCAGTTCCTGGTGTCCCCAACAGAACCAGCTTTTCCCCCTTTCAATGTTATAGCAGAGAACAGGTCCTGAGGGGACCCTGGGACCATGGCTTTTACTATTAGGAGTAGCCCTTCTGTCTGTTAACATACGGTACACAGTCTCTGTGACACACACCAACTGGCGTCGGTCCCGAGGGTGCTGTCTGAGGCAGTGGGCAGGGTCAGTGAGAGGGAATATATTCTTTGGCCTCAAAATCCATCAGTCACCACATCCTGTGACTGTTCTGCAGCATCTCTGAAAGTCACCTCTGCATTCCATTTCTCTGTTGGGTATCCTCCAAGCCTGCCCACTCACAAAGGCCCTCTGTGGAGGCAGAACACCCTCAGTCTCACATCCAGGATGGTGATGTGGGATGTTGTATGTGCACCTGCATCCCAGGGATACGGATGGATATGTTGGTGGTCCTTGCTGATCGGGGCCACCACATTTGTGTTCTGGGCTCTGGCCAAGGCAAGCTTGTCTGGGAGGTGAGAGCCATCTTCCTTTGTAGCATGACGGCACTCAAGATGGGAAACTCGTCTTTTCCCTGTCTTAGAATGGCTGAGAGTCAGTGGATGACATTGCTGCTTCATGGGGCCAGAAAGTGAGAGTCTATCTGTCCAGCTGTAGGGACCCAAGAGCCAAGCAGAGAGGGTCACGATGTTCCTCACCCCTCAGGAGAACCAGCAAGCTGGATGAGCAGGAGGGGCATCAGACAGCAGGGTGTCAGAGCCTCTGGCTAGAGAACTTGCCTGAGTAGTTGGAGGGAGGAAGCTCTGTTCAGTTCTGTTCAGTCACTCAGTCAGAGCCGATTCTTTGCAACCCCATGGACTGCTGCACGCCAGGTCTCCCTGTCCATCACTAACTCCCAGAGCGTGCTCAAACTCACGTCCATTGAATCAGTAATGCCATCCAACCATCTCTTCCTCTGCCGTCCCTTTCTCCTCCTGCCTTAAATCTTTCCCAGCCTCAGGGTCGTTTCCAATGAGTCAGTTCTTTGCAACAGGTGGCCAAAGTACTGGAGTTTCAGCTTTAGCATCAGTCCTTCCAATGAATATTTAGGACTGATTTCCTTTAGGATGGACTGGTTGGATCTCCTTGTAGTCCAAGGGACTCTCAGGAGTCTTCTCCAACACCACAGTTCAAAAGCATCAATTCTTCTGCACTCAGCTTTCTTTATGGTCCAACTCTCACATCCATACATGACTACTGGAAAAACCATAGCCTTGACTAGACAGACCTTTGTTGGCAGAGTAATGTCTCTGCTTTTTAATACGCTGTCTAGGTTGGTCATAGCTTTTCTTCCAAGGAGCAAGCGTCTTTTAATTTCATGGCTGACTGAACTGAACTGAACTGAAATGATAGATAATTGTAGGTAAAGCTAAAGGACAGACTCAGGTCCTTCAAACTGTTCTCCAAGCAGGATTCAACCAGACCACCTGGGCTTGGGTTGTGGTCTCTGGACCCTTTTGAGGCAACAGAGCTTCAAGCAAGAATATTAGTATAGGTGAGTAATTTCTATCTCATAGTGTTGTGCAAATTCACCAAGTTTGTGTATTCTTTGTAAACTGAATAGCAGATTGCATATTCTTTGTCAACTACTCACGTGTGGACAGAGACTAGGGTTCTGGTTGACTGAAAGGAAGGATGAGAAGAAAGCGTCACTGCAGTTTGTTCATATTCTGCTCACCAGCCTTTTTCTTCTAAAAATGGTCAGCAGTGGGGTGGGCTTTGAAAAGACCTTGTTAGAGCCAAGATGGCGGCCACAGGCTCAGCAGTGTTGCCCGACCTGACAGCGGAGCGAGCCTTTGATGGGGTAAGTGATAGCTCATTCAGCAGCTCGGCTAACTCCTCTCCCAGTAGGAAGGATTGATTTCTTCCCCAGGATAGGGATAGGGTTTTGTGCTGATTCAGCAGCTGAATGAATCTGCGTGGATAAGAGAGTTTCTCTGGTCATCTTTCTCAGAGGGTCCAGTAGAAGAAAGAACGATTAGGGCAGCCCGGTGTTCAGTCCCACATGTGGCAAGTTCTTCTGCTCCTGGGGGCGGTGAGGGACTAAAGACTTAGCATCGTGTAAAAATGAACTGCATCTTCCTACTATTTGAATTTCAGTACCTTGGGCGTAGATAGCCTAGGAGATTGCAGCATAGCACTGCAAGTCTGCGATTTGCTGATGTTCCAAAAACACCTTTAGAATGGCAAAACTTTATTGAGAAATAATTTATGCACAATAAAATATATCCATTTAATGTATTTTCCAGTTGTATATACACTGAAAAGCAGTCCCATAATCAAGATGCTCAACATCTTTGTTATCCCCAAAGATTCCTAGAGCCCCTTTGTGGTCTGATTCTCCCTCTGCTCCAGCCCCAGGCCACCACTGGCATGCTTTTTGTTACTATAAATCAGTTTGCATTTCACACAAATAGAATAATACCACATGTACTATTTTGTTGATGTCTTCTTTCACTCAGGATACATTTTTTATTGTGGTAAATAATATATAACATAAAAGTTACCATTTTAATAATTTTTAGTCTACAGTTCAGTGGTACAGCCACATTGTTATGCAGCCACCATCCATATTCAGAACAGTTTTCCCCTCGCAAAACTAAAACTCTGTAACCATTTAACACTAACTCCCCTCTCCTCTCAACCCCTGGCAACCACCACTGTGTTATTCGTCTTTGTCGATTTGACTACTCTAGGTACCTCAGACAGGTGGAAATCTTGCCGTATTTGTCCCTTTGTGCCTGACTTATTTCATTTAGCATGTCTTCAAGGTTCATCCATGTCGTAGCCGGTGTCAGAATTCCCTTTTTATAGCTGATAAATATTCCACTATAGATATAGACCGCATTTTGTATACCCATTCATCTCGCAGTAGACGCTGGGTTGCTTCTACCTTTGTGCTGCTGTGAACTTGGGTGTAGGAATCTCTCTTCTGGTTCTTGCCTTGAATTCTTTGGGGCATGTATGTGGTAATTCTACGCTTGACTTTTGGGGGAACCTCCATACTCTTTTTCCATAGTGGCTGCACCATTCTACCATGTTACTTTTTAAACAAAGTTTTGCCTTAGACCTGCACCTTGTTCTGATTATCCCTTTCCATTCCAGAAAACCAATTAGACATATCCTTTGACTTCCCATAGCCCTGCACGATAATGGTCTTTTCCTTCAGTATCCCAAGCCTCTGCCTTTCCAGTCCTTCATACTGATGTAATTGCTCAGAGAATGGCTCAGCCTTAATAACCTCAAGTGAAATCGCACGGCTCACTTTCTATTAGCTACAGCCATTCCCCTCTGTGTCCTACCTGTCCCTCATTAGCTGCAGTTATTATGCAACCCGCCAGTATCCTGTGAGCAATATCAGGATACAGCCGCCCACATCCTGTTAACTCCTTCTGTTACACCCCTGCCTTGGTCCTCTTCATTGAATCTGTTGTGCTATATATACATCCTACTTGTATGCATGTAGCTGTAACTGTTAAATAATCTGGCCTGTTCACTATCCCCCAATCTTTTGCAACCATCATCTGACATCCTGTTCGTAAGATCTTCAGTGCTGACTCACTGTTCCCTTGTCGATAAGTCCAGGTGACAAAAGCCCACCAGGCAGCTGCACACATCGATTCTGGGGGCCCAGCTCTGAATGTACAGTGTGTGCAGGGGGCCTTAGTGTAGGATCTTTTCCTTCGAGCAGTGCGGTACAGCCCACCAGTCGTCTTAATGGAGAGAGAGAGAGTGAGTGTGTGTGTGTGCGTGCATGTGTTTGAGGATGTGGGGATAAGGGAGTTTTCCAGACACACAGGATTGGAAAGCTGGTAAGAAGGGACAACATGGAAGAAGACTACTTACTGGGGAAAGGCGAGGGGGCGAGAGGACTGCGGGATGGTGTCAGTGTTCGCTTGGCGGGACAGAGCCCTTTTTGATGCCACATTTTCCATTCATGGTGGACAAGTCCGGATGACTGTGCGGCATAGCAGCCCTTGGCGTGTCACCAGAATGGCCGCCCACCCCAGGTTCTTTTCAGTTTTATGATCCTGTGCTTATCTGAGCTCTGATGAAGGGGGGCTCTGCCCTTAGCATGCCCCCTACACTTGGGCCAGACCTGCTTGGTTAGCAGCTGCTGCAGGTGAAGAACTTGTTCCTTTAGGTGAGCACAGAGGAAGACGTTCACGTCTAGAACAGGGCCAGGCCCACAGCAGAGGCCCGTTGAGTGTTGGTTGAATGCGGTGGAAGGGCGACTCGTGGAATCTGTCTTTGCCTTGTCATCACCGATCTTAACTCCTGAGGTCAGGAAAGGAGAATGGGTTCTTGGCAGCCATCTGGCACACACTGGGGTGACTGGCTGTAGGCACACGCATGTGATAAAAAGACCAATGAGCTGTGTGGACATAAGAGAGTTCCCAGGAAATCCTTTGTGTTTCTGAAACACTGTTTTAAAACGCTACCAAATCTGTGATCTTCTTTGATTCCATATGCTTTCCTGTATGTTGGGCCTCCCGTTGTGTGGATGGAGAAGCTGAGATGGTGCTGGGGTCTCCGAGCGGAGTCGGGACTGCGGCCATCTCGCTGCCTCTCTGCCTGGCACGCAGTGACATGAGGGGGGATTTCCAGGGCCCAGCGGTGGTCCAGACTGAACTCACCTCTAGTTAGGGCTCCCTACACTTGTGTGTGCTGGGCAGAAGCTTCCATGTGGATGTCCCCTGACAGCCATAGGGCCAAGCACAGCTGTGCATCAGTTGCCACACCCTAGCTTTGTGTAAGTGAAACTGCTTTGTTCTCCCGCCTCCGCAGCCAGTCTCTGGCTCCTGTGTTTACCAAACACCGGCTGATGCCTCTCCCTACACACAGCTGAAGTCTGGGTCTGCCTTCTGTACCTGAAGCCCCCCCGCCCCCACCTCTTCCTGCTCCCTGAGGTTACTGAGAACCAGATTTAACAGGTCCCCTGACATGTGGGTCTGAGCCACGGCGGTGACAGATCTGAGGGCCTCCAAGCAGGATGGGTCCATCTTGAGGCTGAAAAAAGTACCTGGTTGTCCTGGGCTTCTGTGTGCTTGTGGATGGTGTACAATTCAACGGTCAACGTATATTTTGCGATTTACTATGGGTCTCGTGGACTTTTCATCTTTTTTGGTTATTAAATGCTTTAGTCTTCTAAATATGTATTCTTCAAAAGCTTGTCCTGTTTCTAAACATAGTTTGTGTGTATGATAGGGCTCCCCTCATTTTATGATGATCCCAGTGGGCATGTAGGGGTCCACTTGCTCTTGTTCCAGTTTGAACACCATGAGGTGATCTAGGAGACGTGTGTCTTAATGCCTAAACTGAGGCCCATGCTGTTTCTTAGGCTGCCTTCTCTAATGGGGACGTTTTGCACCAGTCCTACCCCAGGCTTGTCTAACTGCTCTTCCGTGTCTGTCGCCCTCCTGCAGGCTGGCCGTGTGTGACCCTGTCTGTCCTGGGATTCCTGTACTGCTACTCCCATGTGGGCATTGCCTGGGCCCACACTTACTCTGGTAACTGACGGCGCCGGGCCCAGGTCCGCCCTTGTCACTGGTTTCCAGGGCACATGGTGCTCCACCCTCACCTCGAACCTCAAGGTAACCTCCAGGGGACCTGCTCATCTTTTGTTGAAGTTACCTCACTCCAGGACTGGAAACTTGAGCTCTCGTAGCTTTGGGAACTTAGAGATCCTCTTCCCAGCCTCCTCCTTTGCCTATAGAGTAAGCTGGACCCCAAGCAGTAAAACGTCTTGCCTAGCTGTAGATGGTGATGTTGTGGTCCAGACCCCACGTTCTTTCTCCTTTACCAAGAATTAAATGCAATAGACGTTTCTTGATTGAGGCATATAAATTCTGATTAGTGATAGGCCTGTCTTCCACTGGGCAGTGTTTCTGAAACATGTTGGGCCAGTGGCATTTAAGTGGCCCCTTCCCTGCTTCCTGCAGTGCAGTCTGTAGAGCCAGCACTGAGAGTCGCATCACATTTAGCTCCTCGGCAGGGGCGTGACAAAGCCGCAGCTGTGTTGCCGACTACTGGGTCCAAGGAGATCGAATATAGATGTCAGTACCTAAGGAGGGTTGCTACTTGAGTTCATCATTCATCAGGGTGATCACCGTTTGGTTGCTTGTTCCCTAGATTTGCAGGAAGTATAAACATAGGAGTTCCTCTACCTGACAGTTAATTATTTCCTAGTAAAGAAGTATAATTAAAAAAAAAAAAAAGAAAACAAACAGGGAGTAGTGTATGACAGACAGGTGCTATGGGGCAAGTCAAAGAGGGTAAAGAGGACTTCCTGTGGTCTCTCCTCTCTCCATGCAAGTCCCAGCAGCCCTCTCCCCCTGAGTGGTTCACACTCGGTGTTTTACCCTCAGAGGTTGATGCTGTTTGTTTCCAATAAAATGGAGCCCTTTCTTCCATACAGACACTTCATGTTTTTGTAAAATTGTCTTGAATATTTTTTGAAGAAAATGTTTAAAGTTGAAACACGCTTACTTAATTCTGAATTATTCACTCTTCTGGAAGGATGCTAACAGGCCACTAATGGCCTCAAGTGGTAGATAATTCAGAATACTTCCATTTGGCTTTGCTTTTTCCTTTTCTGAGGGGGTAGAGGGTAAGTGAAGCAGCTTTAAAATTTGAATCCATAGTGTACCCAATTATGGGAGAACAGAACAACATCTCAAGCACATGAATTAATTGTCATTGAGTACGGACCTGGTCTGTCCCCACCATCTCCCGTTAGTCATTTGGTATTACCCTTGTGTCCTGGCTGCGGTTATTAGCTCAATGAGATTTAAACTCCCGGAGTGCAGGACCCGTCATTTTGCTGGCGTACTTTCTTCGCAGCCACTCTGCTTGGAGGCGAGTGGGGAGGGAACCAGCTGTGGGTGGCAGAGGGTAGGCACACTCCGTGTTACCTGCAGCAAAGGACAGAGGCTGGAGGGGGGCAGGCAGACCAGGGCAACAGCAGCCTTGGCAGCTGGCCTGATAGAAGAGGAGGAGACACAGGCTGGCAAGTCCTTGTGCTTGGAAGTTTTCAGGAGATGAGGTTGAGGAAGGGTGAGCAGTCAGATGAATACAGTAAAACTTCAGGGACTCTTAACACTAATTCAAGATTTGTAATCAGCCAGAGGGCTTTTAGCTGAAGTTTATAGAGGAACAAAATCGTGTGAAGATAATTGCAGGGAAATGTCTGATGTATGGGGTTCCCAGGTGGTGAAGTGGTAAAGGATCCTTCTGCCAGTGCAGGAGATGCTAAGAGACGTGTGTTCAACCCCTGGGTCGGGAAAGTCCTCTGGAGGAGGGCATGGCAACCCACTCCAGTGTTCTTGCCTGGAGAATCCCATGGACAGAGGAGCCTGGCGGGCTACATTGCCTGGGGTTGCAAAGAGTCAGACACAACTGAGCATGTGCACACAAGCCTAATATATGTGTGTATATAAATATATAAATAGTATATATTTATATATGTGTTTAGTCGCTCAGTTGTGTCCAATTTTTTGTCACCCCACAAACTGTAGCCCACCAGGCTCCTCTGTTCATGGGATTCTCCAGGTTAGAATACTAGAGTGGAGAGCCATTCTCTTCTCCAGGGCATCTTCCTGACCCAGGGATCAAACCCGGGTATCCTGCTTTGCAGGCAGACTCTTTACCATTTGAGCTATAGGGAAGTTCCTATAAGTAATGCAAAATATTTTCAACTCTTTGGAGATGCCATTTTTATAAAAACAAATAGGCTTATTTACTCATTAAACTATACTGGAAGAATAAGTGAATATATTTGAAAGTAATAATCCTGAATTTCTTTTAAGCTATTGTATGATTGAGTGGTTCTCAGGAATGAGTACATGATTATTGTGTTTAGCTATGTATTTGAGGCCTAATTAACCAATATGTGAATAACCATCCAGGACCACTGTTATCTTAACCTTAACCTCTTGCTTTTCTCCCACTGTAATATAAAAATGATAATGTCTGTTTCCATGCATATGAACTCAAATTCTTAGAGCTGCTTTAAATGAAGGACTCCTGAGGTGTCTGAGCAGACAGAGCAGTCCCAGCTGAAGAACATCTGAGGTGTCACTTTCCATACTTATCAGCCCTGGGCAACTTCCAGCACAGGACAGGGACAGTTCCCAAGGTCACTTCTAGCCCCAGGATCCTCTGACTCGCTCCAGGCATGATTGCCATGATGATTTCCAAGGAGGCAAGGAACACATCGGAAGGACAGCCAAATGTTGGTCATCTTGACTAATTCCTGGGACTGTGCAAGAAGACGGAAAAGTATTTGTTTCCTCAGATTAATTTATTTGAAAAGTGACAGCAGAAACCCTTTGTTCTTAATAGTAAAGACTGTAGACTTAGAAAATAAATCAATCATATATAATATGGTATAATCTATATATTGGGAGAATGGTAATTTAGTGGGAGTTTCCCCTTAGAGAAAGAGCCTACTCATTGCTTCTTTATTTAAACTAATGATTGACTAAGGAGTATAAGAAATTAATACAATGAATTTCTTTTCTAGCAAATGTCCCAGAACATATCCATACAGAAGGGCCAACTACTGAGAAGCCAGATTATCTCAATGCTGCTGGCCTTTCTCAGTGCGTGTTGAGATGCCTCTCTGAAGCCTTTCTTCATTGAAATTGTTATATTTTTGGAACAAGCCAGCAAAATCCTTTTTTTTTTTTTTTTTTAATCATTGAAACCCATTTGGCATCCAAAATGTCTAACATCTATTACTTGGCTCTGTGTTACTTAGTCTTTGTGACTAATTATAAAAACCATATTTACAGAGAAAGATGTACTCTCTAGAGCACCTCAGTGGTGAAAAACAATAGTTAGTGCTTTATTAGGTGAAACTTTTGAAATGAGCATCAGTCATTTGGAACTTTAAAAAAGCCATCACCCTTAGTTTTATTATGCTTTCCTGCAGTATTAAAAAAAAGGGGGGGGAGAGGTGTAGAGAAAGTCACTAAAAATACTAGATTTATACTGCAGCCCAATGAAATGAAGCAGAGGCCTGAATGTGGCTTGTGGATCACAAATTCTTCATCCCTGAGGTAAGTTCTACCGTCCATCAATAGAAAAGTGCCATTTGTGAAGTGCGATCCATTGGTGTGAAACATGGGCTCCTGTTGGCAGTGTTGTGGAGGATTGTGCTGTGAGCAGGAGGCGATATCTGTTAAAACCACAGCAGAGCTGCATCGGTGCTGGAGTACAGCACTACCGTAGGGGCAGGCAGCTCTCTACCTCCATCGCTTCTGAGACCATCGGTGAATAAAGCACAGGTCAGAACTCACGTTGTTGGCACTTTTTCCAGAAAGACTCGGTTTTTCGACAGTATGTTTTAAAAGGCAGCAAAGCATGAACATACAGATTGCAGTCCAAACTGTTCAGGATTAAAGTGTTCAGCTCTAGGTGGGAGGTCAGCTTCAGCTCTGTGTTCAATCAATGTGTTGTACCACAACTGCCCAGCGATGCCAGGTTTGGAAGGCATCTCTGTGTGTCTCATGGCATTGATAGCTCTATTTCAAGATCATATGGCAAAGCACCTTCACAGCCATTCCCTCACTGTGCAGAACTCACACAATCTTGGTGTCTCTATAAAATTCTCAAAAAACCACAGTCCTAGGTGCTGTCCAAATTAGAGGTCCCAAGGCTTTTGAAAAGGTCTATGAAAGTACCACCTAGTTCTTTTATCTTAGGTCTGAACACCTAATTCAGTGCCTGGAAGTTTATACAAGGAAAGGCAAAAGCAATCATGTATGATCATTATAAAATAGTTTATTTACCATAATAAATAAAATTAAACTTTTTTTTTCTTTTTACAAATATCACTTGTGCTTATTTAAAAATGTTGAGAAGGGAATATCAGTGGTGGGGCCACCCGTTCCTCTTCACGTCCCCGGGTTGCAGTCAGACAGCACTTTTGGCAGCGTCCTCAGTTGACCACAAAAATAGTATCAGCTCATTTGCACTTCTGTTGATTCATGCTCCTTTGGACTAAATGACAGATACAAAGGAAGAAGAGAAATCCAATGGAGGATTTGGCAGGACTCAATGGCAAGAGTGTTAATACAAGGAGGAGTCCCAAAATGACGAACCGCTCGTGAGCAGACGTGTCCTCAAAGGACTGGCGAAATGTGGGACAGTCTCCGACGGATGCACACACACAGTGTCTGAATAGTGAGAATGAATTCATGGTGGGGGGGTTTGCATCTTTCTTCATATAAAAGCAGTTTATATCCTGATAACAAGATCCATGAACATCTCCTTGAATGACTAGTGGATCTGTTGGCTGACTCTGAAGTCACAGATAAAAAGACAGTGGCTCCAAGAAACGCTTCCTGGCGGGTAGTGGGAGAGGGCACCCACCGGTCTGGTACCTGTGGGGTAGTCAGGTCCAGTTCTAGAGGTTCCAGAATAAGTCCAATAGGCTCACGTGAGAATGAAGTTTCATTTGAAACTAAGTTAAGCTGGAGGCACAGTCAGTTGAAACATGTCAACATGAACACCCTGGGTGCTGTCTCTGATGGCTGCGGTTCATGCTGGGGGGACGCTGAGATCTCATCCAGTTAGAGGGCACGAGAGCTGGTGAAGGTCATTTTTATTGACGCGAGCGAGAAGGCAGTGCAGTGATGGAGTGACGGAGGAGAGGCCGTGTGGGGGCCGAGCGGCCCTCGGGGGTCTCCTCTTTAAGCAACACTACGTGAGGAGGGGGAGAGGGAAAAGAGTGTTGGCAGTGCCACCACGGTTGGAGTTCCATTCAAGGGTCTTAAGGCTAAACATCTGTAGAGCAAAACACGGTACAGTCTGTTCATCAAACACATGTCAACTCATATGGCCGCTAGGGCTCCGGAAATTTCCCAGAGGGTGCCTGTGCCATCTGGTGGTGAATGCAGCAAGGGTTTCTGAGGCTCCTTCCTACACCTGCCTGGGGCTTCTAAGGCATTCATTTCCTCCCTACCCAGGCTTGGGTGCAAAGTTTAACAGCTGGCTTAACACTTTCACCTTCCACTTACCGATCCAGGAGAGGCAGGTCACTGGATGGAGTGGTGTGATGGAGGGTGTTTTTACTCTGAGCTGGCTGAAAAAGGATTCCAGGAAAGGGCCCTGCTGTTTGGCCACAGGACGCGCTCTGTGTCGTAGCACTTAGGAGGATCTAGAAGGCTGAAGGTAAAACAAGCCCAGGGATTGGATAACAAGAATTGGAAGCAGCACTGAAACACGTGGGCCCATGTGGCTGGCATTTTTGGAAACCACTGGTTTCCGACTACTGGCTACAAACTCTGTGCACACAGGTTTAATCTGAGGTCCGGAATAGAAAGGTAGGTCTTGGAAAGAATCAAGCCAGAGGATGTGAAGGTGAGGGGGCGGGGATGGGTGACGGTGGAGCTACAGTGATTGTGCACCAGACCTGGGCTTCTCAACCAGATGGCTGCATCCCGCTGCCTCCTTCCTGGGTAGGAATCGCGTCCGACCCAGAGGAGGAGCCTTTGCGGGTATATGAAACAGCAACACTCATTGCTGGAGACGATGCCCTCCACCAAGAATGCGCATTCCATCATCTTGTTGACCATCTTAATCACAGACTCAACCCTCACCCCCCACGTCTGTCAGCAGGGAGGAAGGGGTACGGGCAGGGCCTCCTCCTCCAAAGCGTGTCAAGGATACTCCCTATGAATGACATCCAAAGTAAGGAACTGATGATGTAAAAGATCAGGTAACCAGCAATTCCTGGGCAGTGGTATAAAGACACCATGTCGCCTTCCCTCAAAAAGGAGAAAAACAGCTCAGGTTAGTCTACATCCCTCAGCATCACTTTTCTACACTCTAAAGGTTGGGTCCAATACCCAAACAGTTTTTGTTTTCCCTAATCTCTCTTTGGCCACCAGATAATGGTTTATAGTGGAAGGTTGAGTTGGTGGTATCTGAAGCTCGTGGTCCTCGCTTGGGAAGCCAGAGCAGCATCTGGGCAAAGGTAGGTAGTAAGCACAAAGCAGCCTGTGGCCAAGTGCATGTCAGAAAAGTACAAGTAAAGGTTTGGCTCATTAAAAAAAATTTTTTTCCAGAGAGAATCATTATAGCAAAAATCCCACAAATCCTTAAATGGAGAAGACTAAAAGCATACTGTGTTGCTCTGTCACCCCCAGGAGCATGGGTTGTGGGCCCTGTGACCCCCACATGAGTGGATCCAGGCTTCTCACCATGAGCTCAGTTTGAATCCTAGGAGTTGATCAAGCAATATATTCATGAAGCATTATTTTTCTCTCCAATCAGGCCTGGACTTCAAAGCCTCACACACGAGCATCCTTGCCCCTCAGGCAAAGCTGGAGGGAAGAGCCCACTGGGTCCTGGGCAGGGGCTTCTGAAGCTGGGTGTTGGTGTTGTCAGGGCCCTCATCCTGCCTTCCCTGCTGGCTCAAATGGTAAAAAATCTGCCTGCAATGCAGGAGGCCCAGGTTCAATCCCTGGGAGAAGGAAATGGCAACCCACTCCAGTACTCTTGCCTGGAGAATCCCATGGACAGAGAAGCCTGGTGGGCTACAGTCCATGCAGTTGCAAAGAGCCGGGCACGACTGAGTGATGAACACTTTCACTTTTCCCCTGCCTTACAAGTGGTAAGTCCTAACCTTGGGGAGCAGGTTGGGAGGCATGTTTAAGGAATGGCAAAACTGGAACATTTCAGGGACAGCTGGCAGATGCGATTCCAGGCTCGGCCCCAAGGACTAGTTGGCAGCTTCTCAAAGAGGCTGGAAGCCCCACGGCTTACCCAGAATCATTAACAGTCATGACTCTCGGCCCAGGGGAATTTCACTCCCCCGCCTCTGTTTGCTGCCATCTGAGGCCAAATCCAGTAATGTCTCAGGAAGCCTGGGGGCACCCATGTAAACCTCCTGAGAGAAGCTGAACAAGTGTGTGTGGCCCCTGAGGAAGGACCCTCACCTGGACCTCAGTCTCTGCTCTCCAGGGCAGTCTGTGCCAAGCCAGCAGCCGGGTGAGTACAGCCCCATTCCACAGGGACAACTTAGGTCCAAGTCCTGGGTCAGGCCGTGGCCACTGAGCGGGACTGAAGGGGGAGGTGGGCCCAGACAGGCGGCCTTCAGAAACGCTAGACATCCTTGGTTCGGCAGGTCCTGACCTGGCAGGTTCCCCTCGGTACTGAGGGAAATCACCACTGGGACCTAGCCTCTATCTCTGCTGCAAAGCAATGCCAGCAACACACAGGACTGCCACAGGGCAACGAGTGCAAAAGGTGAGTGCCCTGGATGATCCCATGCCCACTCACAGTCCAGATCACTTGCCCTCCTAACTCTGCTCTCTCCAAGCTGAGTTTTCTGAACTTCCAAACTTGCTTATCAATTTTTAGGGTCCTGATGATCCCTCTTTCCTTTCTCAGATGCCCCTGAAAGGAGCCCAAGCATAGGAACAAACGTGACCCCAGGTGACTGAGGCTGTGCCGTGTTCTCTGAGCATCATAGTTTAGGGACGTGGATGGCCCATAGCTAGCTCCATGATCATCGTTCTAAGCTGGGACCTTCCTCATAGACCACAGCTCCACAGCCACCTCTCTGTCACTTGACAGAGACAATCTGGAAACACCTGCCTCTTTTTCTCTCCTCTCCTGAAGCAAGTACAGTCATAGACCTGCAGTCTCTTGGTTTCTTTCCAAGTCCTACTGACTTTCATATGAGATAAAAAGATTAGCTTTAAAATAAGGCCAAGCACAGCTCCCAAGTGTCCTATAAATGAACCCATGCAGTGAACAAAATACAAACTTCTCTAGGGGCAGTCCCAGTGAGAATCATCATATAAACATTGCTCTTGTTACAATCATTTTACTGAGGTTTTGTGTGTGAGTGTCTATGTGTCTATTTTGCTAATAAAGCAAATCCGGGCTCATCACCCTTCCTGCCGATGCCCCGTACCCTGAGGAATGCCACAGGAACACTTAGGAAGAGGTCAAGAAAGAAAAGAAGCAAAGGGCCTGTGTGATGTGGCCAGTGGCATGGAGCCAGGCCAGAGATTCATCTAGAGCCCACAGGGCCCTCCCCTTCTGCGCTCCCTTAGCAGCTAAGGGCTGCAGATCACAGCCCAGAGTGTCTCTGGCTCCCCACCGCCGGTCTCCAGTTCTTGGCTCATCTCTTTGGGGAAAACAGACCTGAAGATTCCTGGCTCTAAGTGTCTAGAGGAGGCACCCAAAGCCATCTCAGCTGCTTTTCAGCCTTAACTGTTCGAGACAGACAGGAAGTCAAGAGGCTCTGCCCTCCCTCAAGCTCCCCTTGTCCCAAGCTTGTTACAAATGACGACGGTACAAAAATAGACGGTGACATCAGACATAGGCTGTCCAAGGACAGGGAATGCTGGGAACTCCCTGTGCCCACCGCAGTCTCTGGGGGTCTTGGCAGAGAAGCCCAGTGTGCTAGTACACACGCGGGGTCCTTGCTGCTGTCCCACCCATCCCCAGCGGCTGCTGTTTCTTTCCTGGTAGTTTTCATGTTGTTACAAATATCATGGCAGTAAGAAAAAATTAAAAATGAAGGAAAATACCCTTTAGACGGCATGCCCCCACTCTTCCAAAATTCTGCAGAGAGAGTTCAGACGCAGCTCCCATCTTGCAGGGTCGGGGTACACGCCTCTCCCCAGAGCGAGCGAGCCCAAGTGACTGGTCCCACTTGCGTTTTCTGTTGGGAAAAGCCTACTTTGAAGGTTGTTGGTCATGTAGGTGTGTGTGTGGTGGTGTCTAGGGCAGGACGGTAGGTTTTTGTCATCTTGGATTTTTTCTTTTTTTTTACAACAGACCTCTCAGCTTGCGCCAAAAATGTCTCTCTCTGACTCTGGGGACTGGGGCCTCGATATTTCAAATAGCTCCTGAGGCGACTGAGAGGATCTTCTGGAGGTTAATATCCTGAGTATCTCAGAGAGCTGTTTCTCAATGCTCGTCATCTTGGTGCTCAAGGCCTTGATGTCCTCCTTGAGCTCGTGCTTCACCTCCAGGACAGCGGCCTGCAGCGTCTGCTCCGGGATGGGGTAGAAGGAGTGCTTGACCTCCGCCAAGATGGGGCTCCGGTCCTGGGGGCTTCTGGCCTCGCCCACGTTGTCCAGACGCAGGTCGCTCTTGGTGATGCCGCTGTCGCACGAGTCCGTCTTCTTGAGTGTGGCCTCGCCGGCGGCCTTCGTCCTCTCGGGGAGCGTTTCCATGGACTCGGCCTTGGACACCTTGCTCCAGTCCTCGGCCTTCCCGCAGGCATCCTTGAAGCGGGCCCAGCCCTTGCGCTTGGCGCAGTCGGCCCCGCCGGCCTTGGGGCCCAGGCCCTCGGCCCCAGGCGCCTGCAGCCGGGCGTGATCCAGCCCCGCCGGGGTGGCGGCTGCCGGGAAGGCCACGGGCGTGGCAGGGCTCTCTCGGACGGTGACGACGCTGGCCTTTGCCAGGCCGTGGTGGCTGTGCTCGGTGAGGATGCTGCCCTTCTCCACGTCCAGGTCGTCCAAGTCCCGCCCGCCCCTCTCCGCGGCCAGCCTGGCTTCCTTCTGCTGGCGGAACCTCTGGAAGAGCCGCCGGACGGGGTGGTCGGGCGGCAGGATCAAGGGGGCCTCATTCTTCCGCTTCATGCGCTCCTCCTCCTCCCGTTTCACGTCACTGATCTTCCGGAACACGATCTGCGGGGAGACACAGTACAAGCCATGTTAACCCAGCTGTGGCACCAGACCACTTGACCTGACTCTTGAGAAACCTGTATGCAGGTCAGGAAGCAACAGTTAGAACCGGACATGCAACAACGGACTGTTTCCAAATTGGGAAAGGAGTATGTCAATACTGTATATTGTCACCCTGCTTATTTAACTTATATGCAGAGTACATCATGTGAAATGCTGGGCTGGATGAAGCACAAGCTGGAATCAAGATTGCTGGGAGAAATATCAATAACCTCAGATATGCAGATGACACCACCCTTATGGCAGAAAGTGAAGAGGAACTAAAGAGCCTCTTGATGAAAGTGAAAGAGGAGAGTGAAAAAGCTGGCTTAAAATTCAACATTCAAAAAAAACGAAGATCATAGCATCCGGTTCCATCGCTTCATGTCAAATAGATGGGGAAACAATGAAAACAGTGACAGACTTTCTTTTCTTGGGCTCCAAAATCACTGCAGATGGTGACTGCAGCCATGAAATCAAAAGATGCTTGCTCCTTGGAAGAAAAGCTATAACTAACCTAGACAGCGTACTAAAAAGCAGAGACATCACTGCGGACAAAGGTCCATCTGGCCAAAGCTGTGGTTTTTGTAGCAATCATGTACAGATGTGAGAGTTGGACCATAAAGAAAGCTGAGTGCTGAAGAATTGATGCTTTTGAACTGTGGTGCTGGAGAAGATTCTCAAGAGTCCCTTGAACTGCAAGGAGATCCAACCAGTCCACCCTAAAGGAGATCAGTCCTGGGTGTTCATTGGTAGGACTGATTTTGAAGCTGAAACTCTAATACTTTGGCCACCTGTGAAGTGCTGACTCATTGGAAAAGACCCTGATGCTGGGAAAGATTGAGGGCAGGAGGAGAAGTGGACGACAGAGGACGAGAAGGTTGGATGGCATGACCGACTCAATGGACATGAGTTTGAGCAAGCTCCTAGGAGACAGTGATGGACAGGGAAGCCTGGCGTGCTGCAGCCCACGGCATTGCAAAGAGCCAGGAAGGGGCAACTGAGCAACAGCACCGGTCCAGGCACCATGATGGGGCGCGTCTGGGTCCTCCCTAGCCAGCCAGCCCTGCCGGTCCACAGGAATGCCTGACGTGTTGGGCGTGCGAGGCCCATGCTGAATCCTGAACAGTGTAGATGGGGAGACAGGATGCCCCAGGACAGAGGTGGCTGCTGTGCCCCACTCCTCTCTCTGGAGATCCCTCTGAAGGCTCACTGAGCAGTGGGGAGAGGCCTTAGTAGACAGTCTGGGAGCTGAACTGAATTGACACCCAGTTCTTCAGATTGCAGGGCTTCCTGAGCAGTTGTTTTCAAGTTTGTCTGAGAAAGTAATCCTGCTGGGAGCTGAGGTGAGTCGGCACCCTTGACTGCCTCTCCTGGGTTGCATTTCAGGAGGGCCCAGCCCCTCGCAAGCCCCGACCAGACCCAGGGAAGCAGGGTCCCCACAGCACAGGGAGGGGGAAGACAGGCCTGGAGGGAGGTGAACCACCTGGAGTCCTGACAGCACAGAGGATGGGAGTCCAGCGGCTTAAAAGAGCTTAGACTGGGGAGTAAAAACATTTATAAAATGTCAATTCTCAGTGGTTTGAGTAAATGTAGAGACTGAGGTATGAATCATAGCAAACTGTGGATAAACCAAAAGAGATTTTGGTTTTAATTGAATTTAGATATATGTCCCAAATCTGAAATACCCAGAGTAGAGTAGAAAGAAAACTCTGCCACTGACCGGCTGTGTGACCTTGGGCAAGTCACGTCCTTCCTTGGCTGGACCAGATCAACAGTTCTCAAATCTAGCTGCACTTCAGAACCACATGAAGGAGGAGGTGGTCTCTACTGAGGGAGACTTCCCCGTGGCAGGGTCAGAAACTGGCATTTGCAGGAAGCTCCCAGGTGATGCTGACCAGGCTCTCAGACTGGTCACGGCTGATGACTGGTGAGGTCACTGTGCTGTCCTCCGTGTGTGCACCTGCTTATGCATGAGTGTGGCCACACACCACCTCTGCGCCCTCCTCCGTGATGCTGAGACTGAGCTGGGCGCAGAGTGGGGTCGTGGGAGAGGAGGAGGAATGACCCCAGTGAGGCCCGTGAGCCCCCGGCCCCTGAGGATGACTGAAAGGCAACTGGCAGGCTTTGCAATCACTTATGCCACCTTTTTCCTCTGAAAAGGCTGGTTTGCTGTCTGGGGTGGAGGACACCAAGCCAAGCAAACATGTGCTGAGCACCTACTGTATGCAAGGCACATACCCATAACCATTCCATGACAGAGGAAGGCCAGGCCTTTTTGCCCAGAGCTGGAGTCTATGCTGGCACTGACTCAAGCCACTTAGAGGGACAGAGCGGCGTGGGTCAGGAGGAAGGCCCACCCGAATGTCCCTAAAGGCCCTGGTGACGCTGTTTTCCTCATAGTTTCCTCAGCCACCAGCCCCCTCCACCAGTAGCCTGCCTGGTTTTATGACAGAGCATAAAGCATGAAGATTAATGAACTTGACCATTTAAGAAACTGAAAACGCAGAAAAACAAGCTGAAGATGAAGAGATATGACAAGGCTTTTTGAAAAGGCTGCTTCTTAACCCCCTCAAGATGGCCACTTCTGTTTCCTGTGGAATCAAATGCTTCATTTTTCTCTCAACAGCATCGGGAACATATGTTCCATGCAGACGTGGAGTCTCAGAGGGTGCGGGGCTCCCCAAGAGACCGAGGCCAGTGCAGGTCAGTAATCGCTCCCTGAGCTGAGCCTGTGTGCTGCCGGCGCCTGGAGCTAGAGGGAGGAAAGCACAGCGCTGCCCTTGAGACAGACTCACAGCTGAAGTACAAGGGGCTGAGTTTCCCCGAGCAGGGTCGGGGGGCACGGGGTGGGTGGAGTCATGTGGAGTGATGGGCAGCATGAGCACAAGTTTTGGATCCCAGGCAGGCCTAGGACCATGGTCCTCAAGCTTCAGTTTCTTCATCTGTGAAAGCAGATAGCGCTGCTGGTTCCCTGGTGGCTCAGATGCAGCGAGTCTGCCTGCAATGCAGGAGACTAGGGTCGGGAAGATCCCCTGGAGAAGGAAATAGCATCCCACTCCAGTACGGCTGCCTGGAAATCCCATGGACAGAGGAGCCAGGCGGGCTACAGTCCACGGGGTTGCACAGAATGCGACATGACTGAGCAACTGACACTTAGTATCATGAGGATGAAGTTGGATAATTGAAGAGTCTTAAAAAGACTTATTGAGTAAATGTATCATGTATCATTCATTGTAGGGGCAACCCTTGAGATGATTCTAGAAGGATGAGTTGGAATTAGGAATAAAAGGTGAAAGACTTGGACAAAGGTATTCACACAGGAAACAGCGCATGTACTGACACAAAGGTAGAAAGGCCACCCAACTGAGAGCCGTGGCTTTGTGGCAGCAGTCCCAGTGGGAGGAAATGACTGTTCAACGTTTGATGTGCGCTATCTCACATCATCCTTGCAGCAGCCCCAGCAGGTGGGGACAACCATCCTCATTATTTAAATGAAAAAACCAAGCTTAGAAAGGGTAACTGACCACCTAAGGGCACTCACATAGTGGAGCTAAGACACAAACCCTGGCCCATCTGAGCCCCCATCCATACCCATATTCTGAGTCGTTCAGCTAGGGACGTGCCTTGGTTTTAGGGAAAAGGATGATTTTTCTCTCGGATGTGTTGATTAACTCCATCCCTGCTCCACCACCTCTCTAGTAGTTTCTTTTACTCTCTGTCCATCAGTGAGCTCTCTAAAGAATTCAGGGACAGCACTGTGAAGCCAAGGGGTGGGGAGAGACCATGAAGCTGAGGATCTCAAAGAATCTAAGAAGAGGAGGACTCAGTAGGTACATTAGAACCTAGTAGTGTGGTCCTTGACTTCACGTGAGAGCCAGGCTTGGAGTGGTTAAGGTGAGAAAGAAGACCTGTGAGGACACAGGAGCTGAGTATTTTGGTTCCTGGGAAAATCTTGCCTCCCTGGAGAGTGGTGAGGCTACCAGTTACCCTCAGGGCATGGCACCAGGTAGGAGGAGCAGGAGTCCTGGTGCATTTTATCCACAGAGAATCTAGAGACCAGCGGTCCTCTGGTTCCGTGGCACCCAGAGTGCAGCTCACAGGCCAGCTCCTCCCATGCGCCATCTGCAGTTTCCTCTGGCATCAATCAAGAATGACCTTGTCAGACCCCTTAGTGACATCCTGTGAGGACTGGCATCATCTCTTTCACTCTTTTAAGGGCCCCCACTGACAGCGAGAGGATCAGCAAAGTCTTCTGTGGACAGACTAGCCTGGGTCTGTTCATCTGTCTTCAGGAAGGCTCAAACCCAAGAGTAATGAGGATCCCTTCTTCCTAATGCCACCAAGTGAAGGAGACGCACCCCTTGTTTGCTGCTCAGAGAAGAGACGCTACTGGTGTATGGGTGTCACTGGCCTCAGGTGTTTCACTGAGGCCACATTTCTCATTCTCTTTCTCACTTTGTGAATTACAGGCACCAGAAGACACATCTACCCGAACCTCATGATGTGATGTTGTTTGGGCTTAGGGTCTTTGCAGATGTGATAAGGTAAGGATGTTGAGGTGAGATCACTCTGCATCAGGGTGGGCCCTAAATCCAAGCATGAGCATCCTTCCAAGAGATAGAAAAGAGAAGACATGAAACAGAGCAAAAGGCCGCATGAAGATGAAGGTGGACACTGGAGTTTTGTATTTAGCTACATCACTTTGCCAACAAAGGTCCATCTAGTCAAAGCTATGGTTTTTCCAGTGGTCATGTATGGATATCAGAGTTGAACCATAAACAAAGCTGAGCGCCAAAGAACTGATGCTTTTGAACTGCGGTGCTGGAGAAGACTCTTGAGAGTCCCTTGGACTGCAAGGAGATCAACCCTGAATATTCTTTGGTAGGACTGACACTGAAGCTCCAATACTCTAGCCACCTGATGTGAAGAGCTGACTCACTGGAAAAGACCCTGATGCTGGGAAAGATGGAGAGCAGGAGGAGAAGGGGCGACAGAAGATAAGATGGTTGGATGGCATCATCGACTCAATGAACATGAGTTTGAGCAAGCTCCAGGAGATAATGTAGGACAGGGAAGCCTGGAGTGCTTCAGTCCATGGGGTCACAAAGAGACACGACTGAGCAACAATTTAGCTGCAAGCCAAGAAATGCCATGGACTGATGATAGCACCAGAAGCTAGGAGAGGCATGGAATGATTCTCACAGCCTCCGGGAGGAGCCGACCCTACAGACACCTTGGTTCAAGTTTCCATCCTCCACACACAGAATACATTTCTGTTGTTTTAAGCCACCCAGGTTGAGATAATCTGTAGTCACAGCCCTAAGACTTGGTTCCTATACAGCTTCTTCTTCCCATCCCCGAAGTGTGGTCCTCCCCCAAAGCCCTGCCCTATTCTCTCTGTGCTCCATGAGGTCTTTCTGCTTCAGTGCCCACCTCACCTTTGTGCAGCTAAGAGCCAGCAGAGGTGCTGACAAGACTGGTACAAGCACCCCCTGCTGGGACCCTGAGGGCATTTCTTGTTCTTTCTAGGCTTCAGTTGTCTTATTGACAAAACTTCTTACTTTTAGCCTTGCTGCAGTGATGCGATGAAATGACATTTGTGAGAAACCTCTCTCCCTCCCTTCACATTCACAAGCAATGCTGTTTTTTGCTCCAGCCCCAGCTCTAAACCTGAATCTTCCCATGCAGAGCATGGCTGTATCATTGCCTCATTGACCCCTCAACCTCCACTGTCGCGGCCAGAGCAGCCTCTCCTCACACCCATCTTTCCTGTGTGTGAGCCAAGTCACCAGTCAGGCAGGAGGAAATGGGGAGCTGGTGACAAGCCTCCCCCAACAGAGATGCTCCAGGATTAAGACAAGTGGACCAGTGTTTATCCTCCAGCACTCCCTCAACAATGCCTTCTGTCTAGGGAAGCACTAATCGTGACCTGTGAAATGAACTTAACACTACTGCATGATTCCACAGGAAAATTTAAAAGTGGAAGATGCTCAGAACTAGGACAAATAATCCTACCACAAAAGACCCCAGATTGTCAAAACAATCCTGAGGAAAAAGAACAAAGCTGAAGGCATAACTCTTCAGGCCTTCATTCACACAATGCTACAGAGTCACAGCAATCATGGTATTGGCACGAAAACAGATATACAGATCAATGGGACATAATAGCACAGAAACGAACCCACACACCTATAGTCAACTAATCCACAAAGAGGAGGCAAGAATAAACAACAGAGAAAAGACAGACTCTTCAGCAAGTGGTGTTGGGAAAGCTGGACGGCCACCTCTGAATCAATGAAATTAGACCACTCCCTCACATCATATACAAAAATAAACTCAAAAAGGTTTAAATATAAGACATGACATCATAAAATTCCTAGAAGAGAATATAGGCAAAACATTCTCAGGATATAAATTTTAGCAATATTTTCTTAGATAAGTCTCCTAAGGAAAAAGAAATAAAAGCAAAAATAAACAAATGGGACCTAATGAAACTTAAAACCTTTTGCAGATTAAAGGAAACCATCAAAAAAAAAAAATGAAAAGACAACTTACATAATGGGAGAAAATATTTGCAAATGAGGCAACTGGAAAAAGCACCATCTCACACCTGTCAGAATGGCTTCATCAAAAAGGCTACAAGTAATAAATGTTGGCGAGGGTGTGGGAAAAAGGGAACCCTCCTACACTGTTAGTGGGAATGCAAATTGGTGTGGTCACTATTGAAAACAGTATGGAGGTTCCTTTAAAAGTAGAACCACTGTATGATCTAGTAATCCAACTCCTGAACATATATCCAGAGAAAATCATAATTTGAAAAAATACATGCATCCGAGTATTCATAGCAGCACTATTTTCAGCAGCCAATACATGGAAACTACCCAAGAGCCCATCAGCAGATGACTGGTTAAAAATACGTGGCATATAATACATACAGTGGAATATTATTCAGCCATAGAAGGGATAAAAGATTGATATTTTCAGCAACATAGACAGACTTAGAGAATATTATATTCAGTGAAGTCAGTCATAAGCAAATATTATCTGATATCATTTATATGTGGAATCTAAAAATTGAAATGAATCTACATACAAAATAGAAAGAGACTCACATAGGAAAGAAACTCATGGTTCCCAAAGGGGAAAGGGAGGTGGGTGAGGGATAAATTAGGAGTTTGGGATCCACAGACACAAAGTATTATATATAAAATAGATAAGCAACAGGGTTTACTGTATATAAATTTACTGTGTATATCACAAAGGGCTGGCTATATTCAATATCCTGTAATAAGCAATAATGGAAAATAATCTGAAAATAACTGAATCACTTTGCTGTACATCTGAAGCTAATACAATCTTGTAAATCAACTATATTTTTTTAAAAAAGGCAGAAGATGACTTGTGACTTGCAAAAATCAAACCCACCATATACTTCCCTGCCTAAATGTTTAGCTCACCCGCCACTACTTCCTTCAACCTATACTCCTGCACAAACCTGCTCACCACGGCTTTGGAAAGTTGGGACCACATTTATCTCCACCCTAAGTATAGTCTTCTGAACATTCCTTTTGCCTCTGATCTCAGACAGAGGGAAATGGAAAATGGGGGTATTTGTCCTGGAAACAGCAGCAAAGGGAACCCTAAGGCGGGGGAGCCAGTGTGGGCATTGAAGGTTGACTTTTTTTCTACTTTAAAAATTTTTATTTTATATTGGAGTATAATTGATTTCCTATGTTGTTAGTTTCAAGTGTATACCACAATGACTCAATTGTGTGTGTGTGTGCGCGCATATATATTCTTTTCTTTTTCAAATTCTTTTCCCATGTAGGTTATTACAGACCATTGAGTAGAGTTCTTCGTGCCATACAGTAGGTCCTTGTTGGTCATTTTATATACAGTAGTGTGTACACATTAATCCCATCTTCCTAATTTCTCTCTCCCTCTCACCTTTCCCCTTTGGTAACTGTAAGTTTGTTTTTTAAGTCCATAAGTCTGTTTGTTTTGTAAATATGTTCACTTGTATCATTTTTTAACAAATAAGTGATATCATATGTGCTCAGTTGCTCAGTTGTGTCCTACTCTGTGACCCCATGGACTGTAGCCCACCAGGCTCCTCTGTCCATGGGATTCTCCAGGCAAGAATACTGGAATGGGTTGCCATGTCCTCCTCCAGGGGATCTTCCCAACCTGGGGATCGAACCCAGTTCTCCTGCACTGCAGGAGGATTCTTTACCATCTGAGCCTCCAGGGAGGCCCTGGTGAAGCCCTGGTATCATAGCTATTTGTCTTCCTCTGGCTCGTGCAGGTTGACATTTCACTGCCACCGCTTCACATCCGATCACTCCACCGTGTTTCCACTCCCTTGCTCAGCTGAACCTTCAACACGAATAGCGGCCAGTACCAACCAGGCGCTCAGCAAAGCACCAGATATTGGGATAAGCACTTGGCATCAGTAACCCGCTCCTCACCGCCACCCCGTGACGTGGACAGGGAAGTCACTCACCCAGGCAAGTCTGCACCTGATGTACACTGGATATTCTCTGCAGTTTGTGCTGCTTACCACCAAAAGAGGACAATAATTAAGAAAAGAGACACCCATCTTCTGCTTGGTTGCATTCTCTCAATTTTTTCTGGGTTAAAAAAATCTGATACAAAACACATGTTTGTATAGCTGTAATTCCACTCTTAAAAATAGTTGCTTTCTACCACAATGGACAAACAATTGAGAATTCTGACAACTTGTATGTTACTGAAGAGTTGGCTCTGACGTGTCACTGTCCTTTGTGATCTGTGCCACTCCTGGCTTCAGCCAGATCATACCATTCCACGCACAAAGCACTGGAGCAAATAATTTGATTCAAGCAATTGTCTAGTTTTGAAACATGGTGGTTCTAACAGTTTCACATGTTTATTCTAGGGTTTGACTCCCCCAATCAATAATTTCCTGTTGCACGGTAAAAATCCCCGTTTCTCATAGTAGGATGCTGACTCTAGAGCCAGCAAATGCATGAGCCCAAGGGGGTGCCGCCCACTGCTTCAGCAGGGAGCAGCCACTCAGCTGCCAAGGAAACTTGCCAGTCTACACTCCTTGAGAAAGTATCCATCACCGTCCCACTCGCATCTGAATTCCAGACAGATGTGAGTTCAGATCTGGTCTATACAGCAAAGTCTCTCACGCCCTGGAGAGGGGGCGGGTGAGAGCTGGTCTCAGAGACTCAGAATGAGGACCCATTTCTCGTGATGTTGCACTCGGGCACCTGTGCCTTCTCGCGAGCTCTCAGCAGGGCAGCCCCGAGCCAAGTGCTGGGCCCCACCTGGAGAGTTAGTTCCGCTCACCCTGTCCCTGCAGGGGTGTCTCGGTGATGCGTCAGGATGGCGAGGAACTGGGAGCCCAGTTGGGAGCAATCCTGTATTCCCCAGAGGACCCTGCAGAAGCAAGAGTGCCTGGGTGGGTGTGGGGAGCAGGCGGACTGCACTGGAGATGGGCTCCTCGGAGGGGAAGATAACCGAGAGGGTTACGGGCTCCTTGAGCTTTTCCTTTGGAGGCCCAAGTCCCCTAACCTGTGGAATAAGGGGTATGAGTGTGAGGGGGGTGGCTGGAGGGGTCTCTTCCATTCTTTGCTGTGCTTCTTTACAGAGGGGTCTCTTCCCAGGAGCTCCACTGCCTTCCTCAGCACAGGGCAGAACTCTCCCTGCTAAAGCATGGGTTCCATACCCCAGTTCCAGAGTCACACCGGGCCCTGCACTGGCTACTGAAAATCAGAGCTGCACCCAGGAGGGGCGCACAGGAGGGAGCAGGCTGGGCTGTGTAGTAAGGTGAGCCCACCTGCCGGCTCAGGCAGCCTTCTCTGCAACACCATCAGCAGTAGGACAGGCCACCCTCACGTGTGTTTTCCATTTTCTCTCAGAATTCTCTTCCAGAGTGTACACACAGCCAGCTAACCGTGTTATGAGTCACACCTAGCCACAGCTAGCTGAGAGACGAGCCGATCACCTTTTCTCTCTGAGCCTGGGTTTCCTAGCTTGGAAGCTGAGAATGCTAACGCTTGCTTTGGCCCTCAGGCAGCACTGGTATAAGGCAGACTCCTGTACACATGAGCTCCATCACAGTTACTCCATGTAACCTCCCAGCAAGTTCCCTGGTGGCTCAGTGGAAGAGAGTCCACATGCAAAGCAGGAGATGCAGGTTCAATCCCTGGGTTGGGAAGATCCCCTGGAGAAGAAAATGGCAACTTGCTCTATTATTCTTGTCTGGGAAATCCCATGGACAGAGGCACCTGGTGGGCTACAGTTCATGGGGTCATAAGAGTCGACTTAGCAACTAAACAGCAACAACTGTCCCACTCCTTACGCATCTCTGAGCTTTGCCCCAGGGGCCAGAAGAACCTTGCTATTCATGCAAAAAGCACAAAGGACAGTGTGGTTTAAGGACTGTCTGGGGATGGGGTTGGGCAACTGAAGGGAGGGAGGCCTGGGAGAAAGCTGTGATTCTAGCTAATGACAGGGATGGAGGCAGTGACCCAGGAACGCAGAGGGGACAGGTAAAGTACAACATGGCCTGCTTCCCGACACACATGCCAGGTCGTGATATAAGAGAAATGGATGTGATCTGAAAACTGAGCTTCAACCTGGAACCTCAGCTGTGCCAGGTTCCCAAGGAGCATTCGCAGCATTGTGGACATCCCCTAGAAACACGCGCACCAACTTTTCTGCTGTCTCTCACCATGGGAAGCTGTATGGAACCATCTGAATGCCAGGAGGCTACCCTTAGCCCTTCCACAGGCAGTTCTAGTAGCCTGTCTCTGCATCCTCTCCCAAGGGCCCCCACTCTGGCTCCCTGGCCTTCCAGGAGGAGGGACACAGTAGCCCCATTCTTAGAAAAAAATCATTAGAAGAAATCTTGGAGATATCAATCTTTAACCCCTTCTCCCTTTTCATAAAAGCTGCATCCTGAAGCTAATATCCCAACTGTGAGACTCAGAGCTCCTTCGCTTTGATGGTACATTGTGGGAGGAAGCCTAGAGTCACCGCCCCTCTCCAGCAGTGGTGATTGACGAGGAGAGGGATGGAATCACCTGTCATCTTTTTAAAAATATCTGTCTATGAGAAATGGATAAATTCTTAGACACATACAATCTTCTAAGACTGAATCACACATACAAAGACTGACTCATGAAGAAATATAATCTGAATAGACTGATGATTAGTACGGAGACCGAATCAGTGATCAACAAAGTCACAACAAACAAAAGCCCAGAACCAGAGGACTTCACAGGTGAATTCTACAAATGTTCAAAGAAAATGAAATATCTATCCTTCTCAAACTTCTCCAGAAAGTTTTACTAGGTCATCATTACACTGATAACCAAAAATCAGAGAAGGATGCCACACAACAGAAAAGTTACAGGCCAGCATCCCTAATGAACATTCATGCAAAAACCCTCAACAAAATATTAGCACACTGAATTCAGTAGTACATTAAAAGGGTCATACACCATGACCAAGTGGGATTTATCCCAAATATGCAAGGATGGTTCAACATCCACAAATGAATCGGTGTGAGACACACATTAAAATGAAGAGTAAGACTCAGATGATGAAAAATTCAATATCCATTTATGATAAAAACTCTGAGCAAAGTTTTATACATGGAATATACTACTACATAATAAAGGCCATATATGACAAGCCCACAGCTAACATTGTGCTCCAAAGTGAAAAGCTGGACGCTTTACCCTTAAGATCAGAAAGAAGACAAGGACGCCCAATCTTGCCATCTCTAGTCAACATAGCATTGGAAGTCATAACCAGAGCAGTTAGGGAGGATAAAAAAGGCATCCAGTTTAGAAAAGAAGAGGCAAAACTGTCACTGTTTGTGAATAACATGGTTTTATATCTTTAAAAAACTCAATACTTCATTAAAAACTGTGAGAAGTAATAAATTCAGTAAAGCTGCAGGGTACAAAATCAACATAAAAATCTGTTGTGTTTTGGTACTTCCCTGGTGATCTGATGGTTAAGACTCCACACTTCTAATAGAGGGGACTTGGATTTGATCCCTAGCTGGTCAGGGAACTACGATCCCACATACTATATGGTATGGCCAAACCAAAACAAAAAAACACATCAGTTGTGCTTTAATACACTGAAAATGAACTGCCATAAGGAGACACTAAGCAAACAATCTGTCATTAGCCAGAATCACAGCTTTCTCCAGGCCTCCCTCCCTTCAGTTGCCCAACCCCGTCCCCCAGACAGTCCTTAAACCATGCTGTCCTTTGTGCTTTTTGCATGAATAGCAAGGTTCTTCTGGCCCCTGGGGCAAAGCTCAGAGATGCTTAAGGAGTGACCTTAAGGAGTGGGAGGGTTTTTTTTTTTTTTATTGTTTTTGTTGTTTAGTTGCTAAGTTGACTCTTGTGACTCCATGAACTGTAGCCCACCAGGTGCCTCTGTCTATGGAATTTCCCAGGCAAAAATACTGGAGCGAGTTGCCATTTCTTTCTCCAGGGGATCTTCCCAACCCAGGGATCGAACCCGTGTCTCCTGCGTTGCAGGTGGGTTCTTGGGGGAAGGACAGGGTAGGACAAATTGAGACAATAACATTGACATATATACACTACCCTGTGTAAGATAGATAGCTAGTGGGAAGCTTAACACAGGGAGCCCAGCCTGGCACTCTGTGATGACCCAGAGAGGTGAGATAGGGGATGAGAGAGAGGTTCAAGAGGGAGGGGATATATATATACAATATACACACACATATACATGTGACTGATTCACATTGTTGTACAGGAAAAACCAATACAACATTGTAAAGTAATTATCCTCCAATTAAAAATAAATAAATGTATTAGGAAAACTGGACACCTGCATGCAAAATGAAAGAGGACCACTATGTTACACCACACGCAAAAATTAATTCAAAATGAATTCAAGAATGTAAGACCAGAAATCATGAAACTCCTAGAAAACAGAGGCGGTAAGCTCCTCGACATCACACTCAGTAATAGTTTCTGGACCTGACTCCAAAGGCAATGGCTACAAAAGCAACAATAACAAACGGGACTACATCAAACTAAAAAGCTTCTGCACAGCAAAAGAAGCAACAAGATAAAGAGACAGCCTACTTAATGGGACAGGATATTTGCCAATAAGGGGTTAATTTCCAAGATATGTAAAGAACTCATTTAACTTGATAACAAAACAATCCAATTAAAAAATAGGCAGAGTACATATACACAATGGAGTATTACTCAGCCATTGAAAAGAATACATTTGAATCAGTTCTAATGAGGTGGATGAAACTGGAGCCTATTATACAGAGTGAAGTAAGCCAGAAAGCAAAACACCAATACAGTATACTAACGCATATATATAGAATTTAGAAAGATGGTAATGATAACCCTGTATGCAAGACAGCAAAAGAGACACAGATGTATAGAACAGTCTTTTGGACTCTGTGGGAGAGGGTGAGGGTGTGATGATTTGGGAGAATGGCATGGAAACATGTATAATATCATATAAGAAATGAATCGCCAGTCCACGTTCGATGCATGAGACAGGATGCTCGGGGCTGGAGCACTGGGATGACCCAGAGGGATGGTACGGGGAGGGAGGTGGGAGGGGGGTTCAGGATGGGGAACATGTGTACACCTGTGGTGGATTCATGTTGATGTATGGCAAAACCAATACAATATTGTAAAGTAATTAGCCTCCAATTAAAACCAATACATTTATATTAAATATTATGACCTACAAATAAAATAAAAATAAAAAAAATAAAAAATAGGCAGAGGACTTGAATAGACATTTTTTTCCAAAGAAGATATACAGATGGCCAAGATGCACAGGGAAAGATGCTCAACATTGCTAATCAACAGAGAGATGCATATCAAAGATACCACCTCACACCTATCAGAATGGCTATTATTAAAAAAGACAAGAAATAACAAGTGTTGGGCAGGATGTGGAGAAAAGAGAATCCTTGTGCTCCATTGGTGGGAACGTAAATTGCTGCAGCCACTATGGAAAACAATACTGAGACTCCTCAAAAAATTAAAACAGAGCTACCATATGACCTAGCAATTCCATTTCTGGGTATTTATCTAAAGAAAATGAAGATGCTATTTGAAAAGATACATGCACACTATGTTCACAATTCATAGCAGCATTACTTCCAGTGGCCACAATATGGAGGCACCTAAGTATCCATTGATGGATGAATGCACAAATAAGATGTGGGACACGCAGGATGCAATGCTGCTCAGTCATCAAAAAATAGTGAAATCTTGCCATCTTTCAACAACATGGATGGACCATGAGTCTTAGGCTAAATGCAGTAAGTCAGAGGAAAACAAATAGTGTATGATTTCACCAACATGTGGAATCTAAAAAATAAGATGAATAATCAAGATAAAACTCACAGACACAGAGAACAGATTTCTGGTTTCCAAGGGGACAATATTGGGGAGTGGGTGAAATAGGTTAAGGGGATACAGCTGCTTAGTAAAAAATAAACTAGTCATGGGGATATAATGTACAGCATAGTGAATATAGTCAGTAATCAGATCAGATCAGCCGCTCAGTCATGTCCAACTCTTTGCAACCCCATGAATCACAGCACGCCAGGCCTCCCTGTCCATTACCAACTCCCAGAGTTCACTTAAACTCACGTCCATCGAGTCAGTGATGCCATCCAGCCATCTCATCCTCTGTCGTCCCCTTCTCCTCTTGCCCCCAATCCCTCCCAGTATCAGAGTCTTTTCCAATGAGTCAACCCTTGGCATGAGGTGGCCAAAGTACTGGAGTTTCAGCTTTAGTGTCATTCCTTCCAAAGAAATACCAGGGCTGATCTCCTTCAGAATGGACTGGTTGGATCTCCTTGCAGTCCAAGGGACTCTCAAGAGTCTTCTCCAACACCACAGTTCAAAAGCATCAATTCCTCGGCACTCAGCCTTATTCATAGTCCAACTCTCACATCCATACATGACCACTGGAAAAACCATAGCCTTGACTAGACGAACCTTTGTTGGCAAAGTAATGTCTCTGCTTGTGAATATGCTATCCAGGTTGGTCATAACTTTCCGTCCAAGGAGTAAGCGTCTTTTAATTTCATGGCTGCAATCACCATCTGCAGTGATTTTGGAGCCCAGAAAAATAAAGTCTGACAGTGTTTCCACTGTTTCCCCATCTATTTCCCATGAAGTGATGAGACCGGATGCCATGATCTTCATTTTCTGAATGTTGAGCTTTAAGCCAACTTTTTCACTCTCCACTTTCACCTTCATCAAGAGGCTTTTTAGTTCCTCTTCACTTTCTGCCATAAGGGTGGTGTCATCTGCATATCTGAGGTTATTGATATTTCTCCCAGCAATCTTGATTCCAGCTTGTGTTTCTTCCAGTCCAGCGTCTCTCATGATGTACTCTGCATATAAGTTAAATAAACAGGGTGACAATATACAGCCTTAACGTACTCCTTTTCCTATTTGGAACCAGTCTGTTGTTCCATGTCCAGTTCTAACTGTTGCTTCCTGACTTGCATACAGATTTCTCAAGAGGCAGGTCAGGTGGTCTGGTATTCCCATTTCTTGAAGAATTTTCCACAGTTTATTGTGATCCACACAGTCAAAGGCTTTGGCATAGTCCATAAAGCAGAAATAGATGTTTTTCTGGAACTCTCTTGCTTTTTCCATGATCCAGCGGATGTTGACAATTTGATCACTGGTTCCTCTGCCTTTTCTAAAACCAGCTTGAACATCTGGAAGTTCATAGTTCACATATTGCTGAAGCCTGGCTTAGAGAATTTTAAGCATTACTTTACTGGCGTGTGAGATGAGTGCAATTCTGCGGTAGTTTGAGCATTCTTTGGCGTTGCCTTTCTTTGGGATTGGAATGAAAACTGACCTTTTCCAGTCCTGTGGCCACTGCTGAGTTCTCCAAATTTGCTGGCATATTGAGTGCAGCACTTTCACAGCATCATCTTTCAGGATTTGGAATAGCCCAGCTGGAATTCTATCACCCCCACTAGCTTTGTTCATAGTGATGCTTTCTAAGGCCCACTTGACTTCACATTCCAGTATGTCTGGCTCTAGGTCAGTGATCACACCATCGTGATTATCTGGGTCGTGAAGATCTTTTTTGTACAGTTCTTCTGTGTATTCTTGCCATCTCTTCTTAATATCTTCTGCTTCTGTTAGGTCCATACCATTTTTGTCTTTTATTGAGCCTATCTTTGCATGAAATGTTCCCTTGGTATCTCTGATTTTCTTGAAGAGATCTCTAGTCTTTCCCATTCTGTTGTTTTCCTCTATTTCTTTGCATTGATCGCTGAAGAAGGCTTTCTTATCTCTTCTTGCTATTCTTTGGAACTCTGCATTCAGATGTTTATATCTTTCCTTTTCTCCTTTGCTTTTTGCTTCTCTTCTTTTCACAGCTATTTGTAAGGCCTCCCCAGACAGCGATTTTGCTTTTTTGCATTTCTTTTCCATGGGGATGGTCTTGATCCCTATCTCCTGTACAATGTCACGAACCTCATTCCATAGCTCATCAGGCACTCTATCTATCAGATCTAGGCCCTTAAATCTATTTCTCACTTCCACTCTATAATCATAAGGGATTTGATTTTGGTCATACCTGAATGGTCTAGTGGTTTTCCCTACTTTCTTCAATTTAAGTCTGAATTTGGCAATAAGGAGTTCATGGTCTGAGCCACAGTCAGCTCCTGGTCTTGTTTTTGCTGACTGTATAGAGCTTCTCCATCTTTGGCTGCAAAGAAGGTAATCAATCTGATTTCGGTGTTGACCATCTGGTGATGTCCATGTATAGCGTCTTCTCTTGTGTTGTTGGAAGAGGGTGTTTGTTATGGCCAGTGCATTTTCTTGGCAAAACTCTATTAGTCTTTGCCCTGCTTCATTCCGTATTCCAAGGCCAAATTTGCCTGTCACTTCAGGTGTTTTCTTGACTTCCTAGTCAGTAATATTATGTAGCAAATTTGAAAATTGCTCTCATCACACACACCAAAAAAAGTCTGTAATTTTGTATGGTGACAGATGATAACTAGACTTATTGTGGTGATAATTTCACACTGTGTATAAATGTCAAATCATTATGTTGTACAGCTGAAACTAATGGGATATTGTATGTCAATTATACTTCAATTTTAAAAAGATGATAATTCCATTCAAAGTAATCTATGGATTTTAGTACTATAATGGTGCTTTTAGACAAATAAAGTAATGTACCCTAAAATTCATATATTCTCAAGGCATTCTGAATAGCCAAAACTATCTTGAAAAAGGAAAGCTAAGTTGGAGGTCTCATGCATGTGTGCATGCCAAGTCTCTTCAGTCATATCCGACTCTGTGCAACCCTATGGACTGTAGTCCGCCAGGCTCTTCTGTTCATGGGATTCTCCAGGCAAGAGTACTGGAGTGGGTTGCCATGCCCTCCTCCAGGGGATTTTCCCAACCCAGGGATAGAACCCGTGTCTCTTACATCTCCTGCCTTGGTAGGCAAGTTCTTCAGCACTAACATCCCCTGGTTAGGCCCGTAGGTCTCGTACTTCTAATATAAACTCTTACTACAGTAATCAGAATAGTGTGGACTGGCAGAAGGACAGATTTATAGGACTACAAATAGGATAGAGAATCCAGAAATAAACCCTCATCTACAGAGTTAATTATTTTTGACATGCCTGCAAATGCAGGAGATGTAAGAGACGTGGGTTTGATTCCTGGGTCAGGAAGAGTCCCTGGAGGAGGGCATGGCAACCCACTGCAGTATTCTTGCCCAGAGAATCCCATGGATAGAGGAGCTTGGCAGGTTATGGTCCATAGAGCTGCAAAGAGTTGAACATGACTGAATTAATTGAATAGTTAATTATTTTTGACAAAGTTTCCTAGAAAGGACAGTCTTCATCAAATGATGCTCAGAGAAGTGGATATCCATATGCAAGACAATGAAGTCAAACCCCTTCCTTATACTGCATACAAAAATTAACTCAGAGGATCACAGATCTAAATGTAAGAGGTAAAGCCATAAGATTGTTTGAATTTTATGTTAGGAGAAAACATATGGGAAAATGTCCACAATATTGATTTGGCAATGATTTTTTAGCCATGAAACTAAAAGCATATGGAATAGAAGAAAAAATAGGTAAATTTGACTTCATAAAAATTAAATGTGCCTCAAAGGATACAATTGAGAGAATGAAAAGAGAATTCACAGAATGGGAGAAAATACTCCTAAGTCACATATCTGATAAGGATTTAATATCCAGAATATATAAAGAATCCCTGTCACTCAACAAGAAAATGCACGCCATCCAATTAAAAAAGATGCAAATGACTTAGATATTTCTCAAAACATACAAATGGCCATGAGCATATGAAAAGGTATTTAATAACATATGTCATGGGCAAAGCAAATGAAAAAATCATGAGATATCACTTCGTATCCTTGAGGATGTGTTGTGCTGTATTTAGTTGCTCAGTTGTGTCTGACTCTTTGCGACCCCATGAGCTGTAACCTACCAGGCTCCTCTGTTCATGGAATTCTCCAGGCACGAATACTGGAGTGGGTTGCCACGCTCTCCTCCAGGGGATCTTCTCAACCCAGTGATCGAACCCAAGTCTCCCGCATTGCAGGTGGATTCTTTACTGTTTGAGCCACCAGGGAGGCTCAAGAATACTGGAGTGGGTTGCCATCCCTTCTCCAGGGAATCTTCCCGACCCAAGAATTGACCCAGGTTCTCCTACATTGCAGGTGGATTCTTTACCAGCTGAGCTATGAGGGAAGCCCCTCCTTTAGGATTGATATTAACTTAAAAAACAGAAAATAACTCATTCTGACAAGGATGTGGAGAGATTCAAACTCTCATACGTTGCTGCATCCTCTATGGAAAACCATTCATCAGTTCCTCAAAAAGCAAACACAGAATTACTATGTAACCCAGCAGTTCCACTCCCAGATATTAATATAAACGAGAGGGACTGAAAGCAAGCACCTGCACAGGTTCACCAGTACTCAAATGCAGTATTATTCACTGCAGCCAAAAGGAGGAAACGACCCAAATGTCAATCAACAAATTGATGGATAAACAAAACGTGATATATGCATAAAATGGAATGCTATTTAATCATTAAAAAGAATGAAGTTCTGATCCTTCTAAAACATGGCTGAACCATGAAGACACTATACTAAGTGAGATTAGCTGGACACACACAAAAAAGATAGCATATAATTCCACTTACATGAAGTACCTATCATAAATAAGTTTATAGAGATAAGATATCATATAATTCCACTTACATGAAGTACCTGTCATAAAATTTATAGAGACAAAAAGTAGATTAGAGGCTACCAGGGCTGTGGGGAATGGGAGTTATTGCTTAATGGTTACTGAGTTTCTGTTTGGAATAATGAAAAATGGTGGAAATAGATAATAGTAATTGTTGCATGTACATGTAATTAATGGCACTGAATTATGTACTTAAAAAATGAAAGATGCTCAGCAAAGGAAACAATAAACAGAATGAAAAGACAGCCCACAGATGGGGAGATAATATTTGCAAGTGATGTGACCAAGGGATTAGTCTCCAAAATCTACAAACAGCTCACGAAGCACAACGTCATCAAAACAAACAACCTAATCAAAAAATGGGCAGAAGACCTAAACAGACATTTCTCCACAGGAGGACATACAGATGGCCAAGAAGCACATGAAAAGATGATTAACATTGCTAATTAATCAAAAGTACCCTGGGATATCACCTCACTTTAGTCCAAATGGCTACTGTCAAAAAAATCCACAAACAATAAATGCTGGAGAAGGTGTGGAGAGACGGGAACCCTTCTACACCATTGGTAGGAATGTACGTTGGTACAGCCACTATGGAGAACAATATGGAAGTTCCTTACAAAACTAAAAATAGAGCTACCACATGACCCCGCAGTCTCACTCCTGAGCAATGTCTGGAGAAAAACGTGGTCTGAAAGGAGACCGGCACCCCAGTGTCCACTGCCGCACTGTTCACAGTAGCCAACGCATGGAAGCAACATAAATGTCCATCCACAGAGGAATGGATAAAGAAGACGCGGTACATGCATACAATGGGGTATTACTCAGTCATCAAAAAGAATGAAATCATGCCATTTGCAGCAACATGGATGGACCTAGAGATTGTCATACTGAGTGAAGTCAGTCAGAAAAGCAGAAACATGACATCCCTTCTATGTAAAATCTAAAGAAACATGATACAAATGAACTTGTTTTACAAAACAGAGACAGACTCACAGAATGAGAGAGAAGGAACTCATGGTTGCTGGAGCGAAGGATGGGGTGAGGGACAGTTAGGGAGTTTGGGATGGACAGGTACACTCTGCTGTATTTAAAATGGATAACCAACAAGAACCTACTGTGGAGCACAGGGAACTCTGCTCAGTGTTATGTGCTAGTCTGGGTGGGAGGGGAGTTTGGGGGAGAATGGACACATGCATATTTATGACTGAGTCCCTTTGCTGTCTACCTGAACCTATCACATGGTTAATCGGCTGTACTCCAAAATAAAAAGTTTTTTAAAAAATGAAAGAAAAAATGTCATGCATTCCACCCCCACCTTGAATTCCACCTCTCTGAGAACCAGTGCCCTAGCCCAGGAATACAGACACACACTGGGAAACAGCGAGACTGCTCTGGGCACATATTTTTCATCCTTGTTGAGAGGCCATGCGCATGTACACACTTACACACATATCCTCAGGAGACGGGCTACCCCTGCTCAGTGCCTGTATCCCAGCTGCACACACACAGCCCCTCACCCTCCCTGGCTACGCCAGTCCTCTGACCCTCTGAGCTTCCCACCTGGGCGCCAGGCATCACTGTCTCCACATCCCAGTCCTGAGTTCCATCCTGGGCAGAGGCCTGGGGAGCTGGACCTGAAGACACAGATAGCTGTGCTGGTGATTTCTGTCTGTACTGCCTGAGCCCTGGGCCTGCAGGGCGTGTGCAGGTGGGAAAGAGAGCCACGCCCTGTCCCCCAGGTAGGAACTCTCAGCTGGGGGGTCTGCGGCTGTAGGTGCCCTAGCATGCATTCCATCCTACGGATGGAACTGGGCCTGGGTCATGTAGCCCCTTCTTCTGACGTCAGGCCCCACTGAATCAGCCCTGGAGCCAGGCCACCCAGCCTCGACCCCAGACCTCGGCAGCAGAGCAGCCCGGGCCTTCCACGCTCAGGACTTCCTTTCCTTCTCCTGAATTCCTCGTGCTGCTTTTAAACCTCATGTTCTGCCTTACAGAGAGATGACACCCACTCTCCCCCGCCCTCCCCCCCTCCACCCCCGTCCCCAAACCTCATTCCACAAGGAAATAGCTGAGCAGCCATTCAAAAAAGCCTTCGCTGAGTATGTGAGATGGCCAGCCCCACCTTTAAAGAAAGCAGAGAGAGCCTTCCTCTTGGGAGCTGATGGTCCAGGGGCTTTACTGGCCTGAGCAGATCTGAGCTGCATTTTACAGGGAGAATGAGAAAGGGTGGGAGGGGGGCTGGGGGGCTTCTCCCCGTGGTCCTGGAGACAGATGAGACCCTATGTGTCTACCCTACTCCCATGATCCAGAGCAGCCCACCTGACTCCCCAGCTGAGCACCCCCAGGCCAAGCTCCGCCGACAAGCCCTGGGGTGTCTCCTCCTCAGACGTCCCAGCACCGGCGTGTAGCATCCTTCCTTGGAGGTCTGGCACCAGCTGCATGAAGCACCCCCTCCAGAAACTGGGCCCTCCTCTGGCCTCCCGGGATTTGACAGTGCCACATTTTCCTGCCCCCATCTCTGGGAAGGGAAGCTGCTGCTTCTGGTTGTTAATCTTTGAGCGTCTTCGACATTTCGTTTTTGCTCTTTCACCAATTTCCTCATTCAAATCCTCAAAAAAATGAGCGCAGTTTCAATAACAAAAAACCTAAACCTATGCCGCTTTCAAGAGATGTATTTTGAATATAATGATGCTACATAAAGATGAAAAGGATAGAGATATACTGTGTAAACAAAGTTGATGTGGTAATACTAACATCGTACGAAAAGATGTTAAAGCAAGCAGTATTGAATCCATGGACAGAGGAGCCTGGCAGGCTACAGTCCATGGGGTCTCATGACTTAGCAACTAAACCACCACCATTATCAAAGATAAATATTATACCCTTAGCGAAAAAGAAAAGAAAAAAACAGTGTCATTTTAATTTGTTTTCCTGATTGAACCATTACTGATGGGGGGACGGGGCGGGGGGAAGCCCTGAAGGGAGAAAGCTCGAGTTGAAACCTCACCACATAGGAGACAGAGGAACTTGAACCCCTACCTAGTGACCCACAGCCTCTGTTTTGTTCACCCCAGGCTGCCAGTGGCGGCCGGGGCAGGGACCCTGGGTAATGTCACATTTGTCAGCGTCCTTGGCACTTTCATTTCTCTCTCTGGAGCCTGTGAGGGCAACAGTCAAGGCCTTGACTTTCCTGGTTCTCTTGGCTACAACACAGGGTCCCCTCCCTCCCTCGGCACTCAGTCTACCCTCGTCGTCGATAGAATCTGCTCTTTCTAGTTTCCGGCGAACAGTGTGCAGCAAGGCCTGTGCGGGGAAGGCAGAGGCAGATTTTTACCCAAATCTGTCATTGGAGGAACCATCCCTTGGCCAGCTGTGTCCCTGAGTGAAGATGTGTGATTCACAGCCTTCTACTGAGCCAAGCCCAGTGCTAAGCCTTTACATGCCTTAACTTTCACCCACAAGCCATGAAGCTGGAACTATTATCGGCCCTCTTTCAAAGGTGAGGGGCTTGGGCTCAGAGAGGGTAAGTCCTCTGCTGACACTTTACTCAGTTAGTCTGCAAACCCAGGACCAGAGCCCAAACTCAGTCACTGAAGCTGGGAACCCTGCAGATTCCAGAGTGAAGGCGCCTTGGGGAGGGCAGAGGTTCGAGCTCCTCTGCTCTGTAACACAGGCTGGGATGGTCTCCAGAGGGCTGAGCACCTGGGGGGGCTAGCAGGACTTTCCTGGTAGACTGGACACGAGAAACATGGCAGGATACCTACTTGCACCAGGCTTTGAGCATGTACTGGGCTAAGCACCTAATCTTAACCTCTGAGGATTAATGAGGTCATGATAAAGGAGGACCAACGTCAATTACCCAGACCCAGAACTGCCTGCTGCACTAGGGCCCAGCTCCAGCCCTGGGGCCTGAGAAGTCAGTTCAGCCCTCAGGAGAGTCCCTCTGCCTCTCCATAAGGCCCGTTAGCCTAATGCAGACATAGCATGTGTTTATTTCAATCCCAGAGGACTCCTCATTCCTAGGGAGCAAAGGCAATCATTTGTCTCCTAAACTGCACATTCGCACAAAAGTACAGAATGCACGCTGGGCCTGCAGTCACTCACTGCCATAGGGCAGGGGTTGCCCTCCTTCCAGCCCACGGATCTGTGCAGAGCTCAGGGACCAGCTTCTCACCAAAGAGGCCTGGCCACACAATCTGCTAAATGCCATCTTTTTCAAGGACCTTCATCTTGCTCCCATATGCCACACCCCCACGCCAGGCAAGGCTGTTCCCAGTAGAGTAATGCCCATCAAGGCATCTGGGGAAGGGACGTTTTAATTTTCAGGAAGCAGTTAATTAGGGGGCTTGTGGGGCATGTCAAGTGGTGACATCATTTCCATATCCTTTCTTCTGCATTTTCTTTCATACGGTATCATTACAAGCCCATGGTGCATGGATACTTTGCAGACTATTTCTCTCCTCTTGATATCCAGATGGCAGGAGCTGGTCCTGAGTCCCACGCAGGGTAGGAAGGCTGCTTTGTTGGGCTACAGAATCCGGCCTTCAGTTTCTTCAGTTTCGCAACATTGTTCTGATGAAACTTTCACTGCAGGGACAACTTTTGGCGCTTGAGCCGACCCAGAAGCTGACTGGACAATTTGTCATTCCCTTCTCACGTCTATATCAGGCTTGAAACAAGGATGCCTGTGGTATTCTTGGCTTTCCTTGGGGAAGGTAATTGGGGGTGGAGCGTAAGTGCCGCAAACTGGCCCCACTTTGCTGTGACCACCCAGAGCTGGAGCCTCCCACAACTTAGCCTATGGGAAATCTCCTGAGAGCAAGAAAGGGGCCACGGGGCCTGGAGGAGGCCAGGGAAGTGAGCCTAGAGGATACCTGCTCCCTCTTAGGAGAACCGGGCACCCGAGATGGATAGAGGCCCGAAGAGACGGACAAATGGACCAGAACAGCGTAAGAGAGGGAGAGAAGAAGGGAAAGACGAGGAGCCTTTGCAGAAGAACCTCGCAGAGAGGACCAAAGAAGAAACAGCTGGAGGAAAGGCAGAGAAGAGAAGGCACCGAGGCATCAAGATGGCAGAGAAATGAGCCTTCATGTAGCCAGTCCACGGAGGTGGAGAGGCAGGAGCTGCACCCCGAGAGGGCACCCAGAATCATTTGATAATGACAGCGGCCAGCAGCCACTGCACCCTCCCTGTGTATCAGCTGTGGGTCTAACACTTTGCACACACGATTTCAATGAATCCGAGTAACCCTACTGTCCAGGGAAGCGCACTGACCTAAACCTCCCCCCTCCCACCCCCCACAGTAGCCATTTGCATGAGTTATTATAGGGCAGGAGGTCCTGGCAGGGAAGACGGAACTAATAAGCCACCACCAACCAGAAGAGTTCAGGAAAGGTCAGAAGGAGACTCCATATGTCCCTCCGCCTCCCAGAATCCTCCGCGCTGGCGTCCATCTTGGCTGAGCATTGCATGCGCCACCAGGAAGCACCCTGAGTCAGAAGGATTGGCCAGAGACAACCCGGAAACTAATCCCATCACCATAAAACCTGGGACTGCGAGCCATGTGGCAGAGCAGTTCTCCTGGTTTCCCTTACCTCCCTGTTCTCCACTTTGATGCCCCTTCCCAATAAAGGCTCTTGCTTTGTCCACACACGTGTCTCCTCAGACAACTCATTTCTGAGTGTTAGACAAGCGTCCACTCTCATGTCCTGGATGGGTCTCTCTTCCTACAAGAGACTGAGGTAGCTGCTCTTATCATCCCATTATTCAGATGAGGAAGCTGAGGCTGAGAAAGGGTACACAGTGAGTGAGGGGCAAGCTCAGGCTTGTCTGACCCCTGAGGCTGTGGGCTGTAGCATCTGCCAGTCTTCCAGCTTGAGCCCCCTCCACGAGGCACAGTCAGCTGCTCTGTCCTCCTTGATTCTCACTGGGAGAAGAAAACACCTTTATTTGAAAATGTGACTCACTTTCCTTCTTATCAGTCTTACCCATAGCCTGCTGTGTAACAAATCAATGTAGGTAAGCTTAAGTCTTGTCAACAAAAAAATACCGATTGCCATATCAGCGAACAAAGGGTGGTTCAGTCGTCAACCATTACAGCCGCCCCCACGGTGAGCCCTGACGGAGCTCAGGATGAGAAGGCACGGGACGCTGGCCCAGAGAGCTGAGGTGCAGATCAAAGGGGTGATTTCGCTGAGCCTAGACTCTTGCATCTTCCCATACATGTACATAGAAAAGAGCTAAATCTATTCATTTAAGATGTCTGATTTTCTTTAATTAACAGTAAGATCAAATTGCCAACATCCGCTGGATCACGGAAAAAGCAAGAGAGTTCCAGAAAAACATCTATTTCTGCTTTATGGACTATGCCAAAGCCTTTGACTGTGTGGATCACAATGAACTGTGGAAAATTCTGAAAGAGATGGGAATACCAGACCACCTGACTTACCTCTTGAGAAACCTATATACAGGTCAGGAAGCAACAGTTACAACTAGACATGGAACAACAGACTGGTTCCAAATAAGAAAAGGAGTACGTCAAGGCTGTATACTGTCACCCTGCTTATTTAACATAAGTATGCAGAGTACATCATGAGAAACACTGGGCTGGATGAAGCACAAGCTGGAATCAAGATTGCTGGGAGGAATGTCAATAACTTCAGATACACAGATGACACTCCCTTATGGCAGAAAGTGAAGAGGAACTAAAAAGCCTCTTGATGAAAGCGAGAGAGGAGAGTGAAAAAGTTGGCTTAAAGCTCAACATTCAGAAAACGAAGATCATGTCATCTGGTCCCGTCATTTCATGGGAAATAGATGGGGAAACAGTGGAAACACTGTCAGACTTTATTTTGGGGGGCTCCAAAATCACTGCAGATGGTGACTGCAGCCATGAAATTAAAAGACGCTTACTCCTTGGAAGGAAAGTTATGACCAACCTAGATAGCATATTCAAAAGCAGAGACATTACTTTGTCAACAAAAGTTCGTCTAGTCAAGGCTTTGGTTTTTCCCGTGGTCATGTATGGATGTGGGAGTTGGACTGTGAAGAAGGCTGAGCACCGAAGAATTGATGCTTTTGAACTGTGGTGTTGGAGAAGACTCTTGAGAGTCCCTTGGACTGCAAGGAGATCCAACCAGTCCATTCTGAAGGAGATCAGCCCTGGGATTTCTTCGGAAGGAATGACACTAAAGCTGAAACTCCAGTACTTTGGCCACCTCATGCCAAGAGTTGACTCATTGGAAAAGACCCTGATGCTGGGAGGGATTGGGGGCAGGAGGAGAAGGGGACGACAGAGGATGAGATGGCTGGATGGCATCACCGACTCGATGGAAGTGAGTCTCAGTGAACTCTGGGAGTTGGTGATGGACAGGGAGGCCTGGCGTGCTGCGATTCATGGGGTCGCCGAGTCGGACACGACTGAGCGACTGAACTGAACTGAATCTTTTGATACCGAGTCTTTGTTGCAAAAACTCTATTATCCTGACTCGTCCTTTGCCTGTTTGGAGCAGTCCCTTAGAGATATCTGAGCTGCATTCCAGGTTTAAGTCCTCAGTTTTGTCTGCAGAATAAAACACTACTGTCAACTTTTTGGTTGTGCATTTTTGTTTTTGTTTTTCAATCAAGATCTCTAGGCCAGAGCTCTACCTGTGCTCTCTGGACCCTCTTCTCCTCAAAGCAGGTCTCGCTGCCATTTTTATACTCAGTATAAACAGCACAACATGCTTCTTGGGGTGGGCATGTGTATTAAAGGAGATCTAAAGGGGCTTCCCCAGTGGCTCAGTGGTGAAGAACTCGCCTGCAAGGCAGGAGTTGCAGGAGACACAGGTTCAATCCCTGGGTTGGGAAGATCCCCTGGAGGAGGGCATGGCAACCCACTCCAGTATTCTGGCCTGGAGAATCCCATGGACAGAAGAGCCTGGCAGGCTACAGTCCATGGGGTTGCAGAGAGTCAGACACGACTGAAGCAACTTAGCACACACGCAATGTATACACAGCATTCCCATGCCCAGTAAGTGCAGCTCCCACCCCAGGACGCCCTGAATTTGGATGTGTAATAGTCCATTCTTAGGCTAAACCTGTCATCTTGAGCTTGTGCTCCTGGTTTCTCATTTTGCTGTAAACGGTCCCCTCCCCAAAGCAGAAGGGTGCAGGTCAGCAGCTAAGATGAGCCACAGGAACCGGGAGCCAGACAGGGGGCTCACGTTCAGAGATGGAGTTCCAGGGTGGCAGTGCAGAGGGTACCCCCATCAGCAGACAGCCCTGTGAGAGATGGGGCCCACTCCACCATTGCCAAGACTGCCAATCACTGATGCCCCACTGTCAGCTTAAGGAGGCAACGCCTGGGCAGGGAGAGGTCCCCTGGACCAGGGCAGACGCCACAAGGCAATCTCCCTGGGTCAAGGGTCAGGGAAGTTTCTGGTGCCACCTGAGAACACGTCTCAGCGACAGGGGCCCTTCCTGCCTGCTGCTGGGAAGTCCAAGGGAAGGGAGGGGTGAGGAGCAGAACGATAGGAGAAGTCTTGACTTCCTGGCCATTTCAATGTTTAGATTATCATCCTCCTTTCTAATAACAACGGCTAAACCTCAAAGATTAGAGTCCTCAGACCCCGACACAGCCTTTCCGCCAGACTCACTCCCATCCCTCCTCTTTTGTTTCCCAGTGGCCGGGGCTCCTCTGATAACAAAGGCAGAGGAGGGGGAGAATGATGCTGGAGTTGGAGGGACCTGGCCCTGTCCTTCAGCCTCAGGCCAGGGACCTTCTAAACAAAACCATTCAGGGCAGGCGGCCACGATGCCTGGCATCATTAACAACAGGACAAGTGACATTTATTCCCTGTTTATGGTCGACAGAAAGCTGGCACATGCAGCGTCTCCTCGGGGATCACAGTGGCCTTGCAGGGCACGTGGGGCAAGCATTCTGACTCTGTATAGATGAGGACACAGGCTGAGAGGCACAAGGCCCCTGCCTCTTCCAATCCTAAACGTGACTCTTGTTCTTGAAGGGCCATAGAGTCAAGTCTGTATTTAATCACCCAATGACCAATTATATATACACACACACAGTTTTGTCTGCTTTTATTTAAATCCAGTTCCACTTGCTCATCGCTTCTCAGACCTGGAGAGCAACTGGTCACAGCCCTTTCTTCCTGTGCACATGTTGCAAAGTTGAGGACAGTAAATGATTCATTCAGAAGCCTCCTCCTTACCAGGCTGCAAACTCAAGTTCTCTTTCCCTCCCCAGTGAGCAGAGGTCTGTGGGGGATAGGAAGTAGGTCGGGAAGGCCTTCATCTGGGTTCTCCAAGGTGGGAGTGAGGAGAGTTGGGGAGGACGGATGGGGAGGTGGGGCAGCGCGTGATCTGGAGATGGGAATTTATCTCATCCACGTTGATAATTTTGGAGAGAGCCACAGACCTCACAATCCCTCCCCTCTGCCTCCCTGCCAGGTGGAGGGTGCCTGTCGAAAAGGCCCTGGAATAAGTGAGGCCTGCCAGCCTCCATGGAAGGAAGCCGACAGCTCAGGCCCTTGGTGAAAACACCCTTCCTTCGAAGTCCTCTGATGTGAACTCTCCTGCAGCTGGCACACTCTTGCCCAGACAGAGCTGGCAGAGAATTACAGGCCTCTCAAGTTTCTCTTCCCCTGGGGTTTAACCTTCATCCCGATGAATGCATGGAGGTCACTGAGCAGATAGAGAAAATGAACTTCTGGGGCCGTGTGGGTTTTGGCTCACCAAGCAGCATCCGTTAGAGCAACAGTGACAGTCCCGGGGCTGGCCTATGGAAGCTGGAAGGCCGAGCTCTAGTCCCACTTAAGTCACACATGCTCCTGGGGACCCTGGCCCAGACAGAGTCCACTTGTCTGCAATTTCCATAACAACAGCAACAAAGCTAAAATCCTCTGACCTGATGGCTCTGAAGGTTTAAGAGAGAGAGAGGGATCAGAAGACAGAACCCAGGACTCTCAACTCCAAGACCTCATTGTCTCTCCTCTCCCTAGTGGTCCTCCCCTGGAGACCCCCTGGCCCTATAGTTCTGAGTCAGGACCCTCCTCCCAGCCCACACTCACCCCCTTAAGATTACCTCTCCTCACATCCTTCCTCCCAGGCTACATTGCATCTCTCCTCTATGTTGGAGCCTCCTAATTCCAATTCCATGTCCATTCTGAAAGAGATGGGAATACCAGAACACCTGATCTGCCTCTTGAGAAATTTGTATGCAGGTCAGGAAGCAACAGTTAGAACTGGACATGGAACAACAGACTGGTTCCAAATAGGAAAAGGAGTACGTCAAGGCTGTATATTGTCACCCTGTTTATTTAACTTCTATGCAGAGTACATCATGAGAAACGCTGGACTGGAAGAAACACAAGCTGGAATCCAGATTGCCGGGAGAAATATCAATAACCTCAGATATGCAGATGACACCACCCTTATGGCAGAAAGTGAAGAGGAACTCAAAAGCCTCTTGATGAAAGTGAAAGTGAAGAGTGAAAAAGTTGGCTTAAAGCTCAACATTCAGAAAACGAAGATCATGGCATCCGGTCCCACCACTTCATGGGAAATAGATGGGGAAACAGTGGAAACAGTGTCAGACTTTATTTTTCTGGGCTCCAAAGTCACTGCAGATGGTGACTGCAGCCATGAAATTAAAAGATGCTTACTCCTTGGAAGGAAAGTTATGACCAACCTAGATAGCATATTCAAAAGCAGAGACATTACTTTGCCAACTAAGGTCCATCTAGTCAAGGCTATGGTTTTTCCTGTGGTCATGTATGGATGTGAGACTTGGACTGTGAAGAAGGCTGAGCGCCTTCTTCAGAAGAATTGAGGCTTTTGAACTGTGGTGTTGGAGAAGACTCTTAAGAGTCCCTTGGACTGCAAGGAGATCCAACCAGTCCATCCTAAAGGAGATCAGCCCTGGGATTTCTTTGGAAGGAATGATACTAAAGCTGAAACTCCAGTACTTTGGCCACCTCATGTGAAGAGTTGACTCATTGGAAAAGACTCTGATACTGGGAGGGATTGGGGGCAGGAGGAGAAGGGGACGACAGAGGATGAGATGGCTGGATGGCATCATTGACTCGATGTACATGAGTTTAAGTGAACTCCGGGAGTTGGTGATGGACAGGGAGGCCTGGCGTGCTGCGATTCATGGGGTCGCAAAGAGTCGGACACGACTGAGTGACTGATCTGATGCCATGACAATCCCTAAACAATGCTCCCCCCACAATATTCATAATCAGCAGCAGCATTACTGAATGCTTACTGAAAAGCAGGTGAAGTGCTTGCTTTTATTCTTTGCATATTGTATTTTATTTAATCCTTTCAATAATACTAAGGAGGGTTCTATCACTAGCCCCATTTTACAGATGAAGAAACCGAGACTTGATGAGGTTAAGTGTAACAGAGATTCAAATCTAGAGAACTGGGCCCAGTTCCTGTCTTTTTGTCAATTAATTTTACTCATCACTGTCACTGTTTTCATTCATCCTGAAATCTCCTCTGTTCCAGGAAGCCTTCTGTAGCTAAAGGAAGAGGGGATGCCTCTTCCAGACTCACTCAGCCTTTGCTGCTATCAGCTTCATGAAATTCAGACACCAGTGTTCACAGCCAGGACAGTGTCAGGTGGAAAACATTCCCCAGAGGGCAAGATGTCACCTGTCCTTACTCGAAGTCACTGATGTATTGAGAGGATATAAACAAAGCAAACAGCCTTTAGTAGTTGCCTGAGCAAAGTGCCATGCAGACAAAGTAAAATCTATCATAAGATAAGCAAATTGTCTGAAAGTCAAATAAAAATGACCTTTGCTTTAGCTTCTACTTGGGATTTGTGAGCCATGGCTGGTGACTCAGAATGTGGGTGGTTGGTGCCTAATGATCTAATTAGAACCACAAACTGTCAGGCCTGGAAAGAACCTCACATATCACTTTGTTCAGGTTCTCTGTGTCACAGATGAGGAAACAGACTCAAATCCAGAGACCTGGGCCCCAGATGAGGTGGAGCAGTTTCCTCCAGGTCCTGTAGCCAGGAAATAGCAGCCTGAACTGGGGACCACTCAGCTCTCCCAAGTCTCAGACCATCCCTGTTATCATGAAGGCAGAAGGCAACAAGAGTGCTTACTAATGACACATGCTTAGCCTAGTGGCTAATTCTCACCACACTACCCAGGTGGTGCGATTGTTTCTATTTCACAGATGAGAAGACTGAGGCTCAAGGACATATCAGCACTAATAGAAGAGTCTGAGCATGGGTTGTGGTGGTGGGGGCAGTTCCCTGATGGGTGCTTCCTGCTCTCCCTCTATTATCTCCCATTTGATGAGTAGTCCTTGGAGGGAAACCTATGACAAACCTAGACAACATATTACAAAGCACAGACATCACTTTGCCAACAAAGGCCCATATAGTCAAAGCTATGGTTTCTTCAGTAGTCATGTACAGATGTGAAAATCAGATCATAAAGAAGGCTGAGCGCCAAAGAATCGATGCTTTCGAACTGTGTTGTTGGAGAAGACACTTGAGAGTCCCTTGGACAGAAAGATCAAACCTGTCAATCCTAAAGGAAATCAGTCCTGAATATTCACTGGAAGGACTGATGATGAAGCTCCAATATTTGGCCACCTGATGTGAAGAGCTGACTCATTGGAAAAGACCCTGATGCCGGGAAAGATTAAAGGCAAAAGGAGAAGGGGGCAGCAGAGGATCCGATGGTTAGATAGCATCACTGACTCAATGGACATGAGTTTGAGAAAACTCCAGGAAATAGCGGAGGACAGGGGCCTGGAGTGCTGCTGTCCATGGGGTCACAAAGAGTTGGACTAGACTTAACTACTGAACAACAACTAAACCCAATGATGTCAGAGCCACAGAGAAGGTTGGGTGTGAGGCAGATAGGATAGTCTCTGCTCTCTGGGAATTCAAGGTCATGGATAACAGCAGTATTGGGGGAGGGGGAAGGGAATACGTGCAGGGACGGGTACCAGAAGACACCGAGGTCCACTTTCCATTATACATGGTTGATGGATCAACATCCCAGAGGAGTCTGGGAGGTACGGGCAAGGCCGGAGGGGGCAAGAGGGGATGCCAGGCAATCAGTGGCCAAGCAGGGCCCCCACCCCAGCTCCAAAGTGAGGTGGCCATCCCTGTGCTCCCCGGACTCAGAAGCAAAAGACTTTAACCTCCACCAGGCATGCAGAGAGTCAACTCATAATGAGGTGGTGGGCATCACCCTGGCTTGTCCCAGACTCTGCTCCCAGAGAGAGCATTCACATCAAGAACTGTTCAAGGAGAGGGACAGCACAAGCAATTCCTGGCGGTAAAACCCAAGCCCAGCTCTGTTCCACTCCCCCTCACTGTGTTTTACATGGTCAGTGAAGTGGCCGCCCAATCTGAGTTCTTGCAGAGATCTCAGGTGTGAGTGATCATCCAGGAAGCCACCGGCCATGCAGGGGAAAACTGATCATCTTCTCCAGTCAGCTGGGTTCACACCTGGCCCCGGGGGCGGGCTGTGCGATCTAGATGTGGCCTGTCCACACGAGCATCTTCTAATAAACCCTTCCATGCTAACAAAGGTGAAAACTCCTACAGTCTGGCCATTCTTTCCCCTTCGGAACCTATTAAAGGGCAATCAATGCATCTGGTCCTGGAGACAGAATAAATAAAAGGGGCCTTCCCTGAGGTCCCTGCAAATGTCAGATGAATCTGTTCAAGCAGACACGATTTTCAGAGTTGCCGCCGAGGCCTTCCTTTTGGCCTTGTGCCCATCCTGAAGTGTGGTCGGGCTACGGTACAGGTGTGTGATTGGGGCACACGGTGAGAGCGGGCACGATGCACACACTGCACACACATGGACACAGCACGCCTGGGGCAGCATCATGTGTGTGCCCTACAGCCCTTACTCGCCAGGGAAGGAGGACTCCCATGCCAAGCACCCACCATCCGCCCCACTCCAGTTCATGCTGCCTTCAGACTGGACTGTTCTCTCCTTCCCTCAAGCCCATTTCCACTGGTTCAGATCTAACCCCTGCAGCAAAGGCCTGAGGAAAATGCCACTGCCTCCAGGAAGTACACAACTCTTCTCTGAACACAGCCCTATCTCCACTCTGCTCTAATTATAAACAACACTTCCCACCCTGAATTAGCCCTCTGTGTAGATATCCATGTTCCTCTACTAATTCATCAGCCCCTCAGAGCCGAGTTCATGGCTGATTCATCTCAGCATCCGCCACAGGGTTGAGCACAGTCCCGGGCCCCTGGAAGGAACTCAGCAACTGTCTTTTGAATGAATGAACACAACATTCTTACCCAGATGCACACCAAGAACGCGTGAGGGTAGCAGGAAGCATTTCTGGTTACCCTCGCCTATTTCACTCCTTTTCCTGTTCACCCTTGTTAAAAAAACATAATTTTTTTCCAATGAAGCATTGAATTTCACTTCAAATTTGTGCAGTGAGTAGTAGCAGGCTTTAGCCAAAAAAAAAAAAAAAAAAAAAAGGTTGTTGTCTGGGAGTCAAGTAGACGCTGTCTCTCAAGACTTGAAAAGTCAGCATCTGCTCCCTTGGAAGAACTGAAAGTCCACTATGGTTCTCTGAGGAAAGAGCCAGGACTCTTGAGAGTATGCTATAGTTGTTGTTCAGTAGCTCAGTCGTGTGCGACTCTTTGCAACCCCATACTGCTTGCCTGGAAAATCCCATGGACGGAGGAGCCTGGTGGGCTCCAGTCCATGGGGTCGCTAAGAGTTGGACATGACTGAGCGACTTCACTTTTAGTTTTCACTTCCATGCATTGGAGAAGGAAATGGCAACCCACTCCAGTGTTCTTGCCTGGAGAATCCCAGGGACGGGGGAGCCTGGTGGGCTGCCGTCTATGGGGTCGCACAGAGGCGGACACGACTGAAGCGACTTAGCAGCAGCAGCAGCAGCAGTACTGCCTGCAGCACACCAGGCTTCCCTGTCCTTCACCATCTCTCAGAGATTGCGCAAACTTATGTCCATTTATGTCATCCAATCCTCTCATCCTCTGTCATCCCCTTCTCTTGCCTCAGTCTTTCCCAGCATCAGGGTCTTTTCCAATGAGTTGGCTCTTCTCATCATGTGGACAAGTATTGGAGCTTCAGCATCAGTGCTTTCAATGAATGGTCAAGACTAATTTCCTTTAGGATTGACTGGTTTGATTTCCTTGCAGTGCAAGGGACTCTCCAGAGTCTTCTCCAGAACCATAATTAGAAAGCATCAATTCTTCATCACTCAGCTTTCTTTATGGCCCAACTCTCACACCTGTATATGACTATTAGAAAAACCACAGCTTTGACTATATGGACCTTTGTTGGCAAAGTGATGTCTCTGCTTTTTAATATGTGGTCTAGATTTGTCATAGCTTTCCTTCCAAGGAGCAAGTGTCTTTGGAAAAGACCAAGGGGTATTGACAGCCAAGAGAAGGGATTTCCCAACCAGTAGAGTTCTACAGAGGCGAGCTCTGCATGCACAATGATGGGGAGATAGGTAGGAAGGCACTGGACCTCCTGTGAGCTCCCAAGAGTCTGACACTGAGACCACATTAGCCTGAAGCCGACAAAGGCTGCAGAGCTGCGCCCCTGCCTGCAGTGAGGCACAGTGCAGAGGCCTCCACACCCCGCAGCACCCAGAGCACACATCTCATGTGAGGACCCACAGTTTCCCCCACCTACAGAAACTGTCACTGTCTAGGAGTCCTGAGACTCTAAAGTAAGAGACATCTTTTCTGTTCAGTTCAGTTACTCAGTCGTGTCCGACTCTTTACGACCCCATGGACTGCAGCACACCAGGCCTCCCTGATCACCACCAACTCCTGGAGCTTGCTCAAACTCATGTCCATGGAGTCGGTGATGCCATCCAACCATCTCATCCTCTGCCATCCCATTCTCCTCCTGCCTCAGTCTTTCCCAGCATCAGGGTCTTTTCTAATGAGTCAGTTCTTCACATCAGGTGGGCAAAATATTAGAGTTTCAGTTTCAGCATCAGTCCTTCCAAGAATATTCAGGGATGATTTCCTTTAGGATGGACTGGTTGGATCTCCTTGCTGGCCAAGGGACTCTCAAGAGGCTTCTCCAACACCACAGTTCAAAAGCATCAATTCTTTGGCACTCAGCTTTATTTATGGTCCAACTCTCACATCCATACATGACTCTTGGAAAAACCATAGCTTTGACTAGATGGACCTTTGTTGGCAAAGTAATGTCTCTGCTTTTTAATATGTTGTCTAGGTTGGTCATGGGCTTCCCTGGTGGCTCAGACGGTAAAGCGTCTGCCCGCAATGCGGGAGACCCGGGTTCGATTCCTGGGTTGGGAAGATCCCCTGGAGAAGGAAATGGCAATCCACTCCAGCACTCTTGCCTGGAAAATCCCATGGACGGAGGAGCCTGATAGGCTACAGTCCATGGGGTCGCAAAGAGTCGGACACAACTGAGCGACTTCACTTTCACTTTCACTAGGTTGGTCATAGCTTTTCTTCCAAGGAGCAAATGTATTTTAATTTCATGGTTGCAGTCACCATCTGCAGTGATTTTGGAGCCTAAGAAAAGAAAGTCTGTCACTGTTTTCATTGTTTCCCCATCTATTTGCCATGACGTGATGGGACCGGATGCCATGATCTTAGTTTTCTGAATGTTGAGTTTTACTGTGCCTGGATGTTTAATGAAAGAGTAATCATTCCTAGATCTTCCATTGACATAGTTACAATTGATAAACAGCTTTCATATTTACAGGCGTTGCAAATTAACCCTTCATACTTGCTGACCACTCTGATTAGATGGAGTTCCCCTAGTCCTGCAGGCTTACTGGACTTCACCGAGGGGAAGGGCCCTCTCACTCATTCCCGCCTGCACTCACCCATTCGGGCACAGCACTGAGGCTGCAGGCTGAAACAAGCAGGGATTTGAATGGGATCAGGCTGCTTTGTGTGAAGATTTCCCATAAGGCCAGAACATTTGGTCTTGTTGCAACATTCAGATTCCCAATTCCAAAATGAAAAGTCTCGGCTTGGTTACTTTACCAGTCTCCAAACTCCTCCCATCAGCACAAATCTCATTTCCTTGGAAGAAAGGACAAGGCCGGGGCAGGGTGGAGGGTGGGATCTGTATTTGAGAGCCTAGATCAGAGTTTATAGTACCTGGAAGGGGTCTGTGGACTAAGGGTACCCTAGTTCTTCTTCTTTTGCAAATGGAGAGACAGCTATAAATAACTCAAGATGATGCATTCCAAGAGATAGCATTAACCACTTACGTTTTAAGTCCTAGCAAGTCAACGTTGTGGATTCAAGTTCTAGGTCCTCATTTGACTCAAATCCCCCAAACCCCACCTCACTGTGTGGCCACGACCCTACACAGCCAGGTCACAAGCGCGCAGGCAGCTGGATAAGAGAGTGGGAGACCGTTATGGGTTGAATTTTGTCCTCCAAAATGCATCTGTTCAAGTCCTAACGCCCGGCACTCAGAATGGAAGTGGAAGTAGTGTCCTTGCAGATGTGAGCAGTTAAGATGAGGTGGTACTGGGGGAGGCTGAGCCTCTAATCCAGTATGACAGCTGTCCTGATAAAGAGGGGAAACTTGGGCACAGAGATAGATACGCACACAGGGAGGATGCCCCGTGAATATCACACTGACACAACAGAAGCAAGAAATGCAGAAGAATTCCACAAACCAGCGGAAGCTAGGGGACAGGCCTGGAGCGACACTCCGTGCGCATGCTTAGTGTCAGTGTCCGACTCGTTGCGACCCCGTGGACTGTAGCCCGCCAGGCTCCTCTGTCCATGGGATTCTCCAGGCAAGAATACTGGAGTGGGTTGCCATTTCCTTCTCCAGGGGACCTTCCTGACCCAGGGATTAAACTCCTGCATTGGTGGGTGGATTCTTTACTCTCTGAGCCCCAGGGAAGCTGGAGCAGACACTCCCTCTCAGCGCTCAAAAGGAACTAATCCTGCTGATACCTTAATCTTGGACTTCAAATCCTTGAGACTGTGCAACAATAAATGCTTATTGTTTAATTTTTATTTTTTTGACCATGCCATGTACCATGTGAGATCTTAGTTCCCCTGGTTATTGAACCCACACCACTTGAAGTAGAAGCGTAGAGTCTTAACCCCTGGACTACCAGGGAAGTCCCCAATAAATGCCTGCTCTTTAAGCCACCCTGTCTGTGGTACTTTGTTATGGCAGCTTTAGCAAATTAACAGAGTTTTAAGACAGACCACTGGTGACGATGGTGACATCATGAAGCTAAGGTAACCAAGGATCAGAGCCACAATTCTATTAGTTTAAAATATAGACATACAGATATAAATATACACACATACTTTAAGGAAGCTAGAGATGGATGGATGGATGGATGGATGGATGGGTGGATCAATTGATCCAACAGCTGTACAGGCCCTCCCCAGCCTAGCAGCTCTCCCACATGGGGCTGGAGAGAGACTGCACAACTGTTCGGTGAAGCATCCCACAGGGAGAAAACGGACTCTATGCTGCACAGTCACTGTGCCAGTTAGTCCTCCTGAACACCCTGTGACATAAATATGCTTATCCTCATTTTACAGAAGATGAAGCTCAGATTGGTTATGGCTTCTGCCTAACAAAACCAGGTTAGTAAGTGGCAAGGCTGGGATTCACGCTCAGGTCTGCCTGGCCTCCAACACAGGCTCGTTTGTCACACCTGCTGCTTTGCACAAACCCTGCCTACATGGATCCCACGTTAAGACAAGGGAGCTCAACAGAGTTGGCCAGGGATCCAGAGTGATCAGGAAAGGGAAAGCTGTATCTTCACTCCCTGTAATCCAGGCCAGTCCATGTTCACTCCTGTAGCAACTGAGGATGAGCACGGTCATCACCAGGCCCCTGCCCTCTGCTCCAGGAGCCCAACCTGCTTCCCTTCCAAGTGCCAGCCCATCTGGCCCCTCCTGGATTCTGCTCTTCTGCAGAGGCACTAGCTCTGTCTCTTCTCTGGTCCCAGAGCCTCCCTTTATTTTGGCACCTCCAGTTCTTGGCCCATGGAGGTCACCCCTAGTCCACTCCTAGCCAAGCCAGCTAGCCCCTGACCCCTCCAAGTGGGAGGGTGAGGAGGTCAGACACTATGGTTGATACAAATGCCATCATACTGGCAAGTCAGAAATCTTGCTGGGCCATCACACTGGAGTTGCTGCCTGGGCCTCTGCTAAGATGGGTATAAACCTTAAAACCTCGGGAAGCTGGAGGGGGCCCCTTCAGGGCCCAGGCCTGGCTCCCCATTGTCTCCCCAGACTGCACTCCCATTCTCAGGTCTCAGCCTGTAAGGCATGTTTGCTTTAGTCCTAGCCCTGGCTCATATCTCACCTGGCCCCAATCATGCCAGGCTTCCAGTAGCCTCTGAGATACCTTACATGCTGTTCCTTTGGCCTGAGTTGCTTTTCTTCCCCCTCTTGAATTTCCCAGCCCCTACCTTCAGGTTCTAGTTCAGATGTCATTTCCTCTGGACTCAGGGCTGTGCTGGGTGTCTGTCTCTTATGCCTCTTTATCATCCAACAGTACTTGTCAGAGCGCTCCTGAAGCTCTGCGGTCACTTACTGAAGTCCTTGCCAGCTTGTGCCTGAGACAGGCTGGGCCTTTGCCTGCCTTGCTTACACCGTATCCCCTCAGCCCACAAAGAGCACAGACAAACACAAAGTGGCCACCCAAAAAAGGCTCTACCATTCAAATCATTCAACTTCTGTCTCTAGGATCCAAGAAAGGAGCACGGCTCTGCTACTGCAACCACGAGCGAGGTTCATCCAAACTACAGCTCACTAATCCAAACAGGACTTCTGTGAGCTACATGTAGAACCAAGGCCAGGGTGGTCCTCAGTGAAAACTTTGATGGGTTTCCACATCAAATCAACACCTTCTTGGGGGCTGCCTCCTGACACGTCCTGATACTTGAAAGCAGAAGTCTGATGGGCTAAGGGCTTAGAGAGAGAATGGAAAGAGAGGGCCCAAACCTCTCACAGCAGAAATGGGGAGGGATGTTAGGGGGGAGAGACAGAAAAAGAGAGAGTGTCTTCCTGCTCTTTCTATATCTGTTTGACCCAGAACCTGTCCTTTGCCATATGGCGAGGGAATTCTTGCTGCAAGGCCTACATTGACTTGCCGTCTTCCTCAGCAGCCTTGGATGTCCATTCTCCCAAAAACAGTACTGAAGGAAGCAGGAGGTGATGTCCAGACTGGCTGCTGCTGCCATAAATAATCCAGCTTCCATTTTTTTTTTTTTTCAGAAGACTCATCTTTGCTTTCCTGAAGCATTTGCTCCTAATGCCTGGGGCCCTCATGCTTCTGTCTTAAGTTCACTAAAGGTTCTGAGAGCTGCATATGCACTTGAACAGGAATCTGCAAGTCCTTCAGTTCCAGCCTGTGAGCCCTGCACCTTGGTGCCCAGGCCTTGGAGAAACTGTGAGCAGTCTCCCCAACCACAGAACAGGTGGCCTCCCTTCTGCCTGGCTACCCCGACGCCTGTTCAGAGAGCTCACTGCATGCTTCTCGCCCGCCTTCTCCCTCAGGAGTGCTCCTATGCAGGTAGTAATGTTGTACTTAGATTTCCTCCCATGTTAGCCAATTAATTTCATTCACCTTGAAAAATTCTCTCCCCAACTCAGTTCAAAACCAACAGATTCCTAGGTGCATTTTTAGATGTGTAAAACACACGATAAATGATAACATGAACAAGAAAATGAGGACAGAAGGGAAACAAAGGTAGCAAATGAGATACAGCAAGAAGCTGACCACAAGGTTCTAAGACACCATCGGTCTAGCTCTGAGTCTCCTAGAGGCCAAAGCAAAGATGGCAATAGGACCAGGCACCAGTTTGGAAGTTCCCAGCCCCGATCACAAGGAGGCCAGCAAGGCCCCAGATCATACTTGCAGCACTAAAAATGCAGCTGTGATCTGGCCTTGGGGAAGGCAGTCCATTCTCTCTTTCGTCCATAAACATTAAATGAACATCTTCTAACTGCCAAGTCTGTAGACTCTGAGCGTAAAATATATATCCAGAGGTGTTCCCTTCCCCGATCTCCTTAAAGAAATGTATTTGCCTGCCCAATTATCCCTGGCTTTGGGGTTTTTGCCCAGAGGTGTGGGGGTTAGGGAAGTGGTTTTGAGGAAAGAACAGACTTTCTGTCTTAGCTTTTCTCAGACTGCAATGTCTGGTTCTTCATCCTCTGTCCAGAGAACTCCTTCACGGCCCAACTCAAATGCCACCTCCTCCAAGAAGCCTTCCTATGTATTTCCAAGCTACATTGTTTCCATATCTCATGACAATTGCTTCGACATATTAGCACTTACTCATTTTTCTTTTTGCACTGACTTTTTAGCTCTTTCCTCTGGCCTGTCTTATCCTTCTCTCTATTTTAAGGACCCAACCCAGGGCCAGACCCATAAGCAATAATCAATAGACCCCTACTTGTGTTGCCTTAAAGATAATCTATTTTCATGAAGTGGAAAGTTCAGAGGTCAAACACACAGAAATTAATTTCATTTAGGACCAAGGTGGCTCTGCCTGGTGCTAGCAGGAATTCAGCAGCAACAAAGCAGACCTGTGTGCTGGGAGCCTCAGTGATGACCACTCAGGGGGGCGGCTTCCCATGATTGTTCTAAACTGAAGAGTTTGAATACTGATAACTTTCTCCAAGCTACAGACCAATAAGCTGCCTGCAGTGATCCCACTGTGAGAAGGGAAGAGGCTGTCTGGTGTGGGGTGTGGTGGGGAGGCACGGAGGTCACAGGAGGAGCTCTGGGCTGTGGAACTGCACGTGAACTGTGGTGCAGCGGCTCTGTGCGATGACTGATGGCTGTGTGTGCCTAGGGCCCATCACTAAGCCTCTCTGAACCTCAGTTTCTCATCTGTCAACAAGAAGAGTAAAATCTACCTCATGGAACATTAAGACAAACATTATAAGGTAGATGGAAGTGGTTTAAATGAAACCTGGTTTGGGACAGGTGCTTTTTAAACATTTTCCTCTGCCTTTTTTTTTGCCTTTACCTAGGGTTTGGGGCCTTTGCTACTTATGTACCACATGACTTAGGCAAACTGTTCAACCCCAAACTCAGCAAACTCATCAGCAGAATGGGCTACTGAGGACTAAACGTGATGATGCATGCAATGAGTTTGTTGCATTGCACAAGAGGTCAAAATCACATGTTTACTATAGGGGTCAATATACATGCATGCCCTAATTCATGAATTATGATCCTAACTCATCCATTCACCCAAATATGTGGCCCCCTGGCTCCAGTGTGCTGGGCTATATTCTGGAGACACAATGAGATCACCGCACCATCCCTGTACTCAAAGAGGATGTGGTCTCTATCCTTTCTGCCTGCATCTTTTGTGCACTCCAGCTCCTCTCCGTGCCATTTGCCTATCTAGGTGTCCCTCCTCTGGAGCAAACAACCCAGAAGGTAGGAAATGAATGCGAGTACTCGAGTGCCTGTGTGTGACTGATGCATGCTCCCACATGCCCTGGCATTGCTCTAAAAGGAGACACTTGGAATGTTCTGGGAGGGATGCTGTCTCCTCAGACAGAGGACTGGTTCCCCCAGGCATGATCCATGGTGATGTCTGACCAGCACAGACTTCTCACTGGAGGCTTGCGTTGGTCCTGGAGGAGGGCATGGAGCAGCCAGACCTCAGAGAAGGAAGGCTTGGGATCAAGTACATGGGGAAGATCTGCCTTCATGGGGAGGCTGGACAGCAGCAAAGACCGGTAATGACTCGGGGAAGGTTCTAGAACCCCCAAGCTCCCCTCCATTAGGGGCCAAGACGGGCCTCCACCCACTCTGCCAGGCTCAGGACCATTTCTGGAGGAGCAGATACACCGTCTGCACCTGCTGACTCAGGCCCAGGCACTGAGTGTGCCTCTGGCCAACCCCTGCCTGTGGACCACGAGGGACGCAGAGCCCAGTTTTCTTTTGCTGAGCCGCGACTGTCAACAGCCAGATTTACACAACTCACAATATAAATCTTCATAGCATTAGTTGGGCCTGTTTCAACTTTGCATCACTAATCTCTCATAGCAACCTCCCCAGGCTTTTGCATCATAATCACTAGGGCATAATTTTCCTATAAAGAGCTAATTGTTACAGACAGTCACGAGTCACTGTAATTTTTCAGGGCTGAGAAGAAAAAAAAGGGGCTCAAAGTTCTAATCCAACATCAGCAACGATAATCATAAAACCAGCCTATGTGGGGCCTGGCAGAGAAGTGCAGTCTGAGGCATGTAGTCAAACAACACAGCTGTGTTTTTGGGGGGGTGGTGCTGGGATCGGGGTCTTCCTATCATCAGCACAGACTCCAAGAGCTGGGTGGCAGGACAGATATTCAGATAGAAATTCAGGAGATGCTCCAAGGGGCCCGCTGTCCTGGTCTTAGGGCTCCAAAGGGAAGCAGGTCTTGGGACAATGGGAGTATCCTTCAGAGAAGGCCACCAGCAGGGCGACGCACCGCATTTCCTGACATCTGTTTTCTAAGCGCTCCCATCCCTGCTCAAAGGCATTCCATTTGCATTGCTCGGATGGGTCTTGCTTTAAGAAAGTGTGTGACACACACACACAAAATTCAGATTTTTTTTCTGGAAACCCCCGACAACTGTATTATTGAAGGATCTATCTTGCAAAATGATTTGCTACAGGGTTCCTCTAACAGTGGGGTCTCCCTTACAGGCGTTTAAGATGGAATTTGACTTCTGAACACCAACTTGTATGGAACCCTATCTTCCCCAAATGTCTGCTACGTTCAACAAGGTCTCCATTCCTTGTCTCCGGGCATTTATGTGCTCCACCTCCTGCCATCCAACCAGACTCCCTGAGGACTCCTGTTCTCCCCATTCCAGCTATGGAGATCACTGTGCATGCTCAGCCATGTCTGATTCTTTGTGACCCCGTGGACTGTAGCCTGCCAGGCTCCTCTGTCCATGGAATTTTCCAGGAAAGAATACTGGAGTAGGTTGTCATTTCCTCCTCCAAGTCTTCCTGACCAGGATCAAACCCCTATCTCTGCATCGGCAGTTGGATTCCTTACCACTGTGCCATTTGGGACGGCCTAGAGATCATTAGAGGCTCTAAGAGTAGGTGCCAGATTGACCAACTTAGAACAACGAAAAGGGCGAGTTTATGTCTTTGGTTTGTGTTTTCTCTTCTCTTTGACCACACACTGATTCATTTATAAATTGCTTTACAAGTGGCTCCTCTTTGCTTCCCAGGGAGCCTCTGGGATTAGGTGAGACACTGTTCTCACAGGCCCAGCTTTAATTCAACAGGCATTCCCCAGAAGATTTTGAAGGGCCAGGCCCTCAGCTAGGTATGAGATGAGAGAGGGAAGGTTTAATTGCAGACCTGGGGACTTAAATGCTTTGACTGGACGTCACAACTAGAGCTGGGCCATGTGGGGGATGTGACGGGATTCATCAGTGAGACTCTCATGGGTCAGGATATGAATGCACTTCAGTCTCCAGACTGCCCTCAGCATGCCCCTGCTGCTCCCTGCCCTCAGGGACCCAGCTTTTCAGAGGTGAGACAGGTCCCACCTTAGGCGGAGGCTGGCTGTGCCTCTCCTTCCCTCGGGGACCTCACCCACTCCTGGGCGGCCCTCAGCCTGCAGGGAGGCTCCGGTCCACGCTGGAACCCTCTTCTCTTTCAGAGTTCATGGGAGAATCCAGTTGCTGGGTGGGGAAGTAACATTGCGAAACATGTATTTCCAGTTCTACCTCACCCCTTTCCCATCCAACGGCCAGGCACACTGACTCCTTGAGTTGTGCTCCCCAATAGATGTGAGCCACGGATGTGAGTCCCACGTGGGAGTTTTCCAGAACTACATTAGAAAAGTAACTTTATATATTGTATGCATAAAATACAGACGGGCGGGAGAGTGGGGAGGCACAAACTATGGGGCATAAGACAGGCTCAAGGATGCATCGCAGAACATGGGGAATATAGTCAATACTTTTGTAATAACTCTAAATGGAATTACTTTCTAAATGGAAAGTAATCTTCAGAAATTGTATGAAAATGAAAAAAATTAAAAACAAATTTAAAAAAGAATAAGGGAGAAATCTAAAAAAGAGTGGATATATGTATATACATAACTGATTCACTTTGCTATACAGCCACCAAAACTAACATGCCATTGTAAAGCAATGTATACTCCAATTAAATTTAATAAAGTGAATAAGGGAGAATAAAAAAAATTGAAAGTAAACAAAAAATAGCAATTTTGGTACATGGTATTTAACTTCGTATGTCCAAAATATGATAATTTTAACATGCAGTCAACATAAAACAAACTATTAATGAAACATGTGTTATTCTTTTTCACACTAAGTCTTCAAAATCTATTGTATTTTTTCTTTTTTTAAAGCTATTTATTTTTTAATTGAAGGATAATTGCTTTACAGAATTTTGCTGCTTTCTGTCAAACCTCAACATGAATGAGCCATAGGTATACATATATCCCCTCACTCTTGAACCTCCCTCCCACCTCCCTCCCCACCCCACCCCTCTAGGTGGATACAGAGCCCCTGTTTGAGTTTCCTGAGCCATACAGCAAATTCCCGTTGGCTATCTATTTTGCATATGGTAATGTAAGTGTCCACGTTACTCTCTCCACACATCTCACCCTCTCCCCCTCTCCCCATGTACATAAGTCTATTCTCTGTGTCTATTTCTCCATTGCTGCCCTGTAAATAAATTCATCAGTACTACTTTTCTAGATTCTGTATATATGCATTAGAATACAATATTTATCTTTCTCTTTCTGACTTACTTCACTCTGTATAATAGGTTCTAGGTTCATCCACCTCATTAGAACTGACTCAAATGCACTCCTTTTTATGGCTGAGTAATACTCCATTGTGTATATGTACCACAATTTCTTTATCCATTCATCTGTTGATGGACATCTAGGTTGCTTCCATGCTCCAGCTATTGTAAATAGTGCTGCAGTGAACAGTGGGATTACATGTGTCTTTTTCAGTTTTGTTTTCCTCAGGGTAGATGCCTAGAGTGGGATTGCTCAGTCATTTGGCGGTTTTATTCCTTGTTTTTTTTTAAGGAATCTCCATACCATCTTCCATAGTGGCTGTATCAATTTACATTCCCACCAACAGTGCAAGAGCATTCCCTTTTCTCCACACCCTCTCCAGCATTTATTGTTTGTATACTTTTTGATGATGGCCATTCTGACAGGTGTGAAGTGATATCTCACTATAGTTTTGATTTTCATTTCTCTAATAATGAACAATGTTGAGCATCTTTTCATGTGTTTGTTAGCCATCTGTATGTCTTCTTTGGAGAAATGTATGTTTAGGTCTTTTTCCCACTTTTTGATTGGGTTGTTTTTCTGGTACTGAGTTGTATGACCTGTTTGGAGTTGTATGAGCTAAGTTATGGAAATTAATCCTTTGTCAGTTGTTTCATTTGCTATTATTTTCTCCCATTCTGAGGGTTGTCTTTTCAGCTTGCTTATAATTTCCTTTGCTGTGCAAAAGATTTTAAGTTTAATCAGGTCCCACTTGTTTACTTTTGCTTTTATTTTCATTACTTTAGGAGGTGGGTCACAGAGGATCTTGCTTTATGTCATCAAGTGTTTTGCTTATGCTTTCCTCTAAGAGTTTTTTAGTTTCTGGTCTTACATTTAGGTCTTTAATCCATTTTGAGTTTATCTTTGTGTATGGTGTTAGAAAGTGTTCTAGTTGCATTCTTTAACATGTAGCTGTCCAGTTTTCCCAGCACCATTTATTTAAGAGGCTGTCTTTGCCCCATGGTATATTCTTGCCTCCTTTGTCAAAAATAAGGTACCTGTAGGTATATGGATTTATTTCTGGGATTTCTGTCTTGTTCAATGGTCTATATTTGTATTTTTTGTGCCAGTATCATACGGTCTTGATGACTGTAGCTTTGTAGTATAACCTGAAGCCAGGAAGCTTGATTCCTCCAGCTCCATTCTTCTTTCTCAAGACTGCTTTGGTTATTCGGGGTCTTTTGTGTTTCCATATGAATTGTGAATTTTTTTGTTCTAGTTCTGGGAAAGATGCCATTGGTAATATGATAGGGATCACAATGAATCTGTGGATTGTGTTTGGTAGTATAGTCATTTTCACAATATTGATTCTTCCTATCCAGGAACATGGAATATCTCTCCATCTGTTTATGTCATCTTTGATTTCTTTCAACAGTGTCTTATCGTTTTCTGTGTACAGTTCTTTTGTCTCCTCAGGTAAGTTTATTCCTAGATATTTTATTCTTTTTGTTGCAATGGTGAATGGGATTGATTCCTTAATTTCTCTTTCTGATTTTTCACTGTTAGTATATCGAAATGCAAGTGATTTCTGTGTATTGATTTGGTATCCTGCAACTTTGCTAAATTCACTGACTAGCTCTAGTAATTTTCCAATACTATCTTTAGTGTTTTCTATGTACAGGATCATGTCATCTGCAAACAGTGAGAACTTTACTTCTTCCTTTCTGATCTGGATTCCTTTTATTTCTTTTTCTTCTCTGATTGCTATAGTTAGGACTTCCAAAACTATATTGAATAATAGTGGTGAAAGTGGACACCCTTGTCTTGTTTCTGATCTTAGGGGGGATGCTTTCAGTTTTTCACCATTGAGAATAATGTTTGCTGTAGGCTTATCATATATGGCCTTTACTATGTTGAGGTAGGTTCCTTCTATGCCGATTTTTTGAAGAGTTTTAGTCATAAATGGGTGCTGACTTTTGTCAAAGGCTTTTTCTACATCTATTGAGAATATCATATGGTTTTTATCTTTCAATTTGTTAATATGGTATATCACATTGATTGATTTATGTGTATTGAAGAATTCATGCATCCCTAGAATAAACCCAACTTGATCATGGTGTATGAGCTTTTAGATGTGTTGCTGAATTCTGTTTGCTAAAATTTTGTTGATGATTTCTGCATCTATGTTCATCAGTGATATTGGCCTGTAGTTTTCTTTTCTTGTGTTGTCTTTGTCTGGTTTTGGTAACAGGGTGATGGTGGCCTTGTAGAATAAGTTTGGAAGTGTTCCTTGCTCTGCAACATTTTGAAAGAGTTTTAGAAGGATAGGCATTAGCTCTCCTCTAAATGTTTGATAGAATTCTCCTGTGAAGCCATCTGGTCCTGGGCTTTTGTTTTGGGGGAGTTTTTCTTTTTTTATCACAGCTTCAATTTCAGTGCCTGTAACTGGGTTGCTCATAATTTCTATTTCTTCCTGGTTCAGTCTTGGATGACTGAACTTTACTAAGAATCTGCCCACTTCTTCCAGGTTATACAACTTATTGACATATAGTTGTTCATAATAGTCTCTTATAACTCTTTGCATTTCTGCATTGTCTGGTGTAACCTCTCCTTTTTCATTTCTAATTTTGTTGATTTGATTCTTTTCTCTTTCTTTCTTGATGAGTCTGGCTAAAACATTTGCCAATTTTGTTTGTCTTCTCCAAGTATCAGTTTTTAGTTTTATTAATCTTTACTACTTACTCTTTCATTTCTTTTTCATTTATTTCTGCTCTGATTTTTTATGATTTCTTTCCTTCTACTAATTTTGGGGTTTTTTTTTGTTCTTCTTTTTCCAGTTATTTTAGGTGTAAAGTTAGGTTGTCTATTTGACGTTTTTCTTATTTCTTGAGGTAGGATTGTATTGCTATAAACTTCCAGCTTAGAACTGCTTTTGCTGCATCCCATAGGTTTTGAGTTGTCGTGTTTTGTCATTTGTTTCTAGAAATTTTCTGATTTCCCTTTTGACAAAATCTATTGTATTTTTAATATTTACAAGAGATCTCAATGCTCACTATCTGCATTTCAAGTGCTCAGCTGGTGCACATGTCTAGGGACCTCATGTTAGACAGTGTCATCCTTGAGCCAATGAGGTGTGAAGAGGTGGTGAAGAAGGAGCCAGGTCAAAGTGGCCCAGGGTTGGGAATGGAAGGAGCCCAGGAGCGTACAGGGACCAACACCTTGGCCATTTCAATGGAAACAGGATCATTATCAAGTTCCCAATGTGGTAAATGGTGGTTCACAGGATAAGCCCTCAGTCAAGACCCACCAAAAAAAAAGCCTTTGTGCCATATGAGTTTGCCCACAACTGCATTGTCCAATATGACAGCCATTAGCCATTGATGGTTAGATAGCATCACTGACTCAACAGACATGAATTTGAGCCAATTCCAGGCAATAGTAAAGGACAGGGGAGTCGGGCGTGCTACAGTCCGTGGAGACGCAAAGAGTCGGACACAACTCAGCGACAACAGCAGCAGCCACACGTGGCTCTTGAAGTTAATTTAATGACCAAAAAGTCATTAGCTCAGTTACATTAGCCACTTTTCAAATGCACATTAGACACCTCTGGCTAGGAACTAGTGCTCAGAGCAATATAAATATACTTCTACCATCACAGAAAGTTCTACTGCAAGCACTGGCCTAAATTTGGATCAGTCCCTGAAAAATGTGAGAGTGGCTCCAAATTTCCTGAGATGCAAGTTCTGCCACTTATAGTTGTGGGGACTTGAAATAAAACCTAAATTGTTTTATAAGAAAATAAGGTCTTTTTCTTGCATAACTGAATCTGTGGCATGAAATGCTTAATTCTTTTAACTGACACTCTTTTTAACTCTTGGAGCATGTTGCTTCATTTATAAATTTGAAAGGCAATCCATACCACCCCCCAAGATGATACAAGGGATCAAATGAGACGAAGAAGTTTAAATGGCCAACCCGAGTCCTGGTGCACTGGGCTCCCATCCCTCCCTTCCTCTCCTAGGATTCTGTGTGTGTGTGTATGTGTGCCTCCGTGTCCTCTATCTTCCACTGCATCTTTGGGGGCTGTGTCCTGAACCCTGCAGAACCTTATTTCCCCAACCAGGGATCGAACCCTCACACCCTGGGTGGAAGCCTGGAGTTTTAACCACTGGACTACCAGGGAAGTCTCTCTTCCACTCCTCTTGAATGGGGAAACAATGAGCAGATTTTCGACTCTCTGAAAGCAAGGGCCACATCACTTCCCTACCCTGAAATCCTCATAGCAGCAGGGCAACTCTATGGTCAAACAGGACTCATGAGAAGGCAATTTTCCAGCTAACAAGTGGACAGAATTAACAGGAGAAAATTGCTTTACCAAAGGTAGAAGGAGCATCAGGATTTGTAGAAGCAGTGAAATTAGTATGGTGAGCTAGAACTACTGGAGAGAAAACAGGAAAATAAAGATGTGCGGGAAGGAATGGAAGGTGAGGAGAGAAATAAGGAATTCTTTGCATTCCTTTGGCCAAAATATGAGGTGAACCAAGAGGACAGCTGGGTTTAACCAAATAGAATTTCACAAAGGCTGCCACTGCTCTGGCTTATCTAGGCCATGAAACCCCCATCTTATGGGCAATCATATCAAGGTGAGAATAAGCAGCTGCAGTTAAACAGTGAAGAAGCTGGAGCCATTCAAGGTCAGGTCAGCTGGGGAACAAGTTGGGGGAAGAACACAGAACAATCCATGCCAAAGATAAAGGGAAAAGTCAGAAGGGATAGAATTTTAATTATATCTAAATGGGTTAACTTGAATGTGCTTGCTCAAAAGAACTGGGAACAATACAGATCTATTGCTTTTTCTCACCAACTCTGGCCAAAAATGGGTTGTTTATGAATCCTGCAGTGGCATCGCCACACTGTCTCACCTGTTCTCCCGGGCTGAGTCCCTGCCTGGAGGGGACCCTAGCTGGGAAAAGGTGGCCTGCCCAAGGAGAGGAGCAATTACAGCAGCTGAGATGTTCTGCCTGCTACTCACTGTTCAGAAGTCGGGCCTCCTCGGGGACAGTGGGAGAAGAACTGAGTCAACACAAACTGGGTGTCATCATACAAGGATGCGCCGTGACGCTGGTGTCGCTGCTCCTCTGCAGCTCCTTCCTTATCATTCCTGCAGCCATACTACCGTCCCCGATGCTTTAGAACTAGGAGCACGTGAAGGGACCCAAGTTCAGCCTCATTTTTTTTTATAGCTAGGACTCAGTGACCCAGAGAGCAGGAGGCAAGTGCCAGCCCTGCACCGGAGCCTTGACCTTAGTGGGGAACCCAAGCCATGCCTCCTGGCTCAGCTCATAGCTCTCTCCACTGATTCTTGTGGCTTTTCCACCTGGCACTGGATTTGCACACACAATACATACTTGATGCTCTGGTAACTAAAAGTACCTAAATTGAACCAGCATGACCCAGGTCCTGCTGCCTTGGCTCTCAGCCACCACTGGCCTGATTATCAGAGTGGTTTTTAATTCTAATGAAAATTCTTCAATACAAGAGCTCAGGCTCACAAAGGCTGCCGCAGCTTTATAAGCACTTGGTGGTTCGGGTTAATAAAATGTTTAGCTCTTATAAAATGCCTTTTCTCTTGAGGTATTTTTGTTTGTTTTTAGAATAATGAGATCCCTGATACAACTCTGAGACTTATGCGTGTAGAAATGGATGGCTGGAATACAATTTAGACTCCCTCCATGGATGAACACAATTGCCCCTGGGCAACAAGGCACAGAGTAGACTCTGTCTCAGCAAACTGATTGCTTTCTGAGACATGTCAGAAGCTGCAGATAGAAGCTGTCAGAAGCCAATTCCCTGTGGCTCCAGGAGAGACCGCAAATCTGGCCCAGCTTTTTGTCCTTAGGTTTCTGAGCTGACTCATGGTCTGCTAAAGATCGCTGACCCCCCATTTGCTCTCACCTTCCCCCCATGCCCATCCACCCATAACCAGGCACTGGGCAAGCTCCAGCGGATTCCAGCCCCGGACTCTGTAAGGAAACCAATGGCCCTGAGCTGCAGCCTCACAGGAGACCACAGACGTTTCAAAGACAGAAAATAGAAAATCTGCTCTAAGGCCAAAAGATTGGACTTTTTTTTAAGAACACTCATGAAAACTTTATCAGATATTAGACCCAGGCAGTCTCTGAAGCCCCTACTTCCTGTGTGAATAGGGATAATGATCTAGGCTGTGCTGTTTCTTGGGCTGGAGTGAAGCTCAAAGGTGAAGATGGAAAGACACTTGGAAAAGATGAAGCTGCATAAATAGAAAGGACTAACAGTTCATCCCCAGAGGGTTCCTGAGGCTCCAAGGGCTGTTTTGGCTTTAGTGTTTGTTGTTATGTGTGCTTGCACATAATCACCATATTCATATTTTACTCTTGCCTTTTGCAGGAGTAAATGCAGGAGTGCTCCTCCTGCCCCCCTGTTATTCTGGCCATCGCAGACAGACTGCAGGTGTTTTGTTAACCGCTGTATCCTTGGGGCTGACAGCAACGCCTGGCACATAGCAGGGACCCACTGAATAGCTAGGGAATGAAGAAAGCCAGAGCTCCTGGAGAAGGGATCAGTTTTCCTGTGCCCTAGGGGAGTGAGAAGCAGAAGAGTGCCTGGTGATGCTGACTGTTGTTCAGTCGCTCAGTCATGTCCGACTCTGCGACCCCATGGAGGCGATGTTGGTAGCACAGGTGAATTCTGCACTCCATCACCTCTGCCTCTATGTTCAACATGTTCATATACGTTCATCACCCCTGCCCCATATTCATTGCCTTTATTCTTCAGAATCATGAGAGAGGGGTAATACTCCTCTTAGCTACCTGAGTTCCTTGGGATCTGATTCATCTTCCATCCCTTGGCTTGACACCACATATGAACTCAATAAAAGTTGGTGGAATGTATGACTATCTTTCTTTATGATTATCTGAAATACCCCAGAACTGGGTCTAGTAAAATATAGGAATCTAAAGCCTGAGGGATGGTAGAAGAGAGATTCAGTTTACATAATGAATGGAGGACAGTTTCCCAGAAATTGGGTAACTTGTTTTAACTCCATAAGTAGGGGAACCAAGGCATTCCTGGAAAAATCCCACACTAGCCTTACTGAGGTTAATGTGTTTCCTGTTCCTGACAGGCCTCCAAGGAGACAACTTATCCTGATAGAATCAACACCGATTTATGGAAATATAAACAGACTTCTGAAGGGCACTCAACTGTAAGGGTAAAATTAATCAGTAAAGACATTCAACCAAAGTACTTAAGTAAGCTGGGCAGATCAGACAGAAACCCAGACAGGAAACCCATCTGGGCCCACCCACATCAGATGTTCTCTGAAAATTCTCTAATCCCTTTCTTTCCTAGAGGGGAAAAAAAAACAACCTTACATTTTTAAACTTAAAATCTAAAAACTATGTTATATATAATAAATATCTACTATAGAGTAGAGAACTCTATTCAATATTCTGTAATGATGTATATGAGAAAAGAATCTAAAAAAGAGTAGATGTATGTATTGGGTTGGCTAGCTCAATACATGTATAACTGATTCACTTGGTATAGCTGAAACTAACACAACATTATAAATCAACCGTACACCAATAAAAATTTTTAAAATAAATATAAAACCTTGCACTTCTCTGTAAAAAAAAAACAACAACAAACCACCATCACCACCAACATTAAAAAAACTGTTACATAGAGTAAAAAATATCACATCTATGAGCCACCAGGAAAATGTTTTAGGAGGGTCACGGCAGTCAGGGTCAATCATGGCGCTCAGTGCTAACATCTCTGCCCTAGGAGTGACTGTGGCCCCTGGGGAGGGAAGTTCTCCTTCATAGGTCCAGCTACTCCTCTAAAGTGGAGAAGAGGAAGGAAGGAAGGGTCCATCCTGTCCCCACAGGAAGCTCTCTACAGGGAAACACAGAAAACACTCTTTCTTAACACACCTCTCCTTTAAAGCAAAGCGGATTGGTAACTTGATGACCTCACAAAAACAAAGACAGGCCTTTTAACGACAGTGTGGGGACTGTCGGCCAGTAGGCTGAGCAACAAACAGAAAAATAACAGCAAGGTGTTCTGGCTCCCCTGGCTCTTCTGGCTTCAGGTCCTGATTTCTCAAAGATTAAAAAGAAAAGACAAACAAGAAATCAATAATTCCAGAACAAAAAAGACAAGCTAACTATCTGAGTGGAAAGAGCCAGCCCTCAGAAGGTTAACTGAGGGACACCTGTGAGTCAAAGGACAGTTGGTTGGGCATCATCGGACATCCTCGTGTGGCAGGAAGGCCTGTGATCTGTCCTCGCAGTGAGCTGAGCACTCCTAGTGGTACAGCAGACACGGGCTTCATCAAGCCATCCGCAGCCGCTCATGTGGTCCCTGCCATGGCTGGGAAAGAGTGTGGCCTGGGTCACTCACAAGAGAGATGCAAGGTCACCAGCTTCCATGGGCTATCCATGATCCTATCTTTAGCAATGTGGTAACAGCTGTCAGTAGTCATCACTCATTGAGCAGACCTTATCTGATTTCAGCCTCACGATTCTATGAGTTTCATACTATAATCTCCAGTTTGTGCTGTGTTTAGCGGCTCAGTCATGTCCAACTCTTCCCGACCCCATGGACTGTAGCCCGCTCTTCTGTCCCTGGGGATTCTCCAGGCAAGAATACTGGAGCGGGTTGCCATGCTCTCCTCCAGGGGATCTTCCCAACCCAGGGATTGAACTCAGGTCTCTTGCATTGCAGGCTGATTCTTTTCCATCTGAGCCACCAGGGAAGCCCAGTGTACAGGCAAGAAAAAATAAGACCCAGAGAGGCTGGGTAACTTTTCCAAGGTGATTCTTTGAATATGGTAGTTCTCAGCCATGGCTGACCCTTAAAACCCCAAATCACAGTGCCCAGGCTGCATGGTCAGCCAATTAAATTAGAATCTCTGGGGCAGAGTATATTTAAAGCTCCCCAGATGATTCCAGTCCCACTCAGCCATCCTCCCTTTGTCCTACCAAGTTTTGCATGGTTCTATATATACTTTTCTGGTGGTCAGGAACTCCTGCCCGTTCTCAGCTGTGTTCTGCAAGATCTTCTGTGTCTGGAGGTGTATTCCTGATGTATCCATGGAGAGAGATGTACTCCAAGTCCACCTACTCTTCCGCCCTCCTGGATCTCCCCCAGATGACTACAATGAGCAGCCATGGGTCTAGTATTGGATTGGCCAAAAAGTTTGTTCAGGTTTTCCGCCCACTCTTATGGAAAAACCCAAATGAACTTTTTGGTCAACTCTACAAATAGTAGGATTAGGATTTGAATCTGATTCCAGGCCTTTGCTTACTTTTCTCTGCAATACTTCCAACCGTGAAGTAACAATCCAGAATTTTTTTTTTTTTTAAGTCATCAAATGGCTTTCATACTGGACATATTGGGAGACCTGGGATTCAGAAAAAGGAAATCTCATTTGACATCATGTTTACTTTGCTTATAAATAGGCTTAAAAACAAAACAAAACAGGTTGAGGGCTAAGAGTCTTTCCTACACAGCAGAGTGCACGGGCTTTGTGAACAGGACTTTCAGACATTCAGAATGTTTTTATTTCACTGTCCAGTTCTGGCCACGTACTTCTGGAAGGCTGAGCTGGAGTTTGACTTTAGGGTCTCAAGCTGCCTTCTGGGGCTCACAGTGAGTGTGTCGACTCACGAAGGTACCCATGGCCAACATCACGCTAGTATCTCATCTGCTCAGACAGATGGGTCCTGTCTGCCAATTCCAATGAATACCTCAGTTAACAGCGCTCATTTTCTAGGGCAAAATCATCAGGATTTAAACATCCTCTGCCGAGTGCCATGTGGAACAGAACATCCCATCTTCGTGACTTTTCCTGTCATAAGGAAATGATGGAAAATACTTTTTCATATTAAAACGTTTGCTTTTCTGAGGACAAGAGCCACCATGGCCACTTTAGCTGAGACAGCTAGTTTGGGTTGTATAATAAAGACTTGTATAATCAGAGCCTTCAGCCTGTCACTGCCCTCCAATTAATCCTTTCCTCTTTAACCTATAAGATTATAGCTTATAACTTCCTAAAGCCTCCCTAACAGTTCATCTCATGCAACTTCTGTTCTCACTAGCCATAGCCCATAGCTGTACAACACAGATATATTTTGCTGCCTGAGTATTTTTTTAATATAAATTTATTTATTTTAACTGGAGGTTAATTACTTTACAATATTGTATTGGTTTTGCCATACATCAACATGAATCTGCCATGGGTGTACACGTGCTCCCCATCCTGAACCCCTCTCCCTCCTCCGTCCCCATACCATCCCTCTGGGTCATCCCAGTGCACCATCCCCAAGCAACTAGTATCATGCATCAAACCTGGACTGGTGATTCATTTCATATATGATATTATACATGTTTCAATGCCATTCTCCCAAATCATCCCACCCTCTCCCTCTCCCACAGAGTCCAAAAGACTGTTCTATACATCTGTGTCTCTTTTGCTGTCTCACATACAGGTTTATCATTAAACCCCTCAATAATACATGTTAGGTTCCATCTTATAGGGGAGTATAAGGCACTCCTTTAGTTTCCATACATTTATCCAAGATACACTTACTGAGTAGCCTTCCTATGCTAGATATGTCCCAAGATACTGGGTGAAAAACACCAGTAAGGTCTAGCCTCTGACATGAGCAAGCTTGCAGTCCAGTGGGGAAGTTGGATACATAAAGGGCAAGTAAAACCCAATGTGGTGGCTGCATGGTGGACCCACTGGCACATCACTCAACTCAGCTGGGGAAGAAGGGGTGAAAGGTGACAGAGAAGGGCCCCTGAACAAAAGGAAATCTAAATGAAGGGAATCTTCAAAGAGACATCAAATATGATCAGGAGCTGAACGACCAACTGAAGAAACTCACTTTTGCAGGGCAGTCAGGACAGCATTTGCTCCATTCAAATGTTTTAGGTCATCCTAAAGGCCCTTCACAAAATGTCTTTCAGCCCCTTCTCCCTCCTAGTCCCCTGGGTGGAATCCCACACCACTACTCACTGTTCCCCAACCAGACCATGTGCATTCATTCATACGTTCTGTTCTTGCCTAGCCTGTGTTCTTTGTTGGGAATGGTCATTACCCCTCTCAGTCCAATGGGTGCCTATGAACCCTACGAGGTCCAGTACAAATGTCACCTCCTCTGTGAAGATGTCCCTACCTCTGGGCAACCGTAGTACACGTGACATTATATTACAGTTATCTGATTGCCTCTCTAGGCTGTATGTTTCTAGAGGACAGGGGTGTGTGTGCGCATGCTAAGTCGCTTCAGTCGTGTCCGATTCTCTGAGACCCTGTGGACTGAAGCCTGCCAGGCTCCTCTGTCCATGGGATTCTCCAGGCGAGAATACTGGGGTGGGTTGCCATGCCTCCTCCAGGGGATCTTCCTGACCTAGGGATCGAACCTGCATTTCTTTCGTCTGCCTCCTACACTGGCAGGAGGGTTCACTGGCACCACCCGGGCAGTCCTAGAGGACAGGAGCCGCGTCTTAGTCATTCTTACGTGCTAAGTGTTCGGTAGCCAGGAGACACGTCACGTGCCTTCTTTTTGACAAAAGAATGAAGGAACAAAGCAAAACATTAAAAATTTGCATGAGGGACTTTCCTCTCCTCTCTTTACTCTCCCTATTCATTCCAGTGTACAGGTTCCAACACAGACAGCCCTACCCAACCCTCAGTAGAGAGGCGGATACGGAAACCCTCCCCGTGCTTTTCACCATAAACGCAGTGAGAAACCAGAATGAGCTCGGGGAGGCTAAGGCCATGCCTTTCTCATCACACTCAGTCTGGTCCAGCCACTAGTCAGCACATGTGATAGGGTCAACCAGTGGTGGTCCAGTGGTTAGGACTTGGCCTTCCAATGCAGGGCGTATGAGTTCAATCCCTTGTTGGGGAGCTAAGATCCTACATGCAGTGCGGCCAAAAAAAAAAAAATCAAACAAAACAGAAACAATATTCTAACAAATTCAATATGACTTTAAAAACAGCCCACATTAAAAAAAAAAGTTTTAAATAAGATAAATGAACAAACCAAAAACTCACAGGAACTAAGACAATTCAAAGGCACAAGCAGTCTCCCTAGCACAGGCTAATATAGGGGTGACTTAACAGGAGGACGCCGCTATCAGCTCCTGGCAAGACAGGCAGAGCACTAACTTCTGAAAGGCGGCTCATTTGGCGATTGGCACGTGTGCAACTGCGCCATAAGCAGACAGAGAATGGGGAGACTGGGAAGCAAACTGATTATTCATGAATCTAATCACAAATAACAGCTCAAGAAAGGCCCTTCTGAGATGCCTGTAATAATTCATGCCGAGGATGCAGGGAACCCTGCCAAGTTGGCATCTGGACCTTGAAGTATCACGGGGCCAGGCTAGCTTGTGGTGAATCATCAGAGGCAGGCCAGCTCAACTCCTTAGACCCAGTGCTGACAGGACCAAGGTCAGGGTCAGGTCTTCTCAGGCCACAGCAAGGCATACTTTGCTGTGGCCAGAGCCTGCATCCCTTTATCCAAGTCAAGCATTCCAGCATTTCTCTCATTTGAAAGACAGCACCTTCAGAGGCAGGATGAGGTGATTAAGGAGATGGATTTAACAAAACATGTTCCGACTCATACACAGCACCGAGCCTTCAAACAAGCTGAGTCAAGCGATACAAATGCCCAATGTTTAGGGACCCCGGACAGTGCCCGGGATGGGTGGAGGGTCAGGCCACTCTCCTCTATTCATTCAAATGTGCAGGTTCCAACACAGACAGCCCTACTCAACCCTCAGCAGAGACAGAGGTGGATATGGAAACCCTCCCCAGGCTTTTTACCATAAACACAGTGAGAAAATCTCAGCTCAGGGAGGCTGAGGCCATGACTTTGTCATCACACTCTGTCTGGTCCAGCCACTAGTCAGCATGTGTTACAGGGTCAACCATGGTTAATGATGATGAATGATAATTTATGTCTTGATGCTGTGTGGGGTTAGGAGGGGCATAAAGTCTTTTCATGCTCTACCATTATGAGATGCCTGTACTGAAGAAACTATTCTGGCCACCAGAATCGACAGAGATGGATATTTCAAAGAAGAAAAGACATGTGTCTTTCAATACAGAAGCCCTAGTTTTGATTGGCAAAATCAAGGCAGGTTCCCATAGAGTCTTCTACATGATAAGTTTGTGACAGTTCCAATGAGCACACAGAGGCTTCCCTTACTCAAGAAGCCCATAGGCACAGAAACAAAGCCTCTAGTTAACTTTCCATTGTCCAGGAAGAAATGGTGCAAGGGGTGTGTGCAACTATAGGTACGAGAACAAGCTGAGATTGATAATCTTAAAAAAAATCTAGATGCTCTGCCACCAGATATCAGAAATAATCCTGACTTCAAACAAAACAAATTCATTTCAATCAAAGCATGAGAGTCTGATCCTCTGAAAATGACTTGACAAGCCTTCTCTGGAGTCTAGCTTCCGCTGGCCTGCAAGAGCCAGGTGCATTCTCATCCTCCCTCCAGCATTCAAAATGGTCCAAAGATGGTTATGGGACAGGAAGCAGCAAAACACTTAAAACAAAGCCCCTCAGAAGCCTGTCTCCTGTCGCTAGGGATCTCCAAACAAGCGATTGATTTGAACTGCAAAGCAAAGTGTAACAACTGTGGATAGACCACTCTAAAGAATAACAAAGGAGGCTTGGAGGTTCTAAACTTTATTCTCTATGATCAGAGACCATGTGCATCATAGTCAGCTGGTACGTGATTTAAATGCATTAAATGTGTTAAAAATGCACACTCATGGGAAACACCCAATATCTACTGAATCTCAATCTCTAGGGGTTGGCACAAGGGCCTACATTTTAAAATAAGCTCTTCAGGAACTAAAGTTGGCAGACAACTCCAAACCATAATGAACTGAGGTCTAAGGGTCTGAAGACTGTTGGTACCTTTGTCCTAGTTCTGATAAGCTCTGTGTTCCGAGATTGAGTTTGTGCCATTTTTATTGATAATTTCATAGCCTGAGCCCATTTTAAAGAGACTGTGTCTGCTCTTCCCAGTGTCTGGCTGGCACATAAAGAATTATCAGTTAGTGGTGGTGGAATAGGCGACTAGATTATATGAGTAGGTCACATATAGAACAGGTTACTGGATGAATGAAATAATGAACAACGGAGGCTACTAGGGAAAGAATAGATTTCAATATAGTAATTACCAAACATGAACCTGGAGTGAATTTTTTGCCTTGATCACATGGAAATCATAGATAAATTTCTCTCTGGTCATTCCATTTCATGCAGTTGAAACAGGAAAAGAAATAGTGCAGACCAGCAGTTTGAAGTCTGTGTGCAGGTGTGCATGTGTGCATGTACACACACTCACATACACACAGCTAGGGATCTAGCTGCCACATTCAATATTGATCAGTTCAGGAGGAAGAGCCAGCTGCAAATGTATTTACAAGGGAAAAACTCAGCGTTGGGGGACTTCCCTGGTAGCCTAGTGGATAAGAACCTGCCTTGCAATGCAGGGGACACAGGTTTGATCCCTGGTCAGGGAACTAAGATCCCCATGTGTCATGAAGCAACAAGCCCATGTGCTACAACTGCACCACAGTGAAAGATCCTGAGCCGCAATTAAGACCCCACACAACCCAATAAACAAACATTAAGAAAAGAACAATTCAGCCTTGGATAGACAGCCCTTTAGGTAGGAAGTGCAGCCCTGCATCTTGATGGCTTTGCCCTTAACCTGGGGGCAAAAACAGAATTTGCAGGTAATCTGTTAGGCTGGGCTTTGGCTCTTCTCTGGTCCTTAGCCATCTGTATCCCAATCTGCCAAAGGGCCTTCATTGGGAGTTTTTCTGTTCAAGGCATCACCTAGAGCAATTCAGATGTGGTCCCGCCCCCCCGCCCGCCCCCCCCGCCCCCCCCCCCCCCAGGGACTCACAAGCCAAAACAAGTACTGCCAGGTAAGAACAAAATGCTACCAAATTGAAAGCAGAGCTCAAAGTAGACAATAATGTGGCTGAGGTTGGATTATAGAGAGACTGAGAAGCTAGGCTTTGATTTGGGTAAAAAAGGGTTAGGAGAAGTATTCACTTCTCTCCAATCTGTATTTTAAAATTCCCCAGCATTCCCAGAGGGGAATGGCATTTAGAACACAAGGTACATTTATAAATCAAGAGATCAAATCATGTATGGCATAAGCCAACACAATACTGTAAAGTAATTATCCTCCAATTAAAAAATATATTAAGAAAAGATCAAATCAATCATAAGAAGTGGCTTCTTCTTTAGGTTTCCTTTCATTTTGTATTTCCTTATCTATCCTGCTAGTGGTCTGAACTTTAGTTAAGAGAGTCTCAAGAAAAAATTCACCTGTCTTTCCTACACACTTGAAATTCAAAGGGAAACTTCGGGTGGAAATACCCCAAATCTGACATTTATACTTTGAGCAACAGTGTCACCCTAGGCAGCAAGGGATGTTCAAACACACTGTGCGTTGCACGGGCCCAACCCCAGCCCCTCTGCTGCGAGCTGCAATTCCCCATCTCTCTCCATAAGAAGGAGAGCTGAAACACGAATGAGTGAAATGGCATGACTATAGGCAGAATTCTGAACGCAGTATAATTTTTTAAAGGAAATCATCTGAAAATACTTGTTGTTGACTGTCATTAATGATAAGTTGCTTTCAAAACAGCTCGTAACTTATTGGGAAAAAGAAATCGATCTGTCTTACTCGGTAACAGATGGAATACTTGTTTGCCAGGGTGTGGAAAAAAATGAAAATTCCTAGCGAACTGATAAGACCCTTCCCCCTGTATAAAGATGGGGCTTCCTTCAAAAACGTGTTATCAGTGCTCTACAAATAGCTTTCAAAGTTTACAAATGCAGAGTTAAGTCAACATCAGTGCATTGTAATGTAGCTTGGCCATATCACCTTCTTTGAGACTTACCCATTAGCTAAAGAATAGCTAAAGAATATCCATTGTCTTTTTGCCCACCCCACCCTCTTTTATGGATACAGACAACTGACCTGGGCCTGGTGAGGCCAGTAAGGAATAGAAATTGGAGAGGAATGGATATTGGAGAGTCCCTCAGCTTCTGGTCAGGCCTTCCCTATTTATTCCTACAGGCATTTCTCACTGCAGCCAAAAGTCTTCCTCTAAAACAAGGGTCCGTCATCTTTTTTTCCAGAGCAAATGTGACACAAAGGTAAGATAGATTAAAATAGTTATATCTGCAAAGTGCTGAGGACAGTCTCCGGCCCACAGTAAGAGCTGTGCAAGTGTTTGCTATTACAGCGATGACTACATCTCCAAGCTGCAGCTGAGAAACATCACTGCCTAAGATTAGGCAGGAAAATAATCCCAATTCTTTTCTTTCCAAAAGGCAGGTGGTACCAGCTCTCAAAGGGACATGGTCAGAGCTAAACTCCTAGTTACCAAAGCATAGCTCATCTAACTCAGAAAGAGCTCTTGATTGAAAAGTGCAAAAAAAGGAGTGAAATGGCCTAAGTCATTCACCAGGTGACCTTGGGTACCATGGCAACTTCTTTGCAAGTCATCTTTTTAAGGACAGCAAATAGCTTTGAGATGAGTAGCAGCTGAGTGCTAACACTATCTCATTGCCTACCTCTGACAGCCTCCAATTTTGAGTGTATCTAGTAATCAGTGATGAAACATGCCAATATTTCCTATGCTTCTCTAACTTGTCCAACTGCATTTCTTTTGGTGTCTTATGACTTTGAAGGAGAGTCACAGGGTGAGTGGGGGCAGGATGGCTTTCTGAGAAGGCAGGAAGTGTGACGTGGCAGGAAATAAAAATGAATTCAAACAGTCTAGATTCCTGGCCTGGCCTCAAGGGCTGCCTGGACCTGCAGAAAGCCTCTTATCCAGGCGTGAGCCCAGCAGACTCTTGTGTTTAATCCTTTTCCAATGATGCTTAAAACAGTTTGGAAAGCTCATGTTGCCTACTCATGCTCCATCACAATCAAACCAAGTGGCTTCCATTTCAACTGTGATCTGCAATATACTCAGTGGCCATTCTAATCCTCTCCCCTGGACACTATGCAGGCAGGCACCTGGGCATTTCTCTTACTTGTCCTGTCTTTTTTTCATCTTTATTGTGTTAACTTCTCTGTCACAGAATCAACTGTGTTATAAACAACAGAATCCTCATTTTTAATAAAGGAGAATTAAAAACATAGGAGAAATATATATATATATTATATGTATATCTGGGTTTTGTTGTTTATAAGACAGTTGAATCTATGACAGAGAAGGGGCCAACTGATTACAGAATAGAGAGAGAAGATTTGAGAGTTGTCTCTGCCCTGTTATATTCTTATGTTTTATCTTTCCAACCACACTGCACATTTTTTAAGAGCAGAAATGATGCTGAAGTATTTCTAGCTCTCCCATCACTTTCCCTAACTTCCTATGAAATATTTGTAGTTACAGTAATAATGTGTACATGGCTTTTTGCATTTTATAAAAGGCTCTAACTCTTGGGATAAAACTATTTTCTACCACTTACCCCAGAGACATTAAGAGACCTTCCCATGTCAGTACTACCCAAAGCAATCTGCACATGACCACATTATCACATTACCAGATAGGAGAGGCAGAGGCAGTATCTGGACCTAGGTGATATGGCTTCAGAGCTTGCATACTGAACCATCACTATACAGCCCCTCACAATGGTGGGCCCACTTCTCTTTTTACTCTATCACAAGACCTTCTTTCTCCATACACAATTTATTTACAGAGGCTTAAAAGAGTGAGCTCAACAAAGGAGCACATTACAGTAAGGAGAGGAACTCAAGGTCTTATTTCCAGTTACCAGAGGAAATTTTATGAAAGAGGTAGGCTTGTTAAAAAATGCCATAAGCCCTTTGAAAAACAATGGATGGTGTAAATTCACTTTAAAATTACCCTTTTCAAAACATATATGTTGCTGTTCAAATACACAACTGTCCTAGGGAGGCTCGGATGGAATTCTCAGGTAAAGTAACAGAGCTCCAGGTACATGTATTAAACCCACAAATCATCATCTGAGCAAACACTGAGCAAGTGAGAGAACTAATACAGGAAAAGTCAGTCCTGCCTGATCCTGCTCCTGGGTCAGGCGGTGCCTCGCCACCCACACCCAGGAGGAGAGAGATCATGCCTTTTATCTCAGCTACTTCTGATTTCCTCTGCAGAGCTGACTTGCATCAGGTTGTAGCAGATGAACGCTCTCCTGGAGCCCAAGGCCTGGGGTGCCAGAGAAGCAGGCACTGCCTTGGCATCTCAGAATCATTTAGGAGCTCATCAGAGGGAGCTCAGGCCAGGAGTGGCCATAAGAACATTGAAATAGTGGCAGATGCTCCTTCCACCATGAGGCCACAGACCTGAGAGGGGCCAGCTAGCTGAGGATAAATTGCCCTCCACTCTCAACAGGTAACCAGGTAACCCTGTGTGGGCTCCTCCTAGTGATGCACCGCTATCAGCCCAGCAGCCTCACATTCGGAAGCCAAGTGGCCCACGGAGAGACCAGGAACATGGCAGGAGCGGTGGCTGGGGAGGTGTGGGTCAGACAAGACAGGGCACATTTTATGCATAAGCGCAAGTTCTTTCCAACTACTGGAGTCTGCCTTGACCTCTGCCCTTGCAGAACTCCTACAGCAAAGCATCCTTATCTTGTACTCAGCCACAAGCCTGGCCATCTTATCTCTTATGTGTTCAAGGCTCAAGGGCAGAGCTCTTCTAACTGCCTTCAGCCGTCAGCACATAGGAGGCCCCAACACTTTCTGGATCAGGTGATGGGTCATTCAGAGTGTAGGGCGCAGCAGCTCTCTGAGTCTAATCCTTCAGCTGCCCAGGGTCCTTCTATCTGTCAAAGTTGAAGAGACAAGCTCTTTTCTACTTGGCTTTTGGTGACAGAAGAACCAGGAGATCAAATTATCAATTAAATGAAGCAAGCTAAATGGAAAACAAAGTATCGTTTGACAGGGCCTGATTTTTCCTTTCTTTCTTGCCTCAAGTTTTTTAGAGAATGTACCTCTTTCCCTTCCAAGAAAGTTGTGCAAATTGTATAAAGATTTTCTGAGTAGGACTCGAGTCAAGTGAGTTTATGTTTGGAAAATGTTCTGATTTGGGAAAGAAGAAGCAAAGCTCATGGGAAATTGGCTAAGGGTTGGAATTTACCTGAAGGCTAATCTGGACTACAGGGGTGGCCACAAGGCAGCCCAACACTTGTCAGTTCCATGCAGATGAAGTAGGAGATCTGGGAGCCCCCACGAGGTTCCCGTCTCCCTCAATTACTTTCCATACCAACTTGTCAAAAAAGCCTAAAATATCACACTACTTACAAACAATCGATAATGTTCTGCATTAACATTTATGTTTTAATTTGAGCAAGTTTAAGATAGGTAGTAAAATGGCATTGCCTCCTGAGATGGGTAAGCCACACCAACCATGGGCATGTACCAGGGCTCTCTTGATGAACTTTGTTGCCTAAGGGGAAGACCTCACATGACTCACAGTCAGGGAACAGGACACAGATGCTTCTGAAGACAGCAGATTTGGGCAGGGCTGTGGAGAGAGAGACAGGAGTGGGGGGATCCAAATCTGTTTGAGGTACATAGCAAAGAGGGGACGATCATGAGAGGAGAATGCAGAAGGACACGTCTTAGCTACTTCATTGTTCTGCCCTGTGCAGGCTGAGGTCATAAACACTCTTTTACCTTTTATCCCCAAAAGGTCAGTGCCCGGAGTACCTTCAACGAATCTTTCTATTTCTCACATTTCAGAATTCACACTCAGCTCTCCTAGAGTCAATAACAAATCAGTCCTGGCTCAGCCAGCTCTGTGCATGGTGCCCCCAGACCAGGTTCAACATGGATGGACCTCGAGAGTGTCATACTGAGTGAAGTAAGTCAGACAAAGACAAATATGATACGACTTACATGTGGAATTTTAAATATGGTACAAATGAACTTATCTGCAAAACAGATATAGAGTTATAGATGTAGAAAACAAACTTATGGTTACCAGGGGGTCGTGAGAGTAGGGGTAAATTGGGAGATTGGGATTGATGTATACACACTACTGTATCTAACATAGATTAATAATAAGAACAAAGCATATTTAGCACAGGGAACTCTACTCAATACTCCTTAATGGCCTAGATGGGAAAAGGATCAAAAAAAGAGTGTAAATATATATATACACACGTAAGTGTATCTGCGTAAATGATTCACTTTGCTGTATATTTGAAACTAACAACACTGTAAATCAGCTATACTCCAATAAACATTTTTAAAATAAATAACATGGGGGAAAAGGAAACATAGCCTTAATAAAAACAACCCTTCAAATTTACATTTCTATCATTATTTATATTGAATTCAATGCCAAAGGATGATGAACTTACAAAGCTGATGGACTGGGGGAGTCGTGGTAACTGTCCCACTCGTGGCAGCTGATCCCAACTACTCTGAGGCAGTCCCCACCTGCAGAGACCTCACTAGATGTTGTTTCTTTTTTGGGGGGTTAGAACAATGGTTTCCTGAGCTTCTTAAACCTTCCTACCAAAATGTTCCAGAAAGGGCAGGAGGTGACAGGGAAAAGAGAGGTCCAGCTCAAGGCCCATCAAAAAAAACATTTTTTTCTGTCATCGTACATTTATCTCATAATTAGACAAAGTTCGCATCTACTGTAAAAAGCATCTGCTTTTATTCTTACATAATTCTTCCCCCACTCCGAAATTTCTGGGTACAACGGATGCTCCAGGAAGCAGCTGTTTGGAGAAGAGGCAGAGACCTCTCTGGGTGACTGAACCTTTTTTGCCATCTGAGCCACATGCGGGCAGAAGCTAAGCCCTGTGACAGCGGGACACCAGTGAAAACCGCAGGCCTTGACTCTGCGATGACCCCCCGGCTCACGAGGCTGCTTAGGACCTGGAGAGGGTGCCCGTTTAAACACAAAGCCTAGGTTCGATGCACGATACTGGATGCTTGGGGCTGGTGCACTGGGACGACCCAGAGGGATGGTATGGGGAGGGAGGAGGGAGGAGGGTTCAGGATGGGGAACACATGTATACCTGTGGCGGATTCATTTTGATATTTGGCAAAACTAATACAATTATGTAAAAAATAAATAAATAAATAAATAAAATAAAATAAACACAAAGCCCACAAAGCTGGTTGAAGGATGAAAGGAGATGATACATGTGACATGCTCCATGCTAGGCACTCAAGAAATGTTAACTATTAATATTTCTCTTCCTCCTATCTAGTTAGAAAAGGCCACATCCTCCCCCTATTTGCAGCCCTTTAGAGGCCCCTCAGGCCACAAGGCTCTTCACGATGGGCCACCACCAAAACCTCTGGCCTCATTTTCTGCTACTTTCCCCCAGTCACTCACGCCTGGACTCCACCATTTAGTCTGGGATGATTTATGGTCCCCACACGTCTGTGTTCTTTCACACCCCAGGGGTCCTGTAGGTTCTGAGTGCTCTCCCTAGGAGGCCTCCATACAGCCCCCCATTCTCCCTGTGACTCCCCTCACCTGATCAGACCCAGAGGAGGCAGCATCCCGTCTGTAAGACTTCTCAGCCCCTCGCGCTTCCACGGACCTAGTGTCTGCCTCTGAGGCATCATGCTCGGTCTCCATTGCTATTTGTCCATCTCATCTTTCAAGTGTCCTGCTCATGGGGGAGTAAGACTTCATCACTCCATGCCTTGTCTACACACAGAAGACACTCAACAAACATTTGATGAATAAATGCATGTACCTGGGCACGTGGGTGGGAGCATGAATAATGCGGGGGATGGGGTGGTGGGTGCCGCAGAAGATGGGGGGATATACTTGCCCAGCACTGGAGCCTGTATATGGACTGTCATGACCCCTCAGCCCAGCGCTGTGGGTAAGAGGGCCACCAGAAAGGTTTCTATATCTTGACTGCGGTGGATAGAGGGTTTTATTTGCCTAAGTCTAACTATACCATCTCCTCCCCACCACCTAAATACCAAGATCCAGGAGATACACATGTGTGCACGCAGGCACAGTTCCTACTGCCAGCTATTTTCTGCCACTTCAATTTTGCCAAAATGCTTTCCTTGCTCCTGCATGGGCATTTTGTTCAAAACTTTGTATTTTTTCATTTTAGTCATTTTCATTATCTTATCCATTTTGCTTCCTGAAAGCTGTGTTTTATCTTACAGTCTTTGTGTTATTTTATCTATTTTTTAACTTTAGATTTTTAAAAATGGGGTTCTTCGGGGAAGGGAACAACTTCAAGGTTACTTAGGACCAGGACACAGAGGCTCCATATAGTCCGTGCCTTTGGGAATTCCTAGGTTCATAGGAAAGACAAAAAAAACAAACCCTAAAACAGACAATATATCAACTCTCAAAAGGCACACAAAAATGGGCCCCAAATAGTCTCTAGCACCTCAACACCTGGGCTGAATGGAGATGAGTGAAGGAGGAGGTTGGACAGGCAGAGGCAGTTAGGGTCATCTCTCACATGGTCATGACTACCTCCCAGATTGTCTAGGCTGTAATTCTCACAATACGCGCACCCTCTTCCTGTTTTTTTCACACAGCACAGGCAATCACTAGGCAAGATTACTAGAGGTGGGGCTCACCCAAGAGTATTTATCCCCTCCCTCCCAGGCAACATCATCATTTACACTGAATTACATGATTCAGCACTTCCTAAAGGAGGTTGCAGCCATTTCTGATACAGGACCAAAGCAAGGAAAGAAAGGCTTCCTGACAGAGCCAAGAGTGGGGTCAGATCTTTTCTTTCCAGCCTTCCCATGCCCTGACACCTGGATTCCTACCAGAGGATTTTCGGTGGGAGGGAGGGAGGGAGGGAGAGGAGAAGGGTGCTCACTGGGCAGCCAGCAGCCCCAGCCACAAGCGTCTGCACTCGATGCTGTTGGAAAGTGGTCTCTGCTAACTGGTTCAGTCAGAGAGACAGCAATGATGACAGAAGACAACTGTAGGGAAGAGACTGAAGGAAAGAAAGTCGTCAGTGTGTAATGAGAAGGGGGGCTTTTATAGGCTTGGTGGATGTTTTTATTATTTTTCTCCAGGAACAAAAGACTCCATAATTGTCTGCTATCTTACCTCTTGGCATTTAGAATTACGGACAGTAATCCTTCGTTCAAGTAGTATTAGGTCAGTTAACATTTATACTCATCTACTCAGGGTGGGGCTAGTGGTAAAGAACCCACCTGCCAATGCAGGAGATGTAAGAGACATGGGTTCGGTCTCTGGGTTGAGAAGACCCCCTGGAGGAGGTCATGGCAATCCACTCCAGTATTCTTGCCTGGAGAATCCCATGGACAGAAGAGCCTGAAGGGCTACAGTCCGTGGGGTGGCAAAGAGCCTGAAATGACTGCAATGATTCAGCACGTGCTCAGGGTGGAGACCTCTTTTCTATAGGTACTGACTGCCCAAGTCATCTCATACTCATATGTCATCCAGTCTGGTGGTTTTTGATAGATAGACAGGTCTCAAATTTATATAGCCTGTCCAAAATTTCCTTTTGATCTCTGATTCTGAATTCTCAACTCCACCTGCCCTGACACATCCCTCATACTTGATCCTCTAAAAGTCTTTGTCAGCTTAGTAACGACTCCTTCCTTCCATTTAACCAGGCCAAAGGCCTTGCAGTTGTCCACCACTCTCTCTCTTTGCCCCACAGGGAATCTGTTACAGCATCCAACCTCTTCTCCTCACACCGCTGCTGCTCCCATCCTGTACTAAGTCACCATTATTTCTTATCTGAACTATTACAGTGTCCTCACTGATCTCCCTGCTTCCACTCTTGCCCTACTTTGCTCTTGAAATAGTTATCAGATTGAGGTTTTCATGATCTAAGTCAGAGCACATGACTCTCCTGCTCAAAATCCTCCAACAGTTCCACCTGCCCTAGAGTAAGGGTCACTGTCCACGTACTGCCCTACAGGGGTGAGCCTGCCACTCTCTGATTTCATCTGCAAACTCTCCTCTCACTCATCCCACCCCAACAATCCTGGCCTCTTTGCTTCCTCTTGGATGCCCCAGGGCCTCTGCACTGGCTGTTTCTTCTGTGTGAATCCTCTTCCCCAGATATCCACATAGCCTACTGTCTCACACAATCTGAGTCTTTCCTCAAATGTTTCCCAATCTGTGTGAGGGCTTCTCTGACCACTCTGTATCAAGTGATCCATGAAGGCACAAATTTTGTTCACTGACATATCCCTGACATATCAAAGACACTCATTTCATGCTTCTGAATGATGAGGAAATGGAGCTAAAGATGGTCATGTGATCCAAGCTTGGACAACTGGCCTTTCTCTCCTGGGTCTGTGAATCATGAAGGATGGGGAGGCGGAAACACGTCCTGGAGTGTATCTATCCCAGCAGTAGTGCCCTGACAGTCTTTGCCTGGTACGTGGCCTGTCCTGGATCCATCTTTTTCTCAGCCTGATTCTGCGTCAATACCTTCAATTCTGTGAGTTACTCTATCTCCTTCCAATAAATTCTCTCCCCTTTTCAAATTAGCCAGTGTCATTTTCCATTGCATGAAACTTAACAACTCTAACTGATGGGCCATCTCATTTCCCAATTCTTGTTTTCTCCTGTTCTGGGTTCTCCAGCCACTCAGTAAAAGTGATACGTGTTCCATGAGAGTTCCGGTCAGACTAGTCTTGCTATTGATATTTTATGACTCCCCTAAAATGCCACTACTGTACTAAAAATAATAGTGACAGGTCCCCATATTCCTTTATAGCTCAAAAATATAAGTTAACTTCTTATTTTACTGAAAAGAAAATGGAAGCCCAAGGAATGAAGTGGTAGACTGTGTGAAAAGAGAGTCTAGAGTTTAATGTTTGGTTGCTAAAGAAAGAAAACAGAATTCAGAGGGAGAGTGGCCAACTCTGTGCTCAAAACTGCTCATTCTCAGTCCTGGAAAATGCTAGAACAGTGCAGTCAGTTATCATCCTGCACGGTGTCCATTCCTCCTAAATCATAGTTGCTGGACTATAATGCACCCCCCCCACACACACACACACACCCAGCAATGGCTGAAGGACCCCATTAGAGTGCATGGTTTGCTTTCTGCCCTTTGCAAGGCCATGTCTGGCCATGGAAAATCCTCAAAGATGATGCTCACCTGGCAGGACCTAGGCCACCATGAGCCAGGTCTGTTCAGCTGATCCTGTACAATTTCTCTGACATCACCAGGCTTGTTTTCATTGGGAGGAGAGCAGTAGGGGTCAGGGAGAAAGAAATGCTGATAAAAGCTCTTTAACATTCTGGCATGAGTGCCCAGGGATGATAGTGTTTCTCAGCTCTAAGTAAAAATGTTTGTAGTTTTGTTTGGACATTGGCCATAGGGCCTTAGCCAAAGTGAATTTTCAGTCTAAGATGACTGGAGGTTCAATGTGTGTGTGTGCGCTTAGTTGCTCAGTTGTGTCCTACTCTTTGTGACCCCATGAACTGTAGCCCAACATGCTCCTCTGTCCATGGGGATTCTCCAGGCAAGAATACTGGAGTGGGTTGCCATGACCTCCTCCAGGGGATCTTCCAGACCCAAGGATCGAACTCAGGTTTCCCACATTTCAGGTGGATTCTTTACCATCTAGCCATCAGGGAAGCCCAAGAATACTGGGGTGGGTAGCCATTCTCTTCTTCAGGGGATCTTTCCAACCCAGGAATTGAACCGGGGTGTCTCACATTGCAGGCAGATTCTTTACCAGCTGAGCTACCAGGGAAGCCCAGAAGTTCAGAAGTTATCTTAATCGAATGACAAACAGTTGGTCAGCACCCTGGACAGTGTTCTCCACGCGCCCAGGGAGGGTTGGACTGCAACCTGAAACCAGCTCCAGGACATGGGGTCTTACGAGCTACAGGGAAGAACCCAGCTATTCCATCTTAGTGCCTGTCCCCAAGATAGCCTCAGGACACCAGGAGGAAAAACAAACACAGGAACACAAACCAAACAAATCTGTAGCAGCTCTGTAAACACCGGACTGCCTAGAGGGATAAGAGCTAAATAAAGATAGCAGAGCTTTCTGGAAGATCAGATCAGATCAGTCACTCAGTCATGTCCAGCTCTTTGTGACCCCATGAATCGCAGCATGCCAGGCCTCCCTGTCCATCACCAACTCCTGGAGTTCACCCAGACTCACGTCCATAGAGTCAGTGATGCCATCCAGCCATCTCATCCTCTGTCGTCCCCTTCTCCTCCTGCCCCCAATCCCTCCCAGCATCAGAGTCTTTTCCAATGAGTCAACTCTTCACATGAGGTGGCCAAAGGACTGGAGTTTCAGCTTTAGCATCATTTCTTCCAAAGAAATCCCAGGGCTGATCTCCTTCAGAATGGACTGGTTGGATCTCCTTGCAGTCCAAGGGACTCTCAAGAGTCTTCTCCAACACCACAGTTCAAAAGCATCAACTCTTCTGAAGAAGGCACTCAGCCTTCTTCACAGTCCAACTCTCACATCCATACATGACCACAGGAAAAACCATAGCCTTGACTAGACAGACCTTTGTTGGCAAAGTAATGTCTCTGCTTTTGAATATGCTATCTAGGTTGGTCATAACTTTCCTTCCAAGGAGTAAGCGTCTTTTAATTTCATGGCTGCAGTCACCATCTGCAGTGATTTTGGAGCCCAGAAAAATAAAGTCTGACACTGTTTCCACTGTTAACCCATCTATTTCCCATGAAGTGGTGGGACAAGATGCCATGATCTTCGTTTTCTGAATGTTGAGCTTTAAGCCAACTTTTTCACTCTCCACTTTCACTTTCATCAAGAGGCTTTTGAGTTCCTCTTCACTTTCTGCCATAAGGGTGGTGTCATCTGCATATCTGAGATTATTGATATTTCTCCTGGCAATCTTGATTCCAGTTTGTGTTTCTTCCAGTCCAGCGTTTCTCATGATGTACTCTGCATGTAAGTTAAATAAACAGGGTGACAATATACAGCCTTGACGTACTCCTTTTCCTATTTGGAACCAGTCTGTTGTTCCATGTCCAGTTCTAACTGTTGCTTCCTGACCTGCATACAAATTTCTCAAGAGGCAGGTCAGGTGGTCTGGTATTCCCATCTCTTGAAGAATTTTCCACAGTTTAGTGTGATCCACACAGTCAAAGGCTTTGGCATAGTCAATAAAGCAGAAATAGATGCTTTTCTGGAACTCTCTTGCTTTTTCCATGATCCAGCGGATGTTGGCAATTTGATCTCAGGTTCCTCTGCCTTTTCTAAAACCAGCTTGAACATCAGGAAGTTCACGGTTCACGTATTGCTGAAGCCTGGCTTGGAGAATTTTGAGCATTACTTTACTAGCATGTGAGATGAGTGCAATTGTGAGGTAGTTTGAGCATTCTTTGGCATTGCCTTTCTTTGGGATTGGAATGAAAACTGACCTTTTCCAGTCCTGTGGCCACTGCTGAGTTTTCCAAATTTGCTGGCATATTGAGTGCAGCACTTTCACAGCATCATCTTTCAGGATTTGAAATAGCTCAACTGGAATTCCATCACCTCCACTAGCTTTGTTCGTAGTGATGCTTTCTAAGGCCCACTTGACTTCACATTCCAGGATGTCTGGCTCTAGGTCAGTGATCACACCATCATGATTATCTGGGTCGCGAAGCTCTTTTTTGTATAGTTCTTCTGTGTATTCCTGCCATCTCTTCTTAATATCTTCTGCTTCTGTTAGGTCCATACCATTTCTGTCCTTTATCAAGCCCATCTTTGCATGAAATGTCCCCTTGGTATCTCTGATTTTCTTGAAGAGATCCCTAGTCTTTCCCATTCTGTTGTTTTCCTCTATTTCTTTGCATTGATCGCTGAAGAAGGCTTTCTTATCTCTTCTTGCTATTCTTTGGAACTCTGCATTCAGATGTTTATATCTTTCCTTTTCTCCTTTGCTTTTTGCTTCTCTTCTTTTCACAGCTATTTGTAAGGCCTCCCCAGACAGCCATTTTGCTTTTTTGCATTTCTTTTCCATGGGGATGGTCTTGATCCCTATCTCCTGTACAATGTCACGAACCTCATTCCATAGCTCATCAGGCACTCTATCTATCAGATCTAGGCCCTTAAATCTATTTCTCACTTCCACTCTATAATCATAAGGGATTTGATTTAGGTCATACCTGAATGGCCTAGTGGTTTTTCCCTACTTTCTTCAATTTAAGTCTGAATTTGGCAATAAGGAGTTCATGGTCTGAGCCACAGTCAGCTCCTGGTCTTGTTTTTGCTGACCAACCCCACGTCCAAGGAGCTGTGGCTGTGCAGGCACAGGAGGGCCTAGAGGAGCTATCCCACGTTGAAGGTCAGGAAGGGTGGTGGTGAGGAGATACCCCTAGTCCAAGGTAAGGAGCAATGGCTGTGCTTTGCTGGAGCAGCCGTGAAGAGATACCCCATGCCCAAGGTAAGAGAAACCCAAGTAAGATGGTAGGTATTGCAAGAGAGCATCAGAGGGCAGACACACTGAAACCATACTCACAGAAAACTAGTCAATCTAATCACACTAGGACCACAGCCTTGTCTAACTCAATGAAACTAAGCCATGCCCATGGGGCAACCCAAGATGGGTGGGTCCTGGTGGAGAGATCTGACAGAATGTGGTCCACTGGAGAAGGGAATGGCAAACCACTTCAGTATTCTTGCCTTAAGAACCCCATGAACAGTATGAAAAGGCAAAATGATAGGTTACTGAAAGAGGAACTCCCCAGATCAGTAGGTGCCCAATATGCTACTGGAGATCAGTGGAGAAATAACTCCAGAAAGAATGAAGGGATGGAGCCAAAGCAAAAACAATACCCAGCTGTGGATGTGACTGGTGATAGAAGCAAGGTCCGATGCTGTAAAGAGCAATATTGCATAGGAACCTGGAATGTCAGGTCCATGAATCAAGGCAAATTGGGAAGTGGTCAAACAAGAGATGGCAAGAGTGAACTTCGATATTCTAGGAATCAGCAAACTGAAATGGACTGGAATGGGTGAATTTAACTCAGATGACCATTATATCTACTACTGTGGGCAGGAATCCCTCAGAAGAAATGGAGTGGCCATCATGGTCAACAAAAGAGTCCAAAATGCAGTACTTGGATGCAGTCTCAAAAATGACAAAATGATCTCTGTTCGTTTCCAGGCAAACCATTCAATATCACAGTAATCCAAGTCTATGCCCCAACCAGTAATGCTGAAGAAGCTGAAGTTGAACGGTTCTATGAAGACCTACAAGACCTTTTAGAACTAACACCCAAAAAAGATGTCCTTTTCATTATAGGGGACTGGAATGCAAAAGTAGGAAGTCAAGAAACACCAGGAACAACAGGCAAATTTGGCCTTGGAATATGGAATGAAGCAGGGCAAAGACTAATAGAGTTTTGACAAGAAAATGCACTGGTCATAACAAATATCCTCTTTCAACAACACAAGAGAAGACTCTATACATGGACATCACCAGATGGTCAACACCGAAATCAGATTGATTATATTCTTTGCAGCTTTCTGGAAAAAGAGACACAATCAGGATTTTGAAGGAAGGGAGGGACTTCATGTGATAGAGAGAAAAGTATACAAGGCAGGAGGGTGTAGACAGATAAAGCATAAGACAAGTCTGACAAACTGATCTCCATCAATACACCTGGAGTGTTCCCCAGCACACCAGGAAGTACCGTTTCTGAAAAAATGCCCCACCCTGTCTTCTTCAAATTATATTCAAATATATTCTTCAAATAGTCTCAAAATCAACTCTCTGATAAAGCCCTTTTCATTCTCTATCTTTTTCTAAAAATGGACTTTTACCTTCTAACAATGACGACTATATTTAGACCTGATGAAATGTTAGCCACGGCTATGAGACCTGCGGTTCCTTTCCTGATTACCCAACTCTATTGTTACTGGGTGTATTTTTCCTTCCTTTACTCCTAGATCCTCAGTCCTACACTCTGCCAGAACTGTTCTCTTCTGGAAAACTTTTAGAATTTTACTTACAGGCTGCCAATGTCTTATTTCTTTGCCCTTTGTTATTTATCTGTTAGGATTTAATTAGGCGAATTAGAAATAGTCATCTCCCTTTCTCCTTCCTTTGAGAAAAAGTCTCTGATTAAATTTTATGATTAGAAAGAATTTTTCTTTATTCAAAAGCCTTTTGAGGAACTAAACTCAGACTGGTTAGAGCCAAAACACACTCAGCATTTCTCTTTCATATAATAATGACAGGCAGTGAGCAGAAGGGAGAGAGGTATGAAGAACATTTTGGCAACAATGGACAAGGCAGAAGAATCAAAGTATCATCAGGCAAAGCCAGTTCCAGAAGCTAAAACATGGGAAAGGTAAGCTGTCCTGAAACCAAAACTGAAGCAATACCTTCAATCACTCCGAATCAGAGTGATGAAGGTATCTGCTTTCTCTCCATAAAAATCAAGTCTCTAAAGAGACTAAATAAGTTCCACCTGAGGGGACACATGCTCATTTAAATCGGTCCATATGGGGCTTTGATCACATGTCACTGCTGCTGCTGCGGCTAGGGCCCTTCAAATGGCTGGGATGCGAATAGGAGAGCTTTCTGAATCTTATCATCAATGACTCAACAACCATGAAGATATAAAAAATAATAGAATCTTGCCAAATTTCCTCTTCATTTTGGTTTCTGTAAACACAGAGCCTACCAACAATGGGACGAATGAATTCATACTACTAAGTCAAAACATGTTGGTACATACATGTTCCGTATAAATGGTGCAAGAAAATCCCAAAGGCAAGAAGGGACCAGGCCAGATTCCTTCCTAGTGGTCTTGTTCCTCAGGCCTTCCGCTTACACAGGTTGGGGGGTCAAAGGGAGGAGGAAGGACAGGGAAGAAGCAGCGGCTTTTAAAGATGGGGCCAGGCAGAAGCAAAGACTCAGGCCATCTTCCTTCCTGGGGCTTCAAACCTTGGGTCTTGACACTAAGCTGCACCTAAGCAATTGTTCTACCCAAGCCTTGCTGCCCAGCAGCAGACATGAGGAGGTTGAAGGCTCAAGTGCTGAATGGAAGGCCCTCAGAGACAGCCCTACCCCACACTTTCCCTACGGGGTGGTCCTAGAACCACGCCCTAGAGAAACAGGTCTCAACCTGTTTGATCTTAACAAAGGAATGCAGGAACAGAGGATGAGCAGTCAAACTACAGGGCAGATAAAGCAGGGCCCTAGTCTCTCCTCAAGGGATATACATAGTAGTATACCTTTAAGTTCTGCAGGAACTAAGGCCCGCACCCAAGTCAAGGGTGGAATGATGCTGCTGACCTAACTGACTTCAATCAACTAAGACTTGGATTCTGTGGACCTTTGCCCCAATCTTACGCTGAGTTCTCCTCTGCTCAAGCCCCTTCATGATTATGCATGTTCAGTTCAGTTGCTCAGTCATGTCTGACTCTTTGTGACCCCAGGGACTGCAGCACACCAGGCTTCCCTGTCCATCACCAACTCCCGGAGCCTACTCAAACTCATGTCCATCACTTCAGTGATGCAATCCAACCATCTCATCCTCTGTCACCCCCTTCTCCTCCCGCCTTCAATCTTTCCCAGCATCAGGGTCTTTTCCAATGAGTCAGTTCTTCGCATCACATACCATAGCTTAAAACTTCCCCAGTTTTGCTGTCTGGGGAGACACTGCTTTGGGAGCAATCCTTGGTGTTCTTGTTATTTTCTGCAAGTAATAAACCCTTCTCCCAATCTTTGGCTTGGTTGTGTCTTTTGGCTTGACACCCATGAAGAGACAAACATGAAACAGGAGGGAAGGGGGCAGGCCACAACCTTTAAAAGAATGACAGCCGTTGGCGATAGCATAACATAAACTGGTTAGAACAAACTAGGTCTAAGATTTGACTTCCAGTAGACCATGAGCCTCATTATATGCTCATTGTAACACTTGAGCCTACTAAGCGGCACACTCATTGGCCCCGTGATAGCTTCAAGGTCAACTATAAGAAGCCAAAATGTCGTGGTGGCCCAGTTCCTGAAAACCCCTGCCCCTTATTCAAAATAGTTGGACTAATCCTCTCACTCATTAGCCCATGGAATTACTGAGCCCATAAAAAGTAACCATTTTTCTAGTCTGGTCTCACTTTCCAAGATGACCCCATAGCCTGGGACTGCTCTTGCCTTTTGAGACAGACTGCATTCTTTCTATGGAATGCGTATCTCTCTAAATAAATCCACTTCTTGCCTAACACTTTGCCTCGCATTTAATGCCTTCTGAGCTGAGATATAAAGAACCTGAGCCTCACTAAGCCTTGACACTGGGTGAATGATTCTAAGACCATCGGTTCAAGTCCCAGTCTGGGTTTTGGTGGGGTTCAAGTCTCAGCCCATGGTTTTAAGTCCCAATCTGAGGTGTGTGGTTTCTAATCCAATTTTCAGGCAACAAACTGAGTGTACAGCCAAAGTTCTGTGTGCCAGAGACTGGCCTTAGGTACCAAGTGGCAAGAGTCAATATCCCACCGACCTAAAAGGACAGCCCAAGCACTTGGGGACCTCTGCAGTGAGGGTCTGCATTAAGTAACTGGAAATCAATGTGGAAGCGTTCTAAAGTGAAGTCACTCGGCCATGTCCAACTCTTTGCGACCCCACGGACTATAGCCTACCAGGCTCCTCTGTCCATGGAATTTTCCAGGCAAGAGTACTGGAGTGGGTTGCCATTCCCTTCTCCAGGGGATCTTCCTGACCCAGGGATCAAACCCGGGTCTCCCGCATTGCAGGCAAATTCTTTACCGTCTGAGCCAAAAAAAATTGTCAGGGGTGGGCAAAAAAGCACAGCTAGGATTAAAAGGATTCCTGGCAGGCAAGATTTTATTTAATTTGCCTGAAGCAAATTGATTACTGATGGTACTCCCATAACTCCTGGAAGGAAGACAACTCGGTGAGCTGCCAGAGGCTGAGTCAGGAAGTCACCTGCCAGAGACCAGAGCAAGAAGGAATGGCAATGCATGGGCATAGGCCTCCTCAGAAGCACCAAGTTAGGGCGCAGGAAGACCGAGAGAACAAAACAATGGAGAAAAAGACAACAGAGCTGACCTAGGTCACCATGAATTCTGAAGGAATTAATCTACTTCTGGGAATTTAGCTGGAACAAATATTTTATTTCTGAGAATTCGTCTGGAGTAAATCTTAGCCAAAGGGGACCACTGATTCAAGGAGACCTTTGGTCGAAGGGAGTTGTCACAAAAGGATGCCCTTCATTCTGCCAGAAGTCCTAACGCTCTAGTCCCCATGGTTTTATCTCTAAATTCCCAGGTGAATGAGTTGTATTTCAGCAGATGTGAAGTGGGATTTCTGATCTGAGAGTCCCAAACCCTCTACTTCCTAAGGGCTTGAGGAGGCAACACCCAGACTCCCATATCACTCGGATTTTTCCTTTCCTAGCACACAGTGATGCCTGTGGGATGGGGCTGAATTTGAGGGAGGGCATTGTGTTTCAGGTCTTAGTTGGTTTCTGCTGCCTCAGGCACTTTCCCAGTAAAGGACAGTAAATAAAGATCCTCACCATGCCCCTCGTGCCCCATCCTCCCAACTCTCACCTGTGGACATGGTCATGAGACACTGTCTGGAGGCTGATCACTCCCGGAGCAGATTTAATGACCTGTGGGAGCCTGATACAGAGTGGGAGGAAGAAGGATGTGCCCGAGGGATTCAGGTCATGGAAACAGATCAATGAGGCTCAGTTCACGGTGTGTGTGTGTGTGTGTGTGTGTGTGTGTGTGTGTGTGTGTGTGTGTGTGTGTGTGTGTGTGTGTGTGTGTGTGTGTGTGTGTGTGTGTGTGATTGTCTGTGTCTTTAGGGGTGGAGGATATACAGAAATATTTCAAAAGCTTTGTTGATGGCACTTATTTGTGGGTCCCCAAAATGTACTGCAGCAGGAAGGAAATAAAGAAGACAGAGATTTAAAAGCACTGAGAAGAAATTAAGGGTCAAGGAAGGGAGCCATTGGTATATGTTTCATGTGATAAAGAGATGACTTTACAAAAGATGAAGGAGAAATGTGGACTTCTGGCCAAAGCAAGGGGCGTGGGGAATAACGAGATGAGAGCCTGGGGTTGGGGGCTTGAGACAGCCCCTGCTGTTTCCTCTAGGTGGCAGGGAAGGCACAGTGTAATCAGTTTCCCTCCAGTTGTTCAGAGACTTCTAATTAAGCAATAAAAGTCAACCAGAGTGCCCCAGGAAGTGCCCTAGGAGAGGCTCTTGGGAGAGAGAGCGGGATCCAGGCAGCAGCAGCCCTCCCTGGAGGGTCAGCCTGCCTCGTGGAAAGCCTTCGGGGCTCAGGTCTTTAGACAGCCCTTCCACTGGGGTACAAAGAAACAGTCCCAGTCACTGTCTCTACCTGGGCAGTCCTGGGGCAGAAGGACTGGAGCTGCCCACTGGCCTGAGTAGGCTGGGCAGCCTGGGGGTGCCGCTTACAACCAGGGCAGTGGGACTGAGAACCCTCAAAGCCTCCCAGGAAGCCAGGCTGACAGCACGGGAGTGAGGAGTCGGGAGTCTAGCACAAGTGCCTGCTTTCAGGTGCGAGGCTGGGCTGATGGGGCCCCTGGCCTGCCCATCAGGAGAGATTGTTATACTTAGGCCATTGAGTAGCCAGGAGTCTGCTGGTGAGCAACCCAAACCTCAGAAAAGCAGATCAGCCTCAGAGTTGGAAGAAACCCTACTTCCTCACCCTGAAGAGCTTGAGTGCCTGCTATGTGCCAGAGCTGTGAGCAGAGCTGCCCCAGGGATCTCACTCTGCACAGCCTGGGCAGGGAACCAGCTGGGACTGGGAGCTTCCCCCTCTCTCTGTGGGCAGGGCTGCAGCTAAGCTCAGCTTCCCAGGGGCTGGGGCTTCTGCTCTGTTGAAGTAGCAGGGTCTACATCTTCTCCTGGGCCCTAGGGCTCTCCAGGTGCATGGCAGCTAGCTTTCCCTTTTATGTGTTATGTTGGTTGTTCAGTCATGTCCAACTCTTTGTGACCCTATGGACTGTAGCCCACCAGGCTTTTCTGTTCATAAGGATTTTCCAGGCAAGAATACTGGAGTGGGTTACCATTCCCTTCTCCAAGGGATCTTCCCGACCCAGGGATCGAACCCAGGTTTCCTGCATTGCAGGTGGAAGCTTTCCCAGCCCACTCCTGTAATCCATTAGCTCCCTGGCCTGCCTGTGCCAAGGCCCTTCTATGGCCCTTCATTACCAGCTTGCTCTCTCCCTTGCTGTATAAGAGGGAAGATGCTCAAGGGAATGGGGTCCCTCCACTGGAATGAGCACCCAAAATACTCCCTCACCTCTCTCTGAGATGTCTCACTTCTCTCACTGACCTTCAGCCCATGTAAGGCTGTTCCTTAACCCATGCTGTGTGACACTGAAGAACTGGTCCCAGACCCCAAGGCAATGGTTCTTCAGATTTAGGGGCATTAGGATAGCTACAGGAGTTAACAATATATGGGTTTCTGGGTCCGGTTCTGGAGATTCTATGTCAATAGATTGAGTGTGGGGCCCAGAACTTGCCTTTGCAGCCAGGGACCATACCTTGGGGACCCCTGCCTAGTGCCTGAGGGGCCCAGCCTGCAACACACAGGTACCGTTGATTACTGGGGATACAGAAGGGGACAAAACATCTCTCAGAAGCAAGTCTCAAACAAAGATTGTACATTTAAAATTATACAGTGCTTAAGGCTATGAAGGGAAAAAAGAGTGCGCTGAGTAAAAGTTGATGGGAAAACTAACTTGGATTGGGAGCACAAGGGTCACGGAACGTCTCTTGGAAGAAATGCTTTAGGCGTGCGTTGTATGTGCATGCTCGGTTGTGTCTGACTCCTTGCGGCCCCATGGACTGTAGCCTGCCAGGTTCCTCTGTCCATGGGATTTTCCAGGCAAGAATACCAGAGTGGGTTGCCATTCCCTTCTCCAAGGAATCTTCCTGACCCAGGGATCGAACCCAGATCTCTTATGTCTCCTGCATGGCAGGCGGATTCTTTACCACTGAGGCATCGGGGCAAAGCCCAATGGGTGCATTGCATCCCCTCAATTTCCTGGGGGCAGCCAAGTTATAAACATTCCCCATTTAAAAAAATATGGAAATTCTGTATTTGGCATATTCAAGCTCTATTTTCAGATGTCCATTTGTTCCCGAAAGTAGCTGAAAAGACCTTTGCTATGTAGGCTGGTTGAGAAACTATGGTCACCAGACTTAAAAGGCATCTACCCAGAATAATGAGATGCAAAGCAGAATTCATGCCAGAGCATGCCTTGGCTCTGCTCCAGGGCAGAGTTGATTTCACTCTGCCAAGGGGCCACAGCTGCAAGGAGGCCAGGCCCTGGGGGTGATGTACTGTATATAAGGCACAGGAGGCCAGCAGGACCCATCACGCCAGGTTCCTGAGTCCAGTTGGACTCCAGGGATGGAGTGGGAGGGTAGGTATTTGGGTTTTTTTATTCCATGACCTCCACTACTTCATTCCCCAAAAGCAAAACAAAAGCACCACACTCAATGTGTCTCACCGACAGCCACTTTTAAAAGATCAGGAGAAAGAAATCCTCGGTTAACGGAGGAGTTATTGAGTGACTGTTATGTACAGATACATATAATGCTCAAAACATAATCCTCACCCTTGAAATCCTTAGATTTGTTTTAGAAACACTGCCTAGCACAGGGCTGCATACTAGGAAGAAACTCAGTACTGGGAAATGGTAATAAAAAGGAGCAACAATAATAAAATGTTATGGTATTATATAAATTACATAACCATAATCGTCACTGTACCAAAACACATTGCTCCCCTGGGAGGGGAGCTCCCCGGGCCAAGATCAGCAAGCACAGGGCCTTCCAGTGGAGACTCAAGCCCTTGTACTGGAGACCCTCCTGGCCCATCCCACGAGTGCTAAGCCACTCAGTCAGGTCTGACTCTTTGCAATCCCATGGACCATAGCCTGCTGGGTTCCTCTGTCCATGGGATTCTCCAGGCAAGAATATTGGAGTGGGTGGCTGTGCCTTGTTTCAGTTGGTCTTTCCCACCCAGGGACTGAACCCACGTCCGTTAACACCTATCTGACTCTGGCCCCTGTGGGACCACCTGTCTTCACCATCTGAGTCCTGGGTGACAACCATGTGTGTGTTTCTACAGAGGAGCTCTCTCTCTTCACCCCAGGGCTCAGCACCCTTCAGCCTCTCAACAGCCTCGGCCACTTGGGGAAGAACAGCGGACTCCCAGGCACAGGCCTGGGAAGACACAGATTTCCCATCCTTCTGCCTCTGCATGTGTCAACCAGGGCTGCCTACAGTCCTGCCATTCCAGCGTGATCCTCAAAGTGTTGACAGCTGGCTACACAGGCATCACCACCCGGGCACTTGTTAGGGATGTAATTCTGACCCCTCCCTGAATCTGACCTGCTGAATCAGAATCTGCATCTTAACAAGATCAGAGCTGACTTGTGTGCACCCTGAAGACTGAGAGACTCTAGTTTACAAACCTAGGCTGGGGAAGAAACAGCTCTCCTCGGCCGCCTGTCAGTGCAACGTTCTCAAGGGCCCTTGTACGAGGGAGAGGCAAGGCTGCTCAGCCCCCCTCTGCAGACCCACATGGTTGGGTGGGCTAGTGGAAAGGACTTGGGATTTGGAGTTGGAAGATCTGAGTTCCAGTTCTAGTTTTGCCACATAGGCATCACCGACTTGATGGACATGAGTTTGAGCAAGCTCTGCGAGTTGGTGATGGACATGAAGCCTGGCGTGCTGTAGCACATGGGGTCGCAAGAGTCGGACATGACCTAGTGACTGAACTGAACCCACCTTTCACTCCTCTGAGCCTCAGGTTCTGCATATGGAAAAATAGGAGAAATAACAGCATCAACCTCACAAAGTTATTGCAAGGATCAGATGAGATAAAATATATGAAAGTGAAGTGGGCATAGACATCCAAAGGGGTGTGTACTCCCACACAGAGATGTGCACACGTGATCGAGCTTGAAGCAGAAGGTAACCCTGTCCGTTGCTTCAACAGACTCAACTGCATCCCTGGGCAGCAACAAGCAGGTCCTGGCAAGCTCAACTGGGGCACAGAATGGGAAAACCAGACACAGCTTTGGGCCTGGTAGAAACCGAGCCAGGGACAAAGCTCAAGGGTTTGAGTCTCTCCTCCTCAATCTCCAGTTTTGTAAGCCAAGTCATGGGAAAGGAATTGTGGTCTTCTAATTGGACTTTAAAATCTCTTAAGCTGTAGGGAGTGGCCTTTTTGTCCCATTCACAGCCAGGCCAGGATGGGATTATGGGGAATCAAAGGATACAGATGAGAATTACAAGTCAAGCAGGGACAGGTGAGGCGGATGTGCCAAGACGGTAGAGGCCTCCTGCCAGTGCTGGAGGCTCAGGACATTGTATCCATGCTCTCCAGAGCAGAGAGGGTAGGCAGATACCCTGAGAACCCAAATTCGATAAGGCTGATTAAAGTATTAGCATTCACCTAACGTTCTCAGTTTACAATGAACGTCAAGGTTAACAACTTGCCCTAGTGGAAATAAATGGGGTAGAACCCAGGTCCCGACAATAGTCCAGGGCACAAGATACTTTACTCAAGATGCCCTGCTCCATTGAGTCACTCAGGGGCCCCCAGAGCGATGATGGGGGGTGGTGGCGATAAGCTGGCAGGGAGGAGTTTCCTGAGGAGAGCTTTATGGAGGAAGCATCTCTGAATTGTGGCTCCAGAGAGGGGAGGGTTCTGTGTGGGATCCAACCCTCCCAGGCCCTCTTTGATGTGATAAAGGCAGGAAATTGGGAGCTGGGAGAAAGGACGGGTTGTCTGGGAGGGACAGCTACTTGGATTAGGTTAGGATTTGGGCTACGGTGGAGCAGAAGAGACAGCAGGCCCATGAGGAGGCTGCTGAGCTGTTGGAAAGTCCACAGTCACATTTAGGAGACTGCATTTGGGGGAAGCCTTGGGAAGGCTGTGCATGGCCAGAAAGATACCCTCCTGCATGTGAGGAAAGCAGTTTTAGTGGCTATATGACAAAGAGGGAACCACTATGGCTCAGCTGGTAAAGAACTCACCTGCTAATGCAGGAGACAGGAGTTAGAAGATTAGCAGACACTGAGTGCCAGGCACTAGGTGAAGAAATGCAAGGAATGAAAATACAGGACCCCCACATTCAGAGGAAAAATTATATATATTTTCATTATTCTACACGAAACTATGAGTGACAGCTTCTTTAAAGGACAAACAGGAGAGCAGAGAAAGACAAATGAGAGGAGAGAGGGATTCTAGCTGGAAGTAGACTGAGAAGTGGGAAGGAGAGTCCAAGCTGGGCTTGAGGCTGGCTTGGGTTTGAAAGGAGGTGGCGAGGTAGGGGAGGGACATCCCGAGAGAGAGGACACAGACAAAGTAAACACACAGCAGGATGTGTGACTCGGGGTGGGGGGGTGGGGTGGGGTGGAGGACAACAGCAAGGAGATACAGTTTGTACTGCAGCTGGAATATGGGCTTAGAGGAGACCCCTGGGTCTGGACTTTATTCTGAGGCTGCAAGGACCCATCAAAGGCTTAGAACAAGAAAGCAACAGAGATCAGAGCTAGATAACCAACAAAGTGTTGTTCTTAACTATCTGCAGGGAAGGGGAGTCCATTACCCACTCAGGTCTTCTACTTATCGCCTCTCCTCACCTCTCCCAGCAGGAAGCTCTCTCTAATGTCTGACACAAAGCTCATCCCTGTGATCTCGATGCTTCCTGTGCCTTGTGAATCTCTATGTCAGAGAATTTCACAAGATTCAAAGGAGACATCACTCAAGAGAAAGCAAAGGAAAATGATATTCTACCCGGAGACTCAAAGGATTAACCAAATAACTTGGACTTTATCCTAAGAACCATCCAGGAGAAGAAACATAACTCACACGAGACTATTACTTATGGGAAAAAAAACAACCTTGTGCTGGAAAGGTACTCAAGAGAGAGAAGAAGGGAGAAGAGGAAAGGGGAGTGGAGAGGAAGATGAAGAAGGATGAAGAGCAGAAAGAGGAAGAAGAGAAGGCAGATGAGGAAGAGGAAAGGGAGGCGTGCGAGTGAAGCTGCACCCCCCCTCGTGCCGATACATCCAAGTGCTAAATCCTAACACTTGTGAACGTGACCTTATTTGGAAATAGGGTCTTGGTGTATGTAATTAACTTAAGGACCTCAAGATGTGACCATCCAGGATTTAAGGCCCCACATTCAATGACTGGTGTCTTTACAAGCAAGACAAGAGGGAGGTTCGAGATGCAGAGGCAGAAGGCAAAGGCCACACAGAGGCAGAGATGGACGTTAGGCTTCCACCAGCCAGGAACGCGAGGAGCCATCTGAAGCTGGAAGGAAGGATTGTCCCCCAGAGCCATAAGAGGGTGCAGGGCCCTGCTGACATCCTTTCGGACCTTGGGTCTCTAGAAGTTGTGAGAGAATAAATTCCTGTTATTTTAAGTCACCCAGTGTGTAGTTATCTGTACCAGAGCTGCAGCAGGAAACTAACACACTTGAGGATCCCCCATGTGGGTGTGTGTGGGGAGATGGGGGGAGCCACAGTGTACCACCCTCGAGATGCTTCTGGTCTGATGGCATGCTTTACCCCGGGAAAGTCCAGCCAACGAGGGAAATCTGAGTCTGCCAGGCCATGCAGGATGTGTGTGAATAACCGAGAAGACACTCAAAGTGGAACTGAGTAAACAACAAGTGGAACTTGCGTCCAAATGTCTCTGACAGCCTAAGGAAGTGGAGGCCAGGCTTTTCCATGAGGTGGGCCTTGGCCTCGTGGTCCAGTATGTGCCCTGGACACATGCTTCCCTCTGTCTCAATGGAGGAGGGTCTTTTGTTTCCTGAAGCCTCAGGATCATAAATAACCCATAGAAACCCAGTGGGGGGAGGTTTGTAGGCATGAATTATTTGTAACTGTCATGAAAGGCCCCTGCCTAGAAGGCCCTACAATCAGAGTGCATCACATGCACGGTGGTTCCTATCCTCCCCGGGCTCTTTGCCTCACCTATTCATAGCCTACGAGGGATCTGGGGCTCAAGCAAACGGCCCTAAATGAGGACATTTACCCTCCACAAAGTACACACGTAGATGAACAACAGCTGACCACCACATGGCGTGTGACAGGGTTTCTGAGCTTGCAGATGACAGGTTAGACTTTAATGCAAAGGAAGAAAAAACAAACAAAAACTTCCCTAGCCAAGCAAAGCAGACCCAGCTAGTGAAGAAACAAGCTGCTTGGGGTGATCCGATGCCGGAAATGGGTGCTGGATTACCCAGCTCTCTTCTCCCTGGCGGTCTCCTTTAGGACTAGTCATCAATAGGATGCATGTGTGCATGAGAGTACACACACACACACACCCCAACAACAGCAACACTGCTGGCAGGCAGCCCGGCCCACGGGGAAGCCTGCAGGCTTCCAGCTGAGGCTGTGAGAAGGGTGTGCGTGCCCATGTGCAGACAGAGCCTGGCTCTGCAGAAGGACACAGTAGTCCAGGCCCATGCGGTAACAAAGGGGCAGCGGCTTGTGCTCTGGCCCCTCCGTGGGCCCTGCACACTGGAGTGGTAGTAGAGGGGGGAGGAAGGAGCACGGAGCACAGGGGGTGTCGCCCCTGCAGGGGAGGCCGCTGCAACGGCAGGTGAGTTGGGGCTGGGGGACGTGGAGCGACTGAAGGGACTGATTACAGATTCCGAGGCGTTTTGTCTCTGTGACCACATAATGAGAAGCTGCCGCCAACACCAGTCAACAAGCCTTGAGCCGAACGCACCCCGTTTCAGGTTCTAACCTGAGAGGAACGTCAGGGCGGAATTAGGAGGTGCTCAAACAGAAAGCCCAGGATGAAAACCCTGGCGGCTTCCCAGCTGGCCCGACACACAGTGAGACACAACAGCGAAACAAAGCCACTCTGCTGCTGGGTTCATCTGGCCTTGAGGTGGAAGGACGGGAAAATTGAATTTGGCATGCCCGCTCTGCCCTGGGTTTTTCCTTCCAGGCCAGCTCACAGTTTGGGGTTTGCAAGGCATCTGCCTCCCTGCGCGAGAGTTCAGCAGGGCGAGGACCAGGTTCCTCTCTTCAATAAATCATACTTATCTGCTTCTGAAACTCCCCAGTCACAGGTATGCTTCCCCTTTATTTCTCACTCCCCATTCTTTTCCCCTCAGTTCAATCCTTGCTCCACACCCTCGCTGTCCTAGGGCAGAAGAAAGCAGCTTCCAGTCAGAGAAAATTTTCTGGAGTCTTCCCAAGTCAAGTGAAAAATCAAACAGAGGATGTCAGAGAAAGCGGCACACCTCAGACCCCACCCCCACCCCGAGCCTTATATAATCATTTCATCATCTCGCTTATGAAATCAAGATAAATCAAATTCCTGTGGCTAAATTCCTCCAAGTGCTTGAGAACAGGACTTTAGGGAAGGAAAGGTTGGCGATGTACTGCATGGCCTGCTGCTAGCTAGGGCTCTGAGTGGTGTACTTTGTCAGGAGTCTCGGTATTATTTTAATTGAGATATAATTGACACGTGCCATTCCATTAGCTTCAGGTGTGCAGTATGATGATTCAGTATTTGTACCACTGCAAAACGGTCACCACCGTAAGTCCAATTAACATCAGTCACCAAGGATTTTAGTTATTTTAAGCCATTTCCTAACTCTGCATGCCTTTTCTTCTTTTTCCATCTCCTTTTCCCACCCTCCATCATCTACCATAGAATTTGACTTGGGCCCTCTCCCTGTTTGCGTCTCTGGGACCTGCTTCATTTCTCTGAGCATCCAGTTGGTTACAGAGTGCATGGTTAGATGCACTATTACACCTCACCAACAGGAGGCGCCAAATATATGATGTGCTCCAGTGGAAGGAGTGCAGGCTTTTCCCTGAGACAATACAACCAAGTGTCCTCTTTTAAAAATTCATACCCTGTGAACCAGAAGCTATTTTCATGTCTGGCTTAAGTATTTGTGAGGAGCATGCTGGGAAATGCAGCAAAATGCAGGAGCTGTCTGCAAATAGATCTCCGAGGAAAAAGGCACCATCCTTGGCATCCTTGCTGCTGGTAGCAAGGGAGTTTTTAAAAATAAAATCTACCACAGAAAATATGCAGGCTCTTGCTACTATAGGCAGCTCAGGGACAGTCAGGTGGATGTAAAAGCCTGGAAAGTAAAAGGTTTGAGGAATTTCTGGGTCCCTGCAACACTGTTGGGTACAGGAGATAGCAAGCTCACTCTGCCCCAAAGAGAGCATCATTTGCTAGTCCATGAAGTGAGTGAAAGTGAGTGTTAGTTGCTCAGTTGAGTCCAACTCTTTGCGACCTGACCCCATGGGGTGTGTAGCCCGCCAGGCTCCTCTGTCCATGGAATTCTCCAGGCAAGAATACTGGAGTAGGTAACCATTTCCTTCTCTGGGGGCTCTTCCTGACCCAGGAATCAAACCTTGGTCTTCTGCACTGCAGACAGATTCTTTACTGTCTGAGCCACCAAGGAAGCCTGTCCTAGTCCATGGTGGTCCAGTTCTCCATGGGGTCTCTAGATACCTTCAGGAAGGTGGAGTAGACTGTAAGTCTGGGACAAACTCCCCTTTGACGACTTCAAGCAGCCTCCTCATAGGTCCAGGTGGGGAAAGGGCAGGAAAAAAGAAAAAACTTGTGGAGTTAGGAGACTGGCTAGTGCCTCCCTCAGTAGGCCCTCTGCTCTCAAGTCTTGCTGATTCAATTCACCGTTTTCCTGCCATCCATGCAAGAACACCTTCCTGATTAAGTACCAGCCACTGAACCAGTCATCTCTGAGCCCTGTCCATGAGGTGTGAAACCGAGCAGGACCCTGTGGGGCTCCTGAGCCTGGAAGCCTTCCTGTGTCCCCCAGTTCTTATTTGTAGGGAATAGACTCCTACCTCCATGACCTTCCCTGAGTCCCAAAGGGCAGATTTGAACAGTTGCTAATCAGGGAAGAGAAAGACACAGAGACAAGGGAGGAAGACTCAAGAAACAATTTTGGTACGGGGAGGGAGGAGGGAGGGGGTTTCAGGATGGGGAACACATGTATACCTGTGGCGGATTCATGTTGATGTATGGCAAAACCAATACAATATTGTAAAGTAATTAACCTCCAATTAAAATAAATAAATTTAAATTAAAAAAAAGAAACAATAGTGCAGCCTTGCGGCAGCAATCTGACTCCTCAAGGGATACACAGAACAATATCTTTGACCGCTTTACAGAAGACCCCAAATGGAAGGTGTAGCATTCTTCATTCCAGAGAAAGCCAACCAACACCAGATTAAAAGGAAAATAGAGAAGCTCATCAAGAGATTACCTGAGGCCAGATTAAAGGCATGAAGACCCTACACACACCATGATCTTATCAGCAATCCCACCCTTGAACCCTTGCTATCTAAGTCCTCACCAAATCCTCTTGGGTTGCAACACATAGTTTTTGGGGCACAAGCCCACTGTGTCCCGCTTTGCCTGGCACAGCAATAAAAGTGTTCTTTCCTATTTCACCCAAAATTCTGTCCCTGAGATTTGACTCAACAAACTGTGGAAAATTCTTAAAGAGATGGGAATACTGGACCACCTTACCTGCCTCCTGAGAAATCTGTATGCAGGTCAAGGGGCAAGAGTTAGAACTGGACATGGAACAACAGACTGGTTCCAAATCAGGAAAGGAGTACATCAAGGCTGTATATTGTCACCCCGCTTATTTAACTTATATGCAGATGCACAGTACATCATAAGAAATGCTGGACTGGATGAAGCACAAGCTGGAATCAAGGTTGCCAGGAGAAATATCAATAACCTCAGATATGCAGATGACACCACCCTTATGGCAGAGAGCGAAGAGGAACTAAAGAGCCTCTTGATGAAAGTGAAAGAGGAGACTGAAAAAGCTGGCTTAAAACTCAACATTCAGAAAACTAAGATCATGGCATCTGGTCCCATCACTTCATGACAAATGGGGAAATAGTGGAAACAGAGCAAGACTTTATTTTCTTGGGCTCCAAAATCACTGTGGACAGTGACTGCAGCCATGAAATTAAAAGTCACTTGCTCCTTGGAAGAAAGCTATGACCAATATAGACAGCATATTAAAAAGCAGAGACATTACTTTGCAACAGAAGTCTGTTTAGTCACAGCTATGGTTTTTCCAGTAGTCACGTATGGATGTGAGAGTTGGACCATAAAGAAAACTGAGCACCGAAGAATTGATGCTTTTGAACTGTGGTGTTGGAGAAGACTCTGGAGAGTCCCTTGGATGCAAGGAGATCCAACCAGTCCATCCTAAAGGAAATCAGTGCTGAATATTCACTGGGAGCACTGATGCTGAAGCTGAAGCTCCAATACTTTGGCCACCTGATGCAAAGAACAAAGAACTGACTCCTTGGAAAAGATCCTGATGCTGGGAAAGATTGAAGGCTGGAGGAGAAGGGGGGGACAGAGGATGAGATGGTTGGATGGAATCACCAACTCAATGGACCCGAGTTTGAGCAAGCTCCGGGAGTTGGTGATGGACAGGGAAGCCTGGCATGCCGCAGTCCATGGGGTCACAAAGAGATGGACATGACAGAGTGACTGAACTGAACTGAGATTTGATTCAGCATTGGTGCACAGAGGTCAAGATTTTGGCATCAGGCATAGGGAAAAGAGATGGAGTCAGATGACTATCCCTTAGGCTATGGTGTGGGATTTATGGGCAGAGCTTCTGAGGTAGAAAGAAAGGGAGGTGTCTCTATGGATGCCATCTTACAGTCAAGGTTTCAAAAATCTAAACAATAACAAGAGAAAGGCATATGCCCAATAAGTTGATGGATTTGTAGGTTAATTTGTTGGTTGTCTGGTTGGTCAGCTAATCTGTTCATTCACTCACTCATTCACTTAGTTTTAAATGTTTACCATTTTTTCCTAGTGGCTCAGATGGTAAAGCATCTGCCTACAATGATGGAAGTCCCGGGTTCAATCCCTGGGTCAGGAAGACCCTTCCTGGAGAAGGAAATGGCAACCCACTCCAGTATTCTTGCCTGAAAAATCCCATGGATGGAGGAGCCTGGTAGGCTACAGTCCATGGGGTCGCAAAGAGTTGGACACAACTGAGTGACTTCACTTCTTCACTTGTACCAAGCTCTAAGAGAATTGATCAGGACAGAGGTGAGTTAGTCAGACAAGGCTCAGCCCTTAAGGAGCTTCTAGAAAGGCCCATAGCTTAGAGTTACTTGGAAGTATAATGAGAACTATCAGTGAGGTGAGCAGAGCTTATTGGATCAAAAGGACAGGGGGCCTCACCAATACCAAAGAGACTGAAGAGAAGACATATGGAGTCCAAGCCCACCGGTGGATTCACTTGAGAAGTTGAAGTTAAGTAAGGGCAGGACAAGACCATTAAGTGACCCTGGTAACAAGTAAATTACAACCAACAAAGTTTGCTGTGAGAAGCATCAAAACTGGATTGCTCCATGCCACACATCACAGTAACAACCTTCTGCATGGACATCGGGCTGGGGTAGACTTGTGTGTGAGCTCCTGATGTGGGCATCCCAAGGGGCTGAACTAACATTTGTTTCCATAATCTAACATCTTAGAAGGTAGTTATCATTCTGACAGGCAGCCTAGTTTGAAATCCTGACTCTCCAGTTATAGGGCAACAGGGGCTAGAATAAAGACCTCCATGACTCACTGGCAGATTTTATAAGGATGAGCTCATAGCCAAAGAGACAATTTTAAAGAGTAGGAGGAGCATTTAAATGGGAACTAGGAAGCACAGACATGTGACAGATGAGGTAGGAACATGAAACTTGACCGAGCCAATAAAATAACCAGAAAGTCACTTGCAAGGAAGGCATCGGAAGTCAAGGAGACAATATGTCTCAGCAGCCTCCTATTAGCACGTGTGTGTGCTCAGTAGGGTCTACTGTTCGTGACTCCACCGAATACAGCCTGCCAGGCTCCTTTGTCCATGGGATTATACCAGCAAGAACGTGCTGTCAAACGCTCTTTGACAATATAAGGCTGGCTGCCCTTTGGAAATCAAATGGGCTACAGGGCACTTGTAGGGAGTGAGGGAAAGCTGAGTTTAGGAGGATGTTCATAAAGCAGGGAGACTGCCAGCAATCTCTGCTCAGGATTCACTGAGGACCCAGCAAGCAGCCCCCCGCCCCCCAACACCACTGAGTGTCTTTGGCTTCTTGATGTTTCACAGACAAGACTCATCTACTCTGCAGGTCACTGACCACTGGAACCACAAGAGAGATTAAAGATCGTCTAGTTCCTATTTCCCAAAGATGCTATGCAAAACGCTCACTCTGACAGATGTTAGTAGGTGTATTAAAATAGATAACTTATACTAATTGGTACAATTCAGAAAGTCTTCAGGGGCCAAATGAATGTGAAAAATATTGGGCTACACATCTGAGGCTTCAGGATGCCAACCTGCTCACCTGGGGAGAGCCCCTAGTCTGGGACTCATTAGCACCACCCTAGTTATTATCATTAATTACCACATACTTCTAAGAAAATATTAGGAAGGTACATTAATCTCCAAAGGATTGTATTGGCATGGCAGTCCTCTACAGTAGCCAGATCCTTTCTAACTCCTAGTAAACATGCTGTGTCACTGACATGATGTTGATAAGGGTTAAGATAAATTACAACGTCCCTCCAACCCCACCTCCCCCACACCGAGCTCTTCCAGTTCCTCCATCCATTCTGTCCTGGGAGGAAATTGGATCTGTGATGAGTCCAACAGCACCATTCTTTCCCAAACCCCTGACGAATCACATGGTCCTCTGGTACAACTTGAGGGGCCCAGGGACAGACCTTAGAATCATCTGTCTGGGAGATTTCTACCTGTCCAATTTAGCCCCTATTCCCCTTTTAAAACTTTCAGCGTCTGGTAGGATCCCTGCATTTCCAGAAAAGCTAAGCTCACCAATAACAATAATGATAGCAACACATAACATTGAGAACAGGTCAAAGCACCCTGCTAAGGTATGATTACTGCTTCTATGTTAACAGTGAATGAACTGGGATCCAGATAAGTTAGGTAACTGGCCCAGGGTCACAAAGGAGAGTCAGGATTTGAAAAGAACTTTTTACTCTAGAATCTATATGTTTAGCCACCAGTACTTACTGCCTCCATATGAGTGTTCAGTTCAGTTCAGTCACTCAGTTGTGTCCGACTCTTTGTGACCCCATGACCCGCAGCATGGCAGGCCTCCCTGTCCATCACCAACTCCTGGAGTTCACCCAAATCCATGTCCACTGAGTCGGTGATGCCATCCAACCATCTCATCCTCTGTCGTCCCCTTCTCCTGCCCTCAATCTTTCCCAGCATCAGGGTCTTTTCAAATGAGCGAAACTATTACAGCCACTGCTCTCCTTTGCTCTGCAGCCCCCATGCCTACAGATAATGGGAGGGAATTCACCTGACTGTGTACCTACCACCTGTAAGGGCCTGTGCCTTCCACCTGACCATCCTGCCACAGCCACCCTGTGGGGCAGACAGGATGAACCCACAGAAGAAGAATAGCTGTACTTACTCCAATTCCTCCCTCACTGCTCCCGCCTCCCCAGCTAACAAGTGGCTGAGTCCAGGTATGAGGCTCTAGCTTTAAACCTCATACTTCTTCCAGAACTTTATTTCTTCCTTGGAAATGGCTGCAGATTTATACATAATGAAGCATGGGGTCCTGTCATTATCTCTCACCTTTGTGATCATATGCTTTGGGGGTGGGGCACTAGGGAGGATCCCTGAAAATCCACAGAAGGCCTCACAGGTCCCTAAACATCACTCCTGATCCTCTTGAAGAGAAAAGGGACTTGATTTTGATTTATATTTTGTTGTCCTGAAAGAATTATGGTCTTATCACTCACACCCATCTCTTTCCTTCCCCACCCTTACTTTCAACACCCCGATTTTAAAATGATCTTTATAGCTTGACAGTTTAATAGATGATTTTCATTCCACAGAAGCCCTCACTGTGGAAGAATGACAAGGAAAATATGGGCTGTGTAGAGATCATTTAAAAAACTTAGCGATGCAGTGAGGAAGGGGACATATTTCCAAGCACCTGGCTCTGCAGTCTGTCTTTGCCTCTTACCAACCTTCCATGAGAAATTGTTTGGGGAGGAAACTGCAAGGCTTTCCAATGCCAGCTACAGCCAAAGCTCTCTTCAAGCCTCCAAGCTTTGATCTCCTCTTCTCCAGAATATTAATAAAATGCCCTTTGGCTAAAGTGGGCTAGAAATGTACTTATAGTATTCATCACAATTCACTATGGCAACCTCCATTTTAGAAAACAGGCGTTAGGAGGCTCCTGCTTTGAAACCACCAGTAACTATTGTCCTAGGTGCCTCCCAAACTCAGTACGTTGAGACCTTATCAAGCCAAGGGAAAAAACAAATCTATCCTGGAACAAATTACTATATGCAAACATGATGCAAAACATACTCAAAAGCACAACAATCTTGGCTTTAAAAATAAAGCCTCCCACACAGAAAATGAGCACCACCCTACTAATAACCTACATGCCAATTATCCCATGCACTGACTGCTGTTAATTACCCAACTGCTTGTCTGCAATACGTCAGTTACTTGTGGTCCATTTCCACTACTGTCCAACAATGGGCAGGAGGACCGATCTCCGAGCTCCTGGGAGGTGAGAGCTCCCCTCTGGTTACAAGGGGAGTAGAGCCCAAGTGAAACATTGACTCGAGAAGGGGTCTGGTTATAAAGAGCGGGGCAAAGGGTGAACCCAGAACTTCTCGGACTGAAGGTGGAGGGAGAGAATGGGTGAGGGGAAAGAGAAGATTATAGTGAGTAGTTCCTACAGGTGTCAACTGTGTGTGTTTTGTTATAATGTATGTGATCTTCCCATTAAACCTAGTTAGGAGGGAATTCTATTAGACCCTTTTTACAGATGAGAAAACTGAGGCTTAGGCTATTTTAGTAACTTGCACAAGGGCACACAGCTAGTCAGGAGTCACACCAGGGTTCAAACCCAGGTCCTTAACTCTTCTTAGTTACTAACACCGGCCAGGCTGACCTGCTGGTCCATGCCTCCCTGGCACGCCCAGCAATGGCGTGGCTGTCACTTTGGGGGGAAACCTTCTCAAGTTTCACAACCTGAGATATGACTGTGATTTACTGTACAATTTTTGGAGTGTGCTGGAGAACAACAAAGGCCATTAGAGGTATTTCAGAGACAAACTGTGCCACCTCGGAAGGAAAGTTATGACCAACCTAGATAGCATATTCAAAAGCAGAGACATTACTCTGCCAACAAAGGTCCATCTAGTCAAGGCTATGGTTTTTCCTGTGGTCATGTATGGATGTGAGAGTTGGACTGTGAAGAAGGCTGAGTGCCGAAGAATTGATGCTTTTGAACTGTGGTGTTGGAGAAGACTCTTGAGAGTCCCTTGGACTGCAAGGAGATCCAACCAGTCCATTCCCAAGGAGATCAGCCCTGGGATTTCTTTGGAGGGAATGATTTTGAAGCTGAAACTCCAGTAGTTTGGCCACCTCATGCGAAGAGTTGACTCATTGGAAAAGACTCTGATGCTGGGAGGGATCAGGGGCAGGAGGAGAAGGGGATGACAGAGGATGAGATGGCTGGATGGCATCACTGACTCGATGGACGTGAGTCTGGGTGAACTCTGGGAGTTGGTGATGGACAGGGAGGCCTGGCGTGCTGCGATTCATGGGGTCACAAAGAGTCGGACACGACTGAGTGACTGAACTGAACTGAACTGTGCCACCTCTGAAAAGTCAACAGATTGAGAGAAAGCAGAGGCTGCAGGAGAATGCTCACGTGGAAAAGCTGAGCGCCACACGTAACCAGGGCCCCACCACAGGATGTGAGCTGCTTACCAGGGAGGGGGGCACGTGAGTGGTTTGCAATCTGCCGCTTACAAGCCGGGTGACCTTGGAAACGTGATTCTGTTCTCCATGGGGTCCTAGTCTATTCCCTTGAGAAGTGGGGTTGGTACTGGGATATGAAGGCTGTTCTGAAGATTTAATAAGCTGACATAAAACATATACTGACACTGTGACTAACTGGAGTTGGTAACAATGTTACTATTAATAGTGTGCAAAGCTCCAGCTGCCTGTAGGAAAATGTCCAGAGAGCCTGACACCCTAGAAAGCCAAGGGTCTGGGATGGGGACCTTTTATCCTCTTTTTATTGTGGATGACAATATGCCACCTCCCTCAGAAGAAAGGAGGAAGCTGTGCTTTCCTCTTGACAAGACACAGATGCCCTGGTGACTGACTCAACAGGTCAGAACAACCTCAGCTTTCCCTCCATGAATGGAACTGGCCAAAAGACTGGGTGAGGGCCGACCCCACCAGGGACCAAAGCAAAGGGACAAGGAGGCCAGAGCAGCTGGCCCCTCGGCTGTAAGAGGTGCAGAGATCCCGGGGGTAACATCCACCCCACAGAACATGCTGCAGAGAGAGTGCCCTGATGTTCTGGAGAATGAGTACCCTCTACACGCAAAGGTAGAAGCATAAAACAAGAAGAGTGTCCAGTGGACACAACAAATAATAGTAACTCACAACTTAATTGAGTATGTACTATGTTCCAAACTCTGTGTGTGGGAGCTTTGCAGTATTATCTTATTTAATCCTCACAATAATCCTACAAGGAGACCTTTCCATAAGCCCCATTTTACAGATGGGGAAGGCAGCATTTAGGGCTTTCAGAAGCATAAAGTGGCAGAGCAAGAAGCAGACTGAGGTCTCACTGGGCTCAGAGCCAACAGACAAGGAAAACCCAAGGTCAACAAAACGCTGGACCGGCCTTCAGGTTCTGCCTCCTTCATCACTGCCTATGACCCCTTCCTAAGTTGGATCCCAAGAGCAGTGCCAAAGGCTGAGGGTGCTCATACACATGGACTCAGGGGTGAGAGGGTGAGGCTTGGGATACAGAGGCCAGGGTCAGCCATGAAGCTGTGAGAGGCAGAGAGAAACCTGGCCAATGAGTCGTTTCTGGCTCCAGTTCTTCCCTTACTCATCCAGCTCTGTGAACTTTCTATACAATGTTACATTTGTGAAATGAGGGTGGTGGGGAAATGGAGGAGAGACTGGATAGAGTTCTTGCCGTGCACTGGAGGGCGTCCACAAGACCAAACAACTCCCCAAACCGATGTCCAAGGCATCGTGTTCTCAGGCATCTTTGAAGAATAACAGACTCGATTTTGCCAAGATAGAAACAGCCACAAGCATACACTTCACTTGGCCAGAAAAAAAATAGCTACAAGAATGATTCATGCATGTAATGTTCTCATCTTCTATGCCCTATGTAACTAGGAATTAATTCTCAGAAGGACACAATGAGAGACTACAATGGATATACCAAAATGACAAGCTTTTTTTTTTTTTTTCCAAGAAAAAGAATGGCTATCTCTTTATAGAAAAGAACTCACTAAAATTCTCTCAGATCCATACCAGATTTATAGGCATTTGAGATTGGAAGGACATTTGAAGGTCAACTGATCTGACCCTCCATCGGATGACTAAGTCCCTTCCACAGTGTTTCTGAGGGGGTCTCCAGAGGATGCCTAAACACCTTCAGGACAAGAAACCGGATACCTACTGCTTTCACTGAGCAGCTCTGATCTTCTCCGAGGTCTTGCTCATACTGTCTACCGCTTTGGTTCTTCCTCTGTGCCCCATGGCCATACAGACCATGCCAACTTCTTCTCCAAACAGCCTTTCAGAAACACGGCCCCCTGAGCCTCCTCTTCTGCAGAGCTGTCGATCATTCTGCGCTTACAAAAACAATCTGACCGCTGACATGCTGTTGTTTTGGTTGCCGTCCTTGTTTTTCTAAGATAGATTTACTTGATCCACAATTATTCCAAGATGATTAGTCCTCCAAATAACCCAAACTGTACATTTTTTCCATCCTATATTACCAGCAACACTGAAAGCTGATTATAATCAACTTGCTTTCATAAAAAGAAGGAATCAATCAAATAACAGACTTTAAGAGAATCCACTTAGCTAAAAGTAGCAGCAGGCATTCCATGTTCACAGATAAACAAGGAGGAACTGTGAATGCACATTTCTCCCCCACTGCCCATTCCCCATTGGAATTTAAATGACCAGTTTTCCAATCACAGGGCCATAAAAATCATCAATCATCTTGGCCACAGCCTCACATTTTATGATGTAGATGCTGAGACCCAGAGCTCCCATCTCTTTCTCCATGCCATCCCCAGATGTTTTTTAAATTCCCTGTTCTGGATTAGGCACTGGGATACCAAGCCCTTGCCCTCCCAGATCTCTGAGCAGAGACTCACAGGGCAATGCAAGTCAAGGAATTTAAAACAAGTGGAAGCACATTGTTGTGATAGCCCAGTGACAAGTGTTTGGAACTTTGTACAAAAAACCTGGAAGGCAAAAGGCTGTTTCCTTTCTTGTGCCTTGACTCAAACTTCCCTTTGTTTAGCAAACTGATCCTTTATGACTCAGCTCAGGTCTCATCACCCACCCCCAATACTTTCTCTCTGACTCCTTTAGCTGCCTTCCTCCTTTATGATCTCGTAACACCTTGTACAAATCACACTCAGGGTACTTAGCATCATGTATCGCATTTATCCCTCCTGTGTGCATCTTCTCCATTAGACTTGAGGTTCCTGAAGCTAATAGCAACCTACTCCAGTATTCTAGCCTGGAAAATCCCATGGACAGAGGAGGCTGGCAGGCTACCGTCCATGGGGTCGCAGAGAGTCAAGTATGACTGAACGACTTCACTTTTTTTTTCCTTTTCTTTTCATGAAGCCAGGGAGCTGAGTGTTAATTCAGTTTTATACATCTAGTCTAGTTCAGTTGGCATGTATGGGATTTATGAACAAATAAATATTTCAGCATAACCTTAAGATATGAGCATTAAAAAGCAGAGACATTACTTTGCTGACAAAGGTCCATCTAGTGATAGCTATGGTTTTTCCTGTGGTCATGTACGGATGCGAGAGTTGGACTATAAAGAAAGCCGAGTGACGAAGAATTGATGCTTTTGAACTGTGGTGTTGGAGAAGACTCTGGAGAGTCCCTTGGACTGCAAGGAGATCCAACCAGTCCATCCTAAAGGAAATCAATCCTGAATATTCATTCGAAGGACTGATGCTGAAGCTGAACTCCAATACTTTGGCCACCTGATGCGAAGAACCGACTCTGGTGCTGAGAAAGACTCTGATGCTGGGAAAGATTGAGGGCAGGAGGAGAAGGCGATGACAGAGGATGAGATGGTCGGATGGCATCACCAACTCAATGGACATGAATTTGAGCAAGCTCTGGGAGTTGGTGATGGAGGGAAGCCTGGCGTGCTGCAGTCCCTGGGGTTGCAAAGAGTTGGACACAACTGTATGACTGAACTGAAGGGTTTGAGAGAAAAGAATTCCAGGCCAGGAAGCCCATGCAGAGACATGGTGCTCTGAAAGGGTGCGGCATGTTTACAGAACTATATGGGTCATTTTCCTGGTGAGAGTGGTGGGTGCGGGAAGAATGATTGGGGTTGGGGCTTAGGGGTTAAGTTTGAGCCAGATGTGGAAAGCCACATAAACCATGCGGGAGTGAGCGGACATCATGCTGTAGTTAGAGTGGGGGCAAAAAGTCTTTACAGAGGGGAATGAGATCATCCCAATGGTCACATAAGTGGCCAAGGAGGAAGCACTGCATTGAGGAAACGCACTAGGCGGGAGAGTGTGTTACTGCTTGGTCCAGGATGGAGGAGATACTGTATCAGGGGTGCTGTGGTCCAAGAGCTCAGGGCAATTCCTGGGGAGGAGAGCAGTGTGGACTGAGGTTTGAGGGTACAGGTAGAAGCAACGGGATGTGATGAGGCATGGGAGGCAGGGAAGAAGCATCGAGGACGATGGCAGGGTTTTCCAACCTGGAGCCCCAGGGCAACACAGACAATAGAGACAGGGACCATGAGAAGAGGAGCAGTTTGAGGGGTGGGGGGAGATCACGAGGTTGTTTCTGGAAAGATTCCTAAGACAGTCATCCTGGATGAATTCTATAGGTGGCGAGCTACCTGCTTGACCAAAGGAGATAAATGAAATGCAAGAACATCGGTCATGAAAACCCAAGTACAAGACACATTGTCTAATCCTTGCAGAGACAGATGGGGCAATTCTGATGATTTGAGGGTGAAAGTAACAAGTTCAGATGAGAGATCTTCTGGTTCTTAAAACCACAAATCATCTCTCAGTTAGTTAAACTGACATCTGTATATAAAATAATCTCCAGAGAATCAAATCCCATCTCTTATATTCTGGACTCAACTGACTCACTGTTCTATCTTTTTAAAAAAAAAATATTATTACCAGCTGGCTAACAGCCTCACACCATTTAGTGTGTTCTAATCAGCAGGGAGAATTCAGTTTACATTAATTAAGTGATCCCACTCAACCATTTTATTGACTAACAACCTCATTTTTTTTAAAACTCATCTTTTCAAAATGCTAGAAGGTGAGGATTTTACTGAGGGAAAGCCCACAGACACACTCAGGAGCAAACCCTTCTGCACCAAAATCAATCCATCTTTTAATCAAGTAACGTCCTTTTCTCTCTCATTTTATAGCAAAAGCTCCAAAGAGCAAGCAACAAGCAGAACCTCTAGAGAATCAGCTACTCCATTTAAATAAACAGCGAAAGGACTTCCTCAGCCCACATGGTTATCCTAAGAGCACAGAGACTGCTCTTGGTAGAAAAGAGATGGAAACTGCACACTCACCCGCTTCCTCAAGTTGTAGGTGAGAATGAGGTTCCGGGAGAAGGAGTGGGAGAAGGCCGTGTAGAATTCCAGCACTTTCTGCAGGGCGTCCCGCTTGATCACATGGAGGTCACAGTAGGTCAAGGCCCTCACATTGGCACAGGACTGGGCAAGGGTGGCTTCCTTCCAGAACACGTCTCCAAACACGTCTCCTTTCCCTGAGGAGAGAACCCGGTGATGAGCAAAGTGCCCGCCAGAGGAGTCTGGCCATCAGCTCTGGCTTTCCACCGTCTCCCAGGACTGCTGTCCATTTGGCATTCTAAGGCTTGGGCTCAGAAAAGGCCAGAATGGTTTTAATTTGGACCTTAATGACACGCAACTTCAGAAAACTAAAAATACCATAGGATACATGTCAAAGTTCAACCAATAACTTCGGGATCACTTGTGACCTCCTGAACATCCTACATGAAACTGGAACCACATGTTATTCTTTGTCACCCCTGGTTTTCCAAAACACTGATCATAATCTGTAATGATGTTACTTGTCTGTCTCCCAGCACGAGCTCTCCTATGTCCCATCCCTCCACTAACACAGTATCTGGCAACACAGTAGGAGCTCTCACAATGTCTGCTGGAAGGTAAACTGTAGTTCTACATTAGTGTGACTGAAAGGCACACCCTCGGCTGCAATGCGGAGAGTGTGGACTCTTCATCAGGAGCTGAAAAACAGGAGGTGTCTCCCCTGATTAGCATGACCTATGTGGACGAAATCAGGCAAGAGTGAAGCTCCTCTTCCTCCAAACTCTGTCCACCACCCTGAGGTTCATGAGCGTGGTGTCTCATCCTCACTCTCTCTCTCTCTCCCATCCCTCCTTCCATGTCCCTCACCTTGCCAGATGCCCTCCTGGTGGTATAAAAATATGGGCTCTATATAAGGGGCATCTTGAGAATCCTCTTATGCCTAGCATTCCACAAGACTATATTTAATATATTTTTTAATTTAAATTTATTTATTATAATTGGAGGCTAATTACTTTACAATATTGTATTGGTTCTGCCACACATCAACATGAATCCGCCATGGGTGTACACATGTTCCCCATCCTGAACCCCCTTCCCACCTCCCTCCCCATACCATCCCTCTGGGTCATCCCAGCGCACCAGCCCCAAGCATCCGATATCGAACCTGGACTGGCGTCTCTCACGGAGTCCAAAAAACTGTTCTATACATCTGTGTCTCTTTTGCTATCTCACATACAGGGTTATCGTTACCATCTTTAAAAATTCCATATATATGCATTAGTATACTGGAAATAGTGTCAGACTTTATTTTTGGGGGCTCCAAAATTACTGCAGATGGTGACTGCAGCCATGAAATTAAAAGACGCTTCCTTCTTGCAAGGAAAGTTATGACCAACCTAGATAGAATATTCAAAAGCAGAGACATTACTTTGCCAACAAAGGTCCGTCTAGTCAAGGCTATGGTTTTTCCTGTGGTCATGTATGGATATGAGAGTTGGACTGTGAAGAAAGCTGAGTGCCGAAGAATTGATGCTTTGGAACTGTGGTGTTGGAGAAGACTCTTGAGACTCCCTTGGACTGCAAGGAGATCCAACCAGTCCATTCCCAAGGAGATCAGCCCTGGGATTTCTTTGGAGGGAATGATGCTGAAGCTGAAACTCCAGTACTTTGGCCACCTCATGCGAAGAGTTGACTCCTTGGAAAAGACCCTGATGCTGGGAGGGATTGGGGGCAGGAGGAGAAGGGGACAACAGAGGATGAGATGGCTGGATGGCATCAGTGACTCGATGGACGTGAGTCTGAGTGAACTCCGGGAGTTAGTGATGGACAGGGAGGCCTGGCGTGCTGTGATTCATGGGGTCACAAAGAGTCAGACATGACTGAATGACTGAACTGAACTGATACTGTATTGGTGTTTTTCTTTCTTGCTTACTTTGTATAATAGGCTCCAGTTTCATCTACCTGATTAGAACTGATTCAAATGTATTCTTTTTAATGGCTGAGTAATACTCCATTGTGTATATGTACCACAGCTTTCTTATCCATTCATCTGCTGATGGACATCTAGGTTGCTTCCATGTCCATTTAATAAGTCAATAGAGTACTCATCCCACATAGTGGTATTCTGGCTCAAACTTCTATCAATCTCCTCTAAGTATTTGTTTTTCTTACCTAGGGATATTCTTCCAACCTTTCCCAGAGATTGAGGTTTTAACATATGTCTAACGCAGAGCTTAATTCATTCCTGGCACAGCCTCTGGTTATATAACAAATAGCTTGAAACATTGGTTCTCTTGCCTTTAAATTTTCAGCACAGATAAACACAAATCTGAATCTCCAGGGAGCCAGAGAGAGAGGTGTTTGGGAAGAAGGAAACAATGCAACCAGGGTGAAACCAATCTAACAACCCTTGAGGGAGCTGTCAGCCCATGCATTCAGATCAGCCACACTCTACAGCTGGAACTCAGGCACCTGCGACTCAGTGTGCTTTACAGGGCAGCTGTTTTCCTAATTCAGGAGAAAGGAGGCAATTAGGGCTTTAAGCATCTGAACAGAAGTTGACCTTTTCTCAAACACCAGAAAGTGTCCACCCTAAGCACATAAGGTACTCCACGGGTATAGCCCTCTCCAAGCACCTCCATGACATGAGCTGAGAAGTGAATGTACTGGACACGTTACTTCACACATTGTGTGTTTGTGAAATAAAGTGCAGCTTTAATTTATGAACATAGCTTCATCGACTCATATGAGTAGGATACAAGGTTGGGTAGCTCTTAGGCAGATATGTGCCTGTGCTATTTAATCCCTTACCAGGCATTTTTTTCAGCCACCTGTAATATGAGTGTGGTAATGCAGAGCAGGAGCCAGCCGATGGGAATGTCTCTCTCTGTGGGGTACCACCGGGCCTCCACGGAGACGGGTTCATTCAGTGTGTGCTCCCTAGCATGCATGGAGTCCTCATCGACAAGGCTGGACAATTCATTCATACATATAGAGCATTCTATAACTCCTCTCTACTGTTCTGCCATGCCTCTCATGCCTTTCGTAATTATGTATTCCTGTTCCCCTAGACAATGCTCTTTTTCTGACACGCAGTATGACAGACAGTCAAAACATAGACCCTACTCTCATATTGCAACTTATGTCAATAAAAGTGAAAGTGTCAGTCACTCAGGTGTGTCCAACACTTTTGAGACCCCATGGAGCCCACCAGGCTCCTCTGTCCATGGGGATCCTCTAGACAAGAATACTGGAATGGTTTGCCATTCCAATCTCCAGGGGATCTTCCCAACCCAGGGATCAAACCCAGGTCTCCCACACTGTGGGCAGATTCTTTACCGCTCGAGCCAGCAGAGGTCTCATTCTATGTCAAGAGGGGAAGCCTAATTCACTTTCCTTACACTGGAACTCACTTTAATCCCTTGCCTTGGCCAACAGAATGTGGCAGAAGCCATGTTCTGGGATTTTCAGGCAGGGTCAGAAGAAGCCTTGTAGCTTCTGCCTGAGTTTCTTGGAATACTGACCTCTCAGGATCCTCCCTCTTGAACCCAACCACCATGTTGTGAGAAGAACAAGCCACACAGCAAGTCACACAGAAGTGCTCCAAGAGTCCAGCTGACAGCCAGGCTCTGCCAGTCTCGTAAGCAAGCCATCTTGGTCCTCCAGCTCACACAAGCCTTCAAATGACTTCAGCCCCAGCCAGCACTGGACTGTAACCACATGTGGGAAGTTCAACGGAGAACCAGCAACTGACCCAAACAACCCACAGAATCATGAGAAACAATTAATTTTTTAAGCCACTAAATTTGGGAGTGGCTTGGTCAGCAGAAATAGATAACCAGAACACACAGAATCACGGAGCTGTAGGCTGAAGAACCCATAAGAAATTACTTAGTGGTTTAAGTAAGAACTATTGAGAAAGGATCATTGGTAACCCTGCCTGATTCTTATTAAGATTACTTCATCTAAGCAACTTAAGCTTCCATCAACAGATGAATGGATAAAGAAGATGTGGTGTATGAATACGTATAGGTACACACACAACATGGACTACTACTCAGCCATAAAAAAGAATGAAATGTTGCCATCTGTAGCAATAAGGATGGACTTTGAGGGTATTCAGTTCAGTTCAGTCACTCAGTCGTGTCCAACTCTTTGCAACCCCATGAATCACAGCACACCAGGCCTCCCTGTCCATCACCAACTCCCGGAGTTCACCCAAACTCATGTGCATCGAGTCTGTGATGCCATCCAGCCATCTCAGCCTCTGTTGTCCCCTTCTCCTCCTGTCCCCAATCCCTCCCAGCATCAGGGTCTTTTCCAACGAGTCAACTCTTCGCATGAGGTGGCCAAAGTATAGGAGTTTCAGCCTCAACATCAGTCCTTCCAATGAACACATAGGACTGGTCTCCTTTAGAATGGACTGGTTGGATCTCCTTGCAGTCCAAGGGACTCTCAAGAGTCTTCTCCAGCACCACAGTTCAAAAGCATCAATTATTCGGCACTCAGCTTTCGTCACAGTCCAACTCTCAAATCCATACATGACCATTGGAAAAACCATAGCCTTGACTAGACGGACCTTTGTTGGCAAAGTAATATTTCTGCTTTTTAATATGCTGTCTAGGTTGGTCATAACTTTCCTTCCAAGGAGTAAGCATCTTTCAATTTCATGGCTGCAGTCACCATCTGCAGTGATTTTGGAGCCCCCCAAAAATAAAGTCTGACACTGTTTCCACTGTTTCCCCATCTATTTCCCATGAAGTGATGGGACCAGATGCCATGATTGAGGGTATTATGCTACATGAAATAAATCAGAGGAAAAATGAATACTGGATGATATTATTTACATGGAAACTTAAAAAAATACAACAAATTAGTGAACGAAACAAAAAATAAGCCAACTCATATATACAGAAAACAAAACAGTAGATACCAGTGTGAGCAGAGGGAAGGGGGAGGGGCAATACAGAAGTAGAGGAGTAAAAGATACAAGCTATTAAGAAAAGCTACAAGGATTATACTGTCCAATGTCAGTTCAGTTGAGTTCAGTCGCTGAGTCGTGTCTGACTCTTTGCGACCCCATGAATCGCAGCACGCCAGGCCTCCCTATCCATCACTAACTCCAGGAGTTCACCCAGACTCACGTCCATTGAGTCAGTGATGCCATCCAGCCATCTCATCCTCTGTCATCCCCTTCTCCTGCCCCCAATCCCTCCCAGCATCAGAGTCTTTTCCAAGGAGTCAACTCTTCGCACGAGGTGGCCAAAGGACTGGAGTTTCAGCTTTAGCATCATTCCTTCCAAAGAAATCCCAGGGCTGATCTCCTTCAGAATAGATTGGTTGGATCTCCTTGCAGTCCAAGGGAGTCTCAAGAGTCTTCTCCAACACCACAGTTCAAAAGCATCAATTCTTCGGTGCTCAGCCTTCTTCACAGTCCAACTCTCACATCCATACATGACCACAGGAAAAACCATAGCCCTGACTAGGCAGACCTTTGTTGGCAAAGTAATGTCTCTGCTTTTGAATATGCTGTCTAGGCTGGACATAACTTTCCTTCCAAGGAGTAAGCGTCTTTTAATTTCATGGCTGCAGTCACCATCTGCAGTGATTTTGGAGCCCAACAAAATAAAGTCTGACACTGTTTCCACTGTTTACCCATCTATTTCCCATGAAGTGGTGGGACAAGATGCCATGATCTTCGTTTTCTGAATGTTGAGCTTTAAGCCAACTTTTTCACTCTCCACTTTCACTTTCATCAAGAGGCTTTTGAGTTCCTCTTCACTTTCTGCCATTAAGGGTGGTGTCATCTGCATATCTGAGGTTATTGATATTTCTCCTGGCAATCTTGATTCCAGTTTGTGTTTCTTCCAGTCCAGCTTTCTCATGATGTATTCTGCATATAAGTTAAATAAGCAGGGTGACAATATACAGCCTTGACATACTCCTTTTCCTATTTGGAACCAGTCTGTTATTCCATGTCCAGTTCTAACTGTTGCTTCCTGACCTGCATACAAATTTCTCAGGAGGCAGATCTGGTGGTCTGGTATTCCCATCTCTTTCAGAATTTTCCACAGTTTATTGTGATCCACACAGTCAAAGGCTTTGGCATAGTCAATAAAGCAGAAATAGATGCTTTTCTGGAACTCTCTTGCTTTTTCCATGATCCAGCAGATGTTGGCAATTTGATCTCTGGTTCCTCTGCCTTTTCTACAACCAGCTTGAACATCAGGAAGTTCACGGTTCATGTATTGCTGAAGCCTGGCTTGGAGAATTTTGAGCATTACTTTACCAGTGTGTGAGATGAGTGCAATTGTGCGGTAGTTTGAGCATTCTTTGGCATTGCCTTTCTTTGGGATTGGAATGAAAACTGACCTTTTCCAGTCCTGTGGCCACTGCTGAGTTTTCCAAATTTGCTGGCACATTGAGTGCAGCACTTGCACAGCATCATCTTTCAGGATTTGGAATAGCTCAACTGGAATGCCATCACCTCCACTAGCTTTGTTCGTAATGATGCTTTCTAAGGCCCACTTGACTTCACATTCCAGGATGTCTGGCTCTAGGTCAGTGATCACACCATCGTGATTATCTGGGTCGTGAAGATCTTTTTTGTACAGTTCTTCTGTGTATTCTTGCCACCTCTTCTTAATATCTTCTGCTTCTGTTAGGTCCATACCATTTCTGTTCTTTATCGAGCCCATCTTTGCATGAAATGTTCTCTTGGTATCTCTATGTGGCTATTATTAAATATGCAATACTTTATAATAACTATAAATGGGACATACATTGTGTTAAAAATTGTGTTACTGTACTGTATACCTGTAATATTATAATACTGTATATCAACTATACTTCAATTTAAAAAGCGATGGAAAAAAAAAGCTATGGAAAAAATATGAGGGGAAATTGTTGAAGAAACAAACTGGAGAAATGTGGGTTACTTAGCAATATAGTCATTATATTCCCATGTCATAATAATAGACATAAAAAATAATCAAAGGAAATATATCAAAATATTAACTGTTATCTCAGGATGGGGAAGTAGATTCACAAATCATGATTTTCCTTGTTTATACTTCTACTCAAAGTATAATATTTTATAATCAGAAAAAATATTACTTCATTTAAGCAAAACCCAATATGTGAACATTATATATCTCAAATGAATTAGGAGTAGTCTTTCTAATTATAAAAGAACCCATAAAGTAATATAATAGCCCCCCCCATGTACATTTAACATGAGTTTATTTGTAAAAATTCAGTTTATAAACAACTCTTCAGGGGCATATCTATTGTTACCACAAAGAGCAACCATATTGTGTTTTAAACATAGCAGGAACTAAATCACACATCTTTAGAAATGGCAATATTCCCACTGTGAAGAGTTTTCCAATCAAAGGTTTTGACAGCAACAATAAATGGAGACTAGTTTCTACCACGCCAAGTATTCCACGGTGAGGTAGTCACGATTAATCTTAGGGTCTAGGAAATCTCAGTGTTGTCATAACTTGCATCTGATTTTCAGCCCCAACTGAAAATCATACTTTCTTCCTGTCAAGGCAGCCTTTTTTGGTACAAATGATCTGTTAGTGAGATTTAAGAAAGAGGTGTCGGAGGACCTGTCAGATTCAAAACAAACCCAGGACTATTCTGGCAAATGAGAAACGTATTTATGACACGCAAAACTGTCATAGGGAAGGACGCAGAGCATTTGGCAGCTGCCTGTGAACCACACACATTGCTGGAATCATGACTTCCTGGGTCAGGGCTACGCATCAGAGGCCAGGACAAGCTCTATACCCACATTCATCTCTGTTCCCTAGTGTGAAATGATTGTTTGCTGAAGAACAAAAGGTACCCCCGCGCACTCAGCAATCAAACCTCTGCAGGCAATCAGCTTATTGATTTATTTATTACATCGAGATGCTGGGTGCAGAATGTTAATACCTAATGTTCCAGGATTCGAAAAGACATACTAAGTGGATGTTCTCAGCTGGGAGAAAAGAAAAAAGGAAAAACAAAAGGGAGGGGGGAGTAAGGGAAAGGTAGTCTCATTAAAACTCCAAGCAAACATCCCTGTGGTAATTAATCCTCCTGCCCTCCCACCCCCAGTTATACGCAGCTTTCTTTACTGCACCTCCTCTTTCGCTGTAAACATAAAAAGCCCTCTGGGGTACAAAGGTGGGGCTGAGGAACAGTCACAAAGCAGAGGTGGGAGTTGGACAGGGGGCTCAGGTGGCACTGGGAGAGGGAGGGGAGCCCTCCGCAAGGAGCCCAGCACAGGAGGAGACCAACATCCCATAGAACAGGGTCCCCAACCCCAGTCCACAGAGCAGAGGGGAGCGGCAGACAAGTGAGTAAAGCGTGGTACTTATAGCCACTCCCCATCACTGGCATTACCGCCTGCGCTCCACTTCCTGTCAGAACAGCTTAAGATTCACGTTGATGTATGGCAAAACCCATCACAATGTTGTAACAGAATTATCCTCCAATTAAAATAAATAAGTTCAGGATGGGGAACACATGTATACCTGTGGTGGATTCATTTTGATATTTGGCAAAACTAATACAATTATGTAAAGTTTACAAATAAAATAAAATTAAAAAAAAAATAAAATAAATAAGTTAATTTTAAAAACAGATTCTCACAGGAGCGCAAACCCTGCCATGCACTGAGCATGCGAAGGGTCTAGGTTGTGTGCTCCTCATCCCCTGGCCACCATCCATGGAAAACCCACCTTCCATGAAACTGGTCCCCAATGCCAAAAAGGCTGGGGACTGCTGCTATAGACAATTTGATGTCATGAAGGCAGAGACTGAAGCAGAGAGGACGGTGGGAGCAGGGAGGTTGAGAGGGTTAAGAGGAGTGATTGGGGAAAATTCAAGAGGTGCTGGGACTCAGGGATCTGAAAAGATCCAACAGCCTGATGTCTGAATGCTAAAGAGCTACAGAAATGGACAACTGAGTTTACAACACTCCAGAAAAAGCCCTGTTTCTCAGACTGGCTGTGAGTGAGCTTGGAGGGGTCAGAGCAAAAATGAAATTCCAGCTGCTTCTCACCACTATTTCCTATTATGTCCTCTCATAAGGCCCACTCAGACTGGTATCCTGTACTAAGCAAAACGTAATTCTGCAGTTAAAGTCATCACATGCTGCTAAAATCATCAGTCATTTCTAGGCCCATACCAATTGGAAAGAACTGATTCAGTTCCTCACGCAGCTCTCAGCAGGCGCTCTTCTGGGTGCTGAGGTCTAGAGCAGCGGGATGGCGGAGGTGGTGGAGGGAGAGAAACAGAGCAGGTGATGCTAACATGCTAGGGGCTATGATGGGAGACAGAGAGGGGTTCTTGGCTCAAGCTCAAAGGGCAAGGGAAGGCTTCTGGGGAGATGTGGCATCTGAGCTGAGACCTAAAGGAAGGGATCTGGTGAGCCAGCATGAAGACGACGCACACACTGCTCTTACAGTGAACGAGTCAGCCTTCCACAATTCCTCACTGAAATGTTTGTCTTACTCTTTGGACCTTGATGCCTTCAAACTGTAGTGCTAGAGAAGACGCCTGCAAGTCCCTTGGACAGCAAGGAGATCAAACCAGTCAATCTTAAGGAAGATCAACCCTGAGTACTTGTTGGAAAGACTGATGCTGAAGCTGTAGTATTTTGGTCATCTGATGAGAACAGTCGACTCATTGGAAAAGTCCCTGATGCTAGGAAAGATTGAGGGCAGAAGGAGAAGAGGGCATCAGAGGATGAGATGGCTGGATGGCATCACTGATGCAATGGATGTGACTTGGGCAAACTTTGGAAGATGCTGATGGACAGGGAGGCCTGGCGTGCTGCAGTCCATGGGGTCACAAAGACTTGGACATGACTGGGTGATTAAACAACAGCAGCAAATACCCTGATCGACATGTGTCTTAGGCCCAGAATGAATATATACCTAAGGGGTCAGAGCAGTTTCCCCAGTTGGGCTACTCTTTTCTTTGATATTCCTGCTTCATTCTTGTTTTCACTTTCTCCAATTTTGAATTTTCAGTTTTCTCCTGCCGGGAGCCGGCATATTGCATATTGAGTGCATATTGCATATTGAGTGCAGCACTTTCCACAGCATCATCTTTCAGGATCTGGAATAGCTCAACTGAAATTCTATCACTGCCAGGAGCCAGTGTGAGGAACTCCGCCCGTGGCAAAGGTCATGAGGAGGGAGGCTCGGCATACGCAAAGGCGGGATCGAGCCTCAGGAGTCCCCCTGGAAATTCTCGAGCATCTACCCCCAAAACCAGAGTCTGCCTACTTTCTGCTTTGTGCTTTCACCTACACCTCTGACTTTACGGGGGGCTGTCCCCCACTACCTCTCTCTGAAAAAAGAGTTAGCTTACAGCTCCAGTTAATAATTCCTGGGTGTGACAGTGTTTCAACCTACAAACTCCTTTGAAAGTCCTCTAGCCTGCCTGAATAGGTTTTTCTGGCCACATGTGATTGTTCAGAGCCTCCCAACTGTGAGAGGCAGGAGATGTTCTAAGCTGTCTAAACACAGATTCTTTTGAGTAGTTAAAAGATTGATTAGAAATTGTATTGGTGAAGGGTTTTTCACTTGTTGAGCCAATGTTTGCTGCTAAGTCTCCATACTCTGTACCTACTGTGTCCTTGGCAGTGTATTGATTGATATAATGGGTGTATAGAAATGTAAGTAGTAGCCTCAATGTTTGTAACCTTGGACCCTTGAGTTAATTCTTTTCTTGATTGAGCCCACCTCACCTTTGCCCTATAAGAATGCAGCTTTGTCCAGTGCTTTTTTGGAGGCTGGTGCCTGACTTTGGAATAATCACCTTTAGAGAAAGATAAGTTTCTTAAAATGTTAACAGGCCTCCTGGCCAGAAGATGATGTAATTCACCTGAACTTTTGCATATGATAAGTTTGAAAGCCTGGCTTCGATTAGGACCAGGAGCTGCTGTCCTTGCATGACTCCACCCCTTCCCCCATTATCCTCTATGCACAACTTTAGGTATAAAAACTACTTTGGAAAATAAAGTGCAGGCCTTGTTCACCAAAACTTGGTCTCCCCATGTCGTTCTTTCTTTCACCTTCTGGCTGAATTTTTCCTGAGGCGGGAAAGCTCGTCAAGCCTACTAATTTTGCCTGGGCTTCTAAGATCCGACCGGGGAGGCCTTAGTGTCTCCTCTCCTTCAGGAGAACGGGAGGATGCCTGCGGCCTTCGGAGGTGACGCTAATTCCCTGCTTTGGAATTTTATTCAGCCTCTTTTCTCCACTGAATTTTCCTACTGAGCTATCCTCATTCTATTACTCTTTAAATCTTTGATAAATATTTATAAATAAATAGGTCGCCGACGCCGTCCCCGCTTCGAATACCCTGGATCAGCCGGGGCTGGACCCCGGCATTCTCCTAGTCATTTCAGCTCTCTAAGGGGACTATCTTAGGCTTATCAACTTAATGCATATTCTATCTTCACAGCCTAAGCCTCAGGTGGAAAAAATTAAGCACAACTGTTAGCTTCGGCCTCTGTTGAAAAAGTTATAATTATCTAGGCCTTGCTGGAACCCTGAAAGCTAATACTTTGATTTTTTAAAAATGTTTTTGGTAATTCTCTTCACTGCTTAGGTCCTGAGTCACACCCAGTTACGTTAAGTTAGTGTTGTTACTATTCTTTTAAAATATCAAATCTACATTTGTATTTGACCATCTATGAACTCCAATAATCTCATCTATAAAATGGAAATTGGGGAATGATGCTTGAAGTAGGAAGTACCTACTTCCAAGGTTTGTAGAGAGGATCAAATGAAATGATATATTAAGGTATTAAAGTGCTGTACAAACAGGAATAAAAAAAAAGACACAGCACAGAGATGATTTCAGGGAGCGGGAGCGGCATGTGCAAAGGCCCTGAGGCACAGGGCCAAACGCTCTCTGTATTGCCACATGCTTTGGATCATCTGCTCCCTCACTAGCCTGTAGGGATGAGTGTGGACAGCATATTTTGTAATGCTCTGAGGAAAGTGCCTGGTCTCCTCATTCAGCTGCAAACCCATCTAACACCTTCCAGACTCTAAGTGAGCATGGGACACCACCACTGCCGCCCACCCCCCCGGGACGCTGAGAGACGCGCCAGGAATAGAGTGCAGCGAGGGCCAGGCCTTGATTCCTCTTCTCTGGGGCATCGGGAAGTCTTACGCCCTCAAGCCATCTGAAGACGAGAGGCACCTTGCCACTCACTGCATCAGGAGGGTGAAATGTGGCAGCAGAGATCCCGGCATAAGCAGAGAGGCTCTGAGGGAGAACCACTCTCTCTCCTGGCCCTTGGGGTAACTGTGCTTAGAGGATGTAACACGGAAGCTGGAACAATGTGTGCAGGCAAGCCCCGAGCAGACTGCGCACACCCACTGAACCGGCTGGCTCAGGAGGATTAGAATGAGGACATAGAGAGTTCTCAGACCTCCTGGACTCAGGATACACACCAGGCTTGCGCAATCCAGGTCCTCGCCATGGTCCTCAGATTCAGACATGAAGAGAACTGCCCAAAAATCTCCTCCCTGGTACTTCCCTTGGGATGTTTTCCAACTACTTTTTCATCCACTCCCTCAACAGAGGCTTCAGGCCAGACCAGCTGACTTTGAGCTCAGGTGCAGCCTGCTGGGGACTGGCAGGACCCGGCCGGCCCCTCCTCCTGACTCTCCCCCTCCAGGCACACGGGTTCTTAGACTTCCTCCAAGTCCGGCTCCCCGCTTCCCTCTGGGCCTTCCCAGCACAGACTTGGACACTCTGTCCTGCTCCCTGGTCTGGATAACTCCTTGTGCCTCGAAATACACCCCACCTCCTCCCCGACCCCTTGACCATATTTGTGCCTTTGGCACTCTGCAAACACGCCTCATCCCTGCATCACTGCATCCCCAGCTGTGTGTCTGGCACACAGCAGGCGCTCAATGGTTGTTGAATGCATAAACAAACCAAGGGCACTAGGCATCTTACTAAACCTCCCCACTCTCAATTCACTCAGCTAGAAAATGTGGGTAATAAAACCCACCTCCCAGGAATGTCGTGAGACTCACATGAACTAATATGAACAAAGCACTTAGCACTGTGCTTGGAGCACAGTAGGTGCTCAATAAATAGTAACCACAATAAAGATGAATCCTCAACAGTATAAATCAATTATACTCCAATAAAAATAATAATTAAAAAAAACTGAAGCTATCAACCACGTGACAATTAATTTCGCTGCAAAATGACCTATAGTTTCAAGCAATGGCGATCTACAAACCATTCATTTTGAACACTGGCTACTTGTCCAGGCCTGAGCTGTTTGTTGTTCTCAGATTTATTTCTCTTCAAGAAATATGTATTGCATGCCTATCATGGCATTGTGCTAAGTGCTGAGGAATATGATATCAAGAATGAATTAGTTCTTAGCCCCACCCACCAAAGTGTATTGAAGAGTTACGGTAAGATTAAAGATGATAGGAAGCAGAGTGCTATGGGGGAGAGGAGATGCTGGTGGGAACCCTTCTCAGAAAGACTGCTGGGGATAAGAAAGAAAAATTTAAAGCATGCATAATAAATTTTCCTGTTCAATATTTAAAAAAAAAAAAAAAGAAGAAGAGTCCTCTGTAAGAGCCCTGTGATGCAAATTCCACAGGGATCGTCAGTCCCATTTTGAAGAGAGGAGTGAGCTCCAGAGAGGTTTAAATGATGGTCCGTGACCCACAGACTTTCCCCTTACCCTGGTGCAGCCTCCACACGGAGAGAGGCTTCCCAGTGATCCCAGTGGTCATCCTCTACAACCCCACCCCACTGCCCCAAGCAGCTTCCTCTTCAGTCAACAGTTAGAGACCTCTACCTGGGGCAGGCACCAAGCTGGGTGACGGGAAATCAGGGGCTGCTTTGATCTTAAGGAGCCACGGCCAAGGAATTCACCTGTACCCCAGAACGACTTCTCTGTTACGGAAATGGAATCCATGACCCTCAGCTGGGCACACAGACGACCAGAACCAGGCTGCACTGCACTTACGTGTGGCCCTCTGACTGAGCTCTGGTTAAGAGGAGGGGTGCGGAGGGATGGGTGCCCCCCAGGGGTCCTGCCCTGCCCTCCTCTCTCCCCACCTCCTCCTGACCAGAACAGGATGGGAGCTCTCTTGGACCAGGGAGCCCAGGTGCCAACCTAGTTAGGATGAAGCAACAGGCTAGGAGGAGGGTGGCTGCCTGACACCATGAAGTTGCCATTTCAGGCCCCTATACCTGGACTGCTGGCTACATGAGACAAAAACAAGCTTCTGTCTTATCTAAGCTTCTACTATTTCAGGGTTTTGCTGGATCAACCGAACCTACCTCTTAGCCAATTCAGGAGTCCACTATCCGGTGGGGCTGGAATGTGTTTGTCTCTATGGTAGTAGGTGTAAGTAAGTGAACTTGCTCAGTTGTGTCCAACTCTTTGCGACCCCATGGACTGTAGCCTACCAGGCTTCTCTGTCCATGGGATTTTCCAGGCAGTAATGGAGTGGATTGCCATTTCCTTCTCCAGTGGATCTTCCCAACCCAGGGATTGAACCCGGGTCTCCTGCATTGTTGACAGATGCTTTACCATCTGAGCCACCAGGCAAGTCGAGCCACATAGGTAGTAGGTATATACACGCCTATTTCCTTCACCTGTTCCAGGAAAAAGCATTGACTTCCTTATGTCTGAAGGATCAGATAGTAACACGACGGTGGAGGCTCTGACAGCACGTTCAGAGCAAAAGCTCCAGCGACTTGAGCTAAACACCTTGGTGGTACCCACTGACCTCCCACCAGCCCTGACTGTGGACGTGGGGCCAGGATCTGCTGAGGAGTCCCGGTGCATCAGGCCAGCAGCCAGCCAGGGACCCTGCTTCAGGCATCCACTACGTACCTCAACCCAAAGCTGCTAAGATCCAGGCTTTCAAGCTAATTCTGGAATACAGAACTCTCCCTCATGCATTTATGGCCATTTCCCTTGCATTGTCTGAGACCATGGAGGAGTGAAGGTAAGCAGAGTTCTGACACCTTGTAAATCTTGCCTCCTGTCTGTAGTGAAACCACAAAACCCTTACTGGAAAAGTTCTTACTGGAAAGAAAAAAAAAAAAGCTGCTGGCAGTCTGTGATCTCTGCTTTGTCTCCTGCAGTTTAGAAATGTAAGAATGTACATCAGAGACAGACAGACAGAGTGGAAAGCTCATCCATTTGCCTTCCCCTCCAGGCCATGAAGATCTGTTACTAGGAATAAAGCCTTAGCTTTAAGTGTCAGATCCTATCAGATTGTGCTGTGGTGTTGGGTGCTTAGCCTGTATGTTTTATTGGATTTCTTTTGCCAGAAAAGAAATCAGGGAATGGAGAGGCTCAGGAGGTCAAGGCTCCAGGGAGAGGTGTGCAGTTCATCCCAATTCTCATAGGGATGTCTCCTTCTAGAAAGGTTGGTCTCATGTTAGATTTTGTAGGAGAGCTCAGAGATGTTCAAGAAATACTTGTTTTCTTTGGAGGTTGGTACAAAGGAGAATAACTGATCTCTGAAAACCATCTCTGTACTAGAGATGGGACACTGGTGTAGTTCAGCCATATATCTGGTTAATGAAAACCACGCAAGACCCATAACATCATGTACCAGGTGCAACGTGAACTGTCTCTGACTCTCCCTGGCGGTTATTAGATTGTCAGTTCCCAAAGGTGGGGTTACATCTCACTACCCTTTGGCACACAGTTCAATCCAGTTCAACAGTTTGGCCCAACCTACTACAGATCAGGCAGTGTTCCCGGAATTAAGGGAGATAAAACAAAAAGACAGGACATCATCTCTACATTCAAGGGGCTTACAATGTAAGGAGACAAAACTTACATGTGTGAAACGATGAAGTCGAAACAAACAAAAATGTAAAAACAAGATATGTGAGAGGCTGCTCTAGGAAATCAACCTGGAATATTCACTGGGAGGACTGATGCTGAAGCTGAAACTTCAATACTTTGGGAAGAGCCAACTCTTTGGAAAAGACCCTGATGCTGGGAAAGATTGAGGGCAGGAGGAAAAGGGGGTGACAGAGGATGAGATGGTTGGATGGCATCACCAACTCAGCAGACATGAATTTGAGCAAACTCCAGGAGACAGTGAAGGACAGGGAAGCCTGGCATGCTGCAGTGCACAGGGTCACAAAGAGTTGGACATGACTGAGCAACTGATCAACAACAAAAAATCTAGGCAGAACTACTGAGATTTCACGGAGAAAAAGAGAATGGAGCTGGCCTTCTACAGGAAGGCAAGGGAATTTAGACACACGAAAGAGACGGATAATCCCCCCAAACAGCAGGGGGAAACTGGATGGTTGGGAATGAAGAGAGTTGGTCTGGGCTCTGCTTCCTTTCTGTAACGGCTCAGTTTCTTGGCGGTGTTATCTACACTGTCTCCACATTCTCACTGTTGAAGGGGAATGATTGGTGCCTATTCCTGACGGTTCCTGCCTGGAAGGCAGCTCCAGGGGCACCACACTCCTGGCCTCTGTTGTGCCCTCATCTGATTGATGAGTTTGGAAGGAAACCCTGCCTGTGTGCAGGCCAGCCCCTTCTCTGTCCTGGGGATCTGCCTGTTGGAAGCTTATCCTCTCTTGTCTCTCTGGTGGTCCCTTCTGCCACCAGAACAGAGCTACAGGACAGAGCCTCCCAAGTGTAGGCTTGTGCTGGTCAGCAACACAAGGGTGGGTCTAATCCTGGCTCTTAATATTGGGAAGCCTTCTTGGATGCAAATATAATGCATATTCTCCAATATCAGCTTTATCACAAAAGTGAAAGGTGATATTTTGACTGGTACCCATTGTACTTATTGTCTCTCTCTTGGTTCAGAACTCCAGGAGAGATGAATACAAATTATGAAGCACCCCTGAACCAACACCCACCTCTCTTCATTTCTCAAGCTCCTCTAATCTTGCTTCTGCCCATACTCTCAACACTACTCACAGTAGTCAATAACCTCCTGATAACAGCCTAAAAGATATTTTTCAGTCCTCAACACATTACAGCTTTTTGAGTCTAAGATATATTTAGGCTGTTTGGCATGCTTTATCTCTGAAATCAGAACATATTTTACAATCAATGATCTGTCACAGTTTAACTGGCAGCAATGTTCCTCGGTGGGCCTTAGGATATTGGTGCGTCTTTGTCATCCACAGCATCCGCTAGACAACGGAAATGTGCTTCTGAAGCACTTGAAAATGCCCTTTTCTGCCCCTCCTTGGCTTCGGTGACACCCCACTCCCCTGGTCTCTCACCCTCTGCTGGTGGTTCATTTCAGGCTCCTACCTGTGACCCATATTAAACAGTGTCCTTTGGGGCTCTGCTTGAGACCTGGTTGCTTTTTACCTTCCCCTCTCTCTCCAGGTTTTCTCAGCCTCTTCTCTGGCTTCAGTTGCCATCAGGATCACAATGATCCCCAAGTTTATATTTTAAATTTATTTATTTTAATTGGAGACTAATTACTTTACAATATTGTATTGGTTCTGCCACATATCAACATGAATCTGCCATGGGCATACACATGTTCCTCATCCTGAACCCCCCTCCCACTTCCCTCCCCGTACCATCCCTCTGGGTCATCCCAGTGCACCAGCCCCAAGGACCCTGTATTGAACCTGGACTGGTGATTCGTTTCTTATATGATATTATACATGTTTCCATGACATTCCCCCAAATCATCCCACCCTCTCCCTCTCCCACAGAGTCCAAAAGATTGTTCTATACATCTGTGTCTCTTTTGCTGTCTCGCATACAGGGTTGTCGTTACCATCTTTCTAAATTCCATATATATGCGTTAGTATACTGTATTGGTGTTTTTCTTTCTGGCTTACTTCACTCTGTATAATAGGCTCCAGTTTCATCCGCCTCATTAGAACTGATTCAAATGTATTCTTTTTAATGGCTGAGTAATACTCCATTGTGTACCTCGAGTTTTGATCTCTCTTCTGAGTCCAGCATTACCCATCGGTTACTTGAACTTAGCTCAAACCCACAGACCCAAAACTGGAACTCATCCTGCTCCCAGGAAGACCTGCACATCCTCAAGTGAGTGTCCCCTTCCCTGTGAAAGTGGTCCAAGTCATGCCAGACCCCACCCTCTTGCTTGTCTCTATATTCAATAAATGACCACGCTCTGACCATTTTAATCTACCGTGTATCTCTTGGATCTGTTTACTGTTCTCCATCCTGTGAAGCCAGCTCAGGCCTCTCTCATCTCTCAGCATCCTCCTCACCAGGCTCCTTGCCTGCTTTCCTTTCTCTTCACAGCAGCCAGGATGATCTTTTTAAACACAGATCAATTCTGCCACTCTTCTCCTTTAAAGTCTTTGTGGATGCTGCCCTTGTGCCAGGGAACACTCTCTCTTAATCTCCCATCCTAGTCCCCTACCTACTTCTCTGCTGCACCTAGTGGAATTCAGTTTGCCATGGAAGTCTCAGTTCAGATGCCACCTCTGTCAGGAAGCCTTCCTTGATTTCTCCTGGCTGGGCTGAATTAGATGCCTGTCTTATAAGCTCCCATAGCATCCTGTTCTTTGACCTATTATAACTCTTGGCATTCTATTAAATAACAGAAGTGAAACTGCATATTCACTTGTCTGTTTTCCTGGTGAGACTTAAGCACTACAGCTGGTTTGTTTATGAAATGAACAAATCAATATATGAAAAGATGGGTCTGAGTGGAATAGTATACAGTGGGCCAGGATCTGAAAGACTGAGAATGCCCTAGGATGGATGACTTTGAGGACAGGACTGGTCCCCAGTCCAAGTATCCTCAGGTGGCTATGTTGTCAGCCTGACTCTAGAAGGAATTTGCTGACCTTCTCAGAAACACACCCATAATTCACTCTGATCCAGCTTAATGCTGAGCTGAAAATTTATGGACAGATCTAAAAAGAAGAAATAAAAATGATGGATGTTAGAAATTATCCTATGATATAACTGCTTTCCTTAAAGAAATTAAAATCTCATCCAAATATGGGTCACTGGCCTTCCTAGTGGAGACTCTACTTTTCTCAAACAACATTGGCATCACTCTCTGAATGAGGGCACCACACACAAATGGTTACATTAAACCAATGGCTTGGAAATACCACGACAGTTCTCCTTCTGTTCTTCACAACTGCAATTAGATAAAATTAAATTAGCTGAATGTTTCTCCACTAAGTAAACAGATCACAAATCTTCCACTGAAAGCAGGTGATGATTTTCTAAGATTGCTACAGATAACAATTCAAAATTGACTTGATTTCCCTCCTTTTGTTTATACAGTATGTATGCATTGTAGAAAATAATTGAAATATATTGAAAAACAGAAAATATGGGCTCTATGCTTTTGGCCAATAGAAAAGCATGCAGAAAGCTTCAGTTGACATTTTGGTACACGCTCCATCTTTCTTCCACTCATATGCATTTTTATGTAACCTAAGGTCACTACATATATACTTACATATTCTGTTTTTCGGCCCCCCCCCTCCCCCCCCCCGCCCAGTTAAAATTTGAAACATTTTGCATTCCAATAAAACTTCTTATATCATCATCATCATAACAATTGTCCTTGATTTACCATAATTTTTTGAAACCAATCCTCTCTGTCTGGGCTCTACAGTTATGAGAATTTCCTTTAGAAAGCTCTATTAACTCTCCTAAATATCAGTGTCTTCACTGGGACTACAGGGACTACAAACCAATCTTTTAAATTGCTTAAGCAAAAACAGCATTAGGAGCAAGAACCTGGTCGTCCTCCCCACCCTCACTCAATGCATACATTACCGGATACAAATGGTTCTGCATTTCTGAAGTTCTGTTCACACTATGGCTCCTGGCTAGGAGTGCGGATTTAATATAATTGCTTCGGCTGATGGAACAGCTATATGAATATTAATGTTGGTTGAAGTGTTTAGAGAGACACTTAAACAAAGCTTCCTCCCTTTGTGCTGAGCACGAGCAAGAGGTATTATTATATGGTTCACAGCAGCAGTGGTCACGCAGCCACTTAGCAAGCTCCCAGGGGAATGTGGAGGAACATCGCAGAAGACGGCGCTGCAGGAAGCGGGGCGGGGGGGGGCGTCTCCCCTCAACCCCTCAGAAGGGAAACGTCTCTAAAGGATTTAGCTTCTCTGTCTCTAATACAACTAGGATTTACACAAAGTTATTGCTGCTTTTTCAACTTTTGTTAGATAAGCCAGTCTACCTTTGTCGTCTAGTGGTTCTCTTTTCCAAGAACTGTTTGAAGGAGGAGTTGGGAGGACCTACTATTGGATCAAGAGATAACAAAAGAAATGCTGTCAAGATTTCTTTTGAAAAATAAAATGTTATTTTTTTTCAGGTTGCATCCTAATAACTGAAAGGATATGTGAAACTTGGAGCAATGCTTTCTCAGGATCTACTTAAAATTTAAAAAAAAAATTTTTCCTGATTTTGAAAGTAGCATACATTCTTTTAAAGAATACTTGAAAGACAAATATAAAAAAGAAAATCAAATTCCCTGGCACCTCAAGACCAAAGTCACCAACTATAACATGGTGATGAAGCTGTTGGTAGACTTTTATCTATGAATGTTTCTTCCCACATAGCTGAGGTCACATTACATTAAAGAAGTGTATTTTATTAATTTACTTATCATAGGAGCTTCTAATATCATTTAAAATTCCTTGTGAGCATTTTGAATGACTACACTCTCATTTCGTTTAAAATGCTCTGAAATACTTGGTCATTCAGACAAGCATCCATATATTCTCTCTGCACCTATCTTCCCCTTGATTTCCTATTCCTTCCTCTGAATCCTATATCTGTCTTGAGCCCTGGTTTCTTTTCCCAGTTCTAGACGCACCTTTCTGAATAGCTGTGGAATACTCCACTTGGATACTCAACTGCCCTTTAAATGCAACAAGTCAAAACCAAGCTTGTCACGTTCCCTTGCACCACCCCTTCCTCCTGATTGGCTACTTCTGTTGCTGGTGCCTCCATCTCCTCACCCACCTGGACATCAGTCACCTCTCTCACCTCCCCGTATCTGCTCCTCACATCCTATCATTTATGGCCCTTCAGACTCTCCTCCCAGAAGGTCTCTGCCACCTGTCTCTTGCATGCCAAATTCAGTAAATACAGGATACCCAGTTAAATCTGAGTTTCAGAAAAATGGATACATTTTTAGCATATATATATATATATATATATATCAGTTCAGTCGCTCAGTCATGTCCCACTCTTTGCAACCCCATGAACCACAACACGCCAGGCCTCCCTGTCCATCACCAACTCCCAGAGTTTACCCAAACTCATGTCCATTGAGTCAGTGATGCCATCTAACCATCTCATCCTCTGTCGTCCCCTTCTCCTCCTGCCTTCAATCTTTCCCAACATCAGGGTCTTTTCCAAGGAGTCAGCCCCTCACATCAGGTGGCCAAATACTGGAGTTTCAGCTTCAACATCAGTCCTTGCAATGAACACCCAGGACTGGTCTCCTTTAGGATGGACTGGTTGGATCTCCTTGCAGTCCAAGGGACTCTCAAGAGTCTTCTCCAACACCACAGTTCAAAAGCATCAGCTCTCCGGTGCTCAGCTTTCTTTATAGTCCAACTCTCACATCCATACACGACTACTGGAAAAACCATAGCCTTGACCAGATGGACCTTTGCTGACAAAGTAATGTCTCTGCTTTTTAATATGATATATATATATATATATATATATATATATATATATATATATATATAGCCCATTCAAAATTTCGGAAATATTTAAGCTAAAAATTATTCTTTGTTTATATGAAATTCAAATTTAACCAGATGTTCCTGTTTTATTTGGCAGCCCAAATCCTGTCTCAGTTTCTCCTGCCCACACCTTAACACCTTTCATCCATATTATAAGCCATAAGTCACTGAATAACCTCCTTGTCTCTATGTCAAATTCATTAATTTTTGCAAATCGCAGCTTTAATGGTATCGCACTTTACTCACCACCCTTGGCGGTTTCCCACTGCTAGTCCCTCAGGCTCCCATTTAGAAACATCAGCAGGCTAGCGCACAGCTGCCTCTCCAGCCCATGTCCCACTGCTGCGTCTCAGGTCCAGGGCAAGTGCTGGTCTCCTGGTTACAGATCACCCTACACTCTGCGTTCCCTGGCCTCTCTCACACGGTTCTCTCCATCTACGATACCCTACCTCACATGACCAAATCCCGACTCCACCTTCACAAAGCCATCACCCTATGCTCAGCCTTCACCTCCTTGTACACAGATTATGAGTAAGCTTATACCATCATTTTGGCAGGTCAGAAATAGTTGAAAATCAGCAATTTCACATGGTTTTGGCTAGTGTAATATAAGATCTCCTCTCTGGTGCTTCCCTGCCTTACCATCTTCCCCATGTTCATTTCTTCAGCCCATTCCACAAAGAAAGAATATCAAGCAGTGACTGCCTACAGCAATGTTTCTCAAGCACAGTCCTCTGTCCACCACAACATGTGACACGGAACCAGTCCATGGAAGTGGGGCAGGGAGGGGGCGGCTGTTAACAATGCAGATGCCAAGGCTCCACCCTGGAGCTGCAGAATCAGAATCTGCAGGAGGGCCTGGGGATCTGCATTGTGATCAAGCTTTCCAACTGAGACATCCGCTCACTAAAGCAGAGGACCACTGCGCTGCACAGAATGCCTTCTCCATCTACTCACACTGGTCCCTGAATATGCCATAGGGTTCCTACCTCTAACGACCCTAGAGACTCTTGAGGATCCTTCCAAGCCCAGGTCAGTTTCTCTCTCTTCCATAAACATTTCCCTGTTCACACAAGGAAGTCTAGAGAAAGAAGTACTGTGTCACTTGTCACTAATCATGCGTTTTTCTTCCCAAAGGGAACAGAACATTCATCCACGATAAGGACTTTTCTCTACACCCCCACCCATCCCGAAGAGACCAACAGCAAGTTAGGCTGTGACAGCTGCTAAATAAATAATGCTACACTAATGTCCATCCAAGGCCAACAGACCCAAAGAAACCAACTCTCTAAGCAAAGATGAAAGTACCTTCCAAATTAGGAACTGGGAGAAGGGAGTATTTTATTAAGAAAAAGAAAAAAAAGATTTCACCTGTGAACAAGCATTTACAACTTTATGCATACGTTTAAGGAGAATGTCCATGTCAGTCCTAGTTCAACAATGACAGAACTGCAAGGAGAAGGTTCACCCAGACTTACCTGTGCCAGGGCCTGCCCATCCACCTCCCCCCGGCTGCTCCCTTCCTAAGGCAGACTCTGGCCCATCCACAAGTCAGAAGTGCCTCCTCTAGTTGAGAGCCACGGCTAGATCTATTCCAAAAAGTCACTGGACTCAACAGAATAAACACATCATCTTTCCTCCTTCTCCCCACTCTGACTCTATTGTTTGTCAGTTGGTACTGGAAACTATGCTCTCTCCTCACCTCCCATCTCCTGGAGGTCCTTCCCCTCCTGTTCTTTCTGGCACTTCTTCCCCATCCCCTTTCCATCACTTTATTCAGGTCCTTGTGATTTCTCACCTGAGCCTCCTGACTAGCCTCCATGTCTCTGTATTTGTGGAAACCAAATCTTCACATCTTTTGCATGTTTAAAACCCTCTATGGGCCCCTTATCCCTTCAAGATGAAGTCCAGATCCTTATTCTGGACCATAGGGCCCTTCATAGTCCTGCCTTTCAGTTCAGTTCAGCTCAGTTCAGCAAACAGCCCCCAGTGCCTTCCATGTGCTGGGCCAGGCCAGACATCTAAAACCAAAGGACTCAGCTCACAGGTGACAGAGGAGTAAATGTGCAGTTGACGCAGTGTGACGGACTTAGCAGACCACAGGAGGCCTTGGAGACTCAACCACGCAGCAGCAGCTCCTGCAGGGAGTTAGTGAAGGACCAGGGCTACAGTTACATCTCCAGTTCCACGTCCAGGGCTCTTGCCACTATTCAATGTAGGCTGGCAACCAAGATGTCTGTCTTGCCCAATATGATGAACCAAAACACAACAAAAACAGAAGACATGAGATGATCCATGACTAAAATACGAATTAGGTACTAAAATGCAAGCCCCATAACAGTTACTACAGAGATGCTAAATCACAGTGAAACAGAAACATTTAAATATTGCACATATAAGATGGAAACAGAGAGATGGATCACACTCAAGCTTAGCCCTGATGAAACCTCATCACTCACTTATGTTGGTCAAGTAACACAGAACTGAGATAACAACTTACTTGCAGATGCTAAGAGTGCCACTTGGGCAGGGATGACATGAGTAGTTTTTATTCTGATATCTATTTGAACTGTGGTGTTGGAGAAGACTATTTAGAGTCCCTTGGACCACAAGGAGATCCAACCAGTCCATTCTAAAGGAGATCAGCCCTGGGTGTTCTTCGGAAGGAATGATGCTAAAGCTGAAACTCCAGTACTTTGGCCACCTCATGGGAAGAGTTGACTCATTGGAAAAGACCCTGATGCTGAGAGGGATTGGGGGCAGGAGGAGAAGGGGATGACAGAGGATGAGATGGCTGGATGGCATCACCGACTCGATGGACGTGAGTTTGAGTGAACTCCGGGAGTTGGTGATGGACAGGGAGGCCTGGGTGTGCTGTGATTCATGGGGTCGCAAAAAGTCAGACACGACTGAGCAACTGAACTGAACTGAACTGAACTGATGAAAAACTTAAAGGAGGTTACTTTAAAAATCTAATGAATAAAACACACAGGCTAAAGACTTGAATTCATTTCAAAGAGCCAAGAAACTAAATTGGAGAAGCCATGAAGTGATTTCTAAGAGAATTCCAAAAGGAGATTAGGAGGATATCATTTCAAAAATCAGGCAGAGAACCTCACAGGGAAAGGAGAACACAAGAGATCATCTAGTATGTTCTCTGTCCTTGGGGGACATCATGGTTTTCAATCCAAGAGAGATGCTCTCTATGTCTGCAGGACCATGTTTTTAAACTGCAGGCTGACAGCAGGTCAAGACAGCAATTAAGTGGGTCATGACTGTCAATTTCTTTCTAAATGAAAGAGAATAGAATCTAGTAGAAAATACGAGGTTGCATCTCACACAGCAGCATTAAGTACTGGGCTCATGTATAACTGTGTCTGTGCACATGGGTATGTCAGTTCACAGTACAATATACACTGAGTTGCAGTCAAGAAAGCTTGACAAACACTCTTCTAGAAAACTTCTATCAGAGAGGGTTTTATTTTTAATACATAGGAAACACATTCAGTTATGAATCCTGACCCTTTTCCTTGTTCTTGGAGTCTGTGCTAAAATTAAACAGAGAATGGGGGTGGAATATCAGAACTGGAAGGAGGAAGCAAATTAGCAGAGTGTAAATGAAAGAACTGATAACAAGAGGCCAGAGACCAAAGGAATGAGATGGATGAGTTCTGGGTTTTTTCTGAAAGCCTCCTGCTTTATGGCAACTAAGGATTCCTTGGCTATTCTCCATGGAGCACTGGATACACAGTAGTTTCTCAATAGTTACATATCCCATAACCTTCAAGAAGCACCTGTATTCTGTCTATGGCAACAGGTACCAAGCAGTATGATCGGTGTCTTTTTAATAATGTCCGTCTCCACCATGCGCAACAGCTCCTTGAAGGCTGGACTGGCATTTGGTCCACTGCTTCATCCCCACCTCTATGACAGTTGACTCAGTAAATTTCAAGTGGACTGAAGTAAAAGGCATCGAAGGACCATAAAGCTCTAGTTCTAATATCTGCTGGATGCAGAACCCTCTTCGCAAGAACAAACTGATTTCAGTCCATTGGGCATAGGATATTCTAATTTGAGAAAAACAACAGTAACAACAAGACTCTGAAGTTTCCAGGGAGAAAACTGCTTGGACTCTCATATCTCTCGGCCCAGAGGCTGAGTTCATGCAAAGGACTTGTGCCATCCTTTTATAGAGTAAGAGTGTCTTGAAATGTCAAAGATTCTTTAGGAGGTCAAGCTAGGACCTACTCTTTGGACTCAGTCTGGCTCCTGAAGATACCTGCTTTTTCCAGTCTGGACAGCCTGAGGGAAACCACCACGTTGAATCTGAAGCTGCTAAGCTATTTCAGAGGTCTTATCCACATTGCCAGCTGGAGCTGGCAGGATGCCCAAGAGGGCCCAAGGCAGAGGGCTGGACCCGGAGAAGCAGTCAGTTGACCAAGGAAGTCAACAATGAACCAAATCTGGTTGTGTGTGTATGCTCAGCTGCGTCTGACTCTTTGTAGCCCCATGGATTGTAGTCCACCAGGCTCCTTTGTCCATGGAATTCTTCAGCGAGAATACTGGAACGGGCTGCCATTTCCCATTCCAGGGGATCTTCCCAACCCAGGGATTGAATCCATGTCTCTTATGTCTCCTGCATTGGCAGGTAGATTCTTTACCCCGTGCATCTGGGAAGCCCAAGCTCTGGTTGCTTCCCCAAAAGAGGTCCAGGCTGAGGGGATATGAGATGGAGCTGGGAAGTAACCTTTTGCCTTCCTCACTCTCTGCAGCTCTTCCTACCTCCATGCCTAGGTGGCCAAATCCAACCCCTAATAGTGCAGCGGTTTAGCTTGGGGTGGGGGTGAGGGCTGATTAGGAAGCCCTGAGTATGAGTGTATAAGGGGGGTGGTACTGGTCTGAGGCTACACTCCTCGGAAATGCATATGGGAAGTTATCAGGGAGGGAAATGGGTGAAAGACACCCTACACCAAATGATCAACTCAAATTCAAATTCAAGAGAGAGCCCACTAGTTGCTAGTTACCCTTCTTCTCAGCTAGGCAAATGTCCAGAGAGTTATCACTGAAGGAAAGTCCTCTTTACTGGGGACACTGATTAGTATTAAAGGTAGAGATAAATGTCTTCCCTGCAGCAATACTAAAGCAATGGTTTAACCCTTTGTGGACTGGTTGGATCTCCAAGGGACTCTCAAGAGTCTTCTCCAACACCACAGTTCAAAAGCATCAATTCTTCGGCACTCAGCTTTCTTCACAGTCCAACTCTCACTTCCATACATGACCACTGGAAAAACCATAGCCTTGACTAGATGGACCTTTGTTGGCCAGTCCATTCTGAAGGAGATCAGCCCTGGGATTTCTTTGGAAGGAATGATGCTAAGGCTGAAACTCCAGTACTTTGGCCACCTCATGTGAAGAGTTGACTCATTGGAAAGGACTCTGATGCTGGGAGGGATTGGGGGCAGGAAGAGAAGGGGATGACAGAGGATGAGATGGCTGGATGGCATCACTGACTCAATGGACATGAGTCTGAGTGAACTCTGGAAGTTGGTGATGGACAGGGAGGCCTGGCGTGCTGCGATTCATGGGGTCGCAAAGAGTCAGACACGACTGAGCGACTGGACTGAACTGAACTGAACCCTTGGTGTGTGCTGTTCCTTATGCACAATCAAATCTGACATCTCTGTCAATGAGGAAGGTAAGGGACAGAACAACTCTGCAGAGTTCAGTGGGTACTGCTGCTGCTAAGTCGCTTCAGTCGTGTCCGACTCTGTGCGACTCCAGAGACGGCAGCCTACTAGGCTCCTCTGTCCCTGGGTTTCTCCAGGCAAGAACACTGGAGTGGGTTGCCATTTCCTTCTCCAATGCATGAAAAGTGAGAAGTGAAAGTGAAGTCGCTCAGTCGTGCCCGACTCTTAGTGACCCTATGGACTGCAGCCTACCAGGCTCCTCCATCCATGGGATTTTCCAGGAAAGAGTACTGGAATGGGTTGCCGTACTAAGAATCCAAAATTGACTTGAACGAAGTTTCAGCCTCCATCCCCTGCTGAATCTCTATCTCAGTCTCCCTCCCACCATCTGCCAGCATATGCTAAAGGAATACCGAGCATCTTTGGGTTACCCTGAGTGGAATGTAATTAAGAGGGCAAGTTGACTCAGAGCCAGGGGAGAAAAGAGGCTGGATAGCATATACTCCCAAATCAAGCAGAAACAAAGTTCAGGCTTTAAGGAAAAATACTATCTATGTCTGGATACTTAGTTTGAATCTCAACTCAAATTCAGTGTAACAATCTCTCCCTGTCTCAGTTTCCTAAGAAAGCACACCCAAAGATTAAAAAAAAAAAAAAAAAGTCCACAATGTGTACCAGTGTCTGGCAAACTGAATGAGCCAGCAAACCACATATGTTACCATCAGGACTGCAGTATTGCTCAGTGGATCAGAGCCGAGGTTCGAGAGTTTGAGGCACTCCAAGATGCTGACTCCATGGACCTCATCAACCCTGAGGTCCTAGGAAACTTCTCCAACCTCTCTGAGCTTTCATTGTCTCACCTACACAATGCTGATAATAAAATCACTTTGTAGGGTTACTGTAAAGATGAACTGAGGATCCGTATGTGAAACGCCTGGTACAGAATAGATGACCATACATGGTGGGTATTACTGTGGTGGCTTGCCCCCTCAGAGGCAGATATGCCCCCTAAAGAGGGGTTCTGCAGCTGCCACCAGCAACCGGATGAGTCTCTCCAAGGCCACGGGTGCTCAAGCACCAAATACGCACGTGTTCCCCCATGCCCCTGCTCCCCCGACACACTCCCTATCACAGTGCACGGCACACCAGTAGTCCTCATCCATCGACTTCCTTCTCCCCCACAGCCAAGCCACCATCAGGAGCTGTTGATTCTATTTCTTAAATATGTCAACTCCACTTGCTCCTCTGTATCTGCCCAGCACAAGTAACAGTTTAGGGCACCACCAGTTTGCCCCTAGATAACAAGTCTCCAGCTTCATCTCTCTACTCACCGCCTTCCCTCTTCAATTAACTCGGCAACTACTATCATCTTTCTAAAGTGCAGATCTGATCATGCCTTTCTCTCGCTTGAAGCCCTTCATGGCTCCTCAATATAACATCCCAGTCCTTAATCTGGCTTCCAGAGCCTGACACAATCTGCCTAGAGCTCAGCTCCCTTCCTGACCTCACCTCTCACCATGCCCCTCCTTGCTGTGTGTGTTCCAAGCCATTCTGAGTACTGACGGTTGTACAAATGAATCATGCTTGCTCTCTCTCTGTAGTGATTTCACACATGCCTTCCCCTCTGCTTAGACTACTCCTGTGTCCCTTCTCTTTTCTGTGTTAACTCATGCTCAATTTTTAGCTTTCAACTTAGGTGTCATTTCTTCCAGGAAGCCACCCCCAATACTTGAATCCTAGGCAGGTGTCCCTGCCATTATATTCAAATGTCTGCTTATTGTTCCTCCCCCAGCAGAGCTCCTGGAGGACAAAAAAATCATTTTTGTCATTGAAGGATCCTGAGTGCTTCAAACATCACCTGACACAAGACAGGCACTCAGACATGTGTTTGTTGGATAGATGCCTGGATGCTAACCACTGGGCCAGCCCTGTGAAGCCATCTCTGGTTGAAGGAGGCAGCAAAGCCAAGCCGCCAGGAAGCCTCCACCCAGCAAAGGCAGTACCTACCTAGAATGGCCACCACCTCGTCATCCTGGATCACCTCCAGGGAGCCGGAGACCACGAAGCACAGGCTGTCGACGCTCTCCCCCGCGTGGTAGATGAGGTCCCCGGGGGCGCAGTGCACCGTCTGGAACTCCATGGCCAGTGCCCGCAGGCAGCCGTCGCTGGCCAGCCGGAAGGCCGGGTGCTCCTTGAAGACCTTGCGGTTCAGGTGCACGCAGATGTCCGCTCTCATGTCCTTGGGGCAGATCTGCAGGACCTGGCCAAGCACAGGAAGAAAACACGTCAGGATCCGTGCAGTGGCCTCCAGCTCGCTGCTCTCTCAGCTCCCCAGGGGCCAAAGCGACACCCACTAGACTAGACCACACTCTTCAAGGCACCAGTGGACAAGACAGCCACAGTCCCTGTGGGAGAGAGACAGGGGCCCCCAAATCTGTGCTAAATGCTCAGGTCAGGGACTTGAGAGTCAAGGGGCTGGGAGTACATGAGACCCTCTGGAAATCCAGGAACGGCTCCCTGAGTAGGTGACAAACACAGTGACATCTGCGTAATGTGTCAGAGGGAGCCCTATAAAAGAACATTCCAGCAGAGTCGCAAAGGCTGTGAGAGGACCTGAGCAACAGCCCATGTGAATGAGGGGAAAGCTGGGGGTGTGAGAGGGGGTTACAGGAGGATGACAAGCTTGAGAGGATGTGGAGACTTATATTATGAAAAGACTTTGATTTTGATGCTGAGTAGGATGGGGACACATTGGGAGACTCTGAGCAGGGGAGGGATGGGGAGCCTCTATATTTTAAGAGGATTGTGGCAGCTTCAGAGTGGAATTAGTGGGCCCTGACTGTCGGATGGCAGGAGTGGAGCCCAGGAGTTGGGTTAGCCCACTCCTGCAGGGCTCCGGGAAGCGGGCAGGGGACTCGGACTGGGATGCTGCCAGGGGAGCCAGGGAGAAGTAATCAAATCCTGAACATATTTTGAAGATACAGCTGCCATGGTCTGCTGATGGACTGAAGGTGGACTGATTCGAAGAGAGATATGAAGTGATATTTACTGAGCACTTCCTTAGGCGTTACTAAGCACTTTGGAGTCATTCATTCATTCCATACTTAGCTACCGAACACCTTAGTGTATGCCAGGGATCATTCTAGGCTCTGAGGATGTAGGCAGCAAACAGAACGCCCTGCCTTTGTGTGACTTACTAGTGGGAGGGGACAAATAAAAAGCAAAAGGAGTAAAATTCAGCAGTAAGTGCTGAGGAGAACGATGGAGGAGGACAGTAGAAGGAAAGTCAGGAGAGGTGTGATCTTACGTTTTCAAGTCTTACAGACACCAGCTAATTGAATCCTCACATAAGTTCTGGCGTTAAGTGCTATTGTGGTACCATTTCACAGATGAGAAAACTGAGGCCCGGGGATGATCAATAGCTTGCCCAAAGTTGCACAACCAGGAAATGGCAGAGCTGGATTCTCTGACTAGGCAGGCTCACTCCAGAGCCCAGTTTAGATACCAAGCACTTCCTATATGATACACCTGCCCAAAACCAAAGGGCTTGCACTTTGGCTCTCAAGGAACTCAAGGCAAACTGGGAACTGTAAGAGGCCATGTGGGTCTCACCTCCCAAATAAATAAAAATTTCTCAGTCTTTCCTATGGGGAGAAAAACTTCTCTGGACTAAATTTTTGCAAGAAACCATTCATGGGCCCCTTACGTAGCAAGCATGAAGTAATGCAAGGGGACACCTCCAAGTGGACTTTTCCTGAGAAAGCAGGAGTGTTCCTAAAATAACCCTTTCTCTCATCCTAGCCTGTGAACAAAACTGGGGGCATAACATCAAATGTGCTCAGTGAAGACATCTCCTGGCGGTACTGGTCACTTCCCCACCCTTGCTCCTCCACCTCAGCACAAACCACCTGCCCGTGCTCCTGGTGCTCACCTCCACATCCCGAAGTCCCACAGCCTCTTTCAAACCCAACTTCAACCTCCCCTTGTCCGGAACAGTGCTGCTCCACCCACCCGCTCTGCACGCCCTGAGCTCTGCTTTGGAAAGAGGGGGCCCAACACTTGGAATCTCAGTTCCTCCCTCTCTTCACTGCGCTACACTTCAGTTTCTCTTTTTTCCTCTTTATTTTTTTAATCTATTTTTTAACTGGAGGAAAATTGCTTTACAATGTTGAGTTAGTTTCTGCTGCGTGTATCATGTCCAAGTCTTTGTGACCCTGTGGACTGTAGCCCACCAGGCTCCTCTGTCCATGGGATTCTCCAGGCCAGAATACTAGAGTGGGTTGCCATACCTTCCTCCAGGGGGTTTTCCAAACCCAGGGATCAAACTCACATCTCTTATGTCTCCTGCATTGGCAGGCCGGTTCTTTACCACTAGCACCGCCTGGGAAGCCCGTTTCTTCTGTACAACAATGCGAATCAGCCTAATTGTAAGTACATTCCCCTCCCTGGTGAGTCTCCCTCCCCTCCCTGGATCCCACACCTCTAGATCATCACAGAGAGCTAGGCTGGGCTCCCTGTGTTGTTTCTGCTGTTAAAAAATTTTAAAAAAGCACACTGCTAACATTGGGTTTCCTTGGTGGCTCAGTTGGTAAAGACTCTGTCTGCAATGCAGGAGACCTGGGTTCGATCCCTGGGTCAGGAGGATCCCCTGGAAAACGGAATGGCAACCCATTTCAGTATTCTTGCCTGGAGAATTCCATGGACAGAGGAGTCTGGTGGGCTATAGTCCATGGGGTCTTAAAGAGTCGGACATGACTGAGTGACTAACACTTTCATTTTCATCACTGCCTTATGAGGATTAAGGGCTTCCCTCATAGCTCAGTTGGTAAAGAATCCACCTGCAATGCGGGATACCTGGGTTCAATCCCTGGGCTGGGAAGATCCCCTGGAGAAGGGACTGGCTACCCACTCCAGTATTCAGGCCTGGAGAATCCCATAGACTGTATAGTCCATGGGGTTGCAAAGAGTCAGACACGACTGAGCGACTTTCACTTTCACTATGAGGATTAAATTAAAGTATATCTACCAGTGCACCTGGTATCTACACCTTGCGACACCTCGTGGCCCCAGCAAGGCACTCAATAAACGCAAGTCCCCTCTGCTGCTCTGCCGTGGCAGGATGCCAAGGAAGCGAGCATGTTCCCTGGAGCGGGGCTGGAGGACTGACCGAGGCAGGGGAAAATCAGATGGCCAATGCTTAGGCAGAGTGCTCGTTAAGTACTCCCCCTCCTTCAGACTCATTAAAACAAGACTCCTGGAAAAGGCAGATTTAATTTGGATCCTCTCTCTCTAAGCAGAACACCAGGGAGCGGGGAACACTTGCTTGTCATGTCGAAACTGTGCCCAGTGGTCTGAAACTAAGATTTGCTCTCCAGGTGAGTTCACCTTTCAATATTTCCCTTCCCTCAGGCTGAGCTTTGCCAGCAGAGGCATGGAGACAATGTTTTATTCATGGGCCCTGTTCCCAGAGCCCAGGGAAAGCACGTGTGAGGAGGAGAGGGCACTGGAGTGGGCGGAGAAATGACAGACCCTCTCAGCCACCAGCACCCCCATCGTCCTCGCCTCGGTCCTACACCAGCGGGGGCTCCTGAACGCCTCTCTCTGGGGGAGGCTACCAGCTTGAGACCCTGTCGTCTTCCTGGGTTGCCTGCCCTTCTGCTTGGTTTGAGGAGAGAAAATTCTTGCTGGTCTCTAAGGCCTCAGAATCCCCGAGGAGATGCCACCATGGAGGTTCATGGAGCCTCCCTGGGGGAAAGGGGTGGTGGGGGCAGGATGGATAAAGCACAGGTGCGGGAACAGGCTTCGGGATGAAGCAGATCTGGATTCCTGGCTTCCACCTGTTCGAGTCATGTGAACTTAAAGCTCTACTTCCCCAAGTCTTCTTGTTCTAACTTGTGTATAGAATTCTTTGGAAGATTCCATGCGCTGCAGTATCAAAGACTTGGTTTGATGCATGTGACGGGGCTCAATGCACAAGGGCTCTCACTTCTGATGGTACCATCACAGCAGAGCAGCAGGTCAGCCTGAGGGACGCTTCTGAAGTTCTGGACGTCAGAGTCTAAAGGATCATAGAGGTCAGCCTTAGCCTTACAAGTCATCTAGTTTCCATGTGTCACAGACAAGGAAATTGAAGCTCAGAGGGACCCATGATGGTCTAAGGTCCAAAGTCGTCAGCTAACTACTGTTAACGTCAGACTTGCCCAGCACTCCCACCCTTCCACTGCACACACATCCCCTAGACGCCCCGGTCATCACTGACCATTCCAGTCTGGAATGGAGGTGGTGGGGCAGAGACAGGGCCTTGGGACTGGCTCTCTCTCCTCAGCAATTCCCTGCCAAGGAAGAGCAGCCACCCCAGGCCGGGCTGGGTTCTGCCCTGAATTGCCACAATACTTCCTCTTCCATTTGGATCAGGACCTAGGGAAATCCCAGAGCCTCCAGGGAGACAGCAGGCAGGGGAAGGGAGGAGCAGAGCTGATGAGTGCTGTCTCCCAGGGGCAGCCGCCCAGCCCAGCCTTGCAGTGAGGGCAGAAGAGGGCTTCTTTCCGGACAACCCGATTTACAAAGGCATCCTGGCCCCTGGGAAAAGGAGCCTCAGGGCTGAGCGATCCAAGTTCCTTTCTGCTCCATCAGCTGCCAGGCACCCACAGAACCTCCAGGGGCCGGATTGAGACAGCAGAATAGAAAAACAGGAGCGGTGGGGCCAGTGGTGAGCAAAGCCAGAGATGACATCCCTCCCAACCAATGCCTGCCCGTCTGAGAGAGGAGGGCACCCCCATCCGGACTCGTCCTTCCCTCCAGTCTGTGTTTTACAGTTGTTGTTTTTTTAAAAGCAGTAGTAGGAAAAAGCACAAGCTTTGAAGTCAGACAAAACTGGGTTCAAATCCAGACTTTGCCATTCTCAACTCTGTGACTGGGGGCAATTAATAAAGTTAACTGGGCTGCTGGGTCCTCATACCTGAGGACAGTTCCCTCTCCAGGGTAGTTGTGAAGCATGTGAAGCAGGAACGCACGGCCAGAAGTGCAGTTAAGTATCTGCTCTTAATACAACTTTAAGACATGCTAGCTGGTATATTCAGAGAAGGCAATGGCACCCCACTCCAGTACTCTCACCTGGAAAATCCCATGGACGGAGGAGCCTGGTAGGCTGCAGCCCATGGGATCGCAAAGAGTCGGACATGACTAAACGACTTCCCTTTCACTTTCATGCATTGGAGAAAGAAATGGCAACCCACTCCAGTGTTCTTGCCTGGAGAATCCCAGGCATGGGGGAGCCTGGTGGGCTGCCATCTATGGGGTCGCACAGAGTCGGACACAACTGAAGCGACTTAGCAGCAGCAGCAGCTGGTATGTGGTATGGTTTCGTTATTGCTATTATTACAGCAGATATTCAACAAAATCAAAGTATCCTCCCTTTGAAGTTGGGATCAGTTAAATTTAGTTAAATTTTTCCATTTAAACTGTCAACTCTCAAGGGACCCTTCTAATGGAGAAAGACCAGAGTGTGAAGAGCGGACTCGCAAGACACTGAGTTTGGCTTTGAAGGTGTCATAAGGTATTTTTCAACAGTAATATCATTGTTTGCCTCACTCTAACAAGGGAAGGAATCAGAATTCCCTGAATACTTAGGGAATGGTGATTAAAGAGAGAAAAGCCATTCCAAAGACTGAAGAAGCAGAGAAAAACTAACCTAGGATTACATCTTTGCTCAAAGAAAATATTACAAAGGAGATCATTCACAAATGATCATTCTCAAATATCTTTGTTCTTTCCAGCACCACCAAATTTTCTTCAGTTTATTGGAATGCATGTAGAATAATGCAACTTTTGGAGACTGGTAGGGATCTATTGCTATTTCTAATTCACAGGAACGTCTAGAAAAGAGCCTAAGGGATGCTCTGGTCAAATCAACTGCTTATTAAGTAAAAGCCCTTGGTCGGTATCTCCCAGACTTGTCTAATGAACAGGACCCTTGTTCAAAATGCAGATTTTCCATCTCTATCCCACCTCATCCCTCCTCACAAAATTCTGATTCCAAAGGTCCAGGATGATGACTGGAAACCCGTTTTTAATGACCACATCCTGGGAGTCCCATCAGGGCCAAGACTAGAGTAAAGCAATAGCCTTGGACACAAAATTTAAGGAGATTTAAAAACTCAGTCATCAAGACAAATCATGGGTTAGTCTCTCAGTCGCGTTCAACTCTTTGCCACCCCAAGGACTGTAGTCCGCCAGGCTCCTCTGTCCATGGGATTTCTGAGAAAAGAATACTGGAGTGGGTTGCCGTGCCGTTCTCTAGGCGATCTTCCCAACTCAGGACTGAACTGGGGTCACCTGCATGATAGGCAGATTCTTAACCGTCTGAGCCACCAGGGAAGCCCCAAAACAAATTATAGTGTAGCGCAATATTCTGAAAATCAAAATTCACGCATGGACAACATATCAAAAATCTGAATTGGAAACTTTGAATCGAAAGTGGATTAGCAGCAGAGATATGTCATCTTGAGCCCTGAGGTGAAAGGAAAATCAGTAATACTGGTCATCTCACCCTGGGTGGCCCTGATTCTTACCAGTGTATCAGCTGATAAGGAAATCCTGCCATAGACAGACTGCTAGTCCATCTCCTCTTCAGGAGATACTGATACAATCTGCCTTACCAGTTGATAATCTCTCTTAATCGCCGGTCCTTCAGAAAGGTTGATGGGCAAGCAATCAAAGTTTCTGGAGGTGGGACCTGGGATTCCAAAACTACATCCAGGTGAGTTCAGATGCACATCCAGGTGTCAGAACTGTCCGAGGTGAAGCTCAGGAATCCCTGGGATGGCTGAGGGGTGAGTGGTTTACCTGAGCCCATCACCTCCTTACCTTCTCCGTGTCAATGCCTCTGGACATGGACCAGGTGGACACGATGTAATCCATGACTCGCTCACTCAGCCCCTTGGGCACCTGGTAGAGCTTCAGGAAGTCCCGGACACTGTTGAGCATCTCATGGTACCTGTTGGTGTTGGCGTACATCTGTTGGAAAATGGTCGTCACATTCCCAAAGATGGTGGCATAGAGGAGGGCTAGCGGCAAGAGGAAGAGAAAAAGACGCACGTGAGTGGTCCCTGAATAGGACCCAAGAAAGCCAAACTTGCCCAAAGCAGGCCGATGGCCAGAATGGCCTGCTCCAGAGCAGACGGTCCTGACCTTCTCAGGAGAAGCTCAGCCCAGGAGACTCTGAGATTGGACCCAGAGAAAGAGTCTCCAAATATCAGGCCACTAGTTGAGACTTGTGGGAGGCAGAGAGAGGGTGAAGGGAACTGACATGACTGGGGCCAGAACCAGGATACAGATAGCGGTGCAGGCTGAGGACAGGACGGTTGAACTGCTTCACGTATAATTGTCACAAAAAGTCTGAGCCATGCCTGAAGCCGCTAGTTGAATGTATTCTTATATGCTCTGTACTGGCCCAAATCCAAGGATCGAAGTCGCTCAGTCATGTCCGACTCTTTGTGACCACATGGACTATAGCCTCCCAGGCTCCTCCATCCATGGTGTTTTCCAGGCAAGAATACTGGAGTGGGTTGCCATTTCCTTCTCCAGGGAAACCCAAATCCAAATCTATCAGCAAATCATCTTTTAAAAACTGAGCTGTCAACTACACTACCTGCCAGAGACAGGATGGGGAATGTGTCACTCAGTCCCGGCTCTCACACAGCAAACAACACGGCAAGAAGACAGACTTTAAAAATGGAATCACAAATAATTAAATAATGGTAAGCCTGCCGAGGGCACTGAAGGATGTTAGATCTTGCGTGTTAACCCAGCATGCCACTGCATTGTGATGTGGCTCCTGGGGGAAAAGCATGGCCTTGATGTGAACAGAAGAAAGTCAGGTCCCCTCTGAGATGTAACAAGCACATACTACGTGCTACTGCTGCTCCCCCTACGTAAGTGTCGTGGAGGAGGACCATTATGTCATCAGAAAACCCCACATTCTACGTGTAACCTGTATCTGCCTTTGGATGCTAAGCTCAAGTGCTACCTCTTCCAGGAAGCCTCCCCAACACTCCTCCCCTCCATCCGTCCCCACAAGGGTGACTATGAGACTCCCCAAGCATACAAATCTAACTCAGCTTTATCATACATTGCATCCAGATAAACCCATCACAAGTTGGAAATATCTTAAGTTAAAAATGCACTTATACATGTAACCTACCGAGCATCATCAGATCAGTCGCTCAGTCGTGTCCGACTCTTTGCGACCCCATGAATCGCAGCTCAGCCTAATTACCTTAGACATGCTCAGAACACATACATTAGCTTACAGTTGGGCAATGTAACACAAAGCCTATTTTATAATAAAGTGTGAAATATTGTACGTAATTTGTTAAATACTGTCCTGAAAGTGAAAAGCAAGATGGTTGTCTCCCTTTACGATGGTGTGGCTGACTAGGACCTGCAACTCACTGCACTTGCCCAGCGTCCTGAGGGAGTCACTCTGTGCATCACGAGCCCAGGAAAAAATCAAATTCAAAACTGGAAGTACAGTTTCTGAAGGCATATCAATTTTTCACCACTGGAAAGCCAAAAAATCCCAAGTCAGAGACTGTGTTTCTGTCGAGCTCAGGCTGTACATATCATTTTGCAATCGTATTCGTGCTCGCCTGCGCCCTCACAGGGTAGTCCTGCAGGCTGGACTCAGCTTTTCCTTGCCATGAAACCCTGGGAGCTAGTGCTACGCTAGTGCCCAACAAATGTGTTTGCCACATTAGTGAAGTACATATGTTTTTGCTATGGCTTATTTTAAAAAAGAAGTGACTGAAATACAATGACAGCATATTCAAAAGCAGAGACATGACTTTGTCAACAAAGGTCCGTCTAGTCAAGGCTATGGCTTTTCCAGTGGTCACGTATGGATGTGAGAGTTGGACTATAAAGAAAGCTGAGCGCCGAAGAATTGATGCTTTTGAACTGTGGTGCTGGAGAAGACTTTTGCGAGTCCCTTGGACTACAAGGAGATCAACCAGTCCATCCTAAAGGAGGTCAGTCCTGGGTGTTCATTGATAGGACTGATTTTGATGCTGAAACTCCAATACTTTGGCTACCTGATGCGGAGAGCCGACTCATTGGAAAAGACCCTGATGCTGGGAAAGATTGAGGTCAGGAGGACAAGGGGACGACAGAGGATGAGATGGTTGGATGGCATCACCGACTCGATGGACATGGGTTTGGGTGGACCCCGGGAGTTGGTGATGGACAGGGAGTCCTGGCGTGCTGCGATTCATGGGGTTGCAAAGAGTCGGACACAACTGAGTGAACTGAAATACAATAAACTGTACATGTTAAAGTACACAACTTCGTGGGTTCTGACACATATACACCCATGAAACAATTGGCACAGTCAAGACAGTAGCATATCCATCACCCCTAAAAATTTGGTCATGTCCATTTATAATCCCCCTGACCCTTCTATCCCCAAGAAACTGCTGATGCTTTCTATAGACTAGCTTGCATTTTAAAATATTTTATATAAATGGAATCATATGGTATATACTCTCTTTAAACACCATACAATACCTCCATTTAAAGTGTACAGTTCAGTGGCTTTTAGTACATTGCTAGAGCTGAGCAATCATGACCACAATCTAAGTTTAGAATATTTTCATGCTTCACCAAAGGAAACCCTGTTCCCATTATTAGTCATTCCTCATTTCCTCCCTAATCCCCTACCCCTAGGCAACTGAAAATCTACTTTCTGTCCCTATAGATTTGCCTATTCTGGACATTTCATACAAATTAAATAATATATGTGGCCTCCTGTAACTAGCTTCTTTCATTTAGAATAATGTTTTCAAGGTTCATCCATGCTGTAGCATGGATCAGTACTTCATCCCTTTTTATTGTTGACTAATGTTCTATGGGATGGATATTCGATATTTCATTTATCCATGCATCAGTTCATAGGCCTTGGGGCCTTTCTACTGATAAATAGTGCTGCTATGAACACTTGTGTCCAAGCTTTTGTCTGAACATGTTCTCAATTATTTTGGAGTAAAATTACTGTGTCATACGGTAATTATGTTTAACACTTTGAACCACTTCCAAACTACCCTCCAAAGTAGCCGCACCATTTTACATTCCCACCAGTGGCGTGTGTGGGCTCCACAGGGCTCCATATCCTTATCAGCACTTGTCATCACCTGGCTTTTTGATTATTGCCAACCTAGTGAGTGTAAACTGCTCTCTCTCTGAAGCTTTGGTTTGCATTTCTCACATGAGTGATGATGTTAAACATCTTTCAATGTGCTTAATGATCATTGGCATGTTTTCTTCGAAGAATGTCCACTCAAATCCTATGCCCATTTTTCAACTGGACTTGTCTTATTATTACTAAGTTATTAATATATTCTAGATATAAATCCTTTATCAGATACGATTTGCAAATACTGTCTCATATCATGTGGGTTGTCTTTTCACTTTCTTGATGGTATGGTTCCCAGCATTAAAGGTTTTAGTTTTGATGTAGTCTAATTATCTGTATTTTCTTCTGTTTCCTTTTTTGCCTGGCTTATTTCATTCAGTCTAATTAGTCTGAGATTGATCCATGTTGTTGCATGTATCAATAATTTGTTTTATTAAGAAAAAAAGTGTTACCTTAAAAATAATTATAAATTCACAGAAAGCTGTAAAGACAGTAGAGAGATCCATGTGTGTACCCTTCATCTAATTGCCTCACTGGTTACAGCTTATATAACTGGAGGATAACAGAAAAACTGAATGACTTACATTGTTACAGAGTATAGCTATAGTTCTGCATCATTTGATCACGTGTGTACATTCATGTGTACCAAGCACCACAATCAAAATACAGAACTCTCCCATCACCACAGCCACCTCCCTTTTGCTACCCCTTTATACTCACTCCCCCGGCAACCACTAATCCCTTCTCCCTTTTGATAATTACGTCATCTCAAGAACATCATAGAAATAGGATCATACAGTACGTGAGCTTTTGATACTGGCTTTTTTCACTGAGTAAAATGCCCCTCAGGTCCAGCCACACTGTTGCGTGTATCAACAGTTCATTCCTCTCTACCAATGAATATAACCCATTGTACAGACACACCTCAATCATTTCTTTTGAATAATCTTCCTTGGGTTGACAGACTAAGGGAGGGAAAATAAAAGAAAGGCAGAGATATAGAGGGAAGGGAAGGAAATCTTCAGTTAAATCTGTCTGGCAGCATTGGACACGGGTGCCTGGAAAACTGAAGACACAAATCTATCCAACAAGAATTGTAAATGAGGATGGGAAAGCATGCTACCAGCTCTGGAAAGGTGCCAGGAGTGGTGCCCATGTGAACAAAAGGAGCCAGATGAAAAGCAGAAATCATCCAACCTGAAGAATGCAGACGCCAGCTCTTCTAAGCTCGTAAATAACCTCAAACACAAGAGGGGCCATAGCTCCTCCTGTCCAGTGATGCCACCAAGCGTGATCAAGGACAGTTTGGTTCCCAGGGAGTCTGACTCTCACTCAACGAGCCTGCATGGCAGTCCTGCTTCAGCTCGGTTTTCTGGTCCACCATGAACCAGAGGTCATCCACGCCGAGTAGACGTGCCTTTCTCAGAACGGCTGCCAAAAGTTAATTGAATCCTGAAGCTTAAAAACAGAGTTACAACAAATTAATACAATCAGAATAGCTCTCTTGTCCATGATCTGAGAACCAGGGGCAGGTCTGAGAAACTGGTGTGCTGGTCAGTTAAGGCAGTGATGCCCACTCTTCCCACCCCTGCCTGCTTCTGAGGCATTCTGGAAGGTTAAGGCTCCACAGGAAGACCTTTCAGTTCAGTTCAGTCCAGTCACTCAGTTGTGTCTGACTCTTTGCAACCCCATGAATCGCAGCACTCCAGGCCTCCCTGTCCATCACCAACTCCCGGAGTTCACTCAGACTCACGTCCATCGAGTCAGTGATGCCATCCACCCATCTCATCCTCTGTCATCCCCTTCTCCTCCTGCCCCCAATCCCTCCCAGCATCAGAGTCTTTTCCAATGAGTCAACTCTTCGCATGAGGTGGCCAAAGTACTGGAGTTTCAGCTTCAAAATCATTCCTTCCAAAGAAATCCCAGGGCTGATCTCCTTCAGAATGGACTGGTTGGCTCTCCTTGCAGTCCAAGGGACTCTCAAGAGTCTTCTCCAACACCACAGTTCAAAAGCGTCAATTCTTCGGCACTCAGCTTTCTTCACAGTCCAACTCTCACATCCATACATGACCACAGGAAAAACCATAGCCTTGACTAGACGGACCTTTGTTGGCAAAGTAATGTCTCTGCTTTTGAATATGCTATCTAGGTTCATCATAACTTTCCTTCCAAGAAGTAAGCATCTTTTAATTTTTCATGGCTGCAGTCACCATCTGCAGTGATTTTGGAGCCCCAAAAGTAAAGTCTGACACTGTTTCCACTGTTTACCCATCTATTTCCCATGAAGTGACGGGACCAGATGCCATGATCTTCGTTTTCTGAATATTGAGCTTTAAGCCAACTTTTTCACTCTCCATTTTCACTTTCATCAAGAGGCTTTTTAGCTCCCCTTCACTTTCTGCCATAAGGGTGGTGTCATCTGCATATCTAAGGTTATTGATATTTCTCCCAGCAATCTTGATTCCAGCTTGTGCTTCTTCCAGCCCAGCGTTTCTCATGATGTACTCTGCATAGAAGTTAAATAAGCAGGAGGACCTTATTCAATTATTATTACTATTATGAAATATCGTTATTAAAAATGGATACTTCTTCTCTCAATGTCCCTTCTCTAATTTTATGTGAAGTGGGGTTTATTGTTGTTCAGTTGTGTCTGACTCTTTGCAACCCCATGGACTGAAGCATGCCAGGCTTCCTTGTCCTTCACTGTCTCCTGGAGTTTGCACAAACTCATATCCATTGAGTCGATGCCATCCAACCGTCTCACCCTCTGTCACCCCCTTTTCCTCTTGCCCTCACTCTTTCCCAGCATCAGGGTCTTTTCCAGTGAGTCGGCTCTTCACATCAGGAGTGGCCAAAGTATTGGAGCTTCAGCATCAGTCCTTCCAGTGAATCAGGACTGATTTCCTTTAGAACTGACTGGTTTGATCTCCTTGCAGTCCAAGGGACTCTCAAGAGTCTTCTCCAGCACCACAGTTCAAAAGCATCAATTCTTTGGTGCTCAGCCATCTTTATGGTCCAACAGTTATATGTTTTGAACATGTGTATTTTATTTACTGATGTCTATATATGACGTATTTTGCCCTTAAATACTCAAAATCGAACTGGAAGACTTGAAGTCCAGCTATGACTTGAACACATGTTTGAATGAGATGTGGGGAGGGAGAGAGGGAGACTGTCATGTCGCTGTCAGAGCTAAACTCCACAGTGCAGAGAGCGCCCTGGGTGACTCTCAGTGTCGATCAGTTGGGTCCTCCCAAGAGGGAAAGAAGTAAGAGGGCCTTTCCCAACCCCAACCCAAAATGTGAATTTGGATAAGAGCAGGTTAAAAAAACAAACAAACAAACAAAAAAAACAGTTAACTTTCTATCACACCAAAGCTCTGTGTCCCACCCAGAGGAAAATAAAATGATATTCTCTGACCTTTAATTAGAAATCTTTGCATGGACTTTGGGAGAAAAGGCAGCAAAAGTTTTCGTCTCTCTTTAGAAAGTTTAGTAATTCTTTTTGTATACATTATACATACACACTGTTTAAAGAATTAAGTGGCTAAGATTTCATAAAATCCTTAGTCCCCTCGGCCTCCTTTTCACCCTGTCTCCTCTTCTGCAGAAGCACCCACTCTCAAGTAGCTGATTGCTTCACTACTGATCTCCGCATTTGAATATCACGCTCAGATTGCCGTGTCCAGATACTTCAGTTTCAGGTGTTAGCCACTGACCTCTGAGAATTTAGCTTCCACTCACTTCCCCTTCCCCTACTTCCAATCTCATACTCAAACCCAATACATTTTCCCATTGTCCCACCCTCCCAAAATATACCATCATTTTGGTTAGACAATTATCTGTTTATATTATAACTGGATGAATGCCAGTCACAGTAAGTCTTGTGGTTACATTTCACGTGGCAACAGTGGTTACTTTTCCTTTCCTGCAATGTTTTCTAATAATAGACTTTGTCTTCTCATTTGCTTGGTTTAGCTGTCGCTAATTTGACTCCAGACTCTCCCACAGATAAATATGTCTCTTCTTAATATATTAAAACCCATTAGTTCATCTATCCACCTCATTTCCTCAAAGAAGTCCTCCCTGGAGGCTTCTGAACTGTTTCATTGTCAGCTGTGTGGACGTGTCCACCCAGGAAGTCACTCCACCTATTGAGTCTGAGCCTTTGATTTCTGCATCTTGTGTCTTCTGCTGTTTCGGCTTATTCCTTTTTGTTGGTCAAAGACATCCTCTAATAGCTTTCTGAGAAGGGCTATAAGGGAGAAAAACCTTTGAGACCTAACATGTTGACTCATACTCAGTTAATAATTTGTCTGGGTGTATAATTTTAGATTAGAAATCATTTCTCCCAGAATTTGGGGAGCATTTCCCCATTGTCTTGCTGTTGAGAAGTCAAAAGTATTCAGACCCTTCCTCTTTCATACTGAACCTGTTTTATTTCTCCTCTCTAGAAATTCATTTTTTACAATGTTCTAAAAATGCATAAAGATGTACCATTTGCTCTGGTTCAGGTTCCATCCATTGTGCTAGGCTTTCAATAAGCCCTTTCAACCCAAGAATTTATGCCCTTCATTTTAAGAACATTTTCTTGGGCTATTTCTTATACTTTTCTCTCTTTATTTTTTGTTAACTTTCCTCCAGCAGATCAAAGTGACAAGGAAAGGCAAAGAGGAGAGAGCAGAGGGGAGGTGAGAAAAGTAGATGAGCAGGGCGGTGACAGCAACCATGGACGCGCTGATGGAAGGATCAGCATTAATAAGGACACTTTTAAACTTCTAGCCAGCTTTCTTTTAGCACCTGGGTAAAATTCTTTGCAGTTCCTCAAAAGGCAAGGGAGAAGGAAAACTGAGAGTCTGTTCTATGAGCCCCAAATATTAGGAAGCCCTAGTTGGACACAATATATTAAAGGCAATGGAAAAGGAAGGAGGAAGCACAACCCCTAGAATCTTTGGCGGGACAGAAAGATACTCAAGGAGGGAGTCTACTAAGGAGTGTTGAACAGGCCACAGGTCCTAAGCTGCTGACTATTCTCTGCAACATATAACAGACTGTTATGAGCCACACCCCTTCCCCTCTCCTGTCCCTCTTCGGTACACCTACTCCAGGTGCAGCTCACCTACCTGCTACCAAGGGGAAGCAAAGAAGGGATGAAACTGTCCTGTTGTTAGAAGGGCATCTCTGGAATGCCAGGTGACCAGCTTCTGCAGACCTGTCAACTCTCACTGGCATACTTTTAATATAACAATCTGATTCTTTATTTTGTTTGATTTACTTATTTTTTGGCAGTGCCACGAAGCATGTGGGATCTTAGTTCCCCAATCAGGGACTGAAACTGCACTCCCTGCATTGGAAGCGCGGAGTCTGAACCATGGGATTGCCAGGGATGTCCCCAGCATACTTCTAATAATCGGTGGGTTAAACAGACTTGTAGGCTTCTCCAGGAAGTTGGTCATTATTCATAAAATTATTTCTGTTGGAAAATGCACTCCAACTTTTAATAAACAAACTTGCACAGCATAACGGACTTCAAAATTCAAGAAGAAAAATAACTGTAAATAATAAGGTGCCACTTCAGCTGGCAAAGCTTATCTCTATCAAAACTTAGAAAGAATATGAATTTTTTTCCTTTTTGTAATCATTTAAAAATCATTGCCCTCTATTGGTAGTTTATGGGTCTATCCACACTGACTTGGTTCAGTGTGGAATTCCACATAATAAACTAGAATGTAAAGAAGACTCTACCCTCAAACCTATGTTTGTTTCTGTACTCTTAATACCCAGAAAAAGTTCATCAGGGTTTTTAACAGTTTGAGGGGGCCTTAACTCTAATTTCTGATTCAGTAGGTATTCGGTAGGCCCGAAAAAAAAAGAAAGTTGCTCAGTCGTGTCTGACTCTTTGAGGCCCCATGGACTGTAGCCCACCACACTCCTCTGTCCATGGGATTTTCCAGGCAAGAATACTGGAGAGGGTTGCTATTCCCTTCTCCAGGGGATCTTCCCGACCCAGAAATCGAACCCGGGTCTCCTGCACTGCAGGCAGATTCTTTACCATTTGAGCCACCAACGTGGGCCCTAGAGAGTTTTTATTCTAACAAATGCCCAGGTGATGCTGCTACTCCTGGGAACTTTGGGAAACATGCTACTAAGTCTATCTTCTATTACAATCCAAGTTTTAATTTACAATATGTTGTCAAACTCTATGGACATAAACATTAGTTTTGATTTCCTCTTCATATAAGCACATTGGGTATTCACTGATTTTTCTTTTTTCTTTTAAGTGCAAAGGTAGATGGAAAGAGTTGCTTATCTATAAAAAGCCCAGTTTATGAATATAGACTATAACATTCTCTCTCCCTCTCTCCCCTCCTTGCCTCTTTAATGCTTCTTCATCTCTGGCTATGCAGCACCCCCAGGTTTCATAGGTACCAACAAGAAAAATGGAGGAAATAGAAGCTCTTTCTAAATTTGCTTTAAACTAGATAGCGCCTAAAATTCAATATCCATTAAGATCATGCCTCACTACAGCTCTTTTTTTTAAAATGAGGCTTAATTTCTTCATTTTTTTTTGAATAAAAAGGAAAAAGACTTATTATATGAATTTCCCTTAAAACTAAATCACCAGTCTAATGATCCTTAATTCCCCATTAGCCAGCCATCTGATGAGGACGAAATGCTCATTAAGTCGGGTAGCTACGCTGGTGAGTTTGGAGGGAAGGTTATTAACACACCTAACGTAGGCACTGAGATTTCCAAGTAGTTCAGAGACATTTTCCCACTTCCACGACATGAATGACATACAGAAAGTAGAGTCTAAGAAGGCAGAGAAAGAGCTCAGAATTTGAATCTTCTGCTTCCTATGTTAGGTGTAGCCCAGCAAACCCTGCTCAGTGAATGCAGAAACCTGTGCACCCATAATGTTATCTAAAGGAAAGATGCTATCCTCAGAGTTACACCCTCCTGGGTTGAAATGTCAGCTCAGCCACTTAAGAGCTGTGTGGCCAGAGGCAAATTACTTCCTTCCCCCTTCATTTCTATTCATCTGACAGCAGGAAAAATACCTGTTTACCTCCCTGGATTGTTAGGAAAATGGGATACTGTATTAAAGTGTCTGGAGTATGAAGCAGGAACATACAGACCCTCAGTGTATCTATCCTCACAGCTCATTGTCCTGTGAAAAAGTGAAAGTGAAGTTGCTCAGTCGTGTTGGACTCTTTGAGACCCCATGGACTGTAGTCTACCAGGCTCCTCTGTCCATGGGATTCTCCAGGCGAGAATACTGGAGTGGGTTGCCATTTCCTTCTCCAGGAGATCTTCCCAACCCAGGGATTGAACCCCGGTCTCCCACATTGTAGGCAGACGCTTTACATCTGAGCCACCAGGGAAGTCCTGTAGTCACCTGTAAAGAATACACACACCCAAGAACATTTCCTCAAGACAATAACGAGGAACAGTAGTCTGAACGGAGTCTGTCTTTTACTCGCATGCTGTGCTGTACTTAGTCTCTCAGTCCTGTCCAACTCTTTGCGATCCCACAGACTGCAGCCCGCCAGGCTCCTCTGTCCATGGGATTCTCCAGGCAAGAATACTGGAGTGGGTTGCCATACCCTCCTCCAGAGGATCTTCCCAACCCAGGGATTGAACCCAGGTCTCCTGCATTGCGGGCAGATTCTTCACCATTTGAGCCTCAGGTGGACTCAAAATTTATCATTACAGGAAAATATGGCAGTCCAGAAGAGACATGTCTGAAACCAGCACATCGTGTACAAACAGATGCTTTCAAAGGAATCGCTAAAATCTATAAATGTTGAAGAACTTTGACATACCAGCTGACAGAATGACTACTGAGTGGTTCTGAATGAAGCTGCTTGTGGATTAGGAAGAACTGAAGGATAAGTATAAGTGGTCAAGTTGGGGGCAGTGGAGACAGGAAGAGAGGGTAGGGAATAAGGCCTGGAAACTAGATATAGTTCTTATTTCATGTCATCTGGCCCACATGACAGCAACACATCTAATTTTGTTAATGTATTTTTGGTCTTTGCTGCTGTTATTGCTTTTGCTTATTCTAATGGGATAATGACAGAGTGGGCATGAGGATGTTTATATTGGCATGGTGACTGGCAACTAACTTTCAAAACCTTATTTCCTGTGACTTGAAGCCCATAGCTATGAAACTCATTGTCTGGGAAGAAATGGGTAGCAACAAAGGGAAGGAAAAGAAGTAAAGGCTCCTTGCCATGCCAGCAGATCAAACCAGCATAGGAGAATACAGTTTGTGCTTTAGACAAAAAGGTACAATTTGGAATCCTGGTTCCACCCCCAACCTTGGGATGATGGGTTCACCCTCTCTAAATTTCATCATATATAGTAGACTTTAATAATTACCTTTTGGTTTATTTTTAAATAAGTGGTATAATATATATAAATTGCTTATCACAGTACCTGGTACAAAATAAATGCTCAATATAAAATAACAAGGATTAATTGCAGAATGGTTAAGGACCATTTCCAGGTTATTTCCTGGAAATGTTCCTTCACTAAGTTAATCATCAGATGTTTTAATTCAACAAACATTAGCTCAATACTCAAGTGAGTCATGTGCTGGGAAGCAACATAGTTCAGTGAACACAGCTCAGGCTCCGAAGAGAAGGAACCGAGGGTTTGAATTATTGGTCCTGCCACTAACTCAAGTCATAAGAACCTCAGTTTCCTCATTTATGAAAGGGAGAGGGTAATCTCCACCTCTCAGAGTCTCAGTGAAGATTCAATGAGTTAACGTGATAAATGCCAGCCACAATGCTGGCATGGGGTGGATTGGAAATAAATCTTAGTTTCCTCTTTGGAACCACCCACTGTGAACATCCCTCCATCAATCACCCCTGACTCCAGTCTCCTCAGTCCTCGGCTTTGTGTGGGTACCTCCTCCTGCAGTATATAGGTTTGTGCTTGTCCTTAAATAGTGACTTTCCAGATTGCAGGAAGTGGTGGGGTCACTTCAGAGGCATATTTCTTTGCATTCAGTAGGTGCTCAGTAAACGCGTTGACTAACACTTGAAGACACTATTCCAAAAAGGTGAGTTTGTCTAGGTTCAATTATACAAGGTACAAAGAGAACTAGAACCTGGGCTTCCCAGGTGGTGCTAGTGGTAAAGAACCTGCCTGCCAATCCAGGAGACAGGGGTTCAATCCCTGGATTAAGAAGATCCCCCGGAGGAGGAAATGGCAACCTACTCCAGTGTTCTTGCCTGGAGAATCCCATGGACAGAGGAGCCTGGAGGGCTAGAGTCCATAGGGTCACGAAGAATCAGACACAACTGACTTTAGCATGCACAAAGACAGCTCGATCCAAACAGTGTGGGTTCGCTTTCCCCACATGCCATCACCAATACTCTGACACCAACTGGATGTCTTACAATTCAGCTCATTTCTGAGACCATCAGATTCCAATAAGCTGAGGGCTCAATCCCAAGACAACCCTCTACTTCAGTTCCCAGTGCAAGTCTAGGTTGTCACCCGTGCTTCTGATTGTCTGGTTGCACATCAGAGAGTCCCACTACATCCTCTTTGTATTAAGTTCATTTGCTAGAGGGGCTCAGAGAACCCAGGAAATTCGTTTACTCACTCAGTTCAGTTCAGTTGCTCAGTCGTATCCAACTCTTTGTGATCCCATGAACCGCAGCATGCCAGGTCTCCCTGTCCATCACCAACTCCCAGAGTTTACTCACTAGATCACTGGTTTATCACAAAGGATATCAAGGGATACGAATCAACAGCCAGATGAAGACACATATAGGGTGAGGCTCCAAACAAAGAGACTTCTGCCCCTGTGGAGTCTGGGGTCTAGCATGGTGGTACATGGAAGCATTCGGGTTCACGAACCTGAAAGTTCTCCAATTCCAAATCCATTTGATGGCAGATTCATTACATAGGCATGCTTGACTGCATCACTGGTGACTGAACTCAATCTCCAGTTTCTCTCCTTTCCCAGGTCAGGGGTGGGACTGAAAGTTCCAAGTCTCTATCACGTGGTTGGCTCCATTGGCAACCAGCCTCCATCCTTTGGTGGGGTCCACAAGTCACCTCGTTAACACATCAAGAGACACCTTTATTGCTTTCATCACAGAAAATGGTAATGGTTTTAGCAGCTCTGTGCCAAAGATAGGGACAAAGACTAAACATGCACTTCTTACCATGAATCATAATATTGCACAAGAGCTTCTCAAAGTTTGGTCTTGGGCACAGGCATTTGGTAGAAATGCAAGTTCTCAGGCCCACCCCAGACCTACTGAATCAGAATGTCTGGGGTGAGGTCCAGGAATTTGTGTTTTTTCAAACTCTCCAGGTAATATTGATGCCCTCTGAAGTTTGAGAAGCTCTGCTTTACCTCATACTCATCCTCAGTATTTCCCTAATAAGTTTTAAGCATAAGGCCTTACCCCAAGGGAAGAGAATGGTCAGAGGGGGAAAAAAATAGTGGGCCATATTGTGGAAGCACTAGAGGCTATGAAGACAGCTGACCTTATTGGACTGAACAATGGCAATAAAGCCAGGAGAGAATGAGAGAGTAACCCCACAGTTCAGCGATACCTTGATGCCTGGGACACCAATGGAAATACTACACTCAGCTCTGAATTTCCTGCCTGCACTATGCCCTCTTTGGGCCACATACTGTGAAGAACTGACTCATTGGAATAGACCCTGCTGCTGGGAAAGATTGAAGGTGGGAAGAGAAGGGGACAACAGAGGATGAGATGGTTGGATGGCATCACCAACTCAATGGGCATGAGTTTGGGTGGGCTCTAGGAGTTGGTGTCGGACAGGGAGGCCTGGCAGCTCATGGGGTCGCAAAGAGTTGGGAACGACTGAGCAACTGAACTGAACTGAACTATACCCTCATTCCTCAAGTTGGACAGCTATTCCCCCCAAATCAGAGAATATAAAACCCTCCTAACATTCCCTATTTTATAACAAGAAAAGCCTGCAAACTCTCATTTAATATCTTGCTAAGAATAGCACAAATTCCTATACCACGTTAAACCTCTGCCGTGGTGGTGACTGTCACTTAACAAGCAGAATTCTTACAGGGAGACAGAAGGTTATTTTCAGCTATTTCTCATCTGTCGAATAAGAACAACAGCTCCAACCCCATGGTAACCCATTAACAATGCAGCCTGTGCCACCTCATTCCAACCAGTGTTTTAATAGCACCACAGATAAAGGCCCAGCAATTTCCACAGGCAATTACTTCTGCAAATGAATCAAGAAGGTCAGACGCAAGTTGAAAAGGTCTCCTAATAATTTGCTACTTTCACTTATTTTGTGCTTGCTGAGTTAGTGATTGCAAAGAGATGACCATTAATTTCAGTCTTACCTGGCTAACAGTAGGCTGCCTTGCAGGTTTGCAAACCCAGGCCTTGCTTTACTTCACAATGGGGGCCCTATTTCTCCACTATGAGTCATCAAAAAGAATCTAATTAGCAAAGGCATCTAAAAATGACACGTACTTTTTGAAGTCATTTAAACAAGCATGTTAACCTTAACTGGGGTCATTTTCAGTTCTGTCTACTCCTAAAGTTATAAGCTCACACAAAGCTCAAACTCTTTTTTTTTATACCATCTCAAAATGGAAAAAAGAAACTATTCAGAAGGTACTACTATCACCATGGTGAACTAAATCAGACCAGCACAAGGACCACAGACAGGGCCTCTTATACCTCCTCCAATAATAAGAACAGAAATTGAAATCACTTTCTCATTGTTGACAACTCTGGTCTCAGCACCTCTAGCATCTGCTGATTTTCCTCACTGAACCACCGTTAGTCTCTTAGCTTCTCAAAAGCAGAATTGGAGGTATTTAGTTGCCAGGTGACACTGTGGGTCACAGTGCCTCTCTCCACCTTCCCTCCAGAATGTCAGATCCCCCAGCTTCCCACTACCCAGGATGCCAAGAAGTCGAGAGCTGTAAACTATCCCACCAGACAGAACTGTCCTTCTTTCCTGACTCAGTGGTGCTAATCCCAATCCACTGTCTCATAGCTATAAGGCAAGTGACCCCACCCGTTTGGGCACTGGGGGCCCAGATAGTTGTTTAATGAATGAATAAATAAGTAATGATGACAGTAAAAATGACAACTAGCATTTACATGGTTTTACTATGTAAGAGTTATTGTTCTAACCATTTTGCATACATGATTTATCCTAATGGTAGCTACTACTATTCTCTTCATTTGACTAATAAAGAATCTGAGTCAAGAATGTTTAAGTGACTGGCACAAGGTTGCACAGCTGGCGAGGCAGATGGAAGATTCACACCCTGGCAGGCTGGCTCGGGAATGGCCTCCACCACGGTACCAGATGCCTCTCTAAACACAGGTCTGCCGGATACTATTCCAATGCTTCATATATATTGAATATTTCAGTCTCTTAGCATCACTGACTTGATGGACATGAGGTGGAGTGAACTCCAGGAGTTGGTGATGGACAGGGAGGCCTGGCGTGCTGCGATTCATGGGGTCGCAAAGAGTCAGACACAAGTGAGTGACTGAACTGAGGCCCTATAAGGTAGGGTGTATCATTAGCCTTAATTACAGACAGGCCAAGATCACCAAGTTAGCTAGGACAGAGCTGGATTCAAACCAAGGCAGATTCTAAGATACCAAGTCCATGCCCCCAAGCTTTACACCAGTTGTTCAGCCTCTGCGCCATCAGTATGCTGGTCCAGCGCATTCTTTGCTGTGGGAGGTGGTCATGTGTGCCACAGGATATGTAGCAGAAGCTCTAGCCTCTACCCTCTGATGCCAGGACCACCCCCGACGTGGTCATGAAGAATGTCTCCAGACATTGCCATGACCTTTGGCAGGCAAATTCACAGCCAGCTGAGGATCACTGCTCTACACTCTACTTCTTTCCCTTCAATCAATAAACCTGCTGAATGATGGAATCAGGCAAGAAACAGGACTGCATGGGATCTGAAGTCCCTGTAATCTCCCCAAAAATGGCTGATTATGAATTGTGGACTATGGGATTAAAAGGAAAAATTGAAGTGGACACTAGTCCTATTCCTAATGACAAAAACTTGGTCTTTCTCATCTTCTTAGATACATAAAGACACATAATTTACATACTAATGATGATGTCCATAATTGACTCTGAGGAATTCTTATAAGCCTAGATATTTGTCTTCCACAAAGATTTTAATCAGGTAGGAAATAATTCTCTTACCGATACATTCACCTTGAATCTCTGCTGCTTCCTTCTCACTAGGTCTGACATATCTCGCAGTAGAGGCTTGGAGTCACATGATTCAAGGGTTAAATACAAGTTATCTGCTACTCACTTGCTGTGCAACTTTGGGCAAAACACTTAACCTCTCTGACCTCTATTTTCCTCATGCATCAAAAGGGGATAATACTCTCTGCCTTATGGTAGGATTTTGGTGAGGATCAAAGGTCCGTCTAGTCAAGGCTATGGTTTTCCCAGTGGTCATGTATGGATGTGAGAGTTGGACTATAAAGAAAGCTGAGTGCCGAAGAATTGATGCTTTTGAACTGTGGTGTTGGAGAAGACTCTTGAGAGTCCCTTGGACTGCAAGGAGATCCAACAAGTTCATTCTAAAGGAGATCAGTCGTGAATATTCATTGGAAGGACTGATGCTGAAGCTGAAACTCCAATACTTTGTCCACCTGATGCAAAGAGCTGACTCACTGGAAAAGACCCTGATGCTGGGAAAGATTGAGGGCAGGAGGAGAAGGGGACAAGAGAGGATGAGATGGTTGAATGGCATCACCGACTCAGTGGACATGAGTTTGAGTAGGCTCCGGGAGTTGGTGATGGACAGGGAGGCCTGGCATGTTGCAGCTCATGGGGTTGCAGAGTCGGACACGACTGAGCGACTGAACTGAAATGTGATGTTGTACATGAAGTGCTCCATGCAGCATGTGCCAAATACAAGTCAGTTATTGCTATGTTATTATCATTCAAGATCCAACTCAAAATGTAAGTCTTCCAGAAGCCTCCCAGATCCACCATATCTAACTTCCCCACTGTGCTTGCTCTCCAGTGTAATTAATAATAACTCACATGTAAATAACTCAGATGGGCCCTCACCCGGAACCTCCATGACCATGATTCTCAACCAGGGCCATATTAGAATCACCAAAAGAGCTCTTTAAGATTTACAGTTTCCTAGGTTTCCTAGAAGAAGGGTAAGAAGAGGATGAACAAGTAGATGTTTTAAAACTTCCCCTGATTCTTACAGGCATCATTGTCTACCCCCATCTGTGAACATCTAAATTCACCTGTGAACAACCACTAGATGCATCGTTTTCAGAAAGTCTGGATATGTCTGACTGTTTTTTAGGAAAAGAGTGTGATGTCTTTATGAAACAGATTATAAAACAATATCCTTAGCCAAGAAGTACTTAGTACTACTTGGGTACTGATGATTAAAAAATAAGAGGGAAATAGTTAACTGAAGAAATTAGGACTAAGTTGATAAATGAATTTTTCCTAGTTCAGAAGAAATAACCTTATGCTAAATTCAGATTTTACAGAGACTTGGGTTTGATCTCTGGGTTGGGAAGATCCCCTGGAGAAAAGAATGTATCCTCTTCTCCAGTATTCTTGTCTGCAGAATTCCATGGACAGAGGAGCCTAGAGGCTACAGTCCATGGGGTCGCAAAAGAGTTGGACATGACTGAATGACCAACACTAACTTAAGGAACTTTTAGGCCTTGAAATTAGCAAGGTTATTATGTCTCGTGAAGAGAGATGCTAAGGAGATTCACCAAGCGTAGGGGGAAGAAACAGAACCTTCACCAGGGCTCGGAACAGCCAAGCTTTGAGTATCTGCTATGACATTTAGGACAGGCCAAGGGCCCTGGGATCCCTGCCCTGAATCATTGGGGCTGCAAGACAGTCAAAGTTACCTGAGGGTAGGGAGAACGATAAAAAGTAAGCTTAGCAGTGGTGGATATATTGAGCTCAGGGAGGGAAAATATCAACATTCAACTTGTACTTAGTTGATTTACTTATACATACTTTGATAAATCTGTCCCCAAAATAGCAATCAGAGATTACTGGGGTTCATGCGTTTGTGCTAAGTCGCCTCAGTCATCTCCAATTCTTTGTGATCCCATGGACTGCAGCCCGCCAGGCTCCTCTGTCTGTGGGATTCTTCAAGCCAAGAATACTGCAGTGGGTTGCCATGCCCTTCTCCAGGGGATCTTCCTGACCCAAGGATCAAACCCATATCTCTTACCTCTCCTGCACTGGCAGGCGGGTTCTTTACCACTAGCACCGCCTGGGAAGCCCTTACTGGGTTCCACTGTTCTGTGAATAGTGCTGCTGTTAATGGAACAGGTGTGGCTTCCTCTAGATTTCTTAGTTTCACCACAGCCTCTCCACTGAGCAGTTGACTTGGCAGTAGTTAGCAGAGACTGAGAGAACAGTGCTTAGAAAAACACAATTAGCCTTGAGATAAGTAGAAGAAACCACCCCAAGAGAATTCTGCAGGAGGGGCAAGGCAGAGGTGAGAAGGAAGCATGTGGGAAGGAATTCCAGACAACAGAAATGATGTCTACAAAGGAGCTGAGGGCAGGATAGGGAAACGTGACTAGAAGACAGGCTATTTAGCTGCAACATTAATACATGAAAACAGACTTCATCTAGCTAGTCTAACTGAGCCAAGAAAGACCTCCTACATGAGGAGATGTCAGAACTCCATTTTGAATTATTCTGGTAAATGCGGGAGTGGGGATACATGGGAAATTCCAGGCAAAGGGAATATGATGGCTAAGATGGGAAGTTTGAGAACAAATTTTGTCTGATGAACTGCACGTCTCTCAGCATGGCTGATGCCTAGAATTCAAGGATGGTGGTGGGGTGATCCTAAGGGGAGAGCTTGGTGTGTGACAAGACCCGCCTTATGTAGGGTGTCCTCGGGTTTTATCTGGAGGGCAGTGGAGCTCATTTTCTATACTTGTTCTCTCCCACCTTGGGATCAGCAAGACAACAGCCACAATCAACTCAACCAGCATCCCAGGATGTGGACGCTGTTCATTCTGCTCGTGGGTTTCAAGAGAGGGTTCAGAGCAGCCACCCACTGGGTGCGCATCCTAATGGTTGGCATAAGGCCAAGAAAGACACTGTCCACCTCCGTGTTTATGAGTGATCGATCCACTTAGCATCACATCTTTCAGACTGATAATTTGGTTTGCCAAGACAAGGCATCAATATACATTATAGAATTAACTTGCCAATCCCGATACAAAATGTTCACTAGTAAAAGTTTTCCAATTGCCATTGCTTCTGTAACTTCAAATATTTTCCACCTTTATTCAGCACAAGGGGAGGAGTTTCAGGAAGTTATTTTTATTGAGGTCTACATGTGCCGGTTAATCAGAAGACAAGCAACAGGCCCGCCTCTCCTCCTTTAGACAGCACTCGCCTACCACAACCCCAGCATACACACAGGGCAGAGGTCCTGGCTCCATGCCAGCCCTCCACCTCTCTTCTAAAATTGAGAATCCAGTTCTACTCAGAGAGGCTCTTCTGAAGGCTGTCTTTTCACCTTGCTTATAGTTTCCTTTGTTGTGCAGAAGCTTTTAATTTTAATTAGATCCCATTTGTTTATTTTTGCTTTTATTTCCAATATTCTGGGAGGTGGGTCATAGAGGATCCTGCTGGGATGTATGTCAGAGAGTGTTTTGCCTATGTTCTCCTCTAGGAGTTGTATAGTTTCTGGTCTTACATTTAGATCTTTAATCCATTTTGAGTTTATTTTTGTGTATGGTGTTAGAAAGTGTTCTAGTTTCATTCTTTTACAAGTGGTTGACCAGTTTTCCCAGCACCACTTGTGAAAGAGATTGTCTTTTCTCCATTGTATATTCTTGCCTCCTTTGTCAAAGATAAGGTGTCCATAGGTGCATGGATTTATCTCTGGGCTTTCTATTTTGTTCCATTGATCTATATTTCTGTCTTTGTGCCAGTACCATACTGTCTTGATGACTGCGGCTTTGTAGTAGAGCCTGAAGTCAGGCAGATTGATTCCCCAAGTTCCATTCTTCTCTTAAAAATCAGAGCCTGAGAATAGGCTATCCTGTATATTTTAGGCTGGGGCAACATTCTTAACTTAAAGCAAAGGCATTAGAATGCAAAGGCTAAAGTAAAAGGAACAGATCTAATATAGAGGGAGATTTGTTCTTCCCTGTTACAATTGGACCACATGCTTGGGCACCATGCTTAGAAGGATGGGCTTGATGGGGAATCCCTGAGTTCAGAGACAGGATCAATATGATGAAAAGAATGCCTTGGACAGATGGCCACTGCAGTGTAGAGGCAGGATTTGGGGTTGTTTGGGAGGAACTGCTTGGGAAGCAGTAGAAATGTGGACCTTTGATAAGGAGTGGTTCTGAACACTAGAAGCAGCAGTGGGGATGGAATGGAGAAAGTGGAGAGCAGAGACTAAGCAGAAGTAGAGACGTCAGGTAATGAGAAGAGTGAGGAAAGGAACGTGCAGAAATGATGCCTGCCTGATGGGACTGATGAGAAGAGCTGAAGGAAAGTTGGTGGGTGAGGAGTTCAGGCTGATTAAAAGCTTCTGCACAACAAAGGAAACTATAAGCAAGGTGAAAAGACAGCCTTCAGAATGGGAGAAAATAATAGCAAATGAAGCAACTGACAAAGGACTAAGCTCAAAAATATACAAGCAACTCCTGCAGCTCAATTCCAGAAAAATAAATGACCCAGTCAAAAAATGGGCCAAAGAACTAAATAGACATTTCTCCAAAGAAGACATACAGATGGTTAACAAACACATGAAAATATGCTCAACACCACTCATTATCAGAGATATGCAAATCAAAACTACAATGAGGTACCATTTCACGTCAGTCAGAATGGCTGCGATCCAAAAGTCTACAAGCAATAAATGCTGGAGAGGGTGTGGAGAAAAGGGAACCCTCTTACACTGTTGGTGGGAATGCAAACTAGTTCAGCCACTATGGAGAACAGCGTGGAGATTCCTTAAAAAACTGAAAATAGAACTGCCATACAACCCAGCAATCCCACTGCTGGGCATATACACTGAGGAAACCAGAATTGAAAGAGACACGTGTACCCCAATGTTCATCGCAGCACTGTTTATAACATCCAGGACATGGAAGCAACCTAGATGTCTATCAGCAGATGAATGGATCAGAAAGCTGTGGTACATATACACAATGGAGTATTACTCAGCCATTAAAAAGAATACATTTGAATCAGTTCTAATGAGGTGGATGAAACTGGAGCCTATTATACAGAGAAAGCCAGAAAGAAAAACACCAATACAGTATACTAACACATATATATGGAATTTATAAAGATGGTAACAACAACCCTGTATGTGAGACAGCAAAAGAGACACAGATGTATAGAACAGTCTTTTGGACTCTGCGGGAGAGGGAGTGGGGGGATGATTTGGGAGAATGGCATTAAAACATGTATAATATCATATAAGAAACAAATCTCCAGTCCAGGTTCGATACATGATACAGGATGCTCGGGGCTGGTGCACTGGGATGACCCAGAGGGATGGTATGGGGAGGGAGGTGGGAGGGGGGTTCAGGATGGGGAACACGTGTATACCCGTGGTGGATTCATGTTGATGTATGGAAAAACCAATACAATATTGTAAAGTAATTAGCCTCCAATTAAAATAAATAAATTTATATTTAAAAAGAAGCTTCAATAAACAATTATGGACAAAAAAAAAAATAAACCTAAAAAAAAAAAGAGTCCTTTCCTACAGAGAAAAAGTTGCAGAAATGAGACTAACATTTGTCCTACTGGAAGTTTACAGGAACATTGGGTCCTGACCTATGCAGGCAGCTGCAAGAACCAAGGATTCCTACCTGTACCAAGAAGTTTACAACAACTAACCACGTCCCTCCCTCAATTACCTTTACAAATGCTTTGATGAAATCCTTTGGTGAGTTCCGGGTCTGAGGGGGCATGAGCCACCCATCTCTTTACATTTCTCTGCTCCAAACTGACTTTTCAGTTCGTCTGGCCTCACATGAACTTGCATCTGGTAACACAATCTGCCTTTGCACACTTGCTTTCCACCTCTCACACAGCGATACTTCAGACAACCCTGAATCCTACCGTTCCTTGCGTGTGCCCTGCACTGAGGACTAGCTCTGTGGACAGACAACTTGTGCAGTCACGTGGCCTCTGCCCTTAGGAGGCCCCACAACTGGTTAAATGCTGTGCTGTCATTGACGTGACATTCTTAATGATTACTGAACAAGAAACACTTTGCACTGAGTCCCACAAATCATGTTGCTGATGCTGCCTGCTTTAAATATTTTTTGTCCAATGCCAAATGTGAGCACTTTTAGATCCCCAACTAAGGATCGAACCTGCACCCTCTGCATTGGAAGTACAGAGTCTTAACCACTGGACCGCCAGGGAAGTCCAATGCTGCAGGTTTTTTATCCCTACCTTTAACCCATGTTATTCTCTCCATAGAAAGACCTTTATGTGTTCTTTCCTACCCACTAGAAGCTGACCCCACTTTCAAGCCTCAGGTCAAATGCCATCAGGTCTTTGCCAGACTCCTCAAGCCTGAAGAAGGCTCTCCACTGGGCTCCCCAAACACTTGGCTTTTACTTCTGTTTTAGCACTTGTCACACACAACTCACAATATAGTTATTTGCCAACAAACCTCAGCCTCCTTACCGAAAGGACAGGCAAAGTTCTCTAAGATGGGCTGAGAAGTATGCTCTTTAACCTTTGCTGCTTTCTTGGGACTTGGCACAGAGTAAACTCTCAGCGCACTGCTGATGAACTGAACTTCATTCTCTGTAATAGCCCAGTGATTTCTAGGCCCCCAGTAGCCCCATGGCTACTCCCCGCCCAGCCCAGTTCTGCAGACTGTGCCCATGGTAGCGTTCGGTCATCTCAGAAACTATGGTAATGTAAAAACAGGCACCAGGCAGCCAATTACTTGAGGGGAGTGAAATGATTTTGTAACTAGTAAAGCACATGAAGAGCTCTTTGAGTGAAAAGAAGAAAAAAAAAATCAACCCATATTTGAAAGTTAATAGGCCAGCAAAATTTTCCACAGAAGAGAACTCAATCCCGGGGGTACATAAAATCACTCCTAGAGAGAGTGATGCGCTGGGATGCCAGGAGGTTTTGTGAGGTTGAGGACTTCTATCCCAAATATACCCCATGAAACTCAGATGTGTTTTCCTCTGAGGACCATATCACATTAAGAAAAGTCAAAACGACAACACGAGCCCTCCATAATATTTTATCTACAGAACATCTTACCCCAGTCATGTCTTTTTCTTGCTAAAAACCCTCTCAGTGCTCTCCTTTCTAGAGAATAGAGTCCAAACACCATGGTATAGCCAACATTTATGGAGATCTTTCTTTGTGCCAAATACCACACTGAGTATTTCACAGAGATTGTGTCATTAAATCCTCATAGACTTAGACACTAGGTGCTGAGACAGGCTGGGACCTGGGGCCCTGTGCCGTCCAGTGCTTACACCTGGACAAACGTCTCCTAGAGCAACAAAGTACCAAGAAACTACAAGGGACTAATATAACTGCACGCATGTGCAGTTAGGGCAAATTACGAGCAACAGGATACAAAAGACCAAAAATCCAACTGCCACTTCTGAAGAGCTGGGAGCAAAAAGCAGGCTACTATGCATGCCGCCTGCACTCAATACCAAAGGGGTGGGAAAACCACCTAAGCCACCCCTCTGGCCTAACTCTGGTACCCACCCCTACCCTCATGGAAGGAACCAGCTGGTCGCCCCTGTCACCCCTCTCGGGGAGCGACTGAGCAAGCAAAGGAGCTTGTTCTTGCTCCCCCCTGCCATGGCTGGAGCCTCAGTAAAGCCTTGCCTAAATTTCTTGTCTGGCCCCTTATCAGTTTCTTTTGATTAAGGGGGTCCCTGGTTGGTAACAAGGCTATGATTACCCCTGTTTGAAAACTAGGATACTGAGAGGCTAAGTAATTTGCCCCATATCACATGGGAACCAAGTGGTCAAACAAGATTCGAAGCAGGCCATCAGAGGCCTCAGCACTTTATCACAGCTGCCCCCTGCCCACCGACCTGCCTCCCCTCTCTCTGCCCCATCTTCTACCCTGCTCTGGTGCCCATCTGAACGTGCACAGTCTTCCGAACTGCCCAGCGCTCTCTCTGGAACTGCTAAGACTTTGTTCCCAGCAAGTTCATTATCCTGGTGAATGCGATCGCCTGAAACCTGGGCTTCACATTTGGTCTCAGGTCTCCTTTTTACCCTCAAAAGATTGTGCGCCACAGACAGCGTTCATTTATGTGTGCTATGTCTATCACTATTTACCACGTTAGAAACGAAATCTCAGGAAATTGAAAATATTTGCCTATCCACTTTAAAAAATAATAAACTCATTATATATTAACATAGATAATACATTTTATGAAAATAGCAATATTGTCCAAAACATTAAAAAATTAGTAAGAATGTTACTGCCTCACATTTCTCTAAATCTTTTTAAGGTCTGACTTCAGAGATGACAGACTTTTATACCTGCTTCTGCATTCTGAAGTAATACGTTGTTTTAGTTGAAGTATATAAGGAAAATTCAGTTTCACATAAATATGTAGATAGAAAAGAAAACTACTTTTTGGATAACTGAGAACATTGTTTTTGATACTATCCTAAAATTCAACATGTGGTAGTGTCTTCCAACTTAAGTGGAGTCTGAAAGATCAGTAAAGTCTTCATACTCCGTTACATTAACCCATCGGTCTTTCTCAACTCTTTGAATGCATCTTCTTATGCATGATTTTGAACATTGTGCATTGGTCATGTGGAAAATATGGATTCACTGAGTTATAAAGCTCTTCCAAAAATTGCATTTCTTTGTGCCAAACCAACACATTTCATTAAAAAAGATCAAAAAATCAATTTGCTAATCATATCAATTGCATCAAACCATGCTTTGGAAACAATTAAATTCATGGTGGCAGATATCAGTTTTTCACAATACTAATGTTTGCTTGAAAGCTTTAATTTGATAATTGGCAACAAATATTGTCAGTTGTTTTCCTAGAAGTGACAGGCTCACCTCACTGATTTTCAAGAAAATGTCTGCCAAATACCCAAGCTTGAATAACCCTAGTTTGTCTGTCAGTTGTTCTCTCAAGTAAAAAATGGTACTGAAAACAGCAGCTACTTCAGCTAGGAATTCAACTGCACAAAATCTTTTCCTTGAAACAGTCATAATATTTTAGTATGCAAAGTGCTTTATGCATAATTCTCATTTTGTACATGGGATATTAAAATATGTACTCAGGAATTGAAATTTAATAAATTTAATTATTCTGGCTTCATCGTGGACATTCTTGAGTGAAACTAAATTTTTTGTTGATGACTGAGCCTGATGGGCTGCCGTCTATGGGGTCGCACAGAGTCGGACACGACTGAAGCGACTTAGCAGCAGCAGCACAGCAGTGAAGAATACGAAGACTACAAACACAGTTCAACACTGCCTCGTTTGTGCTACGGGGCTAACTCTTTCACACACCACTGCTTTTGTAAATATTATCAGTAGACACATCTACACAGCCAAACAGACCATATCTGAGTATTATTACATCCATAGTTTTGACCTCACAAACTCCCTGAAAAAGTCCAGGGGACCCCCATGGACACACAGATCATGCTTTGAGAACTATTGCCCTACACACCCTTTGAGAGTCATCGCACATGTAACTTCCCCGAGAAATTTTACCCCTTCTCCTTTGTGCCACCATTTAATTTGTATAAACTTCGGTTTAGTACTTACATTTTATTACATATAGTTCATTATATCATCTTTCTCTCCTAAAACTGATAGTTCCTTTAGGGCAGAAACCATCTCTGATTTATCTTTGAATGCTCAGTCCTTAATAGACCAGGCACATAGTTAAGTGCCTAGTGAATATCTGTTGAATGAATAAACAAATGACTTGTATGGCAGACTGTATTTTCTAAAGATGGTTACAATATGTCCCATCACTCTTCTATAATCTTGCCATATACCCATCAATAGGTTTGTTCCCTTCTCTTTTAAATTGGCAGGTTTTTGTGATTGTCTATAAAGGCGGTCTTTATACAACTTCTAAAGCTGACAGAAGACATGTTATGTGACTTCTGAGGTCATGTCTTAAAAGTGCCATGCCTTTCTGCCTTGACCTCGTGAAACACTCACACTTGGAACCCAGCCATCACACTGTGAGGAAGTCCAAGCATCCTATGCAGAAGCCTGCATGGAAAGGACCTGAGTCCCTGGCTCAAAGCCCCAGCTAAGTTCCCAGGCTACATCCAAGGACTAATTTGCTGTCCATGTGAGTGAGCCATTTTGAAAGAGGAGCATCCAGTCCCCATTTAAGCTGAGCCTACTGACAACCTATGAAACAAGAAGTGAGACACCTGATGAACCACTGTCCAGATGCAGATATATGAGCTAAATAAAAAAATATTTAGTTTGAAATCACTAAGCTTTGAGTGGGCTTCCCTGGTGGCTCAGATGGTGAAAAATCTGCCTGCAATGCAGAAGACCCAAGTTTGATCTGGGTTGGAAAGATCCCCTGCAGAAGGAAATGGCCATCCATTCCAGTATTCTTGCCTGGAGAATCCCATGGATAGAGGAGCTTGGTGGGCTATAGTCTACGGGGTTGCAAAGAGTTGGACATACTGAGAGACTAACACTTTCACTTTAAAGCTTTGAGTAATTTGTTATGCAGCAACAGATAATCAATACACGTTATATTTGTCAGGTCATAGATGACAGATGCTATGATTGACTCACTCTAGTATTCTCTACTACATCTATCACAGGGCCTGGAATATTGTAGGTGCTCAAAATATATGTGTTGATCTGAAGCCATCACATTTTTTGATACCAGTTAAACATAATCAATATAATCATGGATCTTACACCTGGGATGGTGAAAATGTCTCATTTCTCCAAGACGCGATTAGATACTATCATACTCCTTAAGGAATAACATGAAACATAAAAGACATGGTTTCCCTACTTTTTCCATGAATTAGGCTATAGAGGGATTTTAAACAATTACTAGAGAAACATCTTCCTACCCAACTCCTTGACAGCTGAGATGAGAAGTGTCCATTAGGAAGTCAGATGAGAGAATCCACAGAAGACAAGGAAGATACAAAAAATGTTGGAATCGATTTACTTTTCTAACTTGTTACTCTCATGATCATTTCAACTTTTAATCAAACTTGCTTAATTTGTAGCTTAACATTAGCTTAATTAAAAAAAGAAAAATTGTATTATATCTTTTTATTTCTAATTTCAAACAGTAGAAAAAATTCCACTTTACTCTTTTGTTTGTTTCAGTAAAAGATATACTTTATCTGAATGCATCAGTAGAAGGAAACCATATAATAGCAAAGGAAGTGATTCCAAATAGAGACTAAAGACTTTGTGCTAGTTTTATTCAGGAGGATTACTCCTCATATACTAAGTTTGAGTTGAGTTTGCAGCCATGTTTGAGGGTAGCATGCTAATCCTAAAGTGTGCTATTGGCAGAGATGTTCCAACTAATGATTCCTTCAAATCTTCTTGGGCAACAATTTACTCATAAAAGGCTGGAAAAAAAAAAAGCTCAAAACTAAAAGAATTATTTGAAATTAAAAAGTATTGCATTAGAAAGCCACAGAAGCAAATGTTCAATATTTTACATGTTAATGCTTATGCACTTCTACTAAAATAGCACTTTGGGTTGCTAAGGAAAAAAAAAAAATAACCTGTGCAATCAATGAGGCATTAGTGAAAATCTGCAACAGAGGTGTTTATTTGGAAACATGAATCTGTGGCAAAGAAGGGAAGTCCACTACCACTTTCAAATGACATCACAGATTAACACATCAGGGAAATGATAAGATCAACTCATTGCCCAAATGAAGCAAGAGAAGTGTTTTTCATCGCACATTAATATGTGTGCTGCTAATTCAGCAATCTTGCCGTACGGATGTGATTTGGGCATGGTGGTGATATGAAGGAAGGAACATTTTTTTTTCATGCTCACTGCCAAAAGATACCACTAGCTTTCAAATGTATTAAGCTAAAAAGAATTAGCACTGTCAACAGATGTGGTTTGGAGTTTAAGTTCTATGTACAAGTATGTTCTGATCGCACAGCTGCAATGATAGGAAAACATTCTGGAGTGACTACCCAGATTAGTAAATTTATACCAGAAGGTAAATGAATGCACTGCTGCCTTTGTTGAGAATGGCTGGCTTCAAAAACAAGTCATCTAAACTAAACATCATATTTAGTGACATAGCAAAAATTGTGAAATACATAAAGGTAAATGAGTTAAATTCATGGTGACTCTGAATGAACAATGGAGAAGGCAGCTAATCATCAACAACAATATTGTATGTTGATGGCTATCGAGAGGAAAACCGCCTCCTCTGATCCTACCCATCTAGGTCATCACAGCGCATCAAGCCAAGCTTCCTGTGCTCAGTTCCCACTAGCTATTTTTTTTTGTCCATGCTATTTTAATGATCTTAATACTGTCGTGCTAAGGAGAAACATTTTTTCAATGGCAGATAAGATTGAAGACTGAAAATGAAAGCTAGATGCTTAAAAGAACAGTTTCCATGTTTACATCACTTTCTAAACTTTAACAATTATCAGTGAAAAAGGTGATGATATTGATACAGCACATCTGCCAAAAATTATTGCCAAGTATTTCCTGAATTTGATAGAATATTTTGAATCCTTTTTCCTAGGTTTTTGCATAAAAATTCTACAGATTCATTTTTCATCAAAAAAATAATTTAAAGTTTACTAATATATCTAGAACTGGCTAGTAATGAAGACCTGAAAGTGAATTTCGAAAACACAGCATTACCTGCCTCATTAAATCAATAAAAGACAACTGAAAATCCCAGAAAGACCAATCTGATCATCAACAATCTACCTCATTCAGCATGCTTTAGTTGCATGTCAGCTACACGGCATGTTCCAAGGGCAGACACCGTGGCTGGGTCCTTGGATCACTTATTCTCTGACTCTGTGATCTCCATCAGTATTTCCATGGTAACTAAGTTTTAGGAAAAATACTGAAACTTACCTGGAGTTCATAAGCTGCTGGTGAGAGGTGAGGGAAGGGTGGCCACAGACCCTATTAATCACAGCATGTTCCACACATGCTCTGAGATCTAGACGTTACCATGGGAACACTGAGGAGGTGTCCTCATGAGTGCCTGATTTGTCACTTTCATTTTATTGTGTTACCTCCTCTGTCTACTTCTCCCTGTACTGTATCGTGAGTCCTGTGTTTATGTTACCTTCCACAGAGTGCAGTGTAAGTGGGAGCTTAATAAAGTATTCTTGATAAAGTAGTGATACCTACCATCACTTACTAAGCTCCTGCCACCTCCACATTTTCTCAATTAATCTTACAATAGCCTATGAGGCAGACGTCGTCTCCATTTTATAGATAAAGAAGGCAGAAGCACAAATAGGCTGATATGTCCAAAATAACGAGACAAAGTGATGACTACTGGAGCTGGTTGTGAACCCAGATTCAGCTGACACCAAAGTTATGCTTCTAGCCAGCACTATGTTCTGGATCTGCCATTTGTGGTGAGAATGTGAGATGATGATTGAACACATCCTATTCTCCAGTTCCTCTTTGGAAAAATGGCAATAACGCGTCCTTGCCTAGTTCACTGGGATGAGCACAGCTGTGATGCTCAAATGTAAACTGTAATGTACAAATAAGAGGTATTTAAATAATTACTTATTTGCCATATAACAAACACTCCTTTAGGTTGGATACCTTCATCTTTGATCTTTCCAGTTCTCCACCTAGATCCTTGAAACAGAGGTATTTGTTAATGTTTACTATATGATAAATATGGAGTTAAGGAAAGAATACATCTTCATGAAGGATTTTGCCAGCTGATATTTTTAAAAGGTTAGAACTGCATTTATGAAATTGAAAAAGTACATGTATAATCCATCCTGGTTTAAGAACCTAGCTCTTTGATGGTGAATGTGTTTCCCACCAGACTTTGAGTAGCCAGATGCCAACTTGGCAGGCCCAGGACAGACCTGGCGAAGACACCACCCAGGTTCTGTGCCTACACAGCTTGGTCAGGAGGACCAGTTAGCTGCTCACTGGGCTCTGCACACAAAGGCACATTTTGCAAAGCTGCTTTTTGCACGTTGCCAGTTGGGAATGTTAACTCTCAGCGTGTACGGCATTTTAGTTTGTATGTATTCAGAGTGACTGCAGAATTGCTTTAGCAGATAATTTCATGATGAGAAGAAAAATACTTCTTAGATATTCTCAACTGAAATCCTGAAAGCTGAACTGGAGGTTGTCAGCTTTCTTCTTTTGATAGCTGTGCTCCCTTTAGAAAGAAAGTAAAAGAAAAATAACCTTTAAGTTCGCCTTCCCATGAAGGGTAAGGTGCTCTGCCTCCCACATTTCTTGACCTTTTGGATTGACTTTTATAGTTGGTTTTATTGTCTAAAATGAGTTGGGTGATGGGAGGTTCTATCTTTATTATTTTCACTGTATTCTTTGTGGGCAGCATTACTGACTCCATAGGGAACCACCTTGTGTAGTCATGGGCATAGAGACAGGAGATTGGGTGCAGACGGTGCCCCATAAACCCATCGTTGTAAGTGGAAAACAACTCGGAGCACCCCTACTGCTGATGGGTCTGGATAGTCTAAACAAATAAGAAATAAAAATGTAGCATATTCCCTCTTCTTAGTTTTCTAGTTCAGTGCTTTTCAAGCTACCTCTAGTAAATAATTCATTTTTTAAAAACATCCAACCTATCTCAGATTAATACTTGGGTTGAAAAAGTTAAATTTAGAAAAGTTACATTTCAAAAAGATGAATAAAATACAAGCTTCAATTTTTAAATTAGATTCAGCAGACAAAAATGTGTATTTCAGTAAATGTATTCAGAATAGACACCAATAAAAAGGAAAGAATTACAGACACTGTGCACATTTTTTGACATGTATACACAGGTAATTAATACAGAAAACGCCTATTACACCTGTACTTTCATCATTCCAGAATAATTAAACACAGTTACAAGCAAAATAGTATTTCTTCATATTAAACAACTATATGCACACTTTGAATGAATAGCATGCGTATATGAGCTTGCTTCTTGTTTGCCAACTGGTCTAATCTAGGTAGGACTGACAAGTTCTTCAGGGGACAGATGATAGAGCTGGAAGTGAGTTCATCAAGGACACAAGTCATGGTTCAGGCACTCAACAAAAGTGTGCTGTATTAAAGCAGGTTGTTGGCGACCAGATAGTACTTTCTGAACTGCAGTTCTGGGAACTGTTCACCCATGTCAATGATCCCTAGGGCTCCACTCCAAGGGGCCAAATCTTTAGGGCAGCAGCAGCTAACCCACCCATGTCAACGATCCCTAGGACTCCACTCCAAGGGGCCAAATCTTTAGGGCGGTAGCAGCTAACCCTCAGCCATCCTCAGCTAAACCCCATTGTTCAAGGGCAGACACCTTCAAAAATGATTTGCAATGTCTTTCTGAGTAACAGTGAATCATTATTACTGAAGAGTAGAATAAAACTGCCCCCAGGATGAAGGAATAGAACATTCTCCTTCCCTAGGGTCTGAAGATGGGAAAAGAAGGCCATCACGGAAATGTGTGGCTTACGTAACCAGGTATTTTGTGAAGGGTATTCAAGGTCATTCAGGATCTGGTCCTGTATTTCCTCTTAGAGCAGTGGGACTGAAGCTCGGCTCTCTGGATGGTCTGATTCAATAAGAACCCTAGTCTATGGAGGGGCTAAACTCCAAGTGGAGGGAATCCTCTCTTTCATAATTCTGATAATTCAGCTCTGGCCCCACACCGTAGTTCCTACTTATCAAAACAAAGAGTCCACAGTTCACTAGCCTCGTGGTCCTCAGTGGATATCTCTGTTACCCAGCCAATCATGTTCTTAATTGAGGGCAAGTTCTTAGATTTAATTTTCTTTTCTTTAAAAAAGAAATTTAAGTTCTTGATTAAATTTCACTGATATGAACTGTACCTTCCCTGAGGTGAGTTCTAGTAGGAACAATCTCTTCTTAAAAAAGGGCTATTTCAGTGCCCTTTATAGGTTAGTATCCTGAGTAGCTGTTCAGCTTGCTGCCTTTTCATGTGGCTATTAGTGCTACCCCTTAAAGTCTATTCTCAGTAGAGCAACCAGACTGACCTCTTCAAATCTAAGTCAGACTTCACAGCCCTTCAATTTTCTCAGAATGAAAGCTGAAGTCCTTATGATGACCTTCATCTGCCCCCTCTGTCTCCCCAACCTCGTTCTCCCACCCTTGCATCCTTACTATTTCCTGAAGACAATCTCCAGTCTTATGGTCTTTGCACTGATTGTTACCTGCACAGAAAGGTGCTTTATCAAAATAACTGTACTGCTAACCCTTGCAAATCTTTGTTCCATGGTGCTTTTGCAAAAAGGCTTCTCAAAGGCATTGTGACATTACTACCTACTCCCTTTGTCATTTTCAATTTTCTTTACAAACTCTATAATCCCCACCTCCACCCTAAACAACACTTATTGCCTTCTAACAAACACAAAAAATTATTCAGTATATCAAACACTTCAGTTCAGTTGCTCAGTCGTGTCCAACTTTTTGCAACCCCATGAACTGCAGCATGCCAGGCTTCCCTGTCTATCACCAACTCCCAGAGCTTGCTGAAACTCATGTCCATTGAGTCAATGATGCCATCCAACCATCTCACCCTCTGCTGTCCCCTTCTCCTCCCGCCTTCAATCTTTCCCAGCATCAGGGTCTTTTCCAATGAATCACTTCTTTGCATCAGGTGGCCAAAGTATTAGAGTTTCACCTTCAGCATCAGTCCCTCCAATGAATATTCAGGACTTATTTCCTTTAGGAAATCAGTCCCTTGCACTCCAAGGGACTCTCAAGAGTCTTCTCCAACACCACAGTTCAAAAGCATCAATTCTTCGGTGCTCAGCTTTCTTTATAGTCCAACTCTCACATCCATACATGACTACTGGAAAAACCATAGTTTTGACTAGAGAGACCTTTGCTGGCAAAGTAATGTCTCTGCTTTTTAATATGCTGTCTAGGTTGATCATCGGAGGAGGCAATGGCACCCCACTCCAGTACTCTTGCCTGGAAAGTCCCATGGGTGGAGGAACCTGGTAGGCTGCAGTCCATGGGGTCTCTAAGAGTCGGACATGACTGAGCGACTTCACTTTCACTTTTCACTTTCATGCATTGGAGAAGGAAATGGCAACCCACTCCAGTGTTCTTGCCTGGAGAATCCCAGGGATGGGGGAGCCTGGTGGGCTGCCGTCTATGGGGTCGCAGAGAGTAGGACATGACTGAAGCGACTTAGCAGCAGCAGCAGGTTGATCATAGCTTTTCTTCCAAGGAACAAGTGTCTTTTAATTTCATGGCAGCAGTCACCATCTGCAGTGATTTCGGACACCCCCCCCCAAAAAAGTTTCTCACTATATAGCCTTTATTATATTCCAAGAATTGTTCCAAGCAATTTAGAAAGGACTAACTTAATTCTTGAATTATATGTATCAAATGTTTTCTGAATCCTCCCTCCAGCATATCAGTTCCATAAGGGCAGGAATTTTTTCTTACTTTACTAAGGTATTTCTGGTGCTTAGAACAGAGCTGAGCAAATCATGGGTACTTAATAAATATTTGTGTATAAATAAACGATTCTCCCACTAGTTCTTTTCACAGAACTATCCTTGAGTTTCCTTCAGACATCTCAAGTCTGGGGCTTCCCTGTGTACATGCCATCCCTACTCCCTCATCCATGCCACAAACGCCTGCTCATCTTCTAACTTCATTTAAGCATCACTGCCCAAGAGAACTTTCTCTTGCCTGTCTACAGACACAGACCAGAGCGCCTTCCTCCGTGTACCCAGCTCAAACCCAAGATGCTTTCCTGAAGAAACATAGTTCTAGCAAATCATCTGTGTTTGCCTGAAGGAGACATTTTCTGAGAGGGTCAGGGCACAGAAGTGATACCTGAGTTTCAAGCACAGGGTGGGTTGGAGAATATCAATGATAAAGCACTTGCCTAAAGTATGTTTGACCTCCACCAACTGGATAGGAGTAAACCAGAGTCTGTGAATAGGAGAGGAGAGAGAAGAGAAAACAGCTGCTTATCCCATCCACCATCCAAAAGAGCAAACTAAAAGACATTAAAAATAAACAATTAAGGTTAAAAAAAAAACAGCAGACAGTGACTTGCCATGGAGAGTTTGGAAAATGGCAAGGTCAGTCGGAGACAGCTGTCAGTCTAGACCACAAGCTGCCTCCAGTGACTCTACAGAACTGCAATTCATTTTCTCTCTTCACCTCTTACAGACAATCCTAATGTATTTAATGAGTGTCATTTTCCTTCTCTGGTACTCTTGGGCAGTTTGAGAGTGTCATTTCAGAACTCCAAAAGACCAATAAAATTGCCCAGGCTTGACCAGAATTGAGATTCTTAAGCAAGGCAATACATCAAGCTTAATTAAGGAATGTGCTCAGGTAATTCCTCCTGGTTTCAGATTTCCAGAAATAATTATTTGAGTTCTCAGGCAGTCTCTTCAAAAGCTACTAAAGAGCTTTACATATATATATATATATAATACCTACTCATTATGGTCCCTTCTTTCTATATGAATTTGACCAAGTATTTGAGAAATCATGGCTTTGCCATTAAGATACCCTGCAAACACAGATCTCTCCAGATACAGATCAACTATTTACTTTGTGTCGTATCCAAGGAAAAACTGTTGCCAACTGCTAATTGATATTTTATTCTGATTAAATTCAAGTGTTTTAATATGTAGTGTCTTAGATAACTCAAGCCTACACAGGGTTAGAAAACAAGGTCTTTTCATTATCCTCATTCCTCATCCACCTGAATTTAAATTCAGAAAATATATCCCCATTTTGGGATTTCCGGAAATAATTTCTTTCTAGGCATAATTCCATTGAAAGGTTTTCATGAGCTTTGTAAATTACCAACTTCCCAAGGAGCGTTTAAATCAGATTAAAACAGAATGGAGAGAGGGAGCTGAGTCTGGGGTACTTTCCATCACACGTGATGGTGGGGCTGCAGAGAGTCTAAACAGATGGCTGAGTGGGCTGCCTGGGCTGTGGCTGGGGGCCTGATGTGGACAAGCAAAGTCGGACAGCAGGATGCTGCAGGAGCCATTTACACATACTTCCTCTACAGCATCCTTGACAAGGGTCACCAAGAGGGGATATTCCCCCTCTTAGAGAACTCCGACTCTGCTTCTTCTGTTACTGGACTACCTCTAGTGTTGGAAAACTTCCCTTCTAGTTCTTCTCCATTGGGCAAAACTGTGCCTTCTGGAGATACACAATTTGAATTTGTTCTTTTAATAAACATGAAATCCCTCCAGTATTCAGTGCAGTTATATCTAACAGAGCTTTTTGCAGTGATGGAAATCTGTGTGTTGTCCAAAATGGTAGCTGCTTGTTCATGTGGCCACTGAGCCCCTGAAATGTACAGGTATAAGTGAAGAACTAATTTTTAAATTTTTATTTAATCTTAATTACTTTAGTCACGTATGGTCAGCAGCTATCTTATAAACAGTAAAGACTGAGACATTTTTCATGATCTCTTTACCAAAAATCTTCCTTTGTCCAGGTAAGTAGTCCTTGTTTCTTCAACAGTTCCTCAAACAAAATGGCTTCCAGAACCTTCTCCCTGTAGTCTGCCCTCTCTGGATATGTCCTGATTTGCCAAATTCCTACAAAGTACTAAAACAGAGAACTCTTGGTGCTGCTGCTGCTAAGTCGCTTCAGTCATGTCCGACTCTGCGACCCCATAGATGGCAGCCCACCAGGCTTCCCCATCCCCGGGATTTTCCAGGCAAGAACACTGGAGTGGGTTGCCATTTCCTTCTCCGATGCATGAAAGGAAAAGTGAAAGGGAAGTCGCTCAGTCATGTCCGACTCTTCGCGACCCCATGGACTGCAGCCTACCAGGCTCCTCCATCCATGGGATTTGCCGAGGTCTGCTCAAAAAGATCATGACCTCTTATTTGATTCTGCTCAGATGTTTAATAATCTTCTCCTTGAACCTTACCTAGTTAGTACATTTTTGGCATATACTGAGCATTAGTAAATATTTGAAGCTCAAATGAATATTCCAGGTATCTTGGTGTAATCTGATAAGCCTATCTTCACAGTTCTTCAGAGTCTTATCAGATCATCTACCTTTTTTGTTTGTTTCTCCATTATGATCTATCTAATGGATCTATCTGTTCTGTTGGCTTTGAGGATTTGTAACTCTTAAGAACATTAGATATATTTAAATTGTGTAGAAACATGAAAAATGAATATAAATATGTTCAAGGATACCCAGGGTTATTTGGTTTCTTTCCCTCTAGGCGTCAATAGCAAAAAGCAACCTTCTTGAAAGAAAGTAATTGTTATTGGGGGTGAATGAAACTTCGAGATAAGCATCTCCTTTCAGAGATTACAAGCAACACTCAACAAAGTGAGAGAAAGTTAAATTCTCTATCTCTGGTTTCTCACTGAGCCCTGGAAGTCACTGAGAAGGGGAGGCAGATGTCCTTCTGTCCTTCTATTCACTGAATTGTATTATACATTACACAGCAAATCAAACGTCAGTATATTACAATTGCTATATTCTTTAGACAAATCATTAAATGAGTGTTGGATTCCTTAAAAAAAATAGATATGTATAAACTGAATCTGAGAAACTTAAATTATTTCAGACTCTTAACCACCTTTGTGGATTGTTCTGCAAAGAGTCAGCAGATCCCTAGACATCTTAGCTCTCTGTTTCTCTTTTCATTCATCTAGATTGTACATGATCTGTAAACAGTCCCCAGGAAGCATTCAGAGAGGGCTATTTTCAGGAGTTAGGATAAATACACTTACTTGCAAAACCCTCTTTCAAAGTAAATAATCACCCTTAATAGAGCTGAGAATTACAGAATATAAAGTGTTTATGAATCAGGTTTCTAACGTGGGGCACAACCTTAGCATTACTCGACAGTAGGAATTCATTACGTAGCCACCAAACAGGGCTGACAGAGAGCCCTCCCCCCAACCCCCTGGTGGGCTTCTGAACATGACTGGTAAAGCTTTCTGAAAACAGATGGGAAGAATTGGACTGAGACAGAAGACTGAATTGGGCAGATCACCTTTAACAAAGTGCCTAAAAACTCACACCCATAGATTGCCTTTCATTTCTTCTAAAAAGTAATCCCTTACCAAATTTTATGTACACAAGTCCTTTCTCTGTGAGCAAGAATAATAAATGACTACATTTTCATACCTTGGCACAAACAAGCTGAGGTCTCTTTGATCTCTTTAAGCCTCTTGGTAATCCTGAAAAATCTTTAGGCCCAGAGTTCAGCCTCTTTTTCTGTAAGGCCAAGTATTAATTTTAACACATTTGATAGAACCACAATGGCCTTTAAATGTAGCTGAGTGTGCCAGGGCTCCATGGGGTATAATTAAATTTTAACAAGAACAATAAACTGCGTGAATTCAAGGAAAATGTTACCTTAACATTTATCCTTTCAAGGAAGTCTTTTATCTAAACGATGATTATCTCTGAGTTAAGGCTTTGGTAGGCATCTACTGCAAGGTGTAAGCTTGTCTTCCAGTCATTGCTGGAGAAGGGCATATGAGAACCTGGGAGGAAGGCAGAGGCGAAGCCAAATCCCCCTTTGACTGGTTGGAATACACCAGGGTCCAAAAGGGCTGGAACATAAAAGCAAAACCACTAAGTGGCTGTGAAAAGCTCCATGTAATAATAGTGTGAAATTTAGGAGAAATTGGATCAAAATGAACAGTTAAGAGGGAAATGTGGATGGTCTTAATTAGTGCTTTCCACAATCTCTTTACATAGGGGTGAGGAGGAGGTGGAGAAGACGACAGTTGGACACGGCTTCCGGTTCCCCAAAGTGGCTCTGGCTTCAGCAAGAACAGTTCCTTATAAAAATCTGATTTCTCTATCTGACTCCCATGGAGGCTTTCACATTTAAAAACATAAAGAAATTCTGCAAGCTCCTTAGCTAAATGGACATCCCTCACATAACTTACAGGGAGGAGAGCAGGGTTTCACTTACAGGTTAGAGGGTGAGTTCATACTCTGGGATACAGGTGCTAGAACCATGTTTCTGCTTCCGTCTTTTTTTTTTTTTTTTTTTTTTTTTTGGCTATTCCCATCTTTAATTATTTGTGTTGAAGCCTATTTTGTTTTTAGGAGATGGCACAGAAGTTGTGTAAACATTACTAAGAATAAACATTAGACCTGCCAGGAAATTACCTTAAATCCCAGAAGAATGCTGATGCATTCTGGCAGAGTCCGAGTAAAGTCATAGGCAATTCTCATCTGTCAACATCGTTCAATTTTTCTGTAGAGCAAAAGACATCTCCTCCCTCATCCTTCCTTTCCAACAGCCCTTTTAATCCTTGGCAAAAAAGACCCAAGACTATGGCCATACTAAACTGATCTCCATCATGAACTTGAAAAACACGTACAAGACACAGTACTTGTACAGTGAAAATAAAGATTAAAAAGATACACTGGCTGCCTCTGAGGAGCTAAAAGGAGAGACAGGTACACAAATTGCAGTTCAGGAAGACAAAGAAAAGGATGAAGGTTCAGTGGCTGAATGGACAGCCAGGCAGACGTGCTGGCTGCTAAAGGCAACAGAAGAATCAATTAAGTGTATCCTGGAGAGACAGAAAAAGCTTGACTCACTGCCTCTGCCTTAGGTCAGGACCCCATCATTTCTTATCTAGACAATTCTAATAGCCTCCTAAATGGTTCTCCTTGCCTCTAAACCTCTTCGTCTATTCTATACCATTCTCTACACCACCTGCTTAAAATTCTTCAATGACACAGCCAATCACAGAGCCAATCCTGCTCACAATGACTTACAGTGTTCATGATCAAAGACTGGGATAGTGCTCCATTCCCAGTGTTCCCAGAAAACATGTACTTCACCCTAGTAGAACGTTATTCACACTGATTGCATCTGTCTCTGTGTTTTATCTAATTCCCCAGACTCAGGTTGTAAAATTTTTAAGGGCAGGAAGTTCATTATCTTTGTACCACGAAATGTCATACAGCACCCGGTACATAATGGGGATTCAATGGATGGTTTGAGCTCAATAAAATATTGACCTAGACGCCCATGACATAGAGTGGGGGAAATCAGTAAGGAGAAAAGGAAAAACGTCAAATCTTTCTCTGTCACTTCTGGTTGAAACACCAGAATTAAGTCACTTAATTGCTCTGAAACAGCATTCTTGCTTGATGCTGATGATTAAGAGAGAACACGGGATGGTGGGAAGGACAAAAACCTGGATGTCAACCATAACTTTAGCTGAATCTTTTACCTACCACTTACTGGTTGTGTGACTTAGGAAAGTCATGTAGCCCTCTGATGCTTCAGTTTACACATCTGGAAATGGAGATAGTAACAGTCCATACACATGAGGTTACTGAGAGGATTAAATGAGCCTGGAAAGCAGTACAAACAGTGCCTGTCACACAGTCAGCAATGGGTAAACACCATTGTTATTACTTTGTGAGAATACTTTGTAAAGAGCTAAACAAATGCCTATCATTTTAAAAATAAAATTTTCATGAAGTCTTTCCAAGTTTACAGTAAAGAAAGTCCTCAGTTTTATCGGAAATATTCTGTCTATCTTTTAAAATAAGAAGACTGAGTAAAAATTTGTATTTATAGCAGAAGGAATTGACTTAGCACTCAGGCTGGATTCTGTCTTCTCTGAAACAAATGAAGGATCTCTTCACTATCCATCTAAAAAGGGATCTGGCTGGAATAAGGGAGTGGTTCTGGGACTCAAGAGCAAGCTAACCAAGGCTGGGAGAGTGAGGAGTGTGTGTGTATGTGTATGCGCACGCACACACACTGTTTTTAAAAGGTTTCTCCAAGAAATATCTGATCATATACTAATTTTTATCAGTCTATGACAACGTGGACCCTAGAATAAATGTCTCTCATAGCACTGGCTGAATTAGGGCACTTTTCTTTCAGGAAAGGCAAGTGAAAAGTGAAAGTGTTATTCAGTCATGTGGACTCTTTGCGACCCCATGAACTTTGGCCCACCAGGCCCCTCTGTCCATGGGGTTCTCCAGGCCAAAATACTGGAGTGGGTTGTCATTTCCTCCTCCAGGGGATCGAACCCACATCTGCATTTGTAGGCAGACTCTTTACCACTGTGCTACCGGGAAGCCCATTCATTTCACATTAGCTATCTCTTTTCTCTTCCTTACCAGGCATGACTAACACTTCCCTTTTTTAATGGGTATACAAAGTCACCTCAAGAATGTTTGCTGTTGTTTAATGGCAGAATCGTGTCTGACTCCTTGCAACCCTGTGGACTGTATTCTGCCAGACTCCTCTGTCCATGAGATTCTCCAGGCAAGAATATCTGAGTGGGTTGCCGTGCCCTACTCCAAGGGATCTTCCCTACCCAGAGACCGAACCCAGGTTTCCTGCATGGCAGGCAGAGTCTTCACCTTCTGAGCCACCAGGGAAGCGTCCAGTAAAGGCAAAGTATACATATAATGGCTGTGGGGTTGTTTTTCTTTCAAAAAAAGCAGCCTAGATCAGGAAAAAACAATACATAGCTGCTGTTCTCTTGAGTGTTTCCAGGCTTTGAGAGGGTTAAATGAAAGACCAGGAAAAGAAAATATAACACAAGGGGGGAAAACATGAAAAGCAGAACTGGCTGGAGCAACCCCTCATGGTTCCAGCACACACGCCCAAGGCAAGGCCAAAGATACACTTAGCTGTGCTGAAGCTCCCCTCCGCACCCTGTCAGCTAAGACGGAAATGACAACATCACACCAGGTGGGCCTGGGATGAGAGTTCTGCAAGTACTCGCTTCTAGCTGTTTGCAAACTGGAGTTGCAAAAGCAAGTCTGAAGTCTTCTCTAGAGACACTGAAGAAAGTTATAGTCTGTTTTCAAAGGATGGTCTAAAGGCAAGTGGATGGTCAGAGTCAGTATTCAGTGTGTTCTGTGGGGGCGTCATTACAGACACAAAGGAGTTATCTGCCCTGCAGCGGCCTGCCTGCTACTGTTGAAATAGCAAAACTTAAACAAGTTCCAAAATCACCCAAACCAGCAGGAAGAACGATGCCATGGTTTACACCACTAGTAAGCACACTTCTTTTTTGTTGTTGTTGTTATTATTTTTTTTTATTTTTATTTTTTTGATTTTATTTTTAAACTTTACAATATTGTATTAGTTTTGCCAAATATTGAAATGAATCCACCACAGGTATACATGTGTTCCCTATCCTGAACCCTCCTCCCTCCTTCCTCCCTCTGGGTCGTCCCAGTGTACCAGCCCCAAGCATCCAGTATCGGTAAGCACACTTCTAATGAGGTCAGACTCGAGGTTTGCAATCTTCTGTTGGCCTATTACCTTTCTCCCCATAAATGGACACCCGGCCAGATGTCCTGCAATGTGGGTCAGTAAACAGAAAGATGATCAAGCAACACAGAGCCTCAGCATCTGCAAAAATCTGTCCCTGCCACTTAAAAAAATGATTAAAGGGACTTCCCTGACAGTCTAGTCATTAAGAATCTGCCTTGCAGTGCAGGGGACATGGGTTCAATCCCTGGTTGGGGGACCAAGATCCCACAGGTCTCAGAGGAACTAAGCCTACGTGCTACAACTACTGAGCCTGTGTGCCACTAGAGAGTCCATGTATGCTGGGTGCTGAGTCCTTGCGCCCCAATTATAGACTCACAGGATACAACAAAGATCCCACATGCCGCAGCTAAGACCTGATGCAGACAAGCAAATAAATAAATGTTTTTTTTAAAAAATGATTCAAAGCCATAGCTCCCAAATGGTCAGTCATCACAAACGGGGCTGTTTCCTATCTAATATCATTCAAGAATTTGAGAGACTCATTAGCTTAGGCTTCACCCGCCTCCCAGCTAACTCTCGTTTCAGTTAAAGGTATTTATACCTTCTTCTTCTAAAAGGGAGCCGTGGGGGGTTGATACCATTAATACTGTAACAGATCAGCCTCCAAGGTCTACTGTAAGACCCAGAGACTGTAAGCTGGTACCTAGTGCCTTCCAGCCCTAAGCCTCTGGGATCCTCTGTAATGTAAAGAGAGCCATCAGGGAATGGGAAATTCACTCCCCTCACAGTAAAGGCTGATTTTTACAATATAAGTCAGGCTGGGAAAAATCATAATTGTGAGATGGTGACTTTTACATCCCTATAAAGCTGGATTAAATTTAGGTGCTCTTAAGACCACTTAAGAAATTTATGTTTCTCTCTACCACCCACTGTGATAACTTAACCAATCTTCTGGGATAGAATGAAGAGGTAACTAGGCCAGGAAGGTCCAGAGTTTTAAATCTTTGTTGAAATAATAGAGGCTAACATAGTACACCCTCAGGGCTTCCACAATCTCTTATTTTAATACAGGAAAACTGTCCACTAATAGCCGTTTCCCCCTTTGTATATCAAGAGGCTGGCTTTTCCCCCCAAGAGCAGTGGATCTGCAGGAGCGCGTGACCCTCGGGGGCTGTAACTACGACTTGCACGAGCACAAGTGGGGAGCCCAGGAGTGCAGGGGCAGAGACTGGATGTCTTCAAACCCCATTTACACTCTGTTGGGGATTAAGAAATGTATGTGGAAAACAGTGAGAGAGAATCCTGGAAACTTCTGAAAAACAGGTTTGAAATTGGACACAACATGAGCTCTTTCTTTAACCAACTCTTGCAAAGAAATACCCCATTGAGTGACCTAATTCCACTGACTGACCCAACATGCCCTTACCTAGTAAATCTAACATGTGTGCAAATCTGGTTTTGTATCCATCAGGTTTGGATTTTCAATAGCTCTATTAGCCAAAAATAACGTGAAGGCACAAGGGTACATTGTTTCTCCCCTACTATGAGCAAGCTCATCTATGGACAACACAGTGTCCTAATCATCTTGATAAGACACTAAACAATATTGTTCTACAGCACTCCACCTTACTAAAATCCCAAATATAAGAGTGTTGTCTAAAAAACTGAACTCTTCATTTAGAAATATGAAGAAGGTTTTCCCAGGTTGGCAGATGGACAAGGAACATAGATGGTGAGGACTGAGCTAACAAATGGACATGATGAAAATACCTATTATGTGTCAGTCAAAGGTACAGTGCCTTTAATGAGGTGATGCTCCAGGGCTGATGGGGAAATTCAACTAGTATTTACTGAGTGGCTACTGGGTGTCAGGCACAGGGCTAGTTCCTTTAATCATGACATTTATTTGTCATCATCCTTGTGTGATGTCACTATTTTCAGATTCAGGTGGCAAAACAGCTGGAGTTTAAGTAAGGCAGGCTGAAAAAAATCCCTAATGATGGTGGAGTTGGCAACCCTGATAGACTGCAAGAACTCTAAGGAGCTGTTGTTTCCCAGCAGGGGATGGGTGCCCCACTGCCCACATCCCCTCATTCACTGTGTCTGGTAACAAGCCAACAAGCCAGAGTTAAGGAAAAGTAGTTTTTCCTCTAAAATGTCTTGAGTGAAACAAATAAGGAATGTGCCTGCCTACAAAATATTCAAAATCATCCAAGATGGACCCATCACCAGGTCTGCAGAAGGTAAGGAGAGCTCTCTTAGAAGAAATCGGGGGTGGCGGGGGGGGAGATGATACTTCAGTGCATCCACTGAGTGGTGCATAGCACTGTTCCTTCCCAGGTTGAATTAATGTGCTTTCAAGAAATACAGAAGTGGCATTTCTAGACCACTGGGCAATTCTGATGGACCATTAATGGTGCTCCATGAGGCCGAGCAACCACCTTCAGGAAATGGACCCCCTGGAACAGCCTGCTGTATAATTTATTAGGAAACCAACCACTAATATGCTCACCTCCTTAGAAGGCAGAAGGACCAAGTGGACCGTGTGACCAATGCTTATGCTCCCCCAAGTCAGGCCGAACACTGATCTCTTGTAAATCTACTCTGGTGTCTTTTCTTAGCAGGTCTTTAAGTTGGAATTCTTTTGTCTCCACAATAAAATCTTCCAGCACCCAACATAGTGGAGATGAATTGCCCTTAAGTGGACATTGGCTCCTACGTGTTCTTATATCTTGGCCTGAACCAATGTAGGCCTGGGGAGGCCAAGGCAGATTAAAACCAACCAAACGACTGACAGTATTTACCAGAGAGTCACAGGATCATGTTCATTTAATGTATATCTGTGTGTGAAATATTAATATTCCATTAATATATATTACTATATCAATTAACATAATTGCTAACATTAATATAATATTAATATATTGATACCTAATAATATATTAGTATAGTATTCAACATATAATCACTTTGAGTCAATATACTATAAATATATTATATTATTACAAATCATATTAACTATTACCCATTAATATTCACATTTATTATCAGGAATGAAATGTGGCTCTTTGCTATTTGTAATCACATTTTGTTCTGGAAGCATATTTGCCATGGTGTCATCTATTTCATCCTCTTTAAAGCACAGACATACTAAGGAGGCAACTTGCCTCCTGTCTCTACCTCACAGATAATCCTGTTTTAGAAATAGCTGCCTTGTCTAGGTGAATAGCAATTGACTCTTGAGTACATAAGAAATAATAAGGATTGGGTAGATCAATAGGGCTTACGGTCAGTTTATCATTCAGCAGGCCCCAACCCTCTTGGCACCAGGGAACGGTTTTGTGGAAGACAATTTTTCCACAGGCCAGGGGTGGAGGGAATGGTTTGGGGATGATTCAAGTACATTGCATTTGTTGTGCACTTTATTTCTATTATAATTACATCAGCTCCACCTCAGATCATCAGGCATTGGACCCCAGAGGTTGGGGACCCCTGATCCAGATAACTGTTTTCCCAAGAGGTAATAACTTAATGATGAGCCCAGAGAAAGGCTTCTGCTAAACGTGTGTTTATCAATCCCCTTCAGCAGCATTGGGCCCCTTCGGGTGTTTCCAGCAAGCCAAGCTGCAACTTCCTTCTGGCTTCAGCTGGCTTTGGTTGAAAACAATGTGCTGGGACCAGGGAAAAGCACTTTGGTAATAATATGAGACGGCGCATGTGAGAGCTCCCAACATTGTGTCACGTGTAAAACTTCCACTGAAATAATGTGCTCCTTTTTCCCACCTTGCACCTTGCTGGTAGATTGTTGTTTTATGTATTTGCTAATGCAGCTAATGAGAAGATTTCCAAATCATTTGTATGGGCTAGCAATTGTAGGGATTTGTTTTCAAGGAGAATACGTTTAGAAGCCAGTGGAGTTACCATCATGGCTTTTCCAAGCTATGTCCCTACCTGTTTGACTCAATTCAAGAAACATTTACAAGCCCTTAGGATACATCACAACTATGCTGGGGGCATGAGGATGAACAAGCATGGCCCCCACTCCATGTGCTCTGAGTACCATAGGGAGGCAGCTTCAAGATGCACACGTGCAGAGATGCAGGAAAGAAAAAAAAATTAGTGAGTGACTACTCTCCAGAACAAGAGTTCAATTAAGATAATCAAAGCATAATGAGACTAATTGTAGCTTGCAAACATTGCCAATTAACCCCAAATCTCCAGCTTTTCCACAAATTTAAAAATTATAGCCTTTTCCAAGATTGAAGGAAGGCAAAGGGAGTGTCAACAAGAAAGACAAGTTCTTTCCATATTTTTGTGGGGAAGTCAAAAGGCATCCCTGCCCCTCAAAATCTGCCTGCAAGGCAGGTAAACATTTCAAAGAAAAGTGACAAAATCTCATCATTAGGTGCAGAGCAACACCTAGTTCAAAAGTTAAAATGGCCTCTTGTTCAATGTCATGGCTAAAGAGCAAAATGTGGGCACCAATGATTGCCTCCACTCATTAGGGTCAAGTTACTCCCACTACAAATCCTTATCACTGGTTAATTTCATTATGATCATTAGTGCCTATGAAAAAATTACACATTTTTTAAAAAAATTTCATTTTCCAACATCTCCCACAGGGACCAAAATTAAGTCAATCTCTCATGTAGTAATTCTTGTAACATATGACCCTAGCACTTTTTCACCAATGTTTAGAAAATTTCTGCCATCTTTCTGTGACAAAGATGACCAGGAATAAAGTTAGGTAGAACATAGCCAGTCCCCAAAACTCTAAGAGTACAGGTCAGGGGTGAAGAGTAGAAAACTGAAAGACAGCACTTCCCCAGTGGTCCAGTGGTTAAGAAGTCACCTGCCAACACAGCGGATCTGGGTTTGATCCCTGATACAGGAAAATTCACAGGCTGCAGGGCAACTAAGCCCATGTGCCACAACTACTGAGCCTGCAGGCAACAAGGACTGAGCCCGTGTGCCACAAGTACTGAAGCCTGCAAGCCATGGAGCCTGTGCTCCGCAACAAGAGAAGTCACTGCAATGAGAAGTCTGTGCATGACCGCTCGAGTTGCCCGCGCTCATCGCAACTAGAGAAAGCCTACGCACAGCAGTGAAGATCCAGCTCAGCCAAAAATGAATAAACTAATTAAAAATAAAAGAACGACAGATTGGGCCAGGTCCTGGAAGGCAACTGTCCTTGAAGATGAATATGAGTTATAATCACTGGGTAATCTCAACCTGGAGGACATTGGAAGTTGATACGGTCCACCTATGTGGTTAAGAATTGTTGAGTCAGGAAAGCCACAAAGTTATAGGTTCTGGGAAGGTAGAGGCCACATCTTATGAATCTTAATACATTCTAACCAGGCTTAGAAATGTATCTCCTAAACAGTAGTTGTTGTCGTTGAGTTGCTAGGTCATGTCTGACCCTTTTGCAACACCATGGACTGTAGTCCATCAGGTTTCTCTGTCCTTGGGATTTCCCAGGCAAGCATACTGGAGTGGGTTGCCATTTCCTTCTCCAGGGCATCTTCCCAACCCAGGGATAGAACTCATGTCTCCTGCATGGTCAGGTGGGTTCTTTATCCATGAACCACTAGGGAAGCCCATAAGTAGTAGACATTCAATAACAGTTTATTGAATTACATTACACAATATACAATTTCTCCTATCATTTTACACCCAGAAGATGTAAAGAATTTGGGGAATGAACAATAGAAAGCTTCCGAGGCTCATGTCTTTCTCATTGGTCATAGCTTTCTCCTAAACTTTGCCTTATAAATTCAATTTAATGCAATAAGCATTTGAGCTGGGTTCTGTCAAGATTCAACAGTCTTTATTAACCACCTATTAGTACAAAAGTAAATGATATTTAGTACCAAGAGTGATCTCCAGCAACCCAATGTATTGGTCAGCTTGGGCTGCCAAAACAAATATCAAAAACCGGGTGGCTTAAAGAACAGAAATTTATTTTCTCATAATTCTGAAGGTTGGAAAGTTCAAGATCAAGGTCCAGCCAAGTTCAGTTTCTGGTGAGGGCTCTCTTCCTAGCTTGCAAATGGCCATCTTCTTGCTATGTGGTCCCATGGCCTTTCCTCAGTGCAATCATATGGAGAAAGAAAATGATCTCTTGTTCCCTTTTTATAAAACCACCAATTCTATCTGATTAGAGTTCCACCCTTATGAATTCATATAACTCTAATTACCTCCAAAGAGGTATATCTACAAATAGCCACACTGGGGGGTAAGGTTTCAGCATATGAATTTTAGGGGTACATAAAGGGATACATTCAGTCATGATCATTCCACCTTTGGTCCTACAAAATTCATGTTCTTCTTCCAAGGAAAATACATTAATTCCATTCCAACAGCCCCTAAAAGTCTTAGCTCATTCCAATATCAATTCTAAGGTTTAAAGTCCAAAGTCTCATCAAAATATCTTCTAAATCAGGTATGAGTGGGGGTTGAGACACAATTCGTCCTGAGGAACAATATCTGTCCAGCTCTGAACCTGTGCAACCAGGCAAGTCATCTGCTTCCCAAACACAGTGGTGGGATGGGCATAGCACAGGCATTCCCACTCCAAAAGGGAGAAATTAGAAAAAAGGAAGGAGGTGATAGATCCCAAGCAAGTCCAAAACCTAGTTATCAAACTTTACCAGCTCTTAAAGCCCAAGAATAATCCTCTTTGGTTTGACACTCTGCCCTTCAGGCCCACTGGGGTGGCAGCCCCTCAGCTCTAGATGGGGGTCCTGCCTCTGATGCTCTGTTAAGCCAGGTCCTGCCCCCAAGTTTCCACCCCATGTTTCTGCAGGACAATCCCACCTGTTTCCCTTTCCCATTTCTTTCTCTTTCTGATCATTATTGCCTTCTTGGAGGATTTGAACTAGACCAGAGATCATCAGATCATGTTTTCAATCCAGGAGCCCTTTAACCAAGCAGTATCTTAGATAGAAGTTCAATACATAAGCAAGTAAAGAATGGCAGTGTAGACAGGAAGGGAAAGGAGTTCCATCTTCCCTCAGCCTTCCTCTCACTTGTCAGAGCCCCTTGGGGTCCACAGACTCCAAGGTGGAGGCTCCATGAGATGATCATCAAATCCCTTCCTCCAGTCACTGTCTGTGATTCGAGTCTTTCTCTGGAGAGACACTAGAGGTCTAGAAGCCTGGTCTAGAAGGAATGGCATGTCATGTGAGGCTTGGAATCCTCCCCGGGAGCCTCCCCTGTATTGGAGAAGGAAGCCAGACACATGTGAGCAGGAGGAAAGCAAAGTATTCATGCAAGGACCTGTCCCAGGAAGAAAGGCTTTCAGAAAAGGAAGCCAATAAGAAATCCGAGAAGACGTCAGCAGCAAGAGGGTAAAGCAAACCATGTGTTTTTATCTAAAAGCATTTTGATTAGGATTGAATGCAGAATCCAGAGATCAACTGCTGAACTGAAAGTGGGCGCCCCAGACAGCAGGCGTATCGCCCTTCCTGCAGCCCTGCTGGCTCAGCCTGGGCAAAGCAGGGGCTCCTGAGGGGCTTCAGGGCTCAGGCTCAGGCCTGACGCAGCGAGCCAAGAGGCGGAGCAATGCCACTCTAGTGCCAGTGATCTGCACTGAGTCCAAACCACAGTAACAGCCTTTCATGGGAGATAAAGGGAACATGGGCTCCTCCGTCAACATCCAGGAGCAGAGCAAAAGCCCACGTTCTAGAGCTTGTTCCAGATGTCCCTTCCATCTCTTTAGAGCCCACTGGCCTCCAACCGCCCATGTTCAGTGTCACCTTTCATGCACAAAGAAGTCATTTCAGATCCAGGAAATGAGATGCAGTTCTTTGCCCACCAAATTGCCTTCTTGCTTACCTACAGGGCTGTTCAAAATCAGTCTTCCCGGCACACAGACTCTCAGAAGACAAAGCCATGTGCTGTCTGCTCTGGGACAGAGAAGGAAGTCAACCCTGGCCTCTTTCTGGTCATGGCACTGCCAGCCTTTGCACAGCTCTGCCTCTTGAGCCCAGGGAGCTCCCAGTTACCGAGGACATGCTCTCTCCTCCTGCTAAGTGTTCTCAGTCTGAGGTGTCCAGGTGCCTCATTTGGTACTCTCTCTAACCCTGTGCTAACTATCACTATATCAGCTAACAGAATCTGCTTCCATTAGCCCATCAATGAGGCAAAAAAAAAACAAAACCCTACATTCTCTAAATAAAAGTCATCAGCACTGGAAAGCAAAGTGAGCACTGGATTAACTCTCATTTGCCGGATGCGTGACTTCAAGAAGGCACATTACCTCCCTGACCTTCAGGGGCATCAACCTGGGATTACAATATACACTCCCAAATTAGTAAATATTTATCGAGTGCCTGCCTCCTGTGTGTCAGGAGTCATGGTAATTGCTAAGGATGTTCTGGTGAACCAATCAGACCTGGCCTTTGCCCTCACATAGCTTAAAGTCTAGTGGGGGAGAAAGAAACCAAATCAGCAAAAAATACATTAATTGCCAATGTGATGTGTTCAGAGGATAGAAAAGTGTTTAGAAAGAAAGTAAGATGGGGTTCGGAATGGACTTTCTTCCTGTTGGAGAATGAAAAAAAGCATCATCTCTGAGGGGAGAGATGAGAAAAGCCAGCTGAGGAAAACAGCGGAGGAAGAGGATTCCAGGCCAAAGGAACATCACTGGCAAAGGTTCAAAGGGAAGGAAGGGCTTGGTATGCTCAGAACTCGAAAAAGCTCACGTGTTTGGAGCAGGGAGCTTGGGAAGAGGAAAGGCTATGAGACAGAAGGCTGGAGATGTGGTTGGCCGAGTGAGGGTACTTCTGGAAGATCCAGCATATTGTGCCGAGCACACAGCAGACCCTCAATTAACATGGGCTCCATATAAAGGCTTTGCTTGGCTGGTAGAGGACATTTTAATTTATAATCCAAGTGATTTCTAAGAATCCTTCTATTTTAATGATTCTAGTCCACAATTTGCTGATGAAAACATTTAAGAGAGTCCCTTGTTCTTTGTAAATCACAAAACCAGCAGAACAATGGTGGAAAGGGAATTCCACCCTTAGAGCCATTCTCCCATCCACCCAAAGGAACGATGCACTATATAAATGCTGTTTAGGCCAACATGCTTGATCCAAGGGAAGCAAGAAATGCTTCTGTATCTACCAACATTCTGCAAGGTTAACATCATTTCATAGTTCCCATTCTTTCATGAAGATCTAGTTGCCTCACACACCAAGAAAAAAGGTTGGAATTGCTTCAGTTCGGCTCAGTTCAGTCGCTCAATCATGTCCCACTCTTTGTGACCCCATGGACTGCAGCAAGCCAGGCCTCCCTGTCCATCACCAACTCCTGGAGTTTACTCAAACTCATGTCGGTGATGCCATCCAGCCATCTCATCCTCTGTCATCCCCTTCTCCTCCTGCCGTCAATCAATTCCCAGCATCAAGGTCTTTTCCAAAGAGTCAGTTCTTTGAATCAGGTTGCCAAATTACTGGAGTTTCAGTTTCAGTATCAGTCCTTTCAATGAATATTCAGGACTGATTTCCTTTAGGATAGACTGGTTGGATCTCCTTGCTGTCCAAGAGACTCTCAAGCGTTTTTCTCTAACACACAGTTCAAAAGCATCAATTCTTTGGCACGCAGCTTTCTTTATAGTCTGGAATTGCTTAGGTATCCCATTAAAAAGACTCAGACAGTCAAAAGCAATTTAGAAGATTCTAGGCACAGCTATAGCATTTGCTTATGCTCAAAAGCATTCGCTTTCACAATCACATCTTATCTGAGCGCCATGTCCTCTTCTGATGACTCATGTCTTCTTTCTCTAGTCCCAACATTTCTATCATTCAGTGGCAATCAAGCATGAATACAGGGCCACTGAAAAGGCAGGATTAAACCACAAAAAAGTTCATTTTTCTAGGGTTAACATCTGTTACTTGTGATACAAAGAGCAAGGGATTTGCAGTGAGACAGAGTTGGATCCAACCGACAGCTTTGCCATGCAACTGGCCATACAAACTTCTGTTCTTTTCTGAGTCTCAATTTCCTTGTCTGGCAAACAGAGATAACACCTAACTGGCAGAACCTTTCTGGCTTGAAAAAAGATCACATCTAAAATGCCCTAGCCCCGTGTATGACACACAACAGGCACAAAGTAACAAAAGCCCAGTGTTGGAAGGTGGCCCTTGCTGGGGATGTAGCAAAGCCCTTCCTGGCAGGGTTGCTCCCCAGAGGCCTGGCCACCAACACAGATGATGCACAGAGGGAGCTAGGGCTCACCAGGAGAGACCAATGCCATTGAGCTCACCACCCCGCCTCCCCCCCTCCAGGGACTCTGTCTTACAGGAAAATAAGAAAACCAAGGGCTCCTGGGTGGGCAAGGGCACCAGGGACACCCACAGAGCCCAGACTCAGCCTCACTGGGTAGAGCCAACCAGAAAAGAATCCACCATTAAAGACCTAAACAAAACTACAACTGTTCCTAGTTCTATGCCAGAGAAACACAATTTCAGGGCGATTTCTCAGGTTTTTCCACCACCCTGGCTCACATCTTTTTTGCCAGATGGATCCTTGTTTGTTATTCCTGTCTTTCTGATCAATACCCTTGTTAAATTCTGCCTATAGACTCAAACCTGGTTAAAATCAGCCCAATTCTCCTTTGCCTCTTGTGAATTCTTGGTTTAGCATTTCATTTCTTCCTCTACGAGACTGATGAGTCTCAATCTGAAACATTTTAATTTCCTAAGAAAGCAGTTTATTCAGTTAAAAATGAGACCGAAGTCTTATCAAGTGGCGTAATGTGCTTGATCTTCTTGATAAAATAACCGAGGATCAAAAATCACATTATTCCAGCAATGTGCCACTCTCATTTATATGACTATGTTAAGTAGGAAAACATCAGCAAAAGAAGAAAGGAGCCTTTCTATTCGGCATTCACACGTTAACTTGAAATCCACAAAGCCGAGTGTTATATAACACAATAATGGAGTCTCTTCCCAATCTCCATTTATTACCAAGTCATAATGAGAAAGCTTTTACTTCATTTCACAGAATAACAAAAACAGAGGGAAGAGCCCTTCAGTTTACAAATGAGGATATCAAGGCTCGGCTAATTCATCTGGTGCAGGAGGGGAGAGTGAACAGGGCTGGACTTCAGTATGGCCAACAAGAACGAAAAAGAAAGAGACCAGGAAAATCCACAACCATGGCAGGACGAGCAGGGCAATGGCAGAGCTTGTCTGGAAGGCCTGAAGACTGGACTGGTGGCCTGTGGGTATCCACCAGTCACAATCAGTGACAACAGAGTGTATCACCAACCCGACGCCAGTCCATCCGGGTACAAGTTGCACCTTGTATCAGCCTGTATGAGTACAGGGAATGGAGCACTTATCCTTGGCCTGGGCTTTAGTATTATGACAACCCCAGGGAGAGAAAGTCTAACTCAATAAATATTTAGCTAATGCTAGAAATGCCTGATGATCACCCCCAGCCTACCTGCTGCAATTTTCTTTTGAAAAGACTGCCCTCTTTATTCATTTTGACCTTACTACACTTGGATACAAATGCTTAGTGATGAAGGAGAAAGAGGGCAAAGGTGCCAAATGTGGGGAAATTCAGAAAGCTGACTCTCAAAAGCATCACCCAAAGAATTATCCACCTCCAAACCGGTCCACAGCTCAGCCCTGGGCAAAGGCACCACTGAGACCAGGGGAAGGAAGCACAGCAAGGAGGGGTGGAAACGGCAGCAAGGCAACCAAGACTGAGCCGCTCAGTCAGTGTTCTAACCAAAGATTTTAAAAGAAAAGAGATGTGAGGCCACACTTTCTCAAACCTCTCATTATCGACGTGAGCTTCCTCCCTCCGCCCAAGTAACACTTCCCCCGTGTTGGCCAAAAGCTCCACCAAAGGTGTGAGCACAGCGGCTGTGGCTGTAGGCAGCACCCGGGGAGAAGAGGGAAATCCAGGCCCTAGTGGCACCCCACTCCAGTACTCTTGCCTGGTAAATCCATGGACAGAGGACCCTGGTAGGCTGCAGTCCATGGGGTCACAAACAGTCAGACACAACTGAGCAACTTCACTTTCACTTTTCTCTTTCATGCACTGGAGAAGGAAATGGCAACCCACTCCAGTGTTCTTGCCTGGAGAATCCCAGGGATGGCGGAGCCTGGTGGGCTGCCGTCTATGGGGTCGCACAGAGTCAGACACGACTGAAGCGACTTAGCAGCAGCAGACATCTGTTAATTTTTAAGGATGGGAGATTGACCATATTTTCCGTTTTCAGGCTGGGAACTAAACATGAGACACAGAGCAGATGAGCAGAACAACAATAGCCAGAGGTGGAAGCTGCTCCATTAGCAACACGGAGAGCAGGCCCAGTCTCAGTAAGACTCATGGAATGTTCAGGGTCCCCAGCTTGCCTCACCTACCTGCTGATTTTCTAGGGCAGAGCCTCATGGCTCAGCTGGAAATGCTGGCGAGGTTTCCACACACAGTACAGGTGGCTGAGTTCTGCTGTAATTTACTTTTTCTCTCAATACTTTCTCCCTCAGTGACTCATTTCACCTGCCAGCACTTGAACTGTAGTTGGATAGCTCTATTTCAAAGAATGATTTCACAAGCTTTTTTCTTTAAAAAGAAAAAAAAAAAAAGTCAAGAAATCACCTTACCCTTATCTACAAGCCCCTTGGCTGGCAGGTGACCCTGGTCCCAGGCAGTGGTGCTGATATCCTGGAGTCTTCCTTGCCTCTGTCCACTATAAGTCACTTTACCTTCAACATCAAGACACTCCAAATTCCTCCTGAGTCTTGAGTGCTCAGCTCAGTTTGCTATAGAAACTCAGTGGGCAGCTGCCATCTAAAACCCCTAGGTTCCATATTTAGCTAGAGTCAAATTTTTTCATTAAACTCATGCTTAGCATGAATATCAACCACTCTTTAGAGACACCTGTGAGGGGCGTTTCATGGAGTTTTCATAAACCAGAGCGTAGCTGGAATAATCCCCATTATTCCCCCAGGAGAGCCAGAAACACGTCCTCAAAGGAACTGAATATCTTCTGCTTCCTTGCTCTTTGGATGGATGTTCAGAGACACGTCTTCCACCCAGTCTCCAACCCACACCTGCTTTCCCCACTGCCCTCTGAGGCAGCCTACCTGGCAGACTACTTGGAGCTCAGGGTGGGGAGTGGCAGTGAAAAGGTGAGGAGGATGAAACACTAAAGCCCCTGAATGCAGATGGAGGCAAGGATGTTTGCCTGGCTTCTCCCTTCTTCCTTTTCTGTCAGCCATGAGGACAAATCACCCATTTGGGCACATTCTCGCTACAGAATTCTAATTTCTCATTGTTTAAGCTTTTGCAGTGATCACCATATAGTCACCCCTCATCCCATCCCCTGCTAGAACTTCCAGTAACAGAAAGTGTTTTTTGGGATGGTTTATACTCAGGCCTGGTGTGTACTCTAGAGAGGCTCACCTAGTAGCCCTAATAATGAAAGTCTTAAATCTAAGCTTTGTATAGCATCATAGGAAATCTGGATACAATCTCAGTTGAGATGCCCCAGCTCAGAGCCTATATTAGTTTACTAGGGCAGCCATAACAAAGTACCACAGGCTGAGTGGCCTAAACACAAACATTTATTTCTTCACAGTTCGCGAGGATAGAAGTCTGAGATCAAGGTGTTGGAAGAGTTGGTTTCTTCTGAGGCCCTTTTCCTTGGTTTACAGATGGATCAACCTTTACTGCTATCCCTCTGTGTGAGCCTGTGTCCTAATTTCCTCTTCTTACAAGGAAACCTGTCATACTAGATTAGGGTCCATCCTAATAGACAACAAACCAGTCAACCCTGAATAGTCATTGAAAGGACTGATGCTGAAGCTCCAATACTTGGCTATGAAGAGCTGATGCCAAGAGCTGACTCACTGGAAAAGACCCTGATGCTGGGAAAGATTGAAGGCAAAAGGAGTAGGGGGCAGCAGAGGATGAGATGGTTAGATGACATCATCAACTCAATAGACATGAATCTGAGCAAACTCCAGGTGATAGTGAAGGACAAGCAAGCCTGGCATGTTGCAGTCCATGGGGTTACAAAGGGTCGACTTAATGACTGAACAACAACAATAATGATCTCTTTTTAATTTAATTACCTCCTTAAAGACCCTATCTCCAAATAGAGTCACACTTTGAGATATTGGGGGTTAGGACTCAACATATGAACTTTGAGGGGATGCAAGTCAGCCCACAACAAAACTTTTCATTCATTCAAAGTATGGTCCACAGGCCAGGAGCAGCAGCATCACCTGGGAGCACTGTAGAATGGCAGAGCCGTGAACTTCATGCCAGACCTACCTCATTAGAATCTGCACAGTAACAAGATCCCCAGATGATCTGGATATACATTAACATGTGAGAAGCATTGACTTAGCGCACATTTGGATCAATAGATTGTTGTGCACACCAGTAACTTCATTTAATATCTTTTAATGAAAGGCTTTACCCCCCTGTTAAAAATTTTCTAGCATGTAGAACCAGAGAGAGGAAATACTCAAGAAAATGAAAACACAAATTTGAAAGGATACATTCACCCCAATGTCCACAGCAGAATTAGTTACAATGACCAAAATATGGAAGCAACCTAAGTGCTCACCAACAGCAGAATGGATAAAGAAGAGGTGGGGTACATACACAAATACACACATAGTGGAATATCAGTTCAGTTCAGTCACTCAGTCGTGTCCGACTCTTTGCGACCCCATGGATTGCAGCACGCCAGGCCTCCCTGTCCATCACCAACTCCCGGAGTTCACTCAGACTCATGTTCATTGAGTCGGTGATGCCATCCAACCATCTCATCCTCTGTCATCCCCTTCTCCTCCTGCCTTCAATCTTTCCCAGCATCAGGGTCTTTTCCAATGAGTCACTCAGTCATAATAAAAGAATGAAATTTCACCATTTGCAACAACAGAGATGGACCTAGAGAATATTATGCTCCATAAAGTCAGAGAAATACAAATACAGTATGTTTTCACTTCTATGTGGAATCTAAAAAAGTAAAACAACAAACAAACATAACAAAAGAGATACAGATTCACAGATAAAGAGAACAAACTAAAGGTTACCTGTTGGGATAGGAGAGGGAGGACTATGTCGAGGAAGGGAGTTAAGGGGCACAGTTGACTAGGTATAAAATAAGATACAAGGTTGTAATGTACAGTGCAGGGAATACAACCAATATTTTTAAATAACTTTAAATGAAGTATGATCTATAAAAATGCTGGATCACTATATTGTGCATCTAAAACTAACATAACAGTGTTAATCAATGATACTTCGTTTTTTAAAAAAGGAATAAATGAGGGTCCCAAATCACTCTAGAAATCACACCCTGAGAATGGATGCCTATTTTGTTTATGCATGAGGCCAGACCCTTGGATGAAACCCAGTCGTACCACCCAGGGATTTTTTTGAGATTTTCTGAGTTTAAGAGCAAGAAGGTTTACCTGGATATTTTCAATAGTTAGAGATAGGACTAGTAAGTATTCCTTCGCACTTTACCTAAAACATCCATGAGCATCCACTTACGTGATGGGTATACTGTGCTAGGCACTGGGCATACAAACAAAATAAAACCCAGTCCCTGACCTTGTGCGAAGGGCAACATTAAAGAAACACTTAGGGAACACAGAGTAGAGGTTCTTATCCCAATCTGGGGACACCTCAGCTCCCCACTTATTGGGAACCTCTAAACGTATAACCTGATAGGAGTGTCCCCTTCCTCCACTCAGATGCCCTGGAGCCAATAGGCTGTCTGGCAAGAAAACCAAATGCTGACGGAAGCTGTCCTGTCCTAGAAGGTAAGAGGAGGGACGTTCAGGGCACGCATGTTGAGTTTGGCTGTGATGACTTCCAGTGGAAGGTTAAAAGGGAGCAGTCAACTAAGTTCCCAAGAAAGTAAAGAATAGCCAAGGGAACTTCCTTGAACCCATGGAGAGCTTCCCAAAGTGGAAGTTCTAAGTTCAGATCTGCCAAGGGACACAGACACCTGATGTGATTTACCTGGTGAGCCTATGGGTGCACTCACCAAGCTCATGCTCTTTACCCAGCAGAGTCCTGGACACATATTTCTCCCAGTGCAGAGAGTGCACCAGGTCTGGACCAAGTTCTTTCGTTTGACAGCTCCTTAATTCAGTCCTCACAATAATACTGCAAGGTAGTTTATCATTATCCCATTTTATAATTGAAATGGAACTCAAAGGGTTTAGATAACTTGCTCAAGTCATGCAGTTTTTAAGCACAGAAACAGTATCAAATCCAGATCTAAATCTGTTAACAACCTGCTCGAGCTCAAAGCTTGCAATCTTTCCAGAACATTATGCTGCAACAAAATGATCAGGTTCTAGGGTAGTGGGAACAAGGTTTTTTGTTTTTTTTTTTTAAAGGCAGCCTCTTATTCATCAGAAATTGTCCATTTGATGCCTAAATGTTCACAGTGTACACACAAGGCCACAGTTAAGCCTTGCAACTCATACATGCTATTTTTCTTGCTAATAAATGCATTTTGTGTAATAAATAGGGACTTTGGAAAGCAGTCCCATTCCTTCCAGATGGGATGGAAGCTAGGTGTGTGGGTTGCCCTGCTGGTCCCTCCCCAGCTTCCTCCATTCTTGTCGCATTTCCCAGAGTGAGAAGGGCACAGCTCAGAATTTCTGTTCTTTAAAGCGGAACAAAGGCCGTCTCTTACTTTTCCCCAACCCCTTAAGATAGATACTTTTATTTAGAAATTTAGCCTGTGGGAAAAACCGCAATCAAATAAGATGGGGGAATTCCCATTTTGATCCTTATTGTTACTCTCCTTCACAGGCAGCTGATGGATGCATAAGCTAAATATGAATCCAAAAGTATGTTAAAGACCAGATTTAGGTTGTTTGTTTGTTTTTTTAATGCACGTAGTATACCAATAAAATTCAATGGGGAAAGAATAGTTTCTTAACAAATGGTACTGGGACCATTGGATTATAACATACAAAAGAATGAAGTTGGATCCCTTTCTCATACCATACAGAAAAATTAACCAAAATGAATCATAGATCCAAAAATAAGAACTAAAACTATTAAACTTTTAGAAAAAAAATATGTGTATATGTTTATGACCATAAGTTAGGCTGCTGCTGCTGCTAAGTCGCTTCAATCGTGTCCAACTCCGTGCGACCCCATAGACGGCAGCCCACCAGGCTACCCCGTCCCTGGGATTCTCCAGGCAAGACCACTGGAGTGGGTTGCCATTTCCTTCCCCAATGCATGAAAGTGAAAAATGTCGCTCAGTCATGTCTGACTCTTAGCAACCCTATGGACTGCAGCCTACCAGGCTCCTCTGTCCATGGGATTTTCCAGGCAAGAGTACTGGAGTGGGGTGCCATTGCCTTCTCCATAAGTTAGGCAAACCCTTCTTAATTATGACACCTAATGCACAAGAAAGAATAAACTGGATTATATGAAAACTAAAATCTTTGTGTTGCAAAAAATACCATCAAACAAGTGAAAACACAACCCACAGATTAGAAGAAAATATGTATGAACTGTATATCTGATAACAGATTTGTACCCAGAATATATAAAGAACTGTTACAACTCAATAATTTTAAAGATAACTTAATTACAAAATATGCAAATGAACTGAGTAGATGTTCCTCCTGAAAAAGATATACAAATGGTCAATAGACACATGAAAAGTTGCTCAACATCATTAATCATCAAGGAAATGGAAATCCAAACCACAATGAGATACTACTTCACACCACTGGAAGGATGATACTCAAAAAGGCAAGTGCTGAGCAGAGTTCCAAGTACTATACAGTAGGTTTTTATTGGTTATCCCTTTTAAATACAGCAGTGTGTACATGACCTTCCCAAAGTCCTTAACTATCCCTTCCCCCCAGCAACCTTGCTTAGTGTTATGTGCCAGCCTGAATGGGAGTGGGCTTTGGGGGAGAATGGAAACATGTATATGTACAGCTGAGTCCCTTCACTGTTCACCTGAAACTGTCACACTGTTAACTGGATATACCCCAATACGAAATGCTTTTGGTATTAAAAAAAAATCAAAATTAAAACAAACAAACAAACAAAAAGGCAAGTGTTGGTGATGATGCAGAGAACAGTGGACCCCAGTAACCTGCTGGCAGGAACGTAAATAGCTGCAAGTGCTTTGGGAAGCAGTGCAGCGGTCCTCCGCATCAATTCTACTCCTCGGTATACACCCCAAAGAAACCGAAACGTGCATCTGCTCCAAAGCTTGCACACGGATGTGCGCAGCAGCATTGTTCATAGTAGCCAAGTAATGTGTAAACAGCTTGTATGTCCATCAGCTGATTAAAGGGGGGATAAGCTGTGGAATACATCCACACAACGTAATGTTATTCAGCAATAAAAAGAAATGAAGTCCTGATACATGCTACAACATAGGTGAACTTTGAAAATATTCTAAGGAAATAACCTAGTCAGAAAAGCCCCATATTGTAATGGTGTAAGTCATAGGAAGTGACTGCAAATGGGTAAGGGGTTTCTTTTGAGGGTTATCAAAGTATTTTAAAATCATCAGTAGAGATGCTTTCGCCACTCAGTGAACTTTGTAAAAACTGTTGAATTGTACACTTTAAATGTGTGAATGATATGCTATGTGAGCTTTATTTCAATAAAGCATATGAACATATGTGCATGTATATATATAAAACACATACATACAAATATATGTATTAAAATGCCATATAAAACCTAGGCAATCTTAAGAATGGAATGAAGCACCTCCAGGCACTCTGCTTCAACCTGGTGAATGGGGCTGTGTGCCAGACGGAGAATGAAAAGCAACTAGATAATGTTACTTTCTAAACAGCTTTATTGAGGTGTAATTTATATGAGACAAAAAGTCCCCATTTGAAGCTTCCAGTTTGGTAAATTTTGACAAATGTAACCCCCAACACCATCAAGATATAGAATATTTTTATTACCCCCAAAAGTTCCCTTGTGCATATTTATGCCCAAAGCCTAGCTTCAGGCAACTCTTGATCTGCTTTAGGTCCTTATAGGACGGTTTGCCTTTTCCATGATTCCATATAAATTAAACCAGACAGTGTGTACACTTTGGATCTGGGCTTTAAACAAACTCAGCCTAAAATATGTGATATTCAACTGTGTTGTCATGGGTATCTCTAGTTCATTGCTTTTTAAAAACGTTGATAGTACTACCCCATATGAATATATTATGATTTGTTTATCCATTCATCTGCTTATGAACATTTGGGATTTTTCTGATTTGGGTTTTTATGATCATTAAGGTACAAGTTTTAGTGTGGCCATAAGTTCTCAACGCTCTTCGATAACTACATAGAAATGGGATACATAGGATTTTATGGTAAGTATATGCTTAACTTTATAAGAAACCATCAAGTGAAGTGAAAGTCACTCAGTCGTGTCCGACTCTTTGCGACCCCATGGACTATACAAGTCCATGGAATTCTCCAGGCCAGAATACTGGAGTGGGTAGCCTGTTCCCTTCTCCAGGGGATCTTCCCAACCCAGGGACTGAACCCAGGTCTCCTGCATTACAGGCAGATTCTTTACCAACTGAGCCACAAGGGAAGCCCTGATTCCCAAAATATTCAATATCATTTTGCATCAGTTCAGTCGCTCAGTCGTGTCCGACTCTGTGCGACCCCATGAATTGCAGCACACCTGGTCTCCCTGTCCATCACCATCTCCCAGAGTTCACTCAAACTCACATCCATCAAGTCAGTGATGCCATCCAGCCATCTCATCCTCTGTCATCCCCTTCTCCTCCTGCCCCCAATCCCTCCCAGCATCAGTCTTCTCATAATCACCAGCAATAAATGAGGGTTGAAATCTTTTTAATTTTAGTCATCCTAAAGTGGGTATCTCAATGATTTTAAGTTGCATTTCCTTGATGGCTAAAGTAAATGGAGCATCTTTTCATGTGATTTTTGGCCATTCACATATCTTCTCTTGTGAAGTGGCTGTCTAAGTCTTTTGCCTATTTAAAAAATTGAATTGACTTTTTATTACTGAGTTGTATGAGCTCTTCATATATTCTGGATTCAAATCCTTTACCAGCTAAGTTATTTTCATCTATGGCTAGAAATTTCATTTTCTTAATGGTGTCTTTTTAAATAATGTTTTTGATGAAGTCCAATGCATCCATTTTCTTTAATGTTTCAAATTTTATGTGCCCTAAGAAATTGTTGCCTACCCCATGACTGCAAAGACTTCCTATGATTCCTGTTTTATAGTTTTGTAATTTTATATATATTTCAAGTTAATTTTTGTGTCTAGTGTGAATCAAGGAGAAGGCAATGGCACCCCACTCCAGTACTGTTGTCCGGAAATTCCCATGGATGGAGGAGCCTGGTAGGCTGCAGTCCATAGGGTTGCTAAGAGTCAGACACGACTGAGCGATTTCACTTTCACTTTTCACTTTCATGCATTGGAGAAGGAAATGGCAACCCACTCCAGTGGTCTTGCCTGGAGAATCCCATGGACGGAGAAGCCTGGTAGGCTGCAGTCCATGGGGTCATACAGAGTTGGACACGACTGAAGTGACTTAGCAGTAGCAGCAGCAGTGTGAATCAAAGGTTGAGGTTCACTTTTGAGTATGAATAACAAGTTTTAGCACCATCTGTTGAATAGATTATTTCTCCATTGAAGCACTGTCTTAGCACCTTCTCCAAAACTAAAAGGATTCCTCAAGTTTTCCTCATACAGCCACACACACACTGCCCTCCCACTTTCCTCCCATGCCCTCTTACTTAACCAGAGCAACCACCAATCTGTTCTCCATTTTGACCATTTCATTGTTTCAAGAACAGTATATGAATGAAATTATAAAATATATCACCTTCTGAGGTTGCTTTTTACTCTGCTGTTCTGTATTTACCCACACATAATGCTCTTCCCTCACCTGTGGGGATCTAAGTTTCATTGATATTAGTCACCTTGCATCTTAAGAATTTGCATTTCAGGTCTACTGGTGAAGGATTTTGCCAGCTTTGTTTCTCTGAAAAAGTGTTCATCTTTGTTCCTGAAGGCTATTTTTACTGTCTATAAAGGTCTAGGTTAACAGTTTATTTGTGGTTTAGGTTAACAGCTTATCTGGGATTCCCTTGTGGCTCAGCTGGTAAAGATTCCACCTGCAATGCAGGAGACCTGGGTTTGATCGCTGGGATGGGAAGATCCCCTGGAGAAGGGAAAGGCTGCCCACTCCAGTATTCTGGCCTGGAGAATTCCATGGACTATAGAGTCCAAGGGGTCGCAAAGAGTTGGACAGGACTGAGTGACTTTCACTTATTTGATGGTTGCTTTTGTTTCAGCATTTTAAAGATAACAGTTCATTTTCTTCCATCTAAAAAAGTTTCTAACAAGAAGTATCTGGACATTGTTATCTTTATTCCCCTGTAAGTAATGCTTTATGTCTGTATATACTATTTTTCTGTTCTTAAAATTTTATATTTATAAACTGTTTTCAGTAATTTGACCAGTAATTCTTTTGATGTAATTTTCTTTTGTGTTTATCCTGATTGGGGATTGTTGAGCTGCTTGGATATGTGAACTTACAATTTTCATAAAACTTAGATTTTAGCTATTATTCCTTTTTTTAACTCTCCTCCCTTTCAGAGACTACAATTACATGCATATTTATAGTAGCTCTTTTAATGGGCTTATCTGCTCATTATATCTTAACTGCCATTTTGAGCCTCTTTCTATTAACTGATCTTTCTCTTAATTATGGACATTTTTTTCCCCTCTAATGCATGTCTAATAATTTTGGACTGGGTACTGGAAATTGTGTCTTTTATGCTATTGAATGTTGGATTTTATTATCTTTAACGAGTGCTGGGCTATGTTCTCTAAGGCAATTAATTTACTTGCACATCAACTTGATCTTTTAAGTTTTATTAGAACCTTAATAAGCAGGGTTTGGGCTTCCCTGATGGCTCAGATGGTAAAAGAATCTGCCTGCAAAGCAGGAGACATGGGTTTGATCCCTGAGTTGGGAAGATCCCCTGGAGAAGTGAATGGCAACCCACTCCAGTATTCTTGCCTGGAGAATTCCACGGACAGAGGAGCCTGGCAGGCTACAGTCCATGGGGTCACAGAGTCAGACACGACAGAGTGACACACGAGCAGAGTTTACCCTAGGACTCATTTAATTCTATGACTAAGCCTTGACTCTTTGGGGTTTTGGATTGAACTCAGTCTTCACCAAGAAGCCTCCACTCTGGCTGATTAGAACTCACACTTCTACTAGCCCTGTATGACCTCTAGGGATTATTCAACTTAAGGCACTCAGTCATTCTTGGCCTGCCTCACGAGCTTTCGCCCTACAGTGAGTACTCAGAAGTAGATGCAAGAGGACCTCTATGCAAATCCCGAGAATTTCCTACACAGCACACTCCAGTCACCTTAGCCCCTCCAAATTCTCATTTCTATCTCCTGAATTCAGTGATGCCACCATGCTAAGCTTGAGTCTGTACTGTGGTCCAGAAAGTGCCTCTAGACAGAAAGCTAATACTCCCATAGGGCTCACCTCACTTGTTTCCCTTCTCAGAGGGGTCAGAAACTGCACAGCCTGTTGTCTGGTATCTGAAGAGAGTCGTTATACAGACTCTGCCTGGCTGTTCTTGCTTTTTCAGTAGGAGAACAAGTCCAGTCCAGTTATTCCCTCACATATGGAATTAGAAGCAACTGACGCCATGAAGTGGCCTAGGGCTGTCCCTCCCTCCCACCCTACCCCCAAAACCGTTTCTGGTGGTATTCAACACCCAAGACGTGATTTAGGTTTGATGGTTTCCTCTGAACCCAGAGCACAAGAGTTGGGATGAAAAAGCATAGGGTACTCTCCCAGAAAAGATTTTCAGCTCCCTTTTCCCACTGTGAGCCATGCTCATCCGATGCCCTCCCAAACCCCTGTTCTAAATGTACTTACACCTCTGCTAACAGCTGCAGCCTCTATTAGTCAGCTAGCTTCCCCCAGTCTTCTCGTCCTGGTCCCAGCATTATCATACCTCATCAGTGGCATGTCAAGTCTCCCATCTTAGGTCCTTTCTTTCTTAATATCCATTGTCAAGGTGAAGATCTCTGACAGAGGGGGATGAGAAGTGGCCCACTACAGAGTGAACCTTTCTGATATCACTGCGGTCCTCGGCGATATTTATACATTCTTCCTACACTAGTTGCCTGTTTCTCTCCCTTCTCAGCACCTTCTCAAGCTTCATAGTTGTGAGATCCTTAGGCTTGAGGGCACATAAATCATCATCACTTCAACTCCTCACTCCTCCACACCATCCTTCCTTAGGATGACTCACACTGCCTTTGGATGCTGGTACCAGCTCTGACACTTATTAGCTGGGTAGCCCTAGGCTATGTACTTACTCCCTTTGAACTTGTGTTCATACTTTCGTATACAGATCATACATTCTGTATACTTTTACAGTTATTTTAAGGCTTAAGCAAGATAATCCATAGTCAAGTACCATACCTGGGCCACAGCAAATGCTTAATAATGTTAGATGTGGTGGTGATGATTAAAGGTAGCTTCTCATCTAGTCTACATACCATCCCTCTGCCCGACCTATTCCAATTACTCCTTAACTTCTGGTTATGCATGTTCAGAATCATTTCATGTCTACTCAGATTTTCCATTTTATTAAAAAAAAAAAGGAGTATGTTCTTTTCTTCCCTTTTCCAGCTCTTCATAAACATGGCTTATCAACTCTTGAGTTTTGTACCAGCTCATTCTTAACTCCTTCTAATCTAGCTTCTATCCACCAACACTTTTTATCTCTTTTAAAAATCACCAGTGGCCTCTAGGCTGTATTAAGTAGACTTTAAAAAAGCCTACTAGTCCATGGCCTTTCTACAGCCTTTGACAGAATTGCCCATTCCCTTCTTCTGGGGCTGTAAGAACCACTGTACTGCCCTTTTCACTTCCTGCCTGAGGGGGACTGAATCACTGGTCTTACTCCTTCATTCTCCTATGCAATGTCATTACCCTCACCCCAACAACGTCCTTATGGTAGGTGTGACTTCATCTGAAAAATGAGATGTGAGAAAGCTGACCATGCACTCGGGCTTGAAATGTGCTTGCATAGTTGGGATTTCCCTCTTGTGCCCCGCCTTGTGCCATGAGAGGAGCACGCCACTGATTCAAAGGCACAAAAAGAAAAAAGACAAAAAAAACCACAGGAAGTAGTTGAGGAGAAATTACTCCTGATATAGCTGACAGTAAATAATTGCAGAGACTAGTGATCATAAAAGATACAAACCAAAGAATTTAAAAATTCAGACAGACCAACAACCCCAAACGACACTGAGACGGTAATAAGAAATTTAAATAAAATATTAATAAATACAGTTCAGATAAGCAGAATTGATAGCCTCTGATTTATTTTTTAAAGCTCCAAGTGATTCTAATATGCAGCCAGTTTTAAGAGTTATTCATCAAAACCACTTGGGATGGCTTTGTTTCCCTTGGCACGTAATATAATTATGCCCAATGAGGCACAGAAGAGTCTGCTGAGGGTGGAGGTGGAGTTTTGGGGAAATGCTTCCTTACTTTTAAATGGAGTCAAAGGGAGCAAGTTGTTTTCTACTTCTGCTGGGCACTGCAGTACCTGCATATGAACCCTGGAACTCTGGCCAAGGGTAATGCCATTGTGGAAGACACCAGAGAAGAAAGACGGAAGGAACCTGATAACTGCTGTTGAGCCACCAGACTAAACAGTGTGCAGAAGCTCTATGCTACGGCGTCTTATACTGGAAGAGAATAAAGTTTCCCAATGTTTAAGTCAATTAAAAGACGCTTTCTCCTTGGAAGGAAAGTTATGACCAACCTATATGGCATATTGAGAAGCAGAGACGTTACTTTGCCAACTAAGGTCCACCTAGTCAAGGCTATGGTTTTTCCTGTGGTCATGTATGGATATGAGAGTTGGACTGTGAAGAAAGCTGAGCGCCGAAGAATTGATGCTTTTGAACTGCGGTGTTGGAGAAAACTCGTGAGAGTCCCTTGGACTGCAAGGAGATCCAATCAGTCCATTCTGAAGGAAATCAGCCCTGGGATTTCTTTGGAAGGAATGATGCTAAAGCTGAAACTCTAGTACTTTGGCCACCTCATGTGAAGAGTTGACTCCTTGGAAAAGACTCTGATGCTGGGAGGGATTGGGGGCAAGAGGAGAAGGGGACGACAGAGGATGAGATGGCTGGATGGCATCACTGACTCGATGGATGTGAGTCTGGGTGAACTCCGGGAGTTGGTGATGGACAGGGAGGTCTGGCGTGCTATGATTCATGGGGTCGCAAAGAGTCGGACACGACTGAGCGACTGAACTGAACTGACTGACTGTTTAAGCCAATAGGAGTCAGAAATTTCTGTCTATAGCTGAAAGCATTCTAACTTATGACCAAGTAGGACTGTTCATAGAAATGTAAGAATTGGCTATTATTAGAAAACCTAGCAAACATGCCATACTTTCATCTATATATATTATATATTCCAAAGTTCCTATGGAAACATGAACAAGGATATTCTTCAGAGCACTGTTTGTGGTACCAAACCATGGGAAGTAACCTAAGTCCATCACTAGAGGACTGGATAAGCAAAATGTAGTTTTTTGTAACACTGAATTCTCTGCATAACCACACCAGGAGTAATATAATAGATTTCTATCATATTACTAAAGGCAACTAATTTTAAAATTATGTCTATGTATATGTCGTAGTATAGATATAATAATGCTAAAGACCACAGTGTTGAATGAAACAAAAAAACCATGATTATAGCACAATAACTTTCATGTGAATTAAACACGAACACCCAACATATGACACCTGCTGTTTCTCAAGGATATGCGTATCTCTAGATATACAAATAGAAGGTAAAATGGGAGTTACGGTGAAAAGAATAGTTAAAAAAAAAGGACCTTGACAGATCAAGGCTGGGAGCGTCCCATACTTTGGGGAGTATAAGTAACTTAATTTTCTCTACCTGAGATAAGGGGAAGGAGAGAGGAGAGGGAAGAGAAGGGAAGAAGGGAATGAAAGAAAGAAGAGCAACAAATACCTGTAAATGTAATTCACATTAATAGAATGAAATAAAACACAGATGGTTCCCAAGAGATACAGAAGCAGCTTTCAATAAAACTTACCATGAATTATTCTTAAGAAGACAAGATTAGTAAAGCACTGCTTTAACCTGAAAAGGGCATCTATCCAAAACCTAGAGTCAACATTATTCTTAACAGTAGAACCTTAAAAGCTTTGCTTTTAAAGTCAACAAAAGAAGAAAGGCTAAAATGACTACTACTGTTCACTATTATATGGAATGTGCCCCCAAATTTAATAAGAACAAAGAGTGATGATGATTAGAGCATGAATTAAAATTATATACATAGATTATATACTTATCTACATAGAAAACACAAGAAAATCACCAGAAAACACTAGAACTAATAGAAGGGTGCTAGATATAAAATCTACATGCAAAAATAAATAGCATTATTTTGAGAAACAATATCAATCAGAAATTTTAATAAGGAAAAAAGAGAATATTCATGATAGAAATAAACACTGTAAAATATCTAGGAATAAACTAATGAGAATGTGTAGAACATTTATGGAGAAAATGATCACATCTATATAAGAAATTTTATATTTAATATAAGATTTAATATAGTAATTATATTGACATTAATGTATAATATATTAATATATTTAATATAAGAATTTATGTTTAAATTCTTGAATAAATGGAGAAAGAAGACATTATGGTAAGACTCAGTGTTATTAAAAAATTAAGCAAACTCCCAAGAGTTTTTAGGGCACTGTTACTTATTTTAAAATTTCAATACAAGAATAACAGTACATGGATATTGTCAAGTAATTAACCTCCAATTAAAATAAATAAATTTATATTTTAAAAAAATAAATTAAAATAAATTAATTAATTAAAAAAAGATAATTTTTTAAAGAATGGCAAAGAAGAAAACTGGTCAAAATACACTGAACATCTGCATTAAAGTAGATGCTTATGCCATGATACACAAATAAATTGGTAGATCAGATTAAACCACCTGGGCACAATTCTCTTTGACATCTCAAATTTAACAAATACAAAACTGAAACCCTCATCTATCCCTCCCTGCCCCTAATCCTAAACCCATCCTTCCCCCATCTCCCCCTTTTCCACTGACAAACACTCTTTGGAATTTGTTTACCACAGGAGGAAAAGTGGTTTCGCCGATTTCCCTAAGATTCAATTTTTCGCTCCTCCATAGACGGGGATGCACCAAGACTTATTCCCTGAAATCATACTAAAATAGCCAGGAGTAAATAGGCCTATGGGAAAAACTAAAATCTCTTTCTTGCCCTTCTCCCTACAATGACGGAGGTCCCTTGAGTCCCGATCTCTGTGGGGCCTTTGATTTTATGGGCTTCTCTTGAGAGGCAAGAAAATGCAGCAGCATTTAACATCCACAAACAAAAGAAATCAACTCCATCCCTGTTTTTTCAAGGAGCACTAAAGCAGTTTGCAACACAAACTACTGGGCTCTGTGTGGGGCAGTGAAGGGCATCCAGTTTCCTCACAGAATCCCTTAGTGCCCTTCATGTAACTTAGCACCCCTATACCCCTCTAAGTGCTGGTCAGACTCAGGTGTATTAGCTCTGCCTCTGGCAGGTCACAGTAAAAATCAACTCAAAGTGGATTAAGTACACAGGCTTGCCCTCTCCACCCATCCTTCACTAACCCTAGCTCTCAGCTTGAGTTAACCAGTTCTCAAATAATTTGGTGATTCGTCTTTCTCCAGGGAAATTATAAGTCAATTTAGGGTGCGGCTTTCCCCCAGACTGAAAAAAAAAAAAAAAAAAAGGCTAATACCACCAAGCCTGATTTCCACAGCTCACCAGTCAGAATAAATGACTTGCTCCAGGATTTGCTACTGGAGGCAGAAAGATGCTTTTCAGAATTTCAGCTATGCCATTCCTAATTAAAGGTGTAAGTGAGCTGCTCATTTGTGTGAAAAAGAAGAGAGAAGGGAGTGAGCGCAGGTGCACAGCAGGAGGAAAAAGATGGGGCCACAGAATCTGAAGCAGGGCGCTGAGCGCAGTGACACAGAACGCCTCATCTGTTCCTAAATCAAAGGGAAAAAGTGGTTCTGAAGCCCAGCTCCCATGAGGCTGTGGATGAAACTGCAACCTCAGGAAGTGAACAGGCTGTCAACATCTGTAGCTAGCAGGATGCAAGATGTCTGATTTTCCACACCTGCATCAACATCCACCAGCTTCACTGGCAACAGTGACTGACAACGACAGTACCCCATCAACACCCAGAAGTTTCTCCCCAGTCTGTGCCCATTTCCCCACTGCACTATTGCATGCACATTATTTATTTGTTCTGCAAATAAACAAACAACTTCTACATACCTATTGCTATACTGCCTTCTGAGAGGCATAGACAAGGTATCAGACTTCCCCAGTAGCTCAAGTGATAAAGAACCTGCCAAAGAACCTGGGTCGGGAAGTTCCTGTGGAGGAGGAAATGGCAACCCATTCCAGTCTTCTTACCTGGGAAATTCCAAGGACAGAGGAGCCTGTGGGGCTACAGTCCCTGATGTTACAATGAGTTGGACATGGCTGAGCACACAAGCATTTTCTAGTTGATTTAAGTATTTAGTTCCAGGTATAAATCCTGGTAGCTCAGCTGGTAAAGAATCTGCCTACAATACAGGAGACCTCACAGGGTTTGATTCCTGGGTTGGGAAGATCCCCTAGAGAAGGAATAGGCTACCCACTCCAATATTCTTGGGCTTCCCTGGTGGCTCAGATGGTAAAGAATCTGCCTGTAATGCAAGAGACCTGGGTTCAATCCCTGGATTGGGAAAATCCCCTGGAGGAGGGCATGGCAACCCACTCCAATATTCTTGCCTGGAGAATCCCCACGGACAGAGGATCCTGGTGGGCTCTAGTCCATGGGGTCAAGAGTCAGATGCGACTGAGCGACTAAGCACAGCACACATACAACAGTGATTCTTTAGTATTTTTATAGATCATCCACATAAAGTTATTACAAACAGTGTATCAGTTCAGTTCAGTCTCTCAGTCACGTCCGACTCTTTGCAACCCCATGAATTGCAGCAGGCCAGGCCTCCCTGTCCATCACCAACTCCCGGAGTTCACTCAAACTCACGTCCATCGAGTCGGTGGCGCACGCTATACGAAATACTAAACAGTGTATACGCTATACAAACTACTCTTGCTGCTTATCCATTTTATTCATAGTTTGTACCTCTTAATCTAATACCCCTATCTTGCCTCTCCCTGCTTCCCTCTCCCCACTGGTTACCAGTGTATCTGTGAGTCTGTTTCTATTTTATCTTAAATACATTCATTTATTTTTTAGACTCTACATATGAGGGATAACCTACAGTATTTGTCTTTCTCTGTCTGACTTATTTCACTTAGCATGATATTCTATAGGTTCACCCATGGGAACCTAATGTTGCAAATGCATTTCATTTTTAGGGCTGAATAATATTCCACTGCATATACCACAACTTCTTTATCTATTTATCTGTTGACAGATGTTGGCAAATGTAAATAATGCTGCTCTTAACACTGGAGTGCATGTATCATTTTAAAATAATGTAATAATGTTTTCATTTTCTTCAGATAAATACTCAAGAGTAGAACTGTTACATCATATAGTACTTCTATCACAAGTTTTTTAGGAACTTCCATATATTTTTTCATAGTGACTATACCAATTTCCAATCCAACCAACAGTGTAAAAGGATTCCCCCTCTCCACACCCTTGCCAACATTTGTTATTTGTGGTCTTTTGATGACAGCAATTCTGACTATCTTTTCAGGTGCCTGTGGGCCATCTGTGTGTCTTCTTTGGAAAAATGTCTATTTGGGTCTTCTGAGGATTTTTAATTGAGTTTTTTATTTGGTATTGAATTGTATGAGCCATTTATGTACTCTGGATATTAACCTCTTATTGATCACGTCATTGCAAATATTTTCTCTCAATCTGTATATTGTCTTTCATTTTGTTGATGGTTTCTTTGGCTGCACAAAAGCTTTTAAGTTTAATTAGGTCTTATTTGGGTTTTTTGTTGTTTCTCTTTGTTTTTTGCTTTTATTTTCCTTAGGAGACAGATTTAAAAAAAAAAAAAACTGTTACAATTTACATTAAAGAGCAGTATGCCTATGCACATGGCACCCCACTCCAGAACTCTTGCCTGGAAAATCCCATGGACGGAGGAGCCTGGTGGGCTGCAGGCCACGGGGTCGCTATGAGTCAGACACGAATGAGCGGTTTCACTTTCACTTTTCACTTTCACACATTGGAGAAGGAAATGGCAACCCACTCCAGTGTTCTTGCCTGGAGAATCCCAGGGACGGGGGAGCCTGATGGGCTGCCGTCGATGGGGTCGCACAGAGTCAGACATGACTGAAGCGACTTAGCAGCAGCAGTATGCCTATGCTCTCTTCTGGGAGGTTCATGATTTCTGATCTTATATTTAGGTCTTTTATTTTCCTCTTGTATTGATCCCTTTATCATAATATAATGCTCTTCTCTTTTTGTTTTGTTATAGATTTTGTTTAAAAGTTAATTTTTTCTATATGAGTATTACTACCTCGACTACTTATCATTTCTGTTTGCGTGAAACGTCTTCTCCCATCCCTTCACTTGCAGTCTGTGTGTCTCTAGCTCCAAAATCAGTGTCTCACAAGCAGTAAATAGCTGAGTCCCATTTTTTAATCCAGTCAATCACCTTGCATTTTTTGATTGGAGCATTTAGTCCACTGACACTCAAAGTATTGGCTGAGCTCTCCCCTTGGCCGCTGCCACCCCTGCCCTGGTTTGGAGCTGTGCTGCAGGGCAGGCTGTGTGCCCACTATGTGGCTAGAACCACTCACTCCATGAAACCTCCTTTTCTCTGAGTCCCCTCCTAGGGACAGCGGTCCCAACATAATCCCATCTCTTCCCTTCCTATTTGCTTCTGTGGATCTTTGCTATAGTCTTGGTTGTACAGGAATGTCTCTGTCAGCTTCCAGTTAATTTTCAGGGAGAATTTTTCCACATATAGATGTGTTTCCAATGTGTTCATAGAGGGAAGGTGAGACCCACATTCTCCTATTCTGCCATCCTGACCTCTTCCCTCCAGTTACTACTTACTTCATCCTGTTTCTCCAGCAGGATGACAGGGACCTCATCTACCTTGCTCATCACTGTATTCCTGATAAGAGACTGCCTGGAAGACAGGTGGTACCAAATGAATAAGTGAATGCATAGTCCCTTTCCTCCTGTCATTGACAATATAAGCCAAACATACAAATGTAACCGAAAATTACTTAAATGCATAAATATTGAAGTCACTTAGTTCTGATTCTGAATTATAAATTTGGTATATGAATTCAATATTGTACTCAGTTATTTCTGTATGTTGACATCTTTGGACATTATAGAATCTCTAGATAAAAGAACTCCTTTAGATGATTTTATTAAAAAAAAAATGCAGTGCCCCAAAGGGTGGTTTTTCTTGCCATGTGTAATCATGGATGCACATTATCAAGCAAGTAAGCGATCTTCTAACAAAACAGTAATTGGGCAAAGCCCATCCTCATGTGAATATGAAAGAAAGAAGTCAAATCTAATGAGGAAGACCTCAGGATAGATTCAGAGAGTTCTGGAAGGAATCATCTGACGCCACCACCCAAGAACACACCTGACCTAATTCCTCAGACTGCAAGATCAAACTCACCCTCAAAAATCCTGAGTGACGAGACCTGGGATGGCAGAGACTGGGCTCAGATGGTAAACCCAGTGGCCTCCCCATTACTCCAAAGTATGAAGCAAGGTTAGCAGGGGAACGTGTTGTCTCCTTTGCTATGTCAGAGATGCTTTTGGTGTACTTGTGAGCAGGGAAGATGGGGAAGAAAACACAAACATGAGGATGAGGAGTAGGAGGGGAAATCAGTCCCATTTCAGGCTGCATGTACTTGCTGGGGAATTGCTGAGGTGTTTCTCTTTGTTTGGAAGGAAGAAATCGATGCTTGTATCTAAACTCTAGCCTAATTAGAAGCCACAATGGGCAGAATTTCTAAAGCTTTTCAGCCCTGAAAAAGAGAAACCATCACCACATTATCACTCTGCAAAATGGAGTCATTAATACCCAGTAAAACACAGAAACTGTGAAAAAGACTGTGAAGCATGAAGCCACCAACATTTAGCAGGAATGAGTAATAAACCCAGGTAGCAGTGGCGAGGGGTTAAAACGAATAAATTCTGCCCTAAAAAAACAGAGTCACCTAATTTTCTCCCTAAATTACAAATCCAATAGACCAGAAACAAGTGCTAGGTATGAAGTAGCTGGGGAGGGAACATTTAGAAAAACTTGGAATCAGAGTCTAGGCCTTTACAGAGAAATGAATGTAAATTAATTCAGTCATAGGTGGTAAGTTCAGCGCTTTAGTGCAGTGAATGTGTGCTAATGAAGAAAAAAGATGCCATCAGGGATTTGCTTCTTTGCTTTGTACAGAGAAAAGCTCTGCTTTCCTGGCTGATATGTGGGAGGCTAACCAAGTCAGCCTGTCTCCTGCATGTTGGCCCTTGACCACCAGAGAGACCAGACCAGATCTAAGAATGGAGGAGTTTCTGTACAAACCCACTTGTGACCTTAGAACAACACAAAGCACACACCCTACCAATCTTTGGCTTTCCTCGTGGATAAGGTGGGACTTCCCTGGTGGCTCAGATAGGCAAGAATCTGCCTGCAATGCAGGAGTCCGAGACCTGGGTTCAATCCCTGGGTCAGAAAGATTCCCTGTAGACGGGAATGGTCACCTACTTCAAGTATTCTTGGGCTTCCCTTGTGGCTCAGCTGGTAAAGAATCCACCTAGAATGCGGGAGACCTAGGTTCGATCCCTGGGTTGGGAAGATCCCCTGAATAAGATCCCACTCCAGTATTCTGACCTGGAGAATTCCATGGGCTGTATAATCCATGTGGTCGCAAAGAGTTGGACATGACTGAGTGACTTTCACTTTCACCGGGATTCTTGCCTGGAGAATTCCATGAACAGAGGAGCCTGGCGGGCTACAGTTCGTGGCATCACAAAGAATCGGACAAAACTGAGCTACTGACTGAGTGACCAACAACCTAATGGATGAGGTACAATGTACCCTGTTATGAATGGCGCTAGGAATCTAGAATTGGAAGGCAGGATTGAATCCAGAGTCCATCTCTTACTAGCTGCGCAACCTTGAGCAAGCTGCTTAATCTCCTTTCATTCCAGCCAGCCTGTCTTCAAAGTGCACATAAATTACATTGCATACTTCATGGTGTCATTGAGAGTACTAAAGGCAGCCATGAGAAAGCATTATAGTGTATAAAGAGCTATAAAAATTCATAGGCTTATCATAATTCTGTCATGGCCATCCAAGTTTCATCAATTCCAAGCAAATCTGGTAAAATTTGGACAATTCAGAAAAAGGAAACAGGATCTAGTACAGAATCTAAAATAAAGAAATGCAAGAGAACTTTACTGCACCGATGAATGATTACTGGACAAGGTTCAAAGCTTTAAACATCTTCATCCCAGCCCAGGCTCTGGACAATGATCCATCAGCCTCTTCAGTTCTGCAGCCACTAACAGCTCTAAGCTGTGCCCTTGGATGCCTACATCACATCTAGGGAGGGTTATGGACAGAAAAAAACCACCACCAACAACTGGGCAGCAACAAAGAGAGGACAGAGAAACTGTGGCACCCACAGCACACGCACACACTGAGCCAGGGCCATTACCCTTCGCAAAGAAAGAAACCTTGCTCTAATGGCAGGTAAGGCCCACACCTGGCCACCTTCAGCTTTGACAGCAAGTCCAACAATATGGTACCTATGGCAAAGGCAAAACTTCTCTTTCTTGGCCCCAGACTGTTACTGAAATCTCTGAAGGGCAACTTCTCAGTTTAAGTATCTGAAGCCAACCTTATTTCCTTTTTGCCTTCAGGAGGCACTACTGACCACAGACCAAGACTGACATCAAGGATCAATGCTCATCATTAGCCCCTGTCCCCTTCTCCCACTCACACTTGATCATTCCCTGCTGCCTGGAACTCATCGGCAAACCAGACTCACTGCTTCTGCAAACGCAGTTCCCTCTGCCAGGTACGGGCTTCCCTGCTGGCTCAGTCAGTAAACAAATCTGCCTGCAGTGCAGGAGACCTGGGTTAGATCCCTGGGTCAGGAAGATCCCCTGGAGAAGGAAATGGCAACCTACTCTAGTATTCTTGCCTGGAAAATCCCACAGACACAGGAGTCAAGCGGGCTACAGTCACAAGACTGGACACAAGAGTCAGACATGACTGAGGGACTAAATCACCACCCACCTGCCAGGGACAGACGTTCTCCACTTTCTGCCTATTCAGGCCCAGAGGCAATTATTTCCAGTGCTCTTCATTCCCTTATGTAGACCCATATTTCCACCCAGTACCATTTTCTTTTTTTTTGGTCTGAAGGGCTTCTGTTTACACTTTTTATAGTGCTGGTCTACAGGCAATGATTTTCTTTCAGATTTTATGTATCTTAAATGTCTTCATTTCACCTTTATTTTTGAAAGCCACTTTTGCTGGATACAGAATTCTAGGCTGGTAGGACTTGCTTCCTTCCCCTCTCCTTTCCGACCCTCCTTTTTACTACTTTATAGTAGTGTTGGCTGTATGCCTCTCTGTTGTCTTCTACTTGTATTGTTTCCAGTGAGAAATCTGATCTTCATTCCTTGATATGCAATGTGTTTTTCTCTATGGCTGAATTTGAGTTTCCTTTATAACTGATTTTGAGCAATTTGATTGTGCCTTGGTATAGGTCATTTCCCCTCATATTTCTGGTACTTGGGACTTCCTGGGCTCTTGGATCTGTGAATTCACAGTTTTCATCAAGTCTAGAAATTTTTAAGCCATTATTTCTTCAAACATTGCCTCTGTCCCTTCCTTTCAAGGACTCCAATTATGTGCATATTAGCCCCTTGATGTCGTGCCATAGCTCATTGCTGTTTTGTTCATTTTTTTAAGCTCCGAATTGGATAGCTTTTGTGGCCATGTCTTAAAGTTCATTAATCTTTTCTTCCATAGTTTCTAGCGTCTACTTGTACCATTAATTTAAACATCAGACATTGTACTTTTCAATTCTAGAGGCTTGATCCAGATCAAAAAAAGAAAATCTTCCATGTCTCAACTTTTGTAACTTATGTGATATAATTAGAATAGCTAATTTAGTGTCTTTGTCTACCAATTCTAAAATCTGTATCAGATCTGGGTCAGGTTTGATTGATTTTTCTTCTCATCGTGAATTCTACTTTCTTCTTTCTTTCCCTAATTTTTTTATTCAATACCAGGCTTCATGAAAAAGCAGGAGAATTCCAGAAAAACATCTACTTCTGCTTCATTGACTATGCTAAAGCCTTTCACTGTGTAGATCACAACAAACTGTGGAGAATTCTTTAAGAGATGGGAAATACCAGACCACCTTATCTACACCTCCTGAGAAACCTATATCCAGGTCAAGAGGCAACAGCTAGAACCAGGCATAGAACAATGGACTGGTTCAAGATTGGGAAAGGAGTTATGTCAAGACTATATATTGTCACCCTGCTTATTTAACTTACATGCAGAGTTCAGTTCAGACACTCAGTCGTGTCCAACACTTTGCAACCCCATGGACTGCAGCATGCCAGGCCTCCCTGTTCATTACCAACTCCTGGAGTCTACTCAAACTCATGTCCATTGAGTCAGTGAGGCCATCCAATCATCTCATCCTCTGTCGTCCCTTCTCCTCCTGCCTTCAAACTTTCCCAGCATCAGGGTCTTTTCCAATGAGTCAGTTCTTTGCATCAGGTGGCCGAAGTATTGGTTTCAGCTTCAGCATTAGTCCTGCCAATGAATATTCAGGACTAATTTCCTTTAGGATGGACTGGTTGGATCTCCTTGTCAGCCAAGGGACTTTCAAGAGTCTTCTCCAACACCACAGTTCAAAAACATCAATTTTTGAGCACTCAGCTTTCTTTATAGTCCAACTCTCACATCCATACATGACTACTGTAAAAAGCATAACGTTGACTATATGGACCTTTGTCAGCGAAGTAATGTCTCTGCTTTTTAATACACTGTCTAGGATGGTCATAGCTTTTCTTCCAAGGAGCAAGCATCTTTTAATTTCAGGGCCACAGTCACCATCTGTAGCGATTTTGGAGCACCCCAAAATAAAGTCTGTCACCATTTCTACTGTCTCCCCATCTATTTGCCATGAAGTGATGGGACTGGATGCCACAATCTTCATTTTCTGAATGTTGAGTTTTAAGCCAGTTTTTTCACTCTCCTCTTTCACTTTCATCAAGAGGCTCTTTAGTTCTTCTTTGCTTTCTGCCATAAGGGTGGTGTCATCTGCATATCTGAGGTTATAAATATTTCTCCCGGCAATCTTGATTCCAGCTTGTGCTTCATCCAGTTCAGTATTTCTCATTATATACTCTGCATATAAGTTAAATAAGCAGGGTGACAATAAACAGCCTTGACGTACTCCTTTCCCAATTTGGAACCAGTCTGTCGTTCCATGTCAAGTTCTAACTGTTGCTTCCTGACCTGCAAACAGATATCTCAGGAGGTAGGTCAGGTGGTCTGCTATTTCAGTCTCTTTAAGAATTTTCCACAGTTTGTTGTGATCCACATAGTCAATGGCTTTGGCATAGTCAATAAAGCAGAAGTAGATGTTTTGACACCACCCTTATGGGAGAAAGTGAAGAAGAATTAAAGAGCCTCTTGAGAAAGGTGAAAGGAGAGTGTGAAAAAGCTGGCTTAAAACTCAACATTCAAAAAACAAAGCTTATGGGATCCAGTCCCATCACTTACAGTGACAGACTTTCTTTTCTTGGGCTCCAAAATCACTGCAGATGGTGACTGCAGCCACCAAATTAAAAGACACTTGCTCCTTGGAAGAAAAGCTATGACCAACCTAGACAGTGTATTAAAAAGCAGAGACATTACTTTGCTGACAAAGGTCCATATAGTCAAAGTTATGGTTTTTCCAGTGGTCATGTATGGATGTGAGAGTTGGACCATAAAGAAAGCTGAGTGCTGAGGAATTGGTGCTTTTGAACTGTGGTGTTGGAGTAGACTCTTAAGAGTCCCATGGACTACAAGGAGATCCAGCCAGTCAATCCTAAAAGAAATCAAGCCTAAATGTTCACTAGAAGCATTGATGCTGAAGTCAAAGCTCCAATACTTTGGCTACCTGATGCAAAGAACTGACTCATTCAAAAAGACCCTGATGCTGGGAAAGCTTGAAGCCAGGAGGAGAAAAGGAGGACAAGAAGGTTGGATGGCATCACTGACTCAATGGACATGAGTTTGAGCAAATTCTGGGAGGTGGCCAAGGACAGGGAAGCCTATCCTTTCAAGCCTATCCTTGAAGACTGGTGTGCTGCAGTCTGTGGGGTCACAAAGAGTCAGACATGATCGAGCGACTGAATAACAAAACTTTATGAATTTGAGCTGTTTGGATGCAGGATATTTTTGTATTCCTAGAACATACTCTTGAGACTTGTTCTGGGACTTAGTTTAGTTACCAGGAGACAGTTTGATTCTTATAGGTCTTGCTTTTGAGATTTGCTAGATTGGACCGAGCAGTATTTAGTCTAAAGCTAATTATTCCTCATCACTGTGGAGAACCCTCCTGCGAACTCAACTCAATGCCATGAATTCAGTCTGCCTGATGAGAATAGTCACTATTCCTAGCCCTGTTGTGAGCACCAAGCACTGTTTTCTTTATGTTTTGGGGTAGTCATTTCCCTAATCTTGAGTCGTTATTTCATTGACATGGTCTACTGAAGATTAGAGAGAGACACCGCACATCTCCAGAGTTCTTCTCTGTGCAGTCTTCTTCTGTTTGATACTCTATTCTGTGAGATCTCACTGTCTTGGTTTGCCCCAGACTCTCAGCTCCAATTCTCAGGCTCTGCCTCTACCTGGGTTTCCTCTGCCTGTACCCACAGCCCAGAAATTTCCCCTAAGGCAGTAAGCTGGGAGAGTCACAGAGTTAACCCCATTCATTGTTTAGGTCTCAAGGATCACTGTCCTCCATTGCATGATGCCCAGTATCTTGAAAAGTATTGCTTTATATGTTTTGCCTGGATTTTGCTTTTGTTTTATTTATTTATTTATTTATTTTTCAGGAAAGGTCAATCCAGCCTGTTACTCAATCTTGGCCCAGTCAATCACACTGTATAGTAACACTTGATTTATATGTCCATTATCCCACTGGACTCTGAGCTCCTTAGAGATAGGGCCTGTGCTTTATTCATCTTCATATCTTCACACATATCAGGTACAATAATTTGCAAAGGTTCATGCAGTGTCATAGACGTAGACTGCCTCTGCCATTGCTCTGACTGCAATATGGGGTGGCAAGGGTGATGCATAGGACACTTACAGCATCTCAGGGTTGAAAGAAATTACAGGCCCTCTGTTTTATATGACACATGGAGTCTTCTAATACATCCCTAACAAGGCATCGGAAACTGATACGGTATTTAGGCGGGGAAGGAAGATGACAGATAAGGTTCATGTCTCATCTGCATGTAGAATGCAACAGAAGGCCTCTCTGGCCTATAATCATTTCCCCACACACTCATTACCAAAAGAGATCTGGAGTCAAAGACACCAGGACCACCAAACATAGGGAAGGGATAAAAGTTGAGAGCAGAAGACAGGGTATTGAGGGGATCAGAGAAAAGTTATGGTCCAAACCAAAGAAATAGGCTCTTTGGGGGAGGCTGCTAAAAAGGAAGAGGGTAGGGGCTCCTCATTGCTTGGCTTCATATTCCTCCCTAGTTCTCACACTGCTCTAACTTAGCAGGACTGTCTCTGTGTTTTATTTCTCCAAGAGAGCCAAATCACATGCAGGCTCATGCATGCACGCACACACCCTTCCTAAACTTCACTGTGCAACTGAGATTAATATAGACAGATCACCAGACAAGAAATCCTGTGGTAATACTGCAGACAGCTACCAGATATCCAGGTAATACAGCATGTCAACAACTGTTACTGGTTCCACTTATCATGAGTAGGGTGTGTGAGAAGAAACTTAATGTGAGCTACGCAGAGAGCTTTTATACTAATGATCTCCATGAGTCCGCCCCATTCCTGACCTTAGTTAAGACAGGACCACACTCCCTCATTTTACATACAGGAACAACAATCCAAAATTATTAAATGACACAGTCTACAAGTAGTTTCCCCAGTCCTTAATTCTAAGATCTTAGACTCAGCTACCCCCTATCATGGGGCTTCGCCAGTGGCTTAGCAGTAAAAGAACCCACCTACATGCAGGAGACACAGGAGACTCAGATTTGATCCCTAGGTTGAGAAGATCCCTTGGAGGAGGGCATGGCAACCCACTCCAGTATTCTTGCCTGGAGAATCCCATGGACAGAGGAACCTGGTGGGGCACAGTCCATAGGGTCGCAAAGAGTTGGAAACAGCTGAAGTGAAAGAGCATGCACGCCCTGTCATAGGTAACTGATGAAATTGGTGTCATTAATGTATGGGATCTTTTTAAAATGTTGACAAACTCCTGCCATCAAAATCAGAGGCTACAGAGAAAACCTAACCAGTAACCAAGCTGCTGGCAGTTGCCTTCAAATCCTTAAGCAGTTCAAGGGTAAAAGTTGTGATAGACATAAGCTCACAGCCTTCCTCCTAAAAGACCAGATTTTTCTTCTTTCAATTTACCTGTCTCCACCTTGGATAGACTGGCTGAGGAGCAGAATTTGGTCAGCAAGAAGATAGAATAAGGGAAGAATAGAGTCCTGGGTCCTAGAACCTCAGGTAAATCTCTGAAGAACAGAGTTTATTTTATATATGAACCAAAGATCTATGGATAAAAATGAGCACCTCTTCCAGAAAGCTCAGCTGAACCTGCTCAGCAACCTGATATGAAGACATTTCAGGTTCCTGCTTCCAGTATCCCAGGCTCAAGTTCAGCTTTCTCTAGGAGAATTCATGCTGCTCTGATACACAAAGAAAGAAGGTAAGAAGAATGGAATGGAATGACAAATCAGGGAAGTAGGGAGGAGGAAACAACATGAACAAAAGAGGAAGAGAAAGGAAAAGAAGAAAAGGAAGAAGACAGACTTTTCTTTCCTATTCCTATTCCTCCATGGAGGGGGTTGTGGATAAACAGCACAAAAGTAAAATCATATCTTTTTCTGGGTTCTTCTAACAAACAAGTAGTAGAACGGTATTCCCCTGCGTGCACGTTCCTGCAGTATTACCAAACAAGCGTATCTGGTTTTGGCAAACACAGCCTTGCTCATAACCAGTCCACACCTTTCAATGCAATGATCTTCTTCAGGAAGAAGCATTCCATGCCTCAGGGTTTGTACCATCACAATCAAATCAGAAATGAGCTCTGGCCAAGCCAGTACCACGATGACTAACACCTAGATGATTCAAAGGCAACTTGACCACAGAGATCAAGGGGACAGACAGGGGTTGGTCTTCAAGCCAGTGAAGGTCCAGTAAGAGAAAAAGGTCAGCAAGTTGTGCTTCCTTCAGCAGAAAAGAGAAGTAGAGTCCTCTTATCTGGCAGCAGAGGAAGCTATATGAACTGAACACAAAATTGGGCAGGCAAGAAGATGGTAGAGTGTCTGGCTTAAAAATCTTTAGTGAAAGTGGCTCAGTCATGTGTGATTCTTTGCGACCCCCCATGGACTGTAGCCCGCCAGACTCCTCTGCCCATGGAATTCTCCAGGCAAGAATTACTGGAGTGGGTAGCCGTTTCCTTTTCCAGAGGATCTTCCCCCACCAGGGATCGAAACCGGGTCTCCTGCATTGCAGGTGGATTCTTTACCATCTGAGCCACCAGGGAAGCCTAAAAATATTTAAACCCAAGACAAATAATTACCCATTCTGTCTGGGTTGGTTATAATCTCATCAGGACACAGGAGATTAGAGGGGGTCCATTTTAGGAAGTGCCTCCATCTCAAACACTCTGCAGTGCCCTGCACGGGGAACCAAGGAGATCAACTGTCCTCTCCCAGTCAAGTGATGATGGTCTCCATCCAGGACTCCTACAGACTCCCATGGAATAGGAAATCAGAGAAGAACCCGTCTATGATCCTCTAATGAGATAGGGTCGTTTACTGAGCTATTAATTTGGATACTGCATGGCTCTGGTTTTCTCTTCCTTGCTCCAAGCAGGCACAGGCTTCGCATGCACACGTGCCTTTGCAGACATGTGGCAGGAAGGGTGGTGCATTTAGATGAGCAAGAAGTAAATCTTACCTCCTAATACCTTTCCTGGGCTTTTGTTTTTTGTCATTCTGAGGACTTTCAGGGGATCAAGTCACAGAGTGAGGAGCAGGCAGAAGCAGAAAGCCCCTGCTCCAAGACTGGAAGGGGATACCAGACTGTAGGCTCAAAGAAGAGAGGGTTTCCTTAAAGACCTGGGGTGATGAGGATTCCCCTGGTGGGAGTGGATGCTTAGTGAGTGGCCAGGCCCACCTTTCAGATTCCTCTTCCAGTAACACCTGGCTTAGTCTAACACCTTTCTAAATAACCAAGCCACTGCATCCTTTTCTTCCTCTCTGTGAATTGTGCTATTTTTAAAAATACTCGAACTATGTCCACCATTGGCAAAGGCTTAGAAATTTCCTTTGTTAAACAGATGTGTTTGCACAAGCCATCTTTTGTCCATGGATCTGACCTGCCTGCTGATTGTCACTTGTTGATAATACCACTTTCTAAGGACAATATTTCCTTGTACAAATGGAATATGTCATCCACTGAACTGTTCATCTGGCAAGGACAGAAGATGCACAAAACAACACATATTTATAAGCTGCAGCGCCATGGAAGGTACAGAAACATTAAGAGGCATGGTTTTGCCTCCAGTGTCTTACCATCTTGAGAAACTTACTAAGAAACAACATAGGGACTTCCCTGCTGGTCCAGTGGCTAAGACTCCGTGCTCCCAATACAGAGGGCCTGGGTTTGATCGCTGGTCAAGAACTAGATCCCACATGCCGCAACTAAGACCTGGCACAGCCAAATAAATAAATAAATATTTAAAACAGAAGAAGAAGAAATGACACAGCCTGCAGGAAAGCAGTAGATACAAATGGTATTGACTTTAGGTACCATAGGGGTTCAGAGGAGGGGCATTCGGTGATGCCCAGGAGTGAGCTGGTAGAATTCAGAGGATACAGTAACCACTGTGAACCAGGCTGTGTGCCAGGTGTGTGGCTTTGATCTCATTAGAACTACAAGAGCCTGAAGAGAGTCCCAGCAACCCCCTTTTACAGGTGGGCAACCAACACCTCATGGGAAATGAAGCTAGACTGTGTAGCCAGGTCTGGATGACTGCAGAGTTCATGCTTGTTCTCCTACGTCACAGTGAGAGACTCTTGGAAAGGTCAGGAGCTGGGTAATTAGAGCCTGGACTCAGGTGGAGACAGAAAGAATGGAGAAAATAAAGGTGACAGAAGACTCTTTAGAGGGCTACTGAACTGACCAGATGCCCAGAGGAGGAGGAAAGACTGACTCGAAGATGCTTAGACTTTGAGATTCATGCAGCGCCTTACAGGGCTCAGCACACAAGGCATTTCTGTCAGTCTCATTGATTTCCTTGCTCAGATTAACCCCAAATATCCAACTATGATTTTAGTTTTGGAAATCCAATACCTAGAATAGCCATTCTCAAAAATGTGACCAGGCAGAATGGCCATCATTAAAAAACTACAAATAACAAATGCTGGAGAGGGTGTGGAGAAAAGCAAACACTCTCTCACTGTTGGTAGAAATGTAAATTGGTGCAGCCATTATGGGAAAAAACATCACTGCAGACGGTGACTGCAGCCATGAAATTAAAAGATGCTTGCTTCTTGGAAGAAAAGTATGACCAACCTAGACAGCATATTAAAAAGCAGAGACATTACTTTGCTGACAAAGGTCCATACAGTCAAAGCTATGGTTTTCCCAGTAGTCATGTATGGATGTGCGAGTTGGACTATAAAGAAGGTTGAGCTCCAAAGAATTGATGCTTTTGAACTGTGGTGTTGGAGAAGATTCTTGAGAGTCCCTGGGGCTGAAAGGAGATCAAACCAGTCAATCCTAAAAGAAATCAAGCCTGATTGTTCATTGGAAGGACTGATGCTGAAACTCCAATACTTTAGCCACCTGATGTGAAGAGCCAACTCATTGGAAAAGACCCTGATGCTGGGAATGGTTGAAGGCAGAAGGAGAAGGGGGCAACAGAAGATGAGATGGTTGGATGGCATCACTGACCCAATGGACATGAGTTTGAGAAAGCTCTGGAAGATGGTTAAGGACAGGGAAGCCAGGCATGCTGCAGTCAATGGGGTCACAAAGAGTCAGACACGACTGAGGGACTGAACAACTATGGAAAACAGTATGGTCATTACTCAACAAACTAAAGTTATATGATCCAGCAATCCCTCTTGGGAATATATCTGGACAAAACTATCATTTAGAAAGATACATGCATACCTATGTTTATTTCATCACTATTCACCATAGCCAAGACATGGAAACAACTATACATCCATCGACAGATGAATGGACAAAAAGGTGTCACACACACAATGGATTATTACTCAGCCTTAAAAGAAGAATGGAATAACACCATTTGCAGAAACATGGATGGACCAGATTATTATCATACTAAGTGAAGTAAGTCAGATAGAGAAAGATAACATCATACAACATCACTTATGCGTGGAAACTAAAACATGCCACAAATGAACTTACCTATGAAACAGAAACAGACGCACAGAGAGAACAGACTTGTGCTTGCCAAGGGGAGGGAAGGGCAGGGAGGGACAGATTGGGAGCTTGGGATTAGCAGATGCAAACTGTTAAACACAGAACGATAAACAACAAAGTCCCACTGTACAGCACAGGGAACTATGTTCAATATCCTGTGGCAAAGCACAATGCAGAGGAACATGGAAAGGAAAGTCTATATATGTGCAACTGAATCACTTGGCTGTATAGCAGAAATTAACCCAAAATTGTAAACCAGCTCTACTTCAGTAATATGAATTTTTAAAAAAATGTGACCAGGGATCCCTGAGAGTCTCCAAGGCCCTTTCAGACAGTCCTTAAGTTCAAAATTATTTTCAGAGTAACACTAAGACATGACTTTCCTTTTCCACTCTCATTCTCTCTCAAGTGCACAGTGAGTGGAGTTTCCGGAGGCTGCATGGTGTGTGACAGAACTATGGACGGAACACAGAGGCAGAGCTGAGACTTCCGCTGCCATCTATTAAGGCAGGATCAAAGCAATACCACTCTTGATACTATATCTTTTTGCTTTGGAAAATATAGCTATGGTCAAATGCAATGGCCTTATTATTCTTATTTTTAACTTCTAAAACAGTAATTATTCATAGCTATAACTCATACAAACAAAAGCTCCTTGAGATTCTGGGATTGTTAAGATTATAAATGGGTCTTGAAACCAAAATGTTGGAGAATCACTAATCTAAGTAAAACAATGGTAAAGACACACTCAAAATGTATTTAACTACCACCATTTGGTGGGCCAGGCCTGTACTAGGCATTGTATATTTGAAATCTCATTTGATCATTGTAGTAACACTTTAAGGTATGAACCTGTCCTCATTTTGCAGATGAGGAAAAGGAAACACAGAGGTTGAGCAGCTTGCCCAAGGTCTTGCAGCTATTAGGTGAGCAGAATAGGATTCAAGCTCATCCCTGCTAAGGCCCAGGCTGTTAACCACTATCTTCCTATTAAAAAAATCAATCCTGCATGAAGTGAAAGTTGCTCAGTTGTGTCTGACTCTTTGTGACCCCATGGACTATACAGTCCACGGAATTCTCCAGGTCAGAATGCTGGACTAGGTAGGATTGATTTTTTTAAACCCTGCAGTGGCATACATACTAAAGTCAGATTTTTAAAAAGCCAAACCTATAACAGTGGAAGTAGAGAAGATCCACTGTGAAGGAAGGCACTTAGGATAAAGTGGTAGTAAATTAGTATAATTCTTTAACCCTTAATACCTGTTACCTGCCAGGCACTGTCTTATGCCCAGAGGGTGTTAGTGTCAGTCATGTTAGTCGCTCAGTCGTGTCCGTCTCTTTGCCACCCCAAGGACTGCAGCACACCAGGCTCCTCCATCTGTGGGATTTCCAAGGCAAGAATTCTGGAGTGGGTTGCCATTCCCTTCTCCAGGGGATCTTCCTGACCCAGGGATCGAACCTGAGTCTCCTGCATTGGGAGGCGGATTGTTTACTGTGTGAGCCACGAGGAAAGCTTCCTAAATTCATCAGTAAACAAGACGAGACCTTTTTCCTTTCTTTTAAGGAGCTTAAAGAGAGGAAGACAGGCCTTAAACAGATAATTAGCTGGTTGGCTAGCGCTTAGTCGTGTCCAACTCTGTGACCCCACGGACTGTAGCCCACCAGGCTCCTCTGTCTATGGGATTCTCCAGGCAAGAATACTGGAGTGGGTTGCCATTTCCTTCTCCAGGGGATCTTTCTGACCCAGGGATCAAACCCGGGTCCCCTGCATTGGCAGGCAGATTCTTTATCATCTGAGCCACTAGGGAAGCCCAAACAGATAATTACCCAAACATAAAGCAGTTCAAAAAGAGCAACGTCTGGATGAGACTGGTGTTTGCTCAGCACAGTCCCTGCCAGTGTACTGAGAGCTGGAGGACAGAGTCACACGGCACAAACCCTCCCTGAGCTCCTGTCAGACCCGAGCTGGGGCTGTTCACACAGTGCGCCTGAGCAGAAACACATTTCAAAGCTCCTTGATGGTTTTTCAGCCACAGCCACCCCTGGACTACTGCCTCTAGATCAGCCAAACTTCCTGTTTGCTCTGAAAGGACAAATATGTTTTGTGAAGCCTTGTGGGCTTGGAAAGGCCGGGGGAGGTGTGAAGCACGTGGGTATGTTTGCTCTGAAGAGAGAATTTCTGGAACAAGGCTCCAGGCAGAAGCAGGAATAATACCCAGGCCGGTGGGTGGCACTGAGGTGGGTTGCTGCAATTAGCCGCACTCCTCGCCACGGTGTGCAAACACTGGGCAGAGGTCACGACGGGGCAAGGAGAAGGTGTGAACGGCTCACAAAAATGGCCTCTCCACGGGGCTGACAGAAGGGCCACGGTCTCTGTCACAGATGTTGATTAAAGGAACAACAGAGTTCCCTCACTGACGGGCTTTTTCTTTTTAAACCACAGATGGTTCTTTGTTCTCCATTGTCCACCCTCCTCCTCAACCTAGCCAGACAGAAAGAGGCCAGCTTCATACCGTTACAGTCACGCAGCGCTCACACTACCTGAGTAAAAATAAAACCCGCACACTGCCTCCAAGGCCTTCAGGAGGGAAGCTGCATTTAACAGCACATTCCCTGTTAACATCCTGATCCAACTGGGAAGCCATGTGCTCGCGACACCCAGATTTCCATCTCTGGGTCAAACGTCTCTCCATAGCCCAGTCCCACAAGTCAGTGTTCTACTGACATCGCTCGGGTAACTCAAACGCCACGTATCTGGACCCAAACTCACGATCCACCCCGAAAAGGGCTCCCACTCCCACACCCACACCCGGACCACCTCCACTGACCCAGTCAACCACTAGTCTCACAACTGGATCCCCCAACCCTTTCACAGAGGACAATCCATTTTCCAATCCAGGAATCAAACCGGGGTCTCCTGCATTGCAGGCAGATTCTTTACCAACTGAGCCATCAGGGAAGCCCAGGCAATCCATTACCTGGTCCTGTTGGTTCCACCATGAACACCTATCCAGGCTCTTCCCACTTCTCCCCATGTCCATTGCCACCAACAGAGCCCACCAGCCTCTCACCCGGAACTGCACTCCCCACCTTTCAGGACTCTGCCTATTCTACCCCCAGTCTCTAGTGCAACGTCCAATTGGCAGAGGGGAGTCAGGTTGAGTGACTACGTTTGGGATGCTTGGAAGAGGAAAAAAGCAAAAAACGGGGCTCAAATCAGGAGGCTCTTGAGGTACTCCCATGATGGGGCCAGGATCAGGGTGCAGAGTGGGTGGACACCAAGTTCCTACAGAGGTGACTTGATAGGCTTTCCAGGGAGGAGATGACACAGGAAGGGAGGGGAAAGGCCAGGGGTGGAGGTGGGGGCTTGGAAGCTGGGAGTACTGCTGCTATTAGCTGAAACAGTCAGAAGGAAGAGTGGCTTTCAGGTTGCAGACTCAGGTCAACCCTGTGGGCCCTGAGATGGTAGAGAACAGCTTCACGTAGTAGCTGCTGCCCCGTGCATGTGTTTTATGTCAGGAGCTAATAGTCACTCGGATGATGAGCCACCTGGGGCCGGGACCCCATCTCCTATGACTCGGCATCCGTAACATCGCTTCTTTTCAAAATGTTGAGTTGGCCAAAAAGTTAGTCTGGGTTTTTCTGTAGGACAGTAACAAAAACCATAACTAACTTTTTGGCCAACCCAATAAACTAAAAGGCCTCTCCCTGCTGGTTCTGCAGCTTCATACATGACACCACTGCAGCCCAGGCTGGACCCACGTGTCCCTCACACTGGCATTCCTTGGCTGTGAGTGACCCATATATGCTGGTTGTTCTGCTTAAATGTCTTCTAAGCCCACTACATGGGCTTCCCCAAGCAGGCAGGACCCCTGACTCTGCCCCTTCTGGCTGCTTAAAGGGTAGTGTTCATCCAGATGGATAGAGAAGTGCCCACCCCCCATCCAAATTATATGGAACCTTCTTCAACGCCCACATCAACACTACACGTGCACAACACAATCAACCCTGCTTCTCCAGTAATGACAACACCAAACCTCTGAAAAGCTCCTTTCCATCAACACAGCACTCTCCCAGGCCTGCTCTTGCATCTGCAGAAGGCATTTCTTCCTCAAAGTCATTTCTCAGTTTCTAAGCTCCTGTAGCCCTTTCTCCAAAGACCTTTTCAAGGCATTTATTGCACCCACTTTGAGAATGATTTGCTGACCACTGGATGATGGGTTCCTTGAGGGCCACTTCTGAGAGCGATTCATCCCCAGGATCCCTACAGCCTGACTCAGCCCTGGAATGCAGGACTCCACACACATGTGCTCTGTCTGGATTTTAAAACCTGAGTGAGGGACTTCCGTGGTGGTCCAGTGGTTAAGAATCTGCCTTCCAATGGGAGGACACGGGTTGATCCCTAATCTGGGGCTTCCCAGGGGGCACTAGTGGTAAAGAACCCACCTGCCAATGCAGGAGACCTAAGGGATGTGGGTTCTATCCCTGGGTCAGAGAAGATCCTCTGAAGGGCACGGCAACCCACTCCAGTATTCTTGCCTGGAGAATCCCATGGACAGAGGAGCCTGGTTATAGTCCATAGGGTCACAAAGAGTTGGACAGGACTGAAGCAACTTAGCATGCACACACAGAGGCAACTAAGATCCCACATGCTGCTGGGCAACTGAACTCAAGCGCTGCGACAAAGATCCTGCGTGCTGCAACTAAGACTTGACCCAGCCAAAAATAAATAAGTATTTCTAAAAAAATAATAAAACCTGAGTAATGGCAGTGTGGAGACTGCCACCAGATGAAGACAAACGATAGTATTAGGCAAATAGAGACAGTGGGAAGGAGCACATCGCAGGGTGATGAGTCATGTTCGTGTCGCCCCTGCTGATGACACCGGCAGCTGGGTGGATGCACAGAGCAAGAGCGAAGTGCTCAGAGCCAGGGTCCTCTCCCCACACCCCACCCAATCCCAGTCCTCATAGAGAACGGTGCTCATCTTCCTATGCATGGGGGTGGAACCAACTCCAAGACAAACATCAACGAGCACATGAAAAGAAGAAACACCAAGAAAGGCAGAGAGCAGAATTTCTCCAGCCTGAGGGCCAGGGGCCATAGTGGGTCTTCTGGGGCTACAGTTCCCACCTCTAGGAGTGCACGGTCAGGCCAGAGGGCGCCTCCGCTCCTGCCTGGCTGTTGCAACGGAGTCTCAGCAGCATGGACGCCATACGGACATACCTAAGCGGCCCTTCCCAACCACTGCGGGTTCCTAGATCTTGAAGTGCTGCAAAGGCAGCCAAGCTTAACAGGAGCAGCAGTGACGCAGCGGTCGCTTCTCCTGATGCTAGAAGGGACAATCCTGAATCAGACCCAACCTCTCTGTTCCTAGGGACTTCAAGGAGGCCAGCTGGGGGCATCACGGCTGAGATGGGGTAGGTGGAGGGCACGTGAGTTTTAGGAAGACTGCGTCCATGGTGCTTATCTCCACGTCAGCAGCAGTCAGTCCTGCATCGGATAAAGGAGATAGGAAGCAGGAGTCTTATTCCACAACTAACCAAGGGTCAAGGGCCCTGGCTGGTTTCAGAGGCTGGGATCTGGACGCTGCTGGGACAGGGTCCCCAGTGAGAGGCTGAGACCTCACCGGGGACCCTGTGAGGCTGAGACCCTGGCAGGGTCTCTGACTTCACAGACAACTACCCCATTGCCACCTTCAGCTCAGAGCAAAGCACAGGCCCAAAGTCTGGCTGACAAGAGCAAGAATCTCTCCTTCACAACCCAGCAAAGTTGCTGGAAACACTTCTGCAGCTCAGAGCTAAAGGCCCAGAGAGCCGTGGGAAAGAAAGGCAGAGAGCCAGCAGGAAGGAATGCAGAGCTTGGAGACCAGCGGGTTCTGAGTGTGGTGACTCCCACAAGCGGGAGGAGGGGCCTGAGGTCAGTGAGCAATACAAGCATGGGTGAGCCCGGATCCCGGGGCCTGCGGCCTTGCAACAAAGTCCTAGGGCCCCAGATGAGAAAATCAGAAGAACAAACACCTCCCGATCCAGCCCACCCACCTCCTTCCCCACTTGGCTTTCATTTGTTTGTTCTCTATGTCTGTATCTCTCTTTCTGCTTGTACACCACTATGAATAAGACACATAACTAATGAGAACCCTCTGTAGAGCACATGGGACTCTACTCAATGCTCTCTGGCCACCTAGAATGGGAAGGAAATCCAAAACAGAGTAGATATATGTATGTGTCGGATTCACTACACTGTACGACAGAAATTAACACAACATTGTAAAGCAAATATACTCCAATTAAAAAAACAACAACAAACATCTCAGACCTCCCAACCTCAGGCATCCGGAGGACAGAGGGGTGCCGTCCATCTCCCAGCTACCACCTCTCAGCTGGAGCTGAGGGCTGGTGACCCCACAGGGGCTGGGCACCTTCCAAGGTGCACAGGTGAGTGGCCCAGAGGTGTGTGGGGCCCTGGGGGAGACCGTGATGAACGGAGCCTGAGGAAACATCAACTGTGAGCACAGGAGCTGGCAAGGGGAGGGCACAGTGGGGAGAGGGCACCCACCCCACCCACTGGCCCTCACCAGGAACAAAGATCCACATGTGGTGCTGGGCTGGGGAGTGGGTCTTAGGATCTGACCCATGATTCCTTTAGTCAAACAATCCCATAAAGACAGAGCATTTCTTCAATTTTGCCCAGAGAAGCTCAAGCAAAGGGCGCTGCTGGAGAAAGAATAAATAAATGTGCTGTTGTGCTGTCGACAGCGGTCTCTCTCCACCCCCGGGTGACCCCCGGGCCCGTGCGCACGGGGGCCGTGGGCCGAGAGGGAAGTCTTGGCTTCAGAAGCGCGCTCATCCACCCTTGCTGCCAGCCAGCTGTTCCCCATTGTCACTGCCCGGCCACCCACAGACCCTCCATATGGCTGGAAGAGACTTCCAGTGAAGCCAAGTGAAAGTCACTCAGTCGTGTCCAACTCTTTGAGATCCTATGGACCGTACAGTCCATGGAATTCTTCAGACCACAATACTAGAGTGGGTAGCTGTTCCCTTCTCCAGGGGATCTTCCCAACCCAGGGATCGAACCCAGGTCTCCTGCATTGCAGGCAGATTCTTTACCAGCTGAGCCACCAGGAAGAGACTTCCGGGCACTGTGAAAATGTGCTCCTACCTGCCTGGCTGGGAAGGAAGCCCGTGGAAAGGAGCAGGGCAGCAGCACACTCTGTCCCCAGCCCCAGACAGGGACACGGCCAAGAGCTGTCCAGCTACTTTCTTAAAATTTTGGAAACTCTCCGCCTCCCCCCGTCCTCACTACCACTGCCTTAGCTCAGATCATCCACATTTCTCCACTGAAATAGTACAAAAACACCCTGTTGCTTCTGCCTCTAGTACTGTTGCCCTCCATTCGATTCTCTGATGGTAAGATTCCTGGCTGAATGTCTTTGGATAGTCCCTCCTGCCTGCAGCCCAAAGTGCAAACTCTTTAGCACTTAAAGCCCTTTCTACTGACCCCTATTTTCTGCTGGAGCCTTGGGGTTTGCTAGTTGAGTTCTTTCCCACCACATTTCATCTATGTGAACTCACTTCATTCTCTGCAAATGCTCTCCTTTGGACTGCCTCCATTGCTTCTTTTTTTTCACCTAGTTAAGTCAGGTTGGCCTGTAGGTGACAGTAAATCCATTGCTCCTTGAGCCCTAAGACTGGCTTAGGTAATCTCTACCCATACCTTCCCTTAAAACCCCAATCATACGACTTCTCACCTGCATTTAAATTGTCTGTTCCCCCTTCTACTGTCACCACTTTGCAATTTTATTTATTTACTCTTAGCTTCTAGCTATTTTTGATTAAGCAATCAAATGAATGAAATATTCTCATCAGTCACAGGCAGTAAATGGGCAGTCTCCCTGGGAGGATGTAGCAAGGGCTGATGGCACCACGGACCACGTCAAGCCTCCAAAAGCACAACTTAGGCAAATGGATTTGTCTTTACTTGGATAGCTCAGCAATTTTCCCACCGTCCACCCTAAGCACGGAGGGTAGATGCACTAAGTATTTCATTACATCAGCAAATAGCAAAAAAACTGTCATTGATATGCAGGCTGAGAGAGAAAAAAGGTCTGTTTGGTACCTGGAAATACCTATGATGTGTCTTTGCACACAGTAGGCTTTCAATACAAGTTTAGAAACAATGTAATGCCATAACCAAGAGATTAAGCCCCTGTTTACCTCCTGTTTAGAGGAACATACACAAGTCAACCCTTCAGCCTTTTCCCACTGAAGACCTTGCTGGGAAGTTCTGGATCAAAGTGACAGAGCAGATCTCAAATTCACCCCAAGTACTTGCCTCTCTCAGGAAAGGAGAAATGGGGTGATTTTTCCTGTCTCCAGGTGGTGAATGAATCAGAGAGGCATAGACAAGCAGAACTCCTTGGGGGCAGACAGAGAAGCGGCCCCACCACAAACACAGCTCTCTTCTCATCTCTACCCTAAGAGGGAGACAGCTGAGCCAAGACGCCCAGCCTGAGGACAGCGAGTTGCGGTCAGCTTGGAGAAGCCTATAGCACCCCAGCACATCTCCTGTTCTCTGATCTCTTTCCATACGTGGAAACACGCACCCATAAAGCCAACTCACAGCCTCTAAGGAACCTGGGAATGTTAGCAGGCAACGGCAAAGCAATGCCAAGTACTTTTCTCACTAATATGTATAATTAAGGTCATTAAGTTATGAATGTGAGAACATTCGACTGGAGGTTATTTAAATAATGAGATAACTGCTCTGCAAGAAGCCTGATTTAAAAGGGGAGAGGTGCAGCTGAGTAAGCCCTGCAAGGTGGTGACCTCACAGAAGCCTCCAGGTGGGGCAGAAGGAGAGCATCCTTCTCAGGCTCTGTCTCTGCTGGCCCCACGACCCTCCCCCGGGCCTCCTGTCTCTCCATCCCCACCATTCACGGCCTCCATCTCTACTGAACGTGTAGCCAGGGAGGGAGGGGTGATAAACTCAGAGGAAGGTACGGAGAAACTCTCTTTGGGGGCACTGTTATATATCTCAAAGGCCAATGGTATGAATAAGTGAACAATGCCTGCCATTTCATAACAAGAGGAGAAGGCTGTGGAGTTGGACTGCCTGGGGCCAGGCCACCTGCTCATACTTCATGGGTGCTGCATTTCTTTTTGAAAGAGAGCATGAGGTCAGACAACTTTTTGCTCAGTGATCAGTAACTCCAGCCCTATTTATTTCGTTCATTACTCTGTGTCTGGCCCCCTCTCAGGGTTTCACAGACATAACATCTAAGTCTCACAACCACCCTACCAAGGAGGCAGCATCATCTCCATTTTGCAGATGAGGAAACTGAAGCTCAGAAGTTAACGGGTGCTTGGAAGTTCCCAAAGTCACAGGGAGAGTGAGCAGCTAAGAGAAGGGTGAAAAGCACATCTCTTTTGCCTGTTTTCACCAGAGGGTCTCCATCACTTTGCCCTCACTCACAGCTCCCTACATCTTCAGCCCCTTGAGGAGGCAGAAACAGGAGCAAAGAGTCAGTTCAGAGGGAAGAAAGAGCCAAGCCCTGAAAACTGCCTATACCCCGGGTTCTAGCATAGGGTGGGTCTGAGTACCTGCAGTTGGAGTGTTTGAATTCAAGCTCCATCACCTGCTAGTTGATTTGAAGGAAACAACTTACCACTGTTTTATATCTCCATCTTCGTTTCTGTAAAATGGGAATGATGATGATAGTCCCATCTCAGAGTGTTGTAAGGTTTAAATGAGCCATTAGGAGTCCCTGGTGTTTAGTAAGTGTTCAATAAAGCTTAGCTCTTAATAGCATCAACGATGTCATTATTGTGACTGATCCAAACACAGAAAAACAAGACATACTGGTGCTGCTGAGCTTCCAGACACAGAGCACCAGGGCACTATGGTCAATTCTCCTCCCTTAGATTGGCCACAGTGCAAGTGCCCAGTGTAGACATCTCCCCAAAGCAGAGACCTGGTCCTCCTCTAGGGTTAATCGGCCTTCAGTTCCCGACATGTGGCTCTGAGGTTAGTGAACTCAGACTACTGCTAACAATAAGAGTTTTGAGCAAGAGAGCTCTTTGTGAGACTCACGACTTTCATCTCCGTGAAGAAAGAGCTGAGATAAAAAAGGTGGAACTGGCCCAGCTGCTCCTTGTTCTCAGTGGGGTTCCCAAAGGGGCAGCTGTGGGGTGCTGAGGGGACACCTCGTAAGACTTGGATGTAAGCTCAGTAGCTATGTCATGTGAGAAAGTCAGCTGTTCTGAGCCTCATTTAAGCTCTGTTAGCACAAGCATTAGTGGCATAATGCGTACAACACCCTGTTAGCCACAAAGCAGCACACCAGTGTGCGAGCTTGGGACGGACATGTACACACCACCACGTGTAGAGCAGATCGCTGGTGGGAAGCTGCCGTGTAACACGGGGCGCTCAGCTCGGTGCCCTGTGATGACCTAAGGAGCAGGATAGGGGGTGGGGTGGGGTGGCCCAAAAGGGAGAGGACATATGTATACATATAGCTGATTCACTTCCTTGTACAGCAGAAACTAACATCGTAAGGCAATTATATTCCAATAAAAAAATAGGGGAAAAAAGTATGGGGAACTAGAATTTGTTTTCATTCTCCCTGAATCTATCCCATTAATTCCAGAGTATGTATGTACTTCCCGTCAATCAGGCCTGACCTGCACACTTCTCTGTTTCTCTGTCTCAGCTGGTTTCAGGGTCTCGAGGAAGCAGCCAGCTGAAGGGGCAACGTGGGCTAGAGATGCACAGTCAGGTCTGATCTCCAGGAGACTGAAGTTCTTCCTGGGTGCTATTTTCAGCTGGGCTGGCTGTGGAAAGGTCAGCCTGTGACTTCATGGGAGTCCCTTCCCTGTCCCAAGCTTCATGCTCAGCTTCTAAGCCTGGAGATTAGAAACAGCCAAGTCTCCAGGGCCAAGCTGACTGTGAGCATCAGGTCTGTGACTGAACACGGGATGAGCAGCAGCTCTGGGCTGCCAGAGCATCATCGTAGATGTGGTGTCAGGGGAGCAGATGACAAGATGCTGCCAGGTCAGGTAGCCCCTGCTCAACACCACGGGCCACCTGCCCCCCCATCCCAGGCTTGGGTAACACTCGGGAGCCTCCCCTGGAGAGCAATGCTGACTGTCACTCCACCCAGGGACCATCCTGGCTCCAGCTCACAGCAGTACCCCAGAAAAGTTAAGAGATTTTCATAACCGTTTCCCACGTCTCCTTCTGCTCATGGGAATAAGCAGCATTCAGTGGGTGAAATTCACACAACAGTGTTTCCAAGTACCCTATCCATAATAAAGTTGTGATTTTATGAGCTACATGTCTTGCTCTTAATTCAGCACTTTCAGCACATTTGCTCTGATTCTAGCAGATTCAGGAACCTCCCCTGTAATTTTCTGAAGTGGTGGAAGGAGGGAGTTTTTACCAGGGCGTGTACTGCTATTACATGATAGAATGTGAAGGAATGATTCAACGGGTCAGAACACCCTCAAATTGATGACATGTTGATCCATGCATGACTTGAGGCAAAGGAGGTAATAACTATAATAACCGTAACCAACCAATAGGTAAAGATCACCATCCTTAAATATGGCAAAAGTGCAAGCAGCAAAAGAAAAAAAAAATCAAACACTGGATTTCATCAAAATGAAAAACTCTGTGCAAAGGACAGCATTAAGAAAGCACAAAGGCAACCCACAGAGTGGAAGGAAATATTTGCAAATCACATATCTGACAATCAAATAACCAAAAATAAATCTAAGAGTGTAATTTGGTCAAAACTGTATCCAAGCAGATGAAAGCATAAACGCTGACATTTATGTGTAAATATATCAGTGTAAGGCCACAGGAGCTGCCCAGGTGAGAATGGATCAGGGACGTGCAGTGCTTTCCAGGGTCAAGGTCGCCAAGTAGTCAGGGAACAACAGCCCTCCTTAAGTATCAAGAAGCTGCATCCCAGTGTCGAAGTGTTTGCCCCACTGCTAGTCATGGAGTAGGGTCCCAAAAGACAATTGTAAAAGCAAAGAATGGTAGAAATATAGTTTCTCCATATACAGATGCTTGCCAAGCACAAGTTTTGTCTAGAAAATTTAGGATAGGGTGAGATTCTGTGAGAAAGCAGGAGAGAAGAGTATAGCATATGCGGTATCTTCTAGCCTAAACTAAGAGCACCAAGATTTAAGAAACGAAACTGGAATTTAAAAAAAGAATTTAAAAAGCAAGCCAAATGAAAATGCTCTATTACTGGCAACATGATGTGATCCTGTTCTGCCCTGGTGCAGCCCAGGTGGGAGTCGGGCATTTCGCTCACGCTGGAGCAAAGTCCAGAGCTTCCGCCTGCCACTGTCAGCGCTGTGGACCGAGGAGCATGGGCGCTTTGGCAGAGAAGATCCACAGCTCAGCAGGGTGGGGGTCCCAACTGGGGAACCACATGGTCAGTGACAGCAGGGACCAAGGAAGGAAAATGGATACTACCTACCAAGGTGGAAGCAGAGGGCATCTGCAGTCACTCCTGAGTGATCATGTGACACCATTCACACCTCTTACCACCACAAGCTAGGTTCTAATGATTTGCTGCAAAGTGAGAGCAAAAGGACTCTTGTTTTGCTCCTACTGCTATGACTTTGTCCTATGACTATATCCCCAGATGGGTGCACCCGAGGAAAACAGGGAGACACATCTGCATAAGTGTCAGATCATGGATCTGGATCCAAAAAGCCAACTGGAAGAGTAAAAGATGATAGAAACAGAGTTCGTAGTAGAACCTCTGGAATAACTGAGGACTTCTGGCTGGTGCTGCTAAGCTGCTAAGTCACTTCAGTCGTGTCCGACTCTGTGCGACCCCATAGATGGCAGCCCACCAGGCTCCCCCGTCCCTGGGATTCTCCAGGCAAGAACACTGGAGTGGGTTGCCATTTCCTTCTCCAATGCATGAAAGTGAAAAGTGAAAGGGAAGTCACTCAGTTGTATCTGACTCTTCGCGACCCCATGGACTGAAGCCTACAAGGCTCCCTCATCCATGGGATTTTCCAGGCAAGAGTACTGGAGTGGGGTGCCATTGCTTTCTCCACTGGCTGGTGCTAGTGAACCTTAATTAACAGCACATGTAGCAGTCAAAAACACAAACTTGAATTAAGAGCAGGCTAAAGAGATGTCTGGATGTGGTGGAGAGTGATGGAAAGTGCTCAAACCTTGGAGAACTGGGGGTTTGGGAGACCTAAGTCTTTTTCTTGCACTGCCACTAATTGAGCACCTCCTCTCTGTGCCTTTTCAACTGCTCGATGGTATTGTTGGAGGACAGTCTCTAAGACCCCTTCTAGTTCTGATGCTCTTTTAATCTATAAATGTAGTTTCACATGAGGAAAGCAATGGTCCCAGTCAGTTCTGTTCTAGTCAAACTACAGGAAGACAATTGAATTTAGTCCTGGGCCCCTCATAAGAGAGACACACAAAAATATCATTATTATCTAAATAGAGAAGTTTCTCAGAACCACATAGAAGAACTTGGTTTTATTCACCTACAAGAGGTGACGCCTCAAGGAAGACATAGTATTTTTCAAATATGTGAGGCACTGTTGTATAAAAGAAAAGTTAAATTTCTCTGGCAAAGTCCCAGGAGTCCAGTCGAGAACAAGGGGGTGAAATCCACGCAGAGGGAATTTTAGCTTTACGTAAGGGGAAATTCCCATCCTTGAGTTTATTTGGAAGCAGAAAGGCCCTATCCTGGGGACATTCAAACTTTAGGCAAGAGATTCACGGATCTACCTGCAGGTGACCTTGATGACATCTGAGTCCTGATCTATTGCAGAATTCTGTAAGTATCCACAAGGGAACTGGAGATTGGGTTAATCATCACAGGAAAGGGATGACTGGTTATCCATGTGTCCTCACCATTTCTGAAGGCTTGGCAGGCAGCAGGGGGTTCACGAATATTTGTGGCAGGGAGGGAGGGAAGCTAAGATCGAAGGCCTGGATCACACATTCTGCTGTGTGCTCAGAAAGGCCTTTGCTCAGAACTCGGCCTCCATCTACTCATGAAGGCACTGGATTCCAACCAAGGTCTCCAGTGTCTGCCTGTGAGCACTGCTCAGTGTAATTAAACACCTGAGTCTCCCGGAAGGGATGGAATCAAGAGAAAACAAGCAAGCAGAGGACAGCCTGCAGCCAGCGCCTCTTCTCTGCCTTCCTGCTTGCTTCGTGGGGAGGCTGGGCCTGACAGGTAGTCCCGCAGCCCCTCTCGCTTCGTGCTGTCTCTTCAGAGCTGTGGTCAGCCTGCTTGTCCTCTGTCAGGCTGTGCGTTTGTGCCTCGCTTTGCAGGCAACCCTTTAAAGTTTTTGTGGTTCCTTTCTCCAATGCGTGCACTTTGCTTCCCTCATCCCTAACCCTAGGAGCTCTGAGGAGAGGGCCTGGTCCTCAGCCCTGCAGTTATGATCAGGAAGGGGGACCCCTCCCCTGCTCTAGCTCTCCACCCCCATTCCAGCTCAGCCCAGCCCCTCTTCCCATCCCCAAGGAGGAACAGAGTCCCCTGCTGCAGAGGGTTGGTGCTACAAGGAGGGCACAGTGCTTCTGCAGAACTCACCAGCAGCTTTTCACAGATTTGATTTTCTCAGCCTCCTGCTCTTTCATTTTGCTGTTCCTACCAAGACCTCTCTCCTTGCCAAGCTTTCTTGAGGCGACAGTGGGTTTTTATCACCACGTAGCTATGATTCAGAGCCAGACCTCTAGCTGACAAGAACTAAAATTATTCTCTCTCACACACGCAGAGGACCACAATGGGGAAAAGTGAAAATGGAAATGTTTTTTAAGTTTGCAAAGTCACTATCAGGTGAGGATTTATGGAGTTGGCCCTGACAGCTCCTTGCTTTGCAGCATCTTCACCAGAAGACTTTTGTCTTGATGTCTAGTTCCACCAACAAACCCCTGTCAAGCTCTTCCATGTGCAAAGCATTGTGCTACCCTATTCCAAGACCACCTGTGTACACAAAACCTCCTCCTCCTCCTCCAAAGCCCCCGCCAACTCCCTCCGACGTCTCTGAGTCAACTGCTGAGCAAAACATGCAGACCAAGGGTGCTGGGAGAATGGCATTACCATCAACCAACTCACCATCTGGGCTCCAGACTGGGCACCAGGCACAAACATGCTGAGAGTGAAGACCCTTTACTTTCACTTATACCACTGAAGGGGCATCATCTCTATCTTGCAAATGAAAAAAACAGGCTCAGGAATCAAGCAACCTGTTCACTTGAGTATTCAGTCGCGGGATCAGGATTCGTACCCATGCTTATCTCTCTTGGTCCTGTGGATGGCCTCTCTTATGATTTTAGAAATTAAAATTATGTTCTTGACCCAATTCATTTGCATGTGCAGCTTGACAGATTCTGACGGCAGTGAAGATTAGCTTTCAGAAGCCATCCTCCTTATCTAGTCTCCTCGCTGGCAGCATCATTTCAGAAGCAGGCTATCCAGGACTAGGGGACAGTCTTTGATGGGGACAAGCTGATTAATACTGTGGCTGTAGCAACTTTAGTCTAACAAACTGAGTGACAGAATCCATAAATCAGTGGTGGTATCCTCCAAGTAAAAAAATAAAATCTGCACGCAGGTGGCCTCTTAAAAGAAACAACTCAGCAGCTCAGCCGGACGGCTTGGCATGCGACCAACTGTCAGAGGTGCTCACTAAGCACTACCTGGCCTCTTGTAGGAAGGAATCTAAGATGTTGACAAGCCAGGAGGCTCAGTGTGGCCACTCAGCCCTTCTCAGACCAGCACACCTTTCCTTCCTGCCTTTCTTCCCCTCTCTTCACTCTCCTACTCGGCAGGAAGGGACGGTGCTGTTTTCCCTGCAGCTTTCTGCTTCACGGCCAGGATCCTGGGGTGGCAGTACAAACTGGTGAACAGAAAATGAACCTGGAGTCAGAGATCTAGGTTTCAATTCTGACTCTACCAGTCATATTAGGGTTGACCCAGAGAAATCTAATTGAACTCTCCGAGCTTCAGTTCCCTCACCTGGAAGACTAGGCTGATAATACCTGCGACAGAGCATTGTCAGGAGACTTAAGGAAGAAAATGTATCAAGTATCCTACACAGTGTATGCTAACATCATTGTTAGTACCGTTCTTATCTCTCTGTCTGAATGCCACACAGACCCCACCCATCATCCACTGGCCAAGCAAAATCTCCTTAATGCTGCTCTTACCTCCACTTTACAGAAATGATCAGCTCCCAGGAGTCTGAGAGCACAGATGGGCTCTACTACCTATTCCACGAACATTCACTGCTTTCCAGCTTCACATGATTTCTCCTGTTTGCATTAACCCTTCTCAAACTAGATTGTAAGCAGACTGAGGAAGGAGTGATGCCTTATTTTAACCCCCTTACTGCATTTATTCGCTATTGACTGAGCCCTCCGTGGGCCACGTAATGGCTCACACAGCCCCAAACCTAAGGCAACTGGAAGTCTGACTGGAGAGATATCTGCAGAAAAGACGCAATGAGAAAAATCTGAGGAGGAGCCTGACCCAGAGCTCTTCCCAAATAAACAGAGTATGTACCCCCTGACCCTCTACTTGATCCCTGACTGGCTGAGGAGCCCTAGAACATGTTCCCATAACCACCTGTCCTTAGTACAGACTCATCTCACTTCACAGCCATTTCTAATTTACTGATCTGGTCCCCCCAGCAGACCATCAGCCATGAGAGGGCAGAGCTACATATCTCATTCAATGCTCCATCCTCAGCACCGATGGTATCTGGTACACAGTGAAAGTGAAAATTGCTCAGTCATGTCCGACTCTTTGAAACCCCATGGACTATACAGTTCATGGAATTCTCCAAGTCAGAATACTGGAGTGCGTACCTTTTCCCTTCTCCAGGGGAGCTTCCCAACCCAGGGACTGAACCCAGGTCTCCTGCATTGCAGGAGGATTCTTTACCAGCTAAGCCACAAGGGAAGCTCAAGAATGCTGGAGTGGGTAGCCTATCCCTTCTTCGGGGGATCTTCCCAACCCAGGAATCAAACTGGGGTCTCCTGCATTGCAGGCAGATTCTTTACCAACTGAGCTATCAGGGAAGCCCTACACCGTCCACAGTAGACACCCAAAAATGTCTCTTAAACAAGACTTGACTGATCGAGGTTCTAGGGAATTGGCAGGGCAATCTAATGTTTGTCTTCTCAGGGACCATACTTGTTCATGTATTTTTTAGAAAACATCTCCCTGGTGAGCTTTCCTCCTGCCTAATTTTAAAGAAGGAACATGATCTCCTCCCCTGTGTGATTTCGCTCGAGCTGCCTGTAGTTGTCAGCCTCGCATTTGAGAGCCACAACAAAGGCTGGATAAAAAGCAGCTGAAGAGGTGTGAAACTTGATTAGTCGAGTTCCTAGGCTGAAAATAGAAGAGAGGTAAAGCACCCTTCACCCACCCTCACCTCTTCTCATCAAGCCCTGAGGACATCCCACGAAGGAAGCAGCTGCCACAGTCTACTGGCATAACTTGCGATCCGGGGCGACCAGCACCAGCCGCTACCAAGGTGATCAGAAGTGCAGGAAAGCGCTGAGCTGGGGGGTGATGATGCGGGCCTGAGCCCAACCTTGCTTCTAACCAGCTGTGTGACCTTCAACAGGTTACTCCACAATTTCCTTATCCAGAAAAATACAAACATGGAGAGAATACTACCTGTCCCATGGGGTAGTGAGAATCTCAAAGAAGACAATAGTCACAGAAGCAAAACAGAAACAAAAGCCTTGACTACAGCAACATCTCCACGGGATAGCTCCCACTTGGACGGAAATATTTGAAAAGAGAAAGAAAAGGATTTTGCAAATGACACAGGCAGCCACAGGGTCAGAGACAATACCCCTCATCCATTTGGCTTCCCACTGGCAGTTTCCTCAGATCTAAGACCTCTGTTGTAAACGCTTCTCCCAGTGCAGCAATCCAGTGACGAACAAGGGTCATGTCATCCCAGAACACACATCAGATATTCTGTCACCATAATTATCATTCAAAATTACAGACAAGGCTTCAAGAAAGCAGGCTTCCCAGGTGGAGCTAGGGGTAAAGAGCCCACCTGCCAATGCAGGAGATATGAGAGACATGGGTTCAATCCCTGAGTCAAGAAGATACCCCTGGAGGAGAGCATGGCAACCCACTCCAGTATTCTTGCCTGGAGAATCCCATGGACATAGAAGCCTGGCGGGCTACAGTCCATAGGATCACAGAGAGTCAGATGTGACTGAAGCACCTTAGCATGCAGGCACCAGAAAAAGCACCCCCTCTCTGCAATTCTTCCACAGCCCCTTTCTCTTGACAACTTTTCCCCCTGCCCTCAACAACATACACCCTGAAGAGAACATTTCCCCCCATTGACATCCCAAAATAAATCAGCAACAGAAGCAACAAAATGAAACTGTGATGTTGGATAAAACTTGGTTCAAAACCCAGTTAAACAACCTCTTAAACTGCAACCTCAGATAACTTAATACTTTGTGATTCTGAACTTTGGTTTTCTTATCTACAAAACAGGAATAAGAGAGCCAATGAATGAGGCTGTTGAGTGAAGTTCCCAGCAAGATGTTGGCAGGCCTTGGTGTTCGGTGCGTGAGTGTTTCCAGGCCCTTCTCTCCTCCAGGGAGAACACCAACACTCCATGTGGCACCACTTCCTGTCCAGAGAAAATCCTGCCAGTCAGCTCTGGAAGGTGATGCTTCCTGATCACACAAATGACTCTCTCCTCCTTTAAGAGCTTCCCCTAACTTGCTCTGCAGTCAGGCCATTTTTTTTTTTTTAAGAGAAGCTTTATATTTAGGAAACTCACATCCAGATACACATATTTTAATGGCCTGTACTTTAAATACAGCAATGCACCTGATATTTTATACAAGTTCAAATTTGTATAAAGCAGAGCACACCCAAAGGACTGACAAAGGATTGAGAAGCGTCATAGTTGGATGAGTGCTAGAAATGTGCTGCAAGAGTGGAAATGGAGGGCCAGGGAGAGAAACGACCACTGTTAGAACACCCAGGTGTGAAGCACCGTGCTAGGTCCATGGCATCGTTTTATGTTTTTCCATCCTGAAAATATGATCAAGGAGAGGCTGGCATGTCCATTTTCAATGGAGGAAACTGCCATTAATCAAGAGTTCTATGCAACTAGACATTATTAATTAAGAGTATGCAACTAGATATTATCATACTAAGTGAAGTAAGTCCGAAAGACAAATATCATATGATATCACTTATATGTGGAATTTAAAATACAGCACAAATGAACCTACCTAGGAAACAGACTCAGACATAGAGAATGGGCCTGTGGTTGCCAAGGGGCAGGGAGGTAGGGAGAGGGATGGATGGAAACTAGTATAATGTAGGATGGATAAACAGGAACTAATGGGAACCATACTGAATATCCTGTGATAAACCACAATGGAAAAGAATTTTTTTTAAGTATGTTGTTTATCAGAATCACTTTGCTATACAGTAGAGATTAGGCTTTCCAGGGGGCGCTAACGGTAAAGAACTCACTTGCCAATGCAGGAGATGAAAGAGATGCAGGTTCAATCCCTGGGTCGGGAAAATCCCCAGGAGTCGGGGATGGCAACCCACTCTGTATTCTTGCCTGGAGAATCCCATGGACAGAGGAGCCTGGCGGGCTATAATCTGTAGGGTCGCAGAGTCGAACACAATGGAAGTGACTTAGCACACACACGTGTGTGTGTGTATAACAGTGTCACTTTGCTATATGGCAGAGATTGGCACACTGTAAATCAACTATAGTTAAATAAAAAAAAAATTTTTTTTAATAGCACAGGTCTAAAGAACCGGTTGGTTCCAAAGCTTGTGCTTTTTCTCACATTTCAAAAGCATGTGCCCAGACACAGAGGAGAAGTGAAAGGGCAGAGAGACCCAGAGGTCCTGCCCTCTGGGAGCTTAGAGTGTCATGGGAGCTGGACAAAAATATACTGAAGACAACAAAGATACCTCTGAAGTCGTAAGAATGTTACAGAGCAGTGTGATTCTAAGTGCAAGCAAGTAAACCCAAAGCAGGGCCCATCAGCTTTAAAAGTATGATGACAATGAGGGGCTGAGAACCGGGAGGTAATAAGCAAAGATGGTCTCCCGGAGAAGAGCAGCAGGGATGCAGAGGACAGAACGCTCAAGGTTGTGTTAAAGATGGAGATGTCCAACTGGAACGCAGAATGGTAGATAGAGCTTTTTAAATAATCAGGGTCTAGAGAAGAAAAAAAACACTGATTTGCTAGCTAAGAAAAAAAAAATCTCTAAGAATAAATGTGAAATGAACAGTTATTTCTGCCATAGCACTCTGGCCACTGCCCCATTTCCCAAAATAAGCATAAACCTAAAATGAAATTAAACAGCAGTCCCATGTTCCTGAGAAGGGAGCAGCAATTATTATTTTCTTTTTTTCTAAGAACAGGAAGGGAAATAACTGGGACGGGCAAGAAACAATTGCTGTTATTAACAAGAAGACCATGACATCTGAATGTAGATTTTCAGCTTTTCAAAGAGCTATCCTATGTCATTATCTTATTTAGTTCTCACTTCAACCAAATGAGATGGTCAGGAGAGCTTCTTACCTCTAATCCCCAGGAAATGAAAGGTACAGACTAAAGCAGAGAGGTAGAAACTATCGAGGACTTGAACCCAAACCTCTCAACTGGCAATTCAGGGACAAAGTTCCAGCAATACGCACCTGTCATAGAGGGCTAATGTTTGCTGGCATCAGTTGAGGGGAGAAGAGGAGAGAGAGACAGGCTGAAGCAGACACACACCGCTGGCCATCCCTCACTAACTGTGTTCCTTATCTAGAACACTGCATTCCTACCTGGATGCATGACCCCCCGGAAGACTACATTTCCCAGCCTCCTTTGCAGCTAGGCATATGGCCAGGTTACCAAGTGCCAGCGAAAGGGATATGAACAAAGGTAACACGCACAACTTCCTGGTCTTGTCCTCAACAGGAAAGCAGCTGAGGGAGCTCAGGAAGAGAGTTCAGTTCCACCCCCGTCCCACCCCACCCTCCTCTTTTCTGGAGAAAGAACATACGGCCAAAGCTGGAACGGCCATATGGGATCCCAGTATGGAAGTCATGTATTAAAGACAGCAGAGAAACCTGGGCTTTGATGACTGCAGCAGTCAGTCCAGCCCTGCACATTTAGGAAACATATGTCCCATCTCTGTCCAGCAACTAAACCTATATCCTAACTAACAAAGAAGTTTTGCCAGTAGCACTGAACACCATTTCTAAAACTCCAGAACTTTCTCAATGGTTCAGATTCAACAAGACCATAAATATTTGATTAAGAGTCTGGTATGTGTTTGAAGTCTCTTAAGAGCATCTTATAGCCTCCAGGGAGATGGGCCCAATCCTTTTTGAAAAACCAGTATAATGGCATAGAGTGCAAAAAGGCCTATTCCACAAAGGTGAATAAAAAGAAATAAGAATGCTTAAATAAAATCCTAAAGGAGCCAGGGTAAAGTCCCTATTTGCTTGCAAAAAACAATCTAAGCTGAAAGGGGGCCACAAAGCCTGCATGGGTGGTGTGGTCGGCTCAAACTGTGCAGGGTGCAGGTTACTCGGGGAAGGCACTGGCAACCCACTCCAGTACTCTTGCCTGGATGGAGGAGCCTGGTGGGCTGCAGTCCATGGGGTCGCTAAGAGTCGGACATGACTGAGCAACTTCCCTTTCACTTTTCACTTTCATGCATTGGAGAAGGAAATGGCAACCCACTCCAGCACTCTTGCCTGGAAAATCCCATGGACGGGGGAGCCTGGTGGGCTGCAGTCCATGGGGTTGCTAAGAGTCGGACATGACTGAGCAACTTCCCTTTCACTTTTCACTTTCATGCATTGGAGAAGGAAATGGCAACCCACTCCAGTGTTCTTGCCTGGAGAATCCCAGGGACGGGGGAGCCTGGTGGGCTGCCATCTATGGGGTCGCACAGAGTCGGACACGACTGAAGCGACTTAGCAGCAGCAGCAGGTTACTAGTGTCCCTTCCTGCCAAGAAAGAAGGTGATGTAAGGAAACGCTATGGTTGAGTCCAATAACTCTCTTGGAGCTCTCAGCCCCCACCCGGGGGAGGGAGTGGGCAGAGGTTGACTAAAGCCCTGAACAGGATGAGATCCAGCCTAGCAGAAGTAGGAGGCACTGCCGTGGACTCAACGGATGCTCACAAGAGTCCTCTCAGCACTCACATTCTGCTCTGGGTTTAAGGAGCTGAGGCGGAGGAGGACGGGGCTGAAATATGCAGAGACAGAGCAGCAAGGGCTGGGCTTGGGGGTGGAGGCTGTCTGGAGGAGGAGTATGATGTCTAGACCCCCTGCCATCATCAGAGAGACAGGAAATGAATGTGGCTTAATCACAATGACAGGATGACAGCAATGACATTATGAGGAGAGAATCAGAAAAGTGCAAAGCCCATATTAAGAAAACGAGAACTGCCGCTTCACCGTCAACTTCTCCCTGGAAGAGATCCCCCCAGACACAGTCATGCCCCTAACTGAGACTGAGACCCCAAGATAGAGGGACTCTCCCCTCATCCCGACAATCCCACCTTTGAGGGGTCCCCCAGAAGGGCTCAGCCCACAGTGAAGTCTTCATCTCCAGGCCCTACTCACTGGTTGGGGGGCGACAGGCCCTCAACCCCCAGTGTCCACCCCCCAGACCTCAGACTCCTGGGAGTGCCACCCACAGAGACACCTCGATTCTCAGAGGTCTATCGAGGGAGGCACTCGGTACGTGGCTGCTAAATGAGGTCACCTCTCCCAAATGTCACCCTGAGGGCCAGAGGGGCCTTGTGCTTCCCTCAGCACCAACACACAGGCAAACCACACCTGCAAAAGAGGGGGTCCACCCATCACCCCACAGGGTGAGCCTTGCAGGAGACCACTGAAGACCTATTCAAGGATGGCAAGGGGATCAGGGCAGGGCTGACTTGTCAACACCTACAAGTTAGACATAAAATCCGGAAGGTGGACACACTGTAGATCACCAATATCCAGAGATAATCACAAATGCCCATTTTAGCCAAGTCTTCTCTTCTTCCTATTACATTTTTTTAAAATCAGAATTGAGAAACGTGAGCAAACTTGAAAATAGTTTTCCTGCTTCCTGGCAGCCTCTGGGGAATTAGCTAAGTTACCGAAAGATATTCAGTGACAGAGAACAAAGAGGAGAAGCAACCGAAGGCTTCTGGATAATCTATATTATGGTTAATACGTGGCAACAGAATAACCAAGAAATACTATTACCGATGCCTATAAAATTCAAAGCAAAAAGGAGAAAATCACAATGTTACCAGTACTTCAAAGCTTGTTGGCTTTATTTCCCTCTACTCCCCTTGAAGAATGCTAGTCTGATTCGAGGGGGACTGGGGAGGGAGACACATTGACCCTGGAGCATAAATGCAGGGTGTGGTCAGTGTTCCCTGTTAACCAAGATCCCAATTCTGGGGTCACCCAACCCTGTGAGCCATGCAGTAAGGACGCAAGTGAGCACATGTGCACACAGGCAAAGCAAGATAAAAGAGAGCCCCGTAAATCGAGTAAGACTTCAGCAGCTGTTCTGAACAAAGGTTGTCTGGAATGTGAGTTTACAAGGTAATTACCAGCACATTACACAGAGGGCAATAACTTTGTTGTTAGCACAAGAATTTGTCAGACTTGTCACACGGAAAGGGGAACAGCTGTAACTGTAAGTGACAGGTTGCTGAAAAAATGGTTGATGTCTGAAGCACCTGGTCCCCCGAGTTTCTCCCGTAAACTTGTTTTTAAATTAAAACAACAGGCAAGTGTACAAAAACTTCCCACTGTAGAAACTGCTGGCTTGTTCAAGTTTATGGAGAGAATTTTCAAAGTGTGAGTGGTGTGCCAGAGAGGACAGGCTGATGAGGTCTGTGTTCTCAGTCCACGCCATCGCAGACGGGCACAAGGGAAAGAGCTGGGCTTTTAATTCAGAGTCCCAGACACAAATCCTGTCTTTCCGACATACTAGCCATGCATTCTTGGCAAAAGAGTTAACTTCTACCAGCTTCCATTTCCTTGTAAAATGTACTTAATAATCTCTAAGGCATAGAGTTGTTGCAAACACGGGGATTTGCATATAGAATATTTAGCACAGCACCTGGCAAACAGCAAGTGATCAGGAAACAAAGTAACAATTAAGCAGACTTGCCTACCTAAATATCATACTTGGGGCATATTGCAGAGGTGACTGCCTGTGTATTACACTTAAAAAAAAAAAAAAAAAGAAATGGAAACACTACAAAGCTTTGAAAAGGTGGGGAGAGGAAAGAGGTGATGATAATTGTTTGGGTTTTCCTTTAGAGACTATACCCAGGAAATTACTTTCTCTGGAGAAGAATGGCTTTGGAGAAACAGTTTATCCTCATACGCCACCAGAGCTGTTTTCTTATCTCTTCTTCCAGGTAAAAAGTTGCAAGGAAGTCTCCTCATATTTGAAAGCCTTCAGGGAGCTCATGAAATGGAGCCTATTTTCTAACTGACCACTCTCAGCAAATTTTCTGTAATGCATATAATGAAGTATTTCGATTGACAGAGCATCTCATCTTCCCCCTAAGAGACAGAAATTGTGCCCGGAGCACGGTGCATCTGGTTGTTTACTGGTGCCCCAAGGCTCACAAAATGCTGCAAGCACTGCCTAGAAAACTAGGAGATGTTAAGGCTGAAATAGTTCTAGAAGAGCAAAGATCTTAAATCCTTTTACATGACATGAGAAAGCACCTCAAGTTCTAATTAAGCTAAAGCAATTAGCCACCCACAGATACTTAATGCTGCTCCCCATGGTCAGGCACTCATCTCTATTAAAACCCATTTTAAAAAAAGAGCGGACCCAAAAGTTCCCCGCACACACTTCCCACAAACCAGTTAAGCCTTGGACGCATTTGGTAAACACACAGAGCCGGGCTCTGGGTATGGCAGAGGGGCTTTTAGGAAAGGAGTACATCAGACATGATGAGGTGACGGCAAATAAAAAGGAGGTGAGCTGCAAATGGAACAAAAAGGGTAACAAAATCCACTTGCCAAGGGATCCCTGGATTATGGATGGGCTGGACAAAGCCAGATAAGCTGAAGCCTCAGTTTCCCTGGTCTTAGAATCCCCTGGTTGGTGTAACAAGATGTCAATTCCACCCTGAGGAAGCACATCAAGCAGAAGGGTTTCTGCCAGCTGCAACTAGTGCCCAGCTTCATCACCTGTGACCAGACTACCGTCCAAACCCATGCTTCACGGGAGGTCTGTCCTCTCTCACACCACAGTGTGTCATGGAAGCACCAACAGGGTGCATTTGGCAGGTTCACAATGAGTCCAATCCACTCAAGTTCACGTGCTTTCCCCAGCCCAGTTAGGCCTAATCTTCCCCAAGACTCCCTTTAGTGAGGGGAGTTCATTGTTGTTTTCAACCCAAGGCTGTTTCCAGACTTGGTAGTAGTGGCAACAGCTACAAAATGGTCAATGGTCAAGCATTTAAAAATTAAGGGCTTCCTGCTAAAGAATCCACCTGCAAAGCAGGAGACCCTGGTTCAATTCCTGGGTGGGAATATCCCCTGGAGAAGGGAACGGCTACCCACTCCAGTATTTGGGCCTGGAGAATTCCATGGACTATGTAGTCCATGGGGTCTCAAAGAGTTGGACACAACTGAGTCACTTTCGGATCTTCCCTGGTGGCTCAGACAGTAAAGTGTCTGCCTACAATGCGGGAGACCTGGGTTCAATCCCTGGGTCAGGAAGATCTCCTGGAGAAGGAAATGGCAACCCACTCTAGTATTCTTGCCTGGAAAATCCCATTGACTGAGGCACCTGGTTAGGCTACAGTTCATGGATTCATTTTCACCCCTCTGTCCATAGGGAATTGGTTCTAGGACCAATTGATTAGAAGATATGAAAACCAACAGATTTTTAAGTCCCTTATATAAAATGGCATAGTATTTGCCTATAACCCACATACATCTTCCCATATACTTTAAATGATCCCTAGATACTTATAGTACCTAGTACAATATAAATGCTATGTAAATAATTGCCTGTATGTGGCAAATTTAAGGTTCATGAACTTTCTGGAAGTTTCTCTTTTTAATATTTTCAGTCCATGGTTGGTTGAATGAGAGGATGAAGAATCCATGGATACAGAGGGCTAAGTGTACTTTCCTCAAGAACTAGGGTTGTTTCTGTTTTTCAGTCCAGTGAAGTTAATCCAAAGCCCCATTACTTTTCAACTGAACAAGAGCTGTTTATCCCTGTAGGTTTTTACCTTTTGGATTTAGAAAACCTCTCAATCACCAAACAGACATCAAAAATATTGATCTAGATCAGCACTGTTCAATAGAAATAAGATTTTAAATTTTCCTAGGATTTGCATTAAACAGTAAAAATATATACAAAATTATTGTACTAGAATATTTTACTTAACCCACTCTAGCAAAACCATTACTATTTCGATATAATCAATACAAAAGATTATTAATGAGATACTTCTGATTTTGTTTTCATGCATCCTTTCTCTAGTACCACACTGAACTGTGCAATCTAGCGCTATTTTTAAAGTGCCATGGAAAAACTTCCACAATTCATTGTCCTATGAACAAGAAGTATACCAAAATGTATAGCATGATCTCATTTTAACTATTAAAATGTGTTATCTGTGTGTTCAGATATGGACAGACAAAAATCTCTAAGGGAAACACCAAAAGTTAACAGCAATTTTAAGAAACAGAATTATGTATGGTTAGTCATTAGTTTCTACTTTGTGCTCTTTTGTTATTTTCTGAATTTCTGTGCAGTAAATGTATACTGTTTAAATTAATAGGAAAACTCTAAAGCTCGTCTTTAAAAACAAAAGCCCTCCCTTGTCTTAAGCTGTAACACCCCGATCCTGTGGCACTGTAGCCATTGCCCTATTTCCGGCTAACCGCAAGGCCGGACAGCCTTAATGCGCCACCCCTTGCCCAGTCACCGTGATACTTACAGCCAATCATCATGATGGCCACGGCAAAGATCTTCTCAATGTCTGTGGACGGGGCGATGTTCCCAAAGCCCACGCTGGTGAGGCTGGTCATGGTGAAATACAACGAGGAGATGTAGACGGAATTCTTGCTGGGACCCCCTTCCCACTTCCCTGAGCCGGACCCGTTAAACTGGTAAGGGGTGCCAATGTCCATGGCCAGCTGGTAGAGCCAGCTGTTGTTGCGGATGGTCTTGGTGTCCTCATCGAAGATCTCATAGTCCCCGATGCTGTACCAGATGCAGGCCATCCAGTGAGCGGCCAGCCCGAACACACACACCAGCAGGACCAGCACAGCAGCTCCATACTCGATGTAGTGGTCCAGCTTCCGGGCCACTCGTCCCAGGCGGAGCAGCCGGACAACTTTCAGAGAGCTGAACAGGCTGCTGATGCCCTGGGAGGAAAGGGGCACAGGGTTAGGGCCAAGAACAGAGAGAGCACAACTCCATCCCGCCACCTCCCAAGAGGCTTCCTTCAGCACGCATATCCCATGAGACGCTAGAGTATGCAACCCTTAAAACATTGCTTCAAAATAAGTCATGACATAGAGAAATGCCCATATATACTTTTATGCTTAGATACAATAAGAATTTTATTCCAACATATACAGAAGGGAGATTTCCATTAGCTTTTCCCTACGTCCTTTAAAAAGCAAATAAAAAGCTAAAATAAAAAATAAGACAAATAAAAGTTGAATTTCGTTCTTATTATATTGTATATATGTATACAAATACAAATATGAGCATTTTTCCATACTATTCATTTTAAAACAATATTAAGGGTTGTGTAATATTTCATATTAAGTAATATGAAATATTTTTAGAGTTGCATATTTATTTCATATTGAAAAATGGTCAGGAAACACACATGGAAAGACATAGAAAACATTAACAGGGATAATTGCTACACTGTCAAATTATAGAATTACAGGCAATTTTTATTATATTTTGTATATACTTTTGTTACAGTTGCATATATTTACTTCTGCAATTAAAAATTGTTACCTTTACTATTACAAAAATACATATTTAAAGAACAAAAAATTTTTTAAGATAAAAATAAAGGAACAACTGAAAAGAATAAAGAACTGAGATTCTGTTTTCCCAGGAAAGTTACAAACTCTTGGAAGGTTACAACACTTCAGTCAGGTCCGGGATACAGCCAGACAAAATGTACTTAATCTCAATCAATCAAGGAATCTCAAAACCAGAAGGAGCCTTCTGATTTCACCTGCTTAAAGTCTCCTCCTTCAAATCCCACCAGGACAGGGCTATTCTCCAGACAGTCCTCTAGGGAACAACACTGTGGTAGGGCAGGAACACCAGTGTAGAAATCTTTAAAATGGGGTCTACCCCTCAGGTGGGCCACTAACTTGCTGTGTAAATTTGGACCATGCAGTTCACTCTCAGTTCACCAGTCTAGACAATGCGGGAGGTGGACGGGAAGAGCTCTACAACTTCTGCATAGGCCAACTTACTCTTTCTTATCTCCTAAGGGAGCTGAAACATATTACAGAAGCTATACCATTCAAATCTCAAACTCACATTCCAAAATGATTCTAAGGTGCAAGGAAAGGAAATTTCCATTAAAATTTCCCAAACTCTATTAAAAAGCAAATAAACACCATAAAGACATTTTTTTGAATGAAGACTTTGGTCTCCCTTACACAGCAAAAATCTAACAGCAGAATGATGCCCTTCACCAGGCAGAGGGAATGACTTGCCACCACTCTAAGCACTGGACAGGTTCCAGCTCACTGTTTCCTCTTTGGTCCTCCATACCGTTAATGACAACACTCAAGGGTCAGGTTATGTCACAGACAGAAGGAAAACACGTAGAAGTTTCCTGGTGAGTCTGTGTCACCTCCTCCTGGACACACAGCTAACCACATTTCTCAGCCTCTTTCCATCTGGGTAGGTCTCTGGAACCAGGTCCAGCCAACGGAATTCGAGGTGTAAGAAGTGTCACTTCCAAGCCAAGGAGATAAATGTAAGAAAACTTTCTCTACAAGTTCTCTCTTCCCCAGGGCATGCCTTCTTTGAGGTCAGGTACTCAACATTCAAAAACCTAAGATATCTGATATCTGGTCCTATCACTTCATGACAAACAGATAGGTAAAAAGTGGAAACAGTGACAGATTTTATTTTCTTGGGCTCTAAAATCACTGTGGATGGTGACTGCAGCCATGAAATTAAAAGATGCTTGCTCCTTGGAAGAAAAGCTATGATAAACCTAGAAAGTGAAAGTGAAGTCGCTCAGTCATGTCTGACTGTTTGCGACCCTGTGGACTGTAGCCTACCAGGCTCCTCCGTCCATGGGGTTCTCCAGGCAAGAATACTGGAGTGGGTTGCCATTTCCTTCTCCAGGGGATCTTCCCGACCCAGGGATTGAACCCGGGTCTCCTGCATTGCAGGCAGATGCTTTAACCTCTGAGCCACCAGGGAAGCCCATGATAAACCTAGACAGTGTATTAAAAAGCGTGACATCACTTTCCTGACAAATGTCTATCTAGTCAAAGCTATGGTTTTTCCAGTGGTCATGTACGAATGTGAGAGTTGGATCATTAAGCAGACTGAGTGTCAAAGAATTGATGCTTTCAAATTGTGGTGCTGGAGAAGAGTCTTGAGAGTCCCCTGGACTGCAAGGAGACCAAAGATGTCAATCCTAAAGGAAATCAACCCTGAATATTCATTGGAAGGACTGATGCTCAAGTTCCAATACTTTAGCTACCTGACGCAAGAGCCAATTCATTGGAAAAGACCCTAATGCTGGGAAAGATTGAGGGCTGGAGGAGAAGGGGGTGAAAGAGGATGAGATGGCTGGATGGCATCACAGACACAGTGGACATGAGTCTGAGCAAACTCCAGGAGATAGTGAAGGACAGGGAAGCCTGCTGCAGTTCATGGGGTCGCAAAGAGCTGGACACAACTTAGCAACTGAACAAAAACTGAAGATGGTAGACATACAGCATGGAGGGGGCCTGAGTCCCTTGGAGGTTATGTGAAATATAGCATCCCCCAAATCAGCTTGAATCCTATTGTAATGTCAATGAAAAAAGGAACCTCTTATATAAGCCACTGAAACTCGGGGGTATTTGTGACAGCAGCTATCATTAGCCTTCTCTGGAGATGAACACACAAACCATATGGAGCACAGCCTTGGCGATAAACACCAAACAGGTCACCACACAAATTATTTCACTGAAGTATGGGTGGAAAAACAGTGAAACTGAAAGTTTTAGTCACTTGGTTGTGTCCAACTCTGTAACACCATGGACTGTAGCCTGACCAGGCTCCTCTGTCCATAGGAGAGGAGGAGTAGGTAGCCAGTCCCTTCTCCAGGGAATCTTCCCGACCTAGGGATTATTCTTTACCACTAGCACCACCTGGGAAGCCCTTAAAAAAAAAAAAAAAAGTTTTGTAACCATGAAATTCCCAACAGAAATAATCATTTCTGGCCCAACGTACACCTGCCAATACATAATAATGTATCTTACTAGGCAAAAGGGACTACAGAGCCAGGCGGTTCATCCAAACTGCTGACTTTGACAGTTTACCTTTGCCATGTCCAGTATTCATCCCCTGGATCCCCTTTCCCTCCATGTGCTTTTCTCAAAAATCTTCCATGAGAAATGGTTGAGAAAATCCTCATATTAAGGTGCAATAGACTGATGATGGTAAATGGATATCCTCTCCCCGTAGGGTATTTGCATTTTAACAGAGGGAAACCAGCTTCCAATCGTGGAATTAAAAGGACCCACAGCCTGGATGAAGGAGATATTTTGGGAGGCAAAGAAGCCTTTTTGATGACTCAGAAATCAAACACATGTAAGCAGCCACCTACTTGCCACCTCCTCATAAGGAGGTTCCTGAAATCATCTTTCAAAGCAGCTCTACTCTGAAGCAGAACTCATTACCCTGGGCAAAATTGCCTTGTCATTTTTCCCTTACATTCAACCCAAAGCAACATTTATGGGGAACTGACTCTGTACTCCTTGTGCTAATGCTACAGGGGAGAGAGGAAAATGGTGCTTGGTCTTCTTGCTCACTATTGGGTCTTCAGTGGCTGGCATGTGGAGGATGCTCGAGAGAAAAAAAGGGAAGAGGAAGCAAAAACCTGATTACTAATGAGAGGTGAAATACAGTTAGTGAAGAGATATTTCTACTTAATAGTCACAGAACTTGGAGCTGAGCAGCAGCACGGAGGTCGTCTTGTCCAGCACCTCTGAGTCCAGCAGTGCCCTCTAGAGCTCCCTTAGGAATGGTCCTTCAGCCTCTCCTTGAACCCTCCTCTGAACTACTGCCTCTTGAAGATCTAATTCTGTGGCAGGCATTCACGGAGATGAACTACCAGGCTCCCACCTCTTTTCATACTTCCTGTGTGCTCCACCTGCACTTCCTCCTCCTGCTCCGCTCCATCCCTCCCCAGTGGCCACCACATCACATGCAAGCCCTATCTACAGGCCATGTTATCCTCTGGCCGTACACTCCAGGCAGCACGAGCATCCCACACATTGGACACACGCTGGCATCTCTGAGCCTGCTCAGACAGGTCCCTCAGCCCAGAAGGCCCAGTTTCCCAATTTCTGCCAGCTGGTACACTAGGTACCCCTCAGGTCTGCCACGATCCCCACCCTACAGCCTTCCCAGAGCCCCCAGAAGTCACAACCAGCCACTCACCCTTCGGTGTGTTCACAGTATTCTGTATCCATCACTTTGCATTAAAGTTTCCTACAGCCAGTTCCCTTCCCCAGCTACGTCGGGAACTACATCTTCCGGAAGATAGAGGCCACTTGTTACTCATTTTCGAAGCTTCTTACATTGGGTTCAATAATGTTCCTCCATAAATTCAAGTCTTTCCCAGAATCCTCAGAATGTAACCTTACGTGGAAATAGGGCTACCCTTGCAGGTATAGTTAGCTAAAATGAGGTCATATTGGAAAATGGCAAACCCTGAATCCAGTATGACGAGTGTCCTCATCAGACACAGAGAGACACACGTGACTACGAATGCAGAGATTGGAGTGATAGGTCTTCAAGCCAAGGGATGTCAGGGATGACTGGCAACACCAGAAATGAAGAGAGGGCATGAAACAGATTCTTTTCTAGAGCCTCAAAAAGAGCATGGCCCTGCTGACACCTTGATTTTAGATTTCTAGGCTCCAGAACTGAGAGAGAATAAATTTCTGATGTATTGAGCCAGTTCTTGGTAATTTGTCACCGCAGCCCTAGAAAACTAATATATCTATACAAGCTTTAAAGCCAGCACCTTCTCAGAGAGGGTCTCAAATATTTTCTAAACTGAATTGAAGAGTTTGGCTTATGAGAGAATTTCTTATTTTCAGGAGCCTCTGGAACTATATAAAGTAAGCCTTTCCTCATTGTGTTATCTGTGTGCACATGGATGCCCGGTTACACAGTTTTGCATTAGTCCCCTATTGCCCTAACAGCTGGAACTTTAGCTGTTTAAAAGCATTTCAAGCTACTAATTTGTTCTTTTTTCTTATTTGCCTGAAGCTTAGTGGATTAGCTAGAGAGAATATTCCAAACTTAAAAACAAAAAACATTAGTATGAGAAAAACACGACAGCACCATTTGGGAGCGAGTCACACCTCCCCAGGGACTTCTCCCCCCCGCCCCGCCAGCCCCAGGGACTTCTTATAGCAGAAATCCTACCTCACATTCCAAATAGTTCCAGAGAGTTCTTCATCAAACTTTTAAGGTTGTGAAGACCCAAGAATTTCAGGTTGAATCCACATGGCCAAAGGCCACTGAGAAAGAACCTAGGCTGATAAGCCTCACCACTGAAGGCCAACATGTGTGACTGGAAGGAAGGCTTCTGAAATCTCAGGAACCTCAGCTGTAGTGATTTTGGTACAACTCAGATTGAAGTAGACGTTTGGCAATTATCAGGTTCACTTGTGCACGAGCAAGCTTTGCCTATTCGCCAGGACTAAAGAAACCTTCTGCTAATTCCAGCTCCACTCTGCTTCCTCAACTAGCCAAATTCACCAGTTTTTGGCTCTTTCACCTTTTTTTTTTTTCTGTCGTACACCCAAAAAGTAACACTCTCACAGACTGATGACATTGTTACTGAAAAGAACAGCTCTGTCTTTCACATTCTTGAAAAGTTTCCCCAGGCTTCCAAGTCTATGTGGTGAGCAAATTCCAGAGCAAATTCTGCAGTTACACTTTTTTTTTTTATTGTTTTCAACCCCACATTACCCATCATTACTCTTGTCCCGCACCTTCCTCCAGCTAAAGGTCTCATTCACATGCTTCCTCTGAGTCATCCGGGAACCTGTCATCATGTGTAGAAAATTCCCAGCCTCAGCATCTTCATGGACTGTTCCCACCACCTTCCTGCTTTAGTTGAAACTGGCTCTCAGAAGCACCTTGCTTTTTCCCATCCTGGAGTTTGGAGTAGGGAGTTTCAAACTCCACATTTCATCTTCCAAATAAGAGTTGTTTGACACTCAAAAAAAAAAGAAAAAGAAGCTCCCCTTCTTTAATATTCGTGTACCAGAAAACAAACAAACAAAAAAAACCACGTAATAAAGATCCCCTGAAACTACCACACCCCCATAAAAAAAAAAAAAAGATTCATGCCCTTCAGTAATACCATTACTGTTATCTGATTACTGAGAGTTAACATCTGTTGAATGCTTACAAATATGCCAGAACTTGGGCTTAGTCTTTCATTTACTCTCCCATTTATCAAATTCTCAGTCCCTTTTTTTCATTACCTGGCCACAGCCCATCTCCTGCTATCAGCAAGGGAATCTTAATGTTCGAGGGGGAAAAAATCATTCAACAGTCCAGCCTCTCTATTCCAGTGACTTTCACTTCCTCTCCATATCCTGTGCCTGGTTATCACTGGGAACTGCTTCATCTCTGAAAGCTGACACACCAGCATTCAACACAACAACTACATATATTTCCATTCCTCCCATCCTTTCCTTTATCCCATCCAGCCTGCTCTTGGGCTTTTCTTTGATATCTCTATCCCCATCTTCTTTTCCCCCAACCATCAACTCTCCAGATTTTACTTCCTTTCCCATTTCACTAGACCCTGTGACATCATTTCACGTACCCCCTCCCACAACCCTCACCATCTCTCTCTCCCCTTGCCTTCCTATCACACTTGCCCTACAAAATGCAGCACCATATAGATTCAACAGCAGACACTGGGCTACTATCTCCATTCTCAGCTGGGACCTGTCCTTTTCCTCTTCCTCTAACAACACTCTCGTTCCCATCAACAGCTATTCCAAATCTTCACTAGTCTTTTCAAGATCCCACCTAACCCATGCCTTATTCTCAGCCAACATCACCTCCCCATTTACAGACAGAGCAGGGGTCTTAAGTATCAATTCTCATCCACATTCCGCCTTCACAAACATGAGCATATGCAGTAGCACCATCCTTCCACACTGAATCAAAAGTCACTCCTCACCTATTCAGGAACCCCACTGCATCAACTACTTATCCTTCTCTTTATTCCCTTTCATCTTCAAAACTCCCTTTCATAGACTCATTTCTGTTAAAAAAAAAAATCATACTAGTGTTTCAAGTGCTATACACCTCTCCACTCTTTCTCTCCTGAAACCATAATCAACACACAATGGCTCAGATTCCTCATTTCCAAGTCATTTCTCAACCCACTGTACTCAAAAGTCCACTCACTCTACCCAGGAACTGTCTCAACGGTCACCAATCACCTTCTAATTGTCATACCTTCAGCGTTTGTCACCTGTAATGGGCATGTGACATTCTTCATGGCCACACAGGGTCCACACTGTCTTCCTATGTTTAGGGAATCACGACCTTACAAAGTAGACCTAGAAGCTGACAACACCATAAACCTTCCTTCTGCAGCTTCCTCTGCAGCCAATGTGTGAGCACATGACCGAGAACCTGCCCATCAGAGACACCCATCCCAGTCACTGGATGGCATCCCATGGAGGAACTGTGCAGGGCCCTTTTTGCAAGAGCATGGCAGCATCACCCAGGTCCCAGAGGCAGCAGAAATGGTTCTGGAACTGATACCCATGGTCCACTGATGGCCAGGTCAACACTGCATGTTTTGAACCCACATCCAATAGCAACAGCAGCGATACTCTCACAGGACCAGCTCTGCCACACGACTGGAGGCAGCAAAGCCACCAAGTGTTCTCCTAGTTGTCCCCAAACTCTGAGTATACAACATCCTTGAACCCTCACTCCTACCACAATATGAGATGGACTTCCCTCTCTCGGTTCTCTCAATACCTCTCTTTCTAATGATTAACTGAGGCACTGCTCTTGGTCTTCTTCTCTTCCCAATATACTCTTTTCTGTGGGTCCATTATTGTAGCTTTAACCACTATCTATGTACTGCTGCTGCTGCTAAGTCATTCCAGTCATGTCCGACTCTGCGTGACCCCATGAACGGCAGCCCACCAGGCTCCCCCGTCCCTGGGATTCTCCAAGCAAGAATAACATGCTGTAAATCCATCTTTCCAAACCAGACATTTCTCCTGACCCTAAGACCCTCTATGGGCATGTCACTGGGCTATCCCACAGCTTCCTCAGCCTGCCACGTCTACTCCTCAGCTCAGCTCCTATTTCCCAACTTGGAGAATGGGCCTAACATACACAGTCTCCCAAGTGAAAAACTAAACATCATCATCTTTGCTGCCTATGCAAACTTTTCTTAACTGGAACATTCTTTTTAGAAGGGTGATGTTAAGGTGTATCAGTATTCCAATGCATAATTTACTGCCACTTGGATAATAGAAAAATATTTTCTTGTCTATTCATATAACATCAATAAGATACTGGAATGAACACAGGTACTAGAATACACATAAGATACTAGAAACATGGATGATCCCAAGAAGGGAGATTCTTCATTGTAATATCCTTTTGAATGCTATTCCATATGAATTTTTGTTTACCATAAATTTTTAAAGATTAAATAAAAATTAAAATTTAAAATATGACCCAACACTGCTTAGACCCATTCAATGGCTTTCACCGCCTTTTGAATAAAATTCCATTAGTTTAGCAAACAAAGGCCTTCGTAAAAATGCCATCTTGGACAGCTTCGTCACTCACTGCCTCCCTCCCAGGCACCCTCTACTTTCATCATATCAGATTATTTGTGGTTCCACAATCACTCTATCCCCTCACAGCTTCACACATGCCATTCCTTCTGCCTCAAGCACTGTTCTCCTGGTTGTCTGCCTGGCAGATCCCTACCCATCCTTGAGGACACTTCTCAACACCCATGTGGCAGGATGAGTCACATATTACTAAAATTCTGACTTATCAAGTAGTTTATCTTTTAAAATAATTAGAGTTCAAATTTATCCCAATAACATCACTGTCATGTTAATTCCAATTTTCTTTCTTGACCTGTGGGAAAAAGAATATAGACATGGCAACAACCTAGAAACTATGGATCTGAAGTCATACACAGGAACCTAATCCACTGATTATGTTCATTTTCTGTGTCTACTGGTGAATTTTCTGTGTCCAATTGACAGGGACACAGGGTACCCTGATATTTGGTTAAACATTATTCTGGGTGTGTCTGTGAGGGTGTTTCTGGAGGGAGATTAACATTTGAATCAACAGACTGAGTAGAGCAAATCACCCTGTGTAGGGTAGTGTGGGTAGGCCTCACCCAGCCCACTGAAGGTCTGAATTGAACAGAAAGTTGAATAAGGGCAAATTCGTGCTGACTGCTTTCAAGCGGGACACCAGTCTTCTGCACTCAGACTGGAACGTAACCACTGCCTCTCCTGGGTCTCCATCTTGCTGAGGGTGGATGTGGGGCTTCTCAGCCTCCATAATTACCATAATGCTAATTATATAGATAATATTTATTTATAACATATACAAATCCTACTGATTCTGCTTCTCTGTAGGACCTTGACCCATACAGGGTCTTAACAGGAGAAAGGTTGAGAACTGCCAGTCTAAGACATAACACAAAGCCATCTCTCCCCTGATGCCTTCCCTAATACCCATAGGCAGAGCTCAACATGCCCTGCACTAGACTCCCATGACTGTTCCTTGATTCACTCTTCCAATAAATACTTACTGAGCATCTACCATAAAGCAAACATGGTTTCCAACACTGATAATAGATCACAGATGGACCAGACCAACATCTTTATCCCTGCGGAACTGAGATAACAAGCAAGAAGAAATGGTACGTTATATGACAGTGAGATGAAAACTTCAGCAGGAAATAACTAAGGAGTGCAAGGAAGTGCGGGTGGCAGAGTGTTAAATAGGACTGTGGAGGGAAACTTCACTGAAATCTTGGCCTTTAAGTAATGACCAGTGGAGGCGAGAATGTGAGCCACCAAGGCATCTAAGAGAAGCACGCTCCAGACAGGCATCTGTTCAGTTCAGTTCAGTCACTCAGTCGTGTCTGACTCTTTGCGACCCTATGAATCGCAGCATGCCAGGCCTCCCTGTCCATCACCAACTCCCAGAGTTCACTCAGACTCATGTCTATCGATTCGGTGATGCCATCCAGCCATCTCATCCTCTGTCATCCCCTTCTCCTCCTGCCCCCAATCCCTGCCAGAGGGTCGGCAAGTACCAAATATCCCGGGTATGAAGGTCACATGGTCTTTATATTAGGCTGTCAGGCCCTTGGGATCAAGAAGCACACCTTCCATGGAAGTAATAGCTAATTATTTTAATAAAAATAATAATTTTATTGAGTACTTACTAAGTGCCAGACACAATAAGGACTTTACAAGCATTATCTCACTTAATCCTCATCATTTTGAGAGGTAGGTATATTATGCACCCAGTTTATAGATGAAGAAACTGATAGAATTATTTGTCTAGAATGACACCAAAAGTAGCCGAGCTAGAATCTGAATCCTGATCAATCAACTCCCAAGATTATGCTTTTATCCCTCTACTTTACAGACTCCACCTTTAATTTCCCATTTTTAGAGTTCTGGTTCCTCACAGATGGTCGATAAATGTTTATCAGATGGAAACTCACAATGAGACTTACTTGAAGGAGGAGGCCTAGCAGTCTGTTTTAAGGATTTACTACTTTATTAACAGAGCTTGGTTTGTCTGTTGTCTTTAAAACAGAGATGACTTCAAGAATAAATGTTTCAAGATAGTCCCACCACTCTGCAGATTCATTTCAACTGCATAATGGAATCAACTGGCTTCCCAGATCTCATCGGAAGTTACTCCCTGAAGCTTAAATGTAATTTGCTTCCCTTTCATTGCTTCAACATTTTACTTTCATCTCAGTTGACTCAGCAGGCACTTCCTGAAAACCTAGTATAGACAGACACAGCCCAGAACGACCAGTGATACAAAACCAGAGAAGGCACCATCACCCGCCCTCACATTGTCCACAATCAGACCACAGAGAAAAGCAGCCTGCATGACCGCAGTGCAGCAAACATAAGCTAGCTGCCACTATGAAGACTGCGTAAGCACAAGTCTGGTGGCCGTGCATAAAGGGACTTTTTTCCTAGTTCACTTAACAGCTGTGTTGACCATACTCAGGGGAAGGCTGTGGTTACCAAGTGTAGGGGAGCTTTTAGCCCGAAATGGGAGAGCTTGAAACCTTTCATTGGTTTAATCCAAGAATGCACCCGAAAGACACAGCTGCAGTCTCCTTAGAAAACAAAGGAAGTATAAAAATTCCACTTAAAACTATCCACTTTCCTTTTGTTTACAATTCAAACTATAAAATAAACTGTGTATTTAATTGTGCTATTATACCATCAGGCTCTTTTCCTCTCTAGAGGCTTTGAAAATTGAACTCTATCACTGGCCAAATAAAATCCAAAGGATATAGTGTACAGAATTCGGTTTTATCAAGCCATGTCTCTTTCTCAGAATAGTAATCTCAGGTTTTCCTCTACCAGGGAAGTGAAATGAACCCAAGTAGCTCAGATAGCCTAGACTGTAGTTTCCTATGAAGCAGGCAAAAATAATCATGTGTCTGCAACTCTGACACTGATGCAGAACTAGCCAGGCCTTCAATCTGCTTTAAGCTGATTTAAATTATCAGAGAGTTGAAGTCAAATCAATGGCGCAGGTGAAAATCCCAGTGGCCTACAGGAGGGTCATGTCTGTAGTTTTCAGCACTGGGGCCTGAATAGGGCACCGGTTCACTTATCACTGCCTGGCCAGAGCTCTCAACGTGAAACAGGGCTGACACTATGAAAGCATCACCTTAACTAGTAACACGTGAGGGCTCTGTTGGGCCCTCCTGACCACGGGTAACAACACTCGAATTCACGCAGAGGAGAGGTGCAGACAATTTCCTGAGGAGTCTAATTCGGTTTAAAAGACACCCTCCCTCCCCAAACATGACCCATGTCATTCTCATCCTCAGTCCAAACCAAGCTTCAGATAAGAAGGTGGAAGCCCCCCAAAGCTATAAAGTAGCCCCCAACTGTGTAGCCTCATGTCAAGCACTGGGAATGTGGGGTACAGCCTGAAGAGACCTCCACCAGGGTGGCGAGGACACAAAACTCATGCGGCTGGTCGGGAGGTGGGCAAGGTTCCCCAGGTTTGGGGAACTGGCAGAGCAAACTGCAGGCCAGCAGCCCACACACCTGGGCTGAATCTGTGAGAACTGGGGCAGCTGTGAAGTATTCCCAGCGCTCAGGATCGAGCTCACCTGCACTGGGCAGTAAAAGCCCCGGGGTCAGAGCGTCCTCTGAGGAGCTATATGAGCTGCTGGGCGCACTGCTGGAGGACCCCAGGGGAACTCAGAGCAGAGTCCCTGGGGTGGGCTACGAGGTGGGCTTAGCCTCAGGACACTTCTCAGTGTGACCAATACACGGACACAGAGAAAGGGACGGGGGAAACAGACTCTAGGGAAGATAGTGTGACCCTAACTTCAGGGATTCCTAGGTTGAAAGTAATAAGAATTCCCTTTTGCTAGAAGGAGGGTCCATGTTTCCCTTTCAATATTGTTCATGGTTTTAACTCTATCACAAATAGATTGAAAACCCTCAGGGGCTATTCCTCCTTGCAGCCTCAGCAGTGAGTGGTGACAGGATCATTCTAGACTTTTCCATCCTGGGAAGCAACTGCCATACACAGAGCTTCCCTCGACTACCTTCCAGCCCTCTGAGAGGAAGTCTCTGTAGGAATAATGTAAGGAAAAGTTATGGCTCCTTTAAGAGGCTTCTGGTAAATTCAGAGTTCCAAACTTTCTGGAAGCAGGTGGAAGTAAGTAATCACTATTCTGTGTGGTTACACTAATCAGTAACTACAACTTTGGGGAATAACAGGCCATAGAGAAAAGAAATTGTCTTCTCATTACAGGAAAATAAAACTACGTAGAGGAGTCCCATGAACACCCAGAGCCACATGTAAAACTTGGGCTTGGACCCACGTCCTGCCTCTGGCACACTCCTACTAAATATGACCCTGGTGGTCTACCCAACCTCTCTGAGCTTCATTTATTCACCTGTAAAGCATAGGAAATGCATTTGGCACCACACTCCAGTACTCTTGCCTGGAAAATCCCATGGATGGAGAAGGCTGGTAGGCTGCAGTCCATGGGGTTGCTAAGAGTCGGGCATGATTGAGCAACTTCACTTTCATTTTTCACTTTCATGCATTGGGGAAGGAAATGGCAACCCACTCCAGTGTTCTTGCCTGGAGAATCCCAGGGACGGGGGAGCCTGGTGGGCTGCCGTCTCTAGGGTCGCACAGAGTCGGACACGACTGAAGCGACGCAGCAGCAGCAATGCTCACAGAAAGTTTTAGTTGTTGGGACTTCCCTGGTGGTTCAGGGGTTAAAAATCCGCCTGCCAATGTAGGGGAACCCATAGTATGATCCCTGGCCCCAAAACTAAGACCCTACCTGTTGCAACACAGCTGACCCCGTGTGCCACAACTACAGAGCCCACGCACCCAGAGCCCGTGCTCCACAACGAGAGACACCACTGCAATGAAGCCCACACACCACAACTAAAGGGTAGCCCCTGCTCGCCAAACTAGAGAAAGCCCACGCGCAGCAACGAAGACCCAACGCAGCCAAAAAAAAAAAAAAAGTAAGAAAAAGTATTAGTTGTTGTTACTCAAGAAATGGTCACCTTGCTCTCCTTCGGCTGTAAAAATTTAGCCAAAAAAATAAGAGAACCACAAAGGGGAGAAACTATTTGCCATGGGCGAAAAGGAAAGGATCTGGAAATGTCAGAAAGAAGTCACCACTAAATGGGAATTAATAAAGAGGGAAAGCAATACTCCCTCTCTGAAAAGTTGCAAACAAGCAGTCAAGTATATTAAACAGTCAAGGGTATAAGATTAAGGAAAGAGGCAGGGGGTCCCAGCCTTGTGCTTCTGGACTCCCAACAGGGGTAAGTGAAAGTCAGCCTCACCTGATACTGGGCTGCAACCCACGGGCCAGCAAGCCTTGTAACTGCCCAGCGTCAAGACCAAAGAAGCAGCCCAGAGACCGCAACAGAGACATCAGTGGATTATTGGACAAGGGGCTCTTACACAGCTGAAGCAAAAGGTCCTGGAGGGACACCCCACCACACCCAGCAGGCAGTCCACAGAACATGGTGGCACCTTAGGCTACCATTTACAGGGGGAAGCAACGTCAGGCTGGCTCATCAGTTACCAGAGAAACCATCTGGGGCACGTCCCTCACAGCCCCTCAGGTTAAGAACCATCACAAGGGCAAATGTTTCCCTTTAATAAACTAGCAGGTGGAGCTGTTTGGGCCTAAGGATGAGAACAATCACTAGAGGGGCCGGGGGCAAGCACGTTTGTGTGAGTAGGGTACAGGTGAAGCGGGGACTGGTCAGGCAGGGGCTATAAAAACAGCAAGAGAACAGCCACGTTGAGGTGCCTGGCCACACTCCTGATAAGAATATGAAAGCCCAGGGATATTTGGAAAACTAATAGAATTGTCATTTACATCTAGGTATTTGTATTCTAAATGCTCTTTACAGATCTGGTACTGTGACTACAATGATTAGAAATCATTAAAATAACAAATATGCCACTTAGAAGTTTATTTTAATGAAAAAGTAGTGTGTAGACCCCAACCTGTCAACCCCATCCTGCTAAGTCATAGCAAATAATAACCACAATAATTTATGAAGCATTTTCAGTATGCCAAGCAGTTCTAATTCTTAGTCTTACATGTATTAACTCACTTGACTCCTGTAACGATCCTATAGGATAAACAGTATAATTTTCCCTGTTACATATAAAGGTATGGATTTTTCAAAATGAATTAACTGATGGGCAAGCAGCCAGGAGGGTGATGAGTTACAAGCAGATTTCAAAAACAAGCAATGAAATCAACCTCTTCTGTGGCTGTTCCAAAGACACAACAAGCATACTCCTTTCCTCTTTCTACTCAGGAAGTCCTCCCCCAAAGCCAACCTGGCTCCAGTAGGAGTAGCCTGTAGACCGTCATTCTTCTCTACTAGCAGCGAAAAGGCTGTGGGTACACATAGCAAGTAGCAGAATGAAGAAATGAAAAACAAAAGCAGTGGTAGAATAAAAAGATGATGTTCCTTCCTTAAGACTAATGACATGAAAAAGCTTAGAATTGAAATGGGCTGCATTTGTACAGACTGAGGACTCTGGGCTCGTAAAAGATGACCTGCAGACAAACACGATGGCATCTCAGGACTACCCAGGGTAGTACCTTATGCACGATCCTTATGTGAAAGTCACTCAGTCATGTCTGACTCTTTGCGATCCCACAGACTACAGCCTGCCAGGCTCCTCTGTCCATGGAATTCTCCAGACCAGAATACTGGAGTGGGTAGCTGTTCCCTTCTCCAGGGGATCTTCCCAACCCAGGGATCGAACCCAGGTCTCCCACATTGCAGGTGGATTCTTTACCATCTGAGCCACCAGAGAAGCCCACGATCCCTGGAGACTCCTTGAATAAGGGCTCCCCATACCTCACAGGCCCAGGGACGGGAAGCTGGCTTCCATTCTTTAGATGCAGTTTATTATTCAAATCACTTCACCAAGGCCACTGATGCCCAGAGAGGGGAAAAGACTTACCCAAAGCCCAGGGGACAAGCTGGGGCCGCTTTGCAGGTCTCCTCGGGTTCCCAGGTGGCACTAGTGGTAAAGAACCCACCTGCCAATGCAGGAGACATAAGAGACACGGGCTCGACCCCTGGGTCAGGAAGATCCCCTAGAGGAGGGCATGGCAACCCAGGAGCCCACTCTATTCTGCTTGCCTGCAGAATGCCACGGACAGAGGAGCCTGGCAGGCTACAGTCCATAGGGTCTCAAAGAGTCGGACACGAGACATGTACGCACACAGCTCAGCTGGTTCACAGAGCTATACTGAGGCTACAGCAAAACAATTCGCAGGGACAGCTCTACAAGTGAGTGCTGGTGGCACTGGTGATATTATTTAGAGACGATTTTTAAAGTCGCGATGCATTTACAGACAATAATTTGAATCCCTCTGGTGATAGAACAGAGTGCCATATTTGTATAGAACAGAGTTTCAGCTGCAAGAGCCTCCAGGCAAGTGAGCAGAGCCATGGTTCTCCAGCCCAGGGAGCAGGTGGCCAAACGAAGCTGCCAAAGGGTGGGGCCACTAAATGGCCCATATCTAAAGTGGGACAAGAGCCTTGCTCCAGAGTGCTGGGATAACAGATCTTTGGATCAGGAGGGGATCCCAAGGATCACAGCCCACACCCAGCATCTTACAGGCAAGAAAACAAAGGTGCAGGGAGTGCTCACTGCACGGTGTCTGTGAAGCAAGGACTCCCCAGTCTCCCCTCCCCAGACCCCGGAAACCTCAGACCTACCTCTGTCTCTAACACATCCTACCTCTTTCCCTGTTTCATGTTTCTCCAAAGCATTTATAGCAGTTCCTCCTTATCTGTGAGGATACACTCCAAGACCCCTGGTGAATGCCTAAAACTGCAGTTAGTACCAAACCCTATTCAGTCGACCCTTAAACAACACAGGGGTTGGGGGTGCTAATCCCCCGAACAGTTGGAAATCTGTGTGTATCTTTATGGTTGGCCTTCCACACCCACAGTTCCACATTGGTGGGTCCAACCAGCTGCAGATTAGGTGTTGTGTTATTCACTTTATCATGTCTGACTCTTTGTGACCCCATGGACTGTAGCCCACTAGGCTCCTCTAGTCCATGGAATTTTCCAGGCAGGACTACTGGAGTGGGTTGCTATTCCCTTCTCCAGAGGCTCTTCCTGACCCAGGGGTCAACCCAGGGTCTCCTGCACTGAAAGTGGATTCTTTACCATCTGAGCCACCAGGGAAGCCCGTAGATTGGGTATTACCATAGTACTTATTTTTCAAAATCTGCATGTAAGTAGACCCATGGAGTATGTAGGGAAGAGCAAGTGAGTCAAGATGGTGCTGGTCAGGCTGTCTTGCCCATGGCCTCTCACTCTCACCCCACGTGTTGTAAATCCACGGTGACGTAACAGCTGAGAGTACTCAGAGCACTGCGCATGCATGTCACGATGTACTCTTTGGCCACGGGCCACTTTTGTTCTAAAAACATATATAAGCTCCACCTGGAAAGCCCTTGAGGCTGCATTATGGCTGTGTCCACTGGGTCAACCACAAGAGAATACAGCGTGTCTGTGGCTGCTAAGGCTGCCAGTGCCAGTGAGGAGAGAATAAACATGTCTGCAGTTTCTGCAGCCCCTTGAGTTTTCTTCCAGCTTCCCACTCACTCCTTGTCTACCCTGAGTTCAGCAAGCAGTGAGATGCAGCAAGACAATTGGTGTCATTGGCAGGATGATACAGCAAGACACAGTTCAAATCTGTGTTGATCAAGGGTCAACTGTATATGTACTATATTTTTTCCTATACATACATATCTATGATAAAGTTTAATCAGGCAGTTTAGAAATTAACCAAACTGCCAGCATCACTGCTCTTGCGCTTTGGGCCAGTATTATGTAAAATAAGGGTTACGTGAACACAAACACTAGGGTACCATGATGCTATGACAATCTGTCTCCTAACTGAGACGGCTACTAAGTGAGTAGCAGGTAGGATATTCTGGACCAAGGGATGACTCATGTTCTGGGTGAGACATAGCAGGATGGCATGAGATTTCATCACACTCCTCAGAATGGTGCACAATTCAGAACTTAAAAAGCACCGTTACTGGAATTTTCCATTTAATATTTTTGGACCACAGTTGACCAAGGACATCTGAAAATATGGAAAAGAAAACCACAGATACGGAGTAGGAATAGAGTAGTACTTTATAGGCTTTGCATTTAACATACTCTAGGCTTTACGTTTATTTATTGGCTGCCTCCTTCTCCACTCCCTGTACTAGAAGGTAAACACGATGCTAAGGGGCTCTGCTACATCATTAGCATGTGGAACACAGCAGCAGGCTCTCAGTAATGATTGGTTGAATGGGTAAATACTTTGCATCCACTGAGCACTTAAGAATTTATAAAGTATTTCCACAAACATTATCCTTTGTGGTTTTCATTTAATCACTGGAAATGTCTTAGAAGAATTGCACCACAAAGGTCAGACTTTATATCTCCCCGTGGTGTGGGAGCAGGTCCTGGTGGCTTGAGGCAGGGCTTGTACTTTCTTGGAGGAATTAGGGAGCACTGGGCCAGAAAGCAGCTCAGGATACCTGCTGATCCTAGAGGCCTGGGTGCAGACCAGTCTGCCCGAGAGAGGCAAGGTGACCTGCCCCTCCCTGGTAAAAACCTGGAGGGAAAACTACATTTCAGATTTGTAAATCCTTTTCCATTTGCTTCACTGAGGAGCAAAATAGGACACTAGTTTGGGAAGCAGAACAGCCACTGGGGCACTCCTGGCTTTAATGACTCCTGATTACTCAGCCAGCTTGAGCTGCAGGATTCAGAGCACTGCCTTCTCTGGGGCATCCACTCCAACCCAGAAGGCAGATCTCAGAATAAACAAAGGAGTATCAGGTCCCCAGATTTGTGTTTTATTCCCCACATGGACTATTCTCAACCACGTGGCTAAAACTTTCACCCGTTCTCAATAAAAACCAGAGCTCAAACAGCACCTCTTTAAGGAAGCCTGGTCTGAATCTACCCCTTTCCCCACCCCATCACCACCCACTCTCTATAATCAATCTTTTCTCATTGAATTCCCACAGCATTTGGTACATTACTACATCCATCATGCCCTAATGTTTTGCTATCTATCTTGACCTCCTCTTACATATATAAACTCTTTCTTAGCTACAGAATGTATCACCTAGATGTATCTCTGAGGCATCCAGCACAGTCCCAGCACATGGCAGATACACAGTAATTGATCCCTGAATGAATAAGCAAACAATCAGCTATTGAGTATGATAAGTTGTGCTTCCCACATGGCACAGTGGCAAAGAATCCGCCTGCCAATGCAGAAGACGGAGGTTTGATTCCTGGGTCGGGAAGATCCCCTAGATTAGGAAATGGCAGCTCAGTCCAGTATTCTTGCCTGGAAAATTCCATAGGCAGAAGAGCTTGGCGGGCTACAGTCCATGGGCCGCAAAGGGTCAGACACAACTGAGTGCCTCAGCAAGCACGCACATGCCAAGTTATGGCTAAAAACCTACCATATCCTCAGCCTGGATCCATCCAAGGCTCTCTGACTAAATCTGACCCACCCATTTCTACCATCTTACACTGTTTTTTATCAAATCATCCTGTTGCACAAATATCCATGTATTGGTATTCTAAACTGACTGCCTCTTTGAGAATGTACTACCCTCAAAATATGTCAAGAGTCTACAAAGATTACCAATAATCTGTTTACTGGACGTTAATAGATGGAAAAAAATCTAAAATGCAAAAATCCCTCATTTTGGAATGCTGGATGTTATCTTTGTTTGGATACTCCTTGTCTCTCATTCCCCACGTACGAGTAATTGTACAGTTCTATTAACTGTGCCTCTACCTGTCTCTGGAACCAGTCCAACCTTCTCCATCCTCACCGACATGGCATCTGTCACCTGGATTGCTGCCCCAGCTGCCCTAACTGGTCCCGTGCTTCCAAGCTCACCCCGATGTAATTCCTCCTCCATGCTGCGACTCCCCTGTTCTCTCTGAAAGGCAATTCTGGTCACACATCTCTTCAGCTCAGGGTTTTTAACACCCCCACTCCAGTACTCTTGCCTGGAAAATCCATGGACAGAGGAGCCTGGTAGGCTGCAGTCCATGGGGTTGCTAAGAGTCGGACACGACTGAGCGACTTCACTTTCATGCACTGGAGAAGGAAATGGCACTCCACTCCAGTACTCTTGCCTGGAAAATCCATGGACAGAGGAGCCTGGTAGGCTGCAGTCCATAAGGTCGCTAAGAGTCGGAGACGACTGAGCGACTTCACTTTCACTTTTTTCTTTCATGCATTGGAGAAGGAAATGGCAACCCACTCCAGTATTCTTGCCTGGAGAATCCCAGGGACGGGGGAGCCTGGTGGGCTGCCGTCTATGGGGTCACACAGAGTCGGACACGACTGAAGTGACTTAGCATTAGCATGATATATAGTCTGTGCTCCCCAGTGGGGCACACAAGGCCTTGGCCATCTGTCCCTTACCTGCCCCTCCTGCCTTCTCTCTCCCCACCTTCTCACACACCTACACTCCAGCCACGCTGTGTGCATGCCTTTTAAGTCACTTCAGTCATGTCCAATTCTTTGCGACCGCATGGATGGTAGCCCGCCAGGCTCTTCTGTCCATGGGGTCTCCGGGCAAGAATACTAGAGTGGGTTACCATGACCTCCTCCAGGGGATCTTCCCCACCCAGAAATTGAGCCCGAGTCTCTACTGTCTCCTCATTGGCAGGCGGGTTCTTTACCACTAGTCCAGCCACCCTGAACAACTTGAATTCGTCAGGTGAGCCAGGTCTGTCTTACCACCTCCCTGTCACGTAGACCGGTCCCCTTGCCTGAAATGACGTGTCCTCCCACTGTCCTTTTCACATGCCTCTTCACCTGGTCAACTCCCAACTCGTCCTTCATCGTAAGACTCTTCCCTGAGCTCCCAGCCAAGGCGGCCTGCTGCCAAGCGTCCAGATGGCACCCCCACCGACTCACCATGTGCACTACCACAGCCAGCTTACCTTCCCCCTTGCCTCCCATCCGTGACTTAGCTTCCTGACGGCAAGTGCCCCGGCAGTTTCAGAATCCACCTGGCCCTGCGCCTGGTGCTAACAGGAACCCCACAAATAACCACGAAAGGACTTCGGAAATTAGATCAGCCTCCGAGGGTGAGAACACCAGTGTGTACGTGGGTGTGAGTCCTCAGTCATTCAGTCGCGTCCAACTCTTTGCGACCCCATGGACTGTAGCCCGCCAGGTTCCTCTGTCCATGGAATTTTCCAGGCAAGATTATTGGAGGGGGTTGCCATTCCCTTCTCCAGGGGATCTTCCCAACCCAGGGATCAAACCTATGTCTCCTGCATTGGGAAGCCGATTTTTAAACCACTGTACCACCTATTATGCTCCCTACCTACAGTTCAATCCATACCCCATTCATACCACTGGAGTTCTGAAATCAAATTTAAAACAAATCTAAATTCTCCCCCTTAAAATAAATAAAAGACAAAATAAGTCATATAATTGACACTACTGGTCAAAGGAAAGAAATGGGGCAACCGATATATGCAGCAATGGAATAAGTAAAAGAATAAAAATAATTTACATTAACTTTGGAAAATTATACAATTATCAGTAGAATAACTGTAAAATAAAATGAATAAGGGATTTGGCATCAGAAATCCTGACTTGTGATATCTGTATGACCTTGAACTTGTCACTCAATCACCAAGTCTCCCTCTTCTCACATGGGTTGTCGTGACAAGACAATGGATATAAGGCATTTCTACCTTTTTAAAGCACTATACAAATACAAGCTCATTCAAACTAGAATTATGATGACTATTGCAGAAAAAT